>NC_080198.1:3130000-3755000 GCF_030028045.1 Hippopotamus amphibius kiboko
CTCAACACAGTTGTCTAGAGAGCCAGACTCCACACAGCAAAGTTAAAAAGTATTTCATGTATGGTTTAGAGTTACACCCTTCCTAGGGATAAAAGTACCTGAGGGCAAAAAAGAATGAGCATCCTGTCCCTCAAGAAGAAGAATTTCTGAGGGAGAGGGCTGAGGCTTTAGTGGTAGAATTTCTAGCATCAGCCTACAGGTTGGGCTAGGATTTAGGATTAGGAGAGAGAGGCACGATTTAACTGTGGAATGTGAGTGCTTCCAGGGATGTGATCTTTCTCTCTCTCTCTCATCCTCTTTTTTTTTTTTTTCTTCACATACATGTTCTTCTTCCTCAGTCTTTCTAACAGCTTCCTTGTCCTGATTTGGAGCTGGAAGTGTCCTTAGAAGTTAACTTGACCAACTTGACTAACCTGCTACTCTAGCAGTAGATGGAGATTCTGAAGCACAGAGATTTCAGCACACATATCTTACCACACTGGTTTAATGCTGCCTAGAATAACTCCCGCTACACTGAGCCTCAGTTACGCATCTGATAAGGGAGGCAGGTAACAATCCACACATCTGATTGTTGGGCACTTTATGTATTTATTTTTAAATTTTATTTATTTATTTATTATTTTTGGGGGGGTACACCAAGTTCAATCAACTGTTTTTATACACATATCCCCGTATTCCCTCCCTTCCTTGACTCCCCCCTCCTCGTGTTGGGCACTTTAAATGAGATAACACGATAGGCTCCAAGCACTTAGTGTAAGTGCTCAGTCAAAACGTACCTGCTATCCTCCCCCTCCTCCCCCTCCCCCTCCTCTCCCTCCTCCTCCTCCTCCTCCTCCTCATGACTTCCCCACAGGCTCTGCCTGCCTCTCCTGGGGCCACTTCCCTGGAGAAAGAAATCCTGGGAGTTGGCCAGGTGGGGGCTGGTGGTGGGAATCAAGGAGACAGCAGCTCCTCAAAGTCTCACTCGGACCTCTCAACTCCAACCCCTCCCTGCCCCCCATGGCAGCATCCTTAGCAAAGTCACAGCACTTCCATCCCCCCAGGCCTGACCACTTCTGCCCATGGCGGGGCCAAATGCAGGGACCTTGGGGCTCTGCAGGGTGAGGGGGGGACGGCAGGGTTCAGGGCTTAGAGGAAGCCGCATGCCTGCTCAGTTTGTGTGCTGGAGAGGAGACATCTTTCCAAGTGTGTTTTTGGGAGAAAAGTTTTAAGATGGTCACCAGACACTGCCCCTCATCACCTCCTACCTGTTCTGCTTGGTCTTTTGTTCACTCGGAACCCTTTAACGAGCACATACTACATGCAGGCACTACTCTAGGGGCCAGGGTTACAGCCATGAGCAAAACCAACACATTCTCTGCAAGTTACATGCTGAATAGACGAGACAGAAAATTAGCATATGAACCCATGAGTATATAATATGTCAGGAAGTGACAGGTGTTCAGAAAAAAAAAATAGAGCAGGATAAAGAGACGGGGGTGATGGAGGGTGGTAGATGGCCGAGGAAGGCCCACTGGGGTGGGACTCGTGAGCAGATACTGGAGCCCTAACAAGGAGCAAGCCCTGCAGACAAGGGGAGAGCTTTTCTGGGCAGAACGAGGAGTGGGGATCAGGGGAGCAGGTGGAGAGGATGGCTGGATGGAGGCACCGCAGGGGCAGAGGGAGGGAGGCGGGACGCGGACTGGTTTATACAGAGAACCACAAACGCTGGTCTCACCAAGAGTCCCCATGACTTTATCCACACGCCCCCTGGACTGTTTTGACCTCATGATTTTCTCCCAAGAACTCACTTATTTTTTTAAACAAATACATTTATTTCAAGAAGCGACGCTACTATCTTCCCGCTGGAGGCTGCTGCCCGCCTGGGCTAGAGCCGGACCAGCCCTCTCCTCCACTGAAATAGTTCCTGACTCTCCGAGAGGGGTTAGAGACACAGCAGACCCAGTGGAGACTTAGCCCTGCTGCAGTCTGGCATCCTGGAGGAGTCGGGCTGTGGGACTCCGTGTCTCCGTGGGACGCAGCATCATTTTACGCACCCCAAACTCTATGGGACCCTGAGTCTGGCCAGGCAAGGCCTCAGGGATGGGCCCGGGTCAGGCTCAGGGCGTTCTGAGGGAGCTGGCTGAGGAGTTTGGGCTTTCCCACGGGGACAGCGTTGCAAGCGGGGGTGTAACATGGTCCATAGTGGTTCAGGTTTTGGTCTGACAGTGTCTAAGGATCACATTCTCACGTGGAGGTGCCTGGGACTGTCTCTCTTCCTTGGAGTGCACATAGATGAATTGATCTCTCACCTTCCTGGGGAGTGTGGTCTGTGTCCACAGGGAACAAGGCATTCTCTAAACCTGGAACACTGCCTACGGTGGGGGTGGCAGAGCTGGGGGCAGGAGGTGGGGTTCTTCAGACAACTCTCAAAGTTAGGGCACCACACGGCTCTCAAAGCCCCTGGGTACGTGTGCAAATTGAAGGATCTCTGAGTTGTCTAAACACTAGAGATGGGGAAGAAATGCAATGGCTTTGGGGGACCAGGGTTCTAACAAGTGGTTTTGGTCTAAGATTTCCCTGTCTCCCTTCCTCTCTCCTTCTTTCCTTCCCTCCCTCCCTCCTTCCTTCCTTCCCTCCTTCCTTCCTACCTGTCTCCTTCCCTTTCTCCCTCTTCAATCTCTTTCTCTCTCTTTCTCTTTCCCTCTCTCCCTTTCTTTTATTTCAATACGGGCCATATTTATGCAGTGTTTCATGGACTAAGGCGTTTCTTTGGGTAGCGGTTGTCTGAAGCATGTGTCTTTCCCGTTCTACTGATGGGTCGGTAGAGATAGTGAGGTTGACGTGGCTCTGTGTGTACTCAGGGGAGAGCTTGATGTCATATGTTTGGAATCTCCGTCTCACACTGCTTAGGAGATGGTTGGAAAAATCCAGGAGAGACGGTGGTACCTCGAACATGGTGGTCACTGTGGGAGTGGTGAGAAGTGGTCAGAGACTGGATACAACTTGGCTGTGGTATAGGAGGGAACTAGAGGGGTCAAAGGGGACTCCAAGGTTTTGACCTAAGTAACTGAAGGAAGAGTAGGCTGGGGGTTATTGGGGACAAGTAAGTTTTGGGACGTCCACTAGATGAGGGAGGGAGATGTCCAGGAGGCAGCTGGACACACAGGTCTGGAGCCTGGGGGGTGGGGTCTGGCAGGAAATGCGCATTCGGGGTGATCAGCACGTAGACTCAGGAGGCCACCAAGATGTGCACGTGGACAGAAAAGAGAAAAGGACCACGGACTGAGCCCCAGGGCTCTGGACAAGTCGGGGAGCAGAGAGGAAACCCACAAAGAGGGTGGAGAGCAGCGATCCTGGAGCTGAAGGGAAGAGCGGGAAGGGCTGCTGGGGCAGAGCTGCTCAGGGAGGTAGGCAGCGGGGAGAGGGGGCTGCAGAGGAGGGTGGCCCCATCCCAGCAGCCTGGAGCGCCTGAAGGAGAGCACACAGCCCCTGGCGGCTTGTGGAGGCTTGAACATCAGATTCCTCTGCTACTCAGACCTCAGTGTTTTGCTGTAAATGCTTCTCCTACCCCCTCCCCCACAAATGTACACCTTTAAAAATTTTTTAACAAGAAAAACAAATGATAATTGATATCTCTCCAAAGGATTAAGTAACTAAAAACCAGCTTTTACTTGATTCAAAAGTTGATATCTTCAACACATCTCTTTCCAAAAATAACAATAAGGGAAAAGAAATGCCTAAGGTTTTAACAACCAAACTGATACCCGCCTTGGCTTCCAGATTCTAATCAGAACCAAGCAGTGGAGTGAAGAAAGGCCTGCCGGCCCACATCAGCAGATGAAATGGCCAGGGGCTGGCCTCCTGAGCGGAGCTGGCTTCGTACTCCAGGCTGATGTGCAAAGCGACGGTCTCTAGTTGGTTTCCTGGTTTGGGTTTAGATGATCTGTGCTTCCCTGCACAGTGGGCGGCCCCCTCCCACAGAAGAGCCCGGATCTGACCACAAGGGTCTGGTCTCTGTGGACTTGGTCTGAGGACTCCTACCTCTGCAGGCTGGCATTTGAGGAGGCTCTTCCCAGCCCTCCCAAGACTCCCGGTCTTCAGACTCAGCCCTCCCCTGTGTGCATCTGGTAGTTTCCCACCTGCGTGTCCACAGCTGCTATTCCCTCCATTGATGTACTCTTACCGCCGCTCCTCCCAACCCTGCACATTCAAATTCTCACCATCTCTGAAGACCAGGACGACCATAGACTCTGATAGAGCTGCCACAGTCCTGGTTTATACCTGTTGTCCTGGTGCGATTATTAATAACATCCCCTGTAGACTCCAAAGTATCCTGGTTTAGACAATAGATTTTATAGTCACCTGACAAGAGGCCCAACTCTGTGGCCTCCTCCAGGAAGTCACCCCTGCTTCCCAGAGCAAAGGTCTCCTTTATCCTGAACTTGCACCACCCCAAGTCCCTCTCCTGAACGTATCACGCTCCCAGACACCCTCCACGGCATGCGGCCTCTCCTCCGCTGGGCAGATACAGGCTCGTTAGCGAAAGCATTTACAGACTTGGTGTTGTGGGTTAGATCCTGTGCCCCACAGAAGTACACTGAGGTCTTACCCTCAAGTGCCTGTGAGTGTGACCTTGTTGCGAAATAGTCTTTGACCATTAAACTAGGTTAAGATGAGGTCATTCAGCTGGGCCCCGATCCAATAGGACTGTGTCCTTATGAAAAGGACAAATGTGGACACAGACACGTACAAGAGGAAGACGGTGTGAAGCCACACAGGGGAAGATGGCCGTGTGACTGGAGTGATGCATTTATAAGCCAAGGGACACCGAGTTTTGTTGATAAACACCAGAAGCTGGAACGAGGAGGAAGGACTCTCCTCTAGGACCCTGATGACACTGATCTGGGAGTCCTGGCCTCCAGAACTGTGAGACCATACGTTTGGGTTGTTTTAACCCACCCAGGTTTCAGTACTTCCTTACGGCAGCTTTAGGAAACTATTAGGTATAGTAACTACTCTTTTAAATAACTGTTTTATTGAAATACAATTCATATATTATACAATTTGCCCTTTTAAAGTACACAATTCAGGAATCCCTGGGAGTTCCGTAGTTAGGACTCCACGCTTTCACTGCAGGGGCCCAGGTGTGATCCCTGGTTGGGGAACTAAGAACCCACGCCCATGCGGTGTGGCCAAAAAAAAAAAAAAGTTAAAAAAAAAAAAGTATACAATTCAATGGTTTTTAGCATATTCACAGAGCTATGCAACCATTACCACTATATAATTTTAGAACTTTTCATCACCCCGAAAAGAAACCCAATATCCATTAGCAGTCACCCCGCCCTTGCCCCTTCCCCCAGGCAACCACTACTCTTCTTTCTGTCTCTATGGATTTGTCTATTCTAGATATTTCACATAATGTATGGCATTTAGTGTCTGACTTCTTTCAGTTAACATGATGTTTCCAAGGTTCACCCATGTTGAGCCTGTATCAGCACTTCATTCCTTTTTTTTTTTTTTTTTAACTTCATTCCTTTTTGTGGCTGAATAATATTCCAGTGCAGGGATAGACCGCATTTTCTTTATCCATTCATCTGTTGATGGGCATTTGGGGTGTTTCCACGTTTTGTCTAATGCTAAACAAAATAATGAATAATGCTGCTATGAGCATTTGTGCACCAGTTTTTGCATGGACGTGTACTTTCGATTCTCTTGGATAAGTAACTCCTTTTAGTTGAAAGATAATGCCTGCACGCAGTGAACAAAGCTGCCAGTGGCAGAAAAAATGTATGCAGCTAAAAGCCAGACTTTCTCTCCCTAGATGGAGCTTCCCTCCCCAGAGACCACCCGTCCGTTTCATTCCTGTCCTCCCAGAAACATTTTCTGCACGTACGCACTCAGGTAAGTGAACGTTTCTTTTCTCCCGCAAGATGCCCCTAGGGGCTCTATCCCTTGTTGCTCTGCCCTGCCAATACCTCTGGATCCTTCTGCATTGGTGTGCAGGGCTGCACTCCATTCTTTCAGCGCCTGCCTCACTGAATGGTTCGGAGGTACCCTTTGTTATGAAACCATGTGAAGGTCAGTTAGGCTGCTCTTAATGTCTGTCACTGCAAGTATGCCACCCTGAACTTGCTTGTGCACCCATGCAAAATTTTCTGGGGGGTACACCAAACGGCCCAGAGGGGGACTTGCTAGGACCTAAGATGTGAGCTTTTTTGGTTTGAATAAGGAGATGGTCCTGGGTTTCTTGATATTGAGGCTGAGTCTTATTCACTCTCCTGCCCCCACAAAGACCCGTGCGCAGCACAGACATGTGCCCAGTGGGGAGGTGGGCAGAGCTTGCCCTGCACCCGTTACCTCCCTTGAGCTTGTGTTTTGAGCCCGTGTGTTTTGAGCCCTGGTGGGAAGGTACACTGGACGACAACTAAGTCAACAGCCAGTTGGTGACCTCGTGTCAATGTTTCAGCCCACCTACAGAAACTGAGGTCCTTTGCCAACCTGTTTCCATAAATGTTAAGAACCAAGCTCAATTATTCTCTTAAAAATACTTCCAAGAAGATGGAAGTCTGCAACTTTCAAACCAGCCAGATTAACAAGAATAATCTTTCTGAATTATGAACTTGGTATCATGGTATAAGGAGCTGCCTTTTTTTTTTTTTTTTTAAATCTTGTTGACTCAAAGACAGGCTTTGAAAACAAACCTCATTGATTTTGCGCCCGTGTTTGCCACTTCAACAAAGGTTTTTTTGCAAATCAGTTTTATTGTATGGTGTACCTTAAAAGTTGACAATCCAGTGAGTCAACTCTATCTCAACTCTGACACTAAATTAGCCAGGTGACCTTGAAAGTGTTCCTTATCTGCCCTAGGTGGCAGTTCGCTTAACAACAACGGGAGGGGTTAGATAAGACTGAGACACTGGGATCTTAAACTTGGAGCTCCAGCTAATTTCTGTACTTTGATAGCTCTCACATGCCCATAGGTGGATATGAAACCTCATCCGCAGATGAGGGGTTACTGTCAGATTGACTGTCTAAACCTTGTTGGAACTTGAAGTGTAAACAAAGGGTTAATGGCACATTTAACCATCAGCACGGGCCCTTTAGGGGCCTTATTTACCCCGATAAGTTTAGAACCAGTCTTGTTAGCCTGTGCAGGGAACTTCAGCAGAGATTTGGGGTGGAGATGGGACTTGGGAGTGGCCCAGGGATTACAGATGAATTAGCATTTCTTCCCCGAGCTCATTACCAAGGATAAAGGCACCTCCTGCAGCTCCCAGCAGGTTGGGAGCAGGAAGTGGGGTGGTTTGGACAGCAGGAATCTGGCTCCACAACGGCTGCTGAAAGCCATTGTTCTTAGACTTAATGGGCCCCCTTCAGGGCAGCTCCCTCACGTCTCCAATGGAGCCAAGGTCCTCACCCAAACACTGGTAAACAGCATAGTCAGTGCCAGAATCAGCTTCATGACACTTCCCTGCCAGCCGGTCATTCCCCTGCTCCAGGACCGTCAATGACTCCCCATTGCCCACCCACTCACTGCTTGGCACTCCAAGTTGACTACAGTCCAGCCTAATTAGCTAGCTGACCTTCATGCCCACTGCTTCTCAGTGTTTCATTTTAACCAACGTGTGTCCAGTCTGTGCCAGGCACTGTGCTAAGTGCTGTGCAAACATCTCATTTCATCTTTTCTTTATTATTATTATTATTACCACTGTTATTATTATTTTTTTCTTTGACTGCGTCAGGGCTTAGTGGTGGTATGTGGGATCTTTCGTTGTGGCTCCCTGGCTCTTCACTGTGGCGTGTGGGCTTCTCTCTAATTGTGGCATGTGGGCTTCTCTCTAGGTGTGGCATGCGGGTTTTTCTCTTCTCTACTTGTGGAGCATGGGCCCCAGGGCACATGGGCTCTGTAGTTTGTGGCATGTGGGCTCTCAAGTTGAGGCATATGAGCTCAGTAGTTGTGGCACGTGGGCTTAGTTGCCCGACCAAGGATCAAACTTGCAGTCTCAGAGAAAACCATAATTCAAAAAGATACATGCACCCCAGTGTTCATTGCAGCACTATTTACAATAGCTAGATCATGGAAGAACCTAAATGTCCATCACCAGATGAATGGATAAAGAAGATGTGGTACATATATACAATAGAATATTACTCAGCCATAAAAAGGAACGAAACTGGGTCATTTGTAGAGACATGGATGGACCTGGAGACTGTCATCCAGAGTGAAGTGAATCAGAAAGAGAAAAACAAATATCATATATTATCGCATATATGTGGAATCTAGAAAAATGGTACAGATCAACTGGTTTGCAAGGCAGAAAGAGAGACACAGATGTAAAGAACAAACATATGGACACCAAGGAGGTAGGAATGGAATGAACTGGGAGATTAGGACATATATACATTAATATGTATGAAATAGATGACTAATTAAAAAATATCGAATTGCACACTTTAAATTTATGCAGTTTATTGTATGTCAATTATATCTCAATAAAACTCTTTTTTAAAGGAAAAGAAAACAAACTGTAGCCTCTGCATTGCAGGATGGATTCTTTACCACTGGGCCACCAGGGACATCCCACATCTCATTTCATCTTGAGGAGCACTCTTAAAGAAGGTCTTAGTGGGACTTCCCTGGCAGTCCAGTGGTTAGGACTCCATGCTTCCACTGCAGGGGGCACAGGTTCAATCCGTGGTTGGGGAACTAAGATCCCACGAGCAGCACAACCAAAAAAAAAGAAAGGAGGGAAGGAAGGAAGGAAGGAAGTCTTAAGCCCAATGTGCAGAAGTGGAAGCAGCCTGCCTCATGCCACACAGCCAGGAAGCAAAGAGTCAGTGCAGTCCCCAGTCCTGACCCTCCCTCTCTGCCCGAGGCACTGAGCACTGTGTGGGCAGGGCAGTCATGGAGGGGTGCCTCCGGGTGGTGAGAGGGAGCAAGCTAGGCTATGAAGCAGGAGTAACGTTCCAGATGGAGGAACAGCAAAGACAAAGGCCTTTCTCTCTCTGGGCCTCCGTTTTCTCATGGGTCAAAGATGTGTGTGTGTGTGTTTGTGTGTATGTGTTGCAGGAAGGGGGACCCCTTCCAGGGCCCTAGTATGGGGTCTTGTCTAACGCTCTGAAATGAATTGTCCAAGGAGACACACGTGCTGACGAAGCAAAAGACTGTATTGGGAAGGGGCGCCGGGCAGAGAGCAGCAGGGTCAGGGAACCCAGGAGGACTGCTCTGCCACGTGGCCCGCAGCCTCGGGTTTTATGGTGATGGCATTGGTTTCCGGGTTGTCTCTGGCCAATCATCCTGATCAGGGTCCTTGCTGGTGGTGCGCGCATTGCTCAGCCAAGATGGATTCCAGGGATAAGGATTCTGAGAGGCTGGTAGGATATATGGACTGGCATCTCCTCTCTCCTTTTGACCTTTCCCGATTTCTTCCGGCTGGTGGTAGCTTGTAAGTTCTGCGTTCCTTACCAGGACCTCCTGTAGTAAGATAACTCATGCAAGTGGTTGCTATTGTGCCTGGTCAGGGTGGGTGGTTTCGGTCATTGGTTCCCCTAAGGGGTGTGTGTGTGTGTGTGTGTGTGTGTGTGTGTGTGTGTGTGTAGTTGGAAGGCATTGCCTTCTGGTTCTCTGATTGGACTGGCACCCTAAAGCACCCTGGATTTCTCTGACTCTCCCCCCAGAATCAGAGAGGGAGTGGTGGGTGCCTCTTTAAATTCTGTGCCCTGGGTCCCTCACTTGTCTCACCTCCAGCCCTGTCAGACTGCTGGCTGCACTGCCCCTGCAACCTGATGCAGGAAATCCACAATCAGACTGGCTGAGGTGCCTGAGCTGGGGTGGGGAGGGCTGCAGTGGGCTCTCCCGGCCGCAGGCAGCTGGACCTGAGCAAGGACTGCCCCTTTAGTCTCCACTACTCCACGGCCTGTAAATCTGGTCAGTCTTATTCATTCTTATCCTCGCAGGGCCCTTGTGGCAACTTGAGGCCGTGACTCCTGGGCAGCACGTTCCACAGGGCTGGTGAAGACCCATGACTCAGTTTCTGGTCTACTTAACATCTTTGGCAGCCATGTGACATCACATTTGCTGCTTTTATTTTCTTGCTTCTTCCTTGCTTTTTCCCTCCATCATCTCTTAGTCTTTCCCTTTACCTCCTCTCCTCAGTCCCTAGCAATTCTCCCTCCCACCCCCACTTACTTCTCTATCACATCATGTCTAAATCTACTTTGACATAAGAAGTCTATCAGAGGCCAGGGAGTGCTTCAGAGAGGTGGTAACTCTTGAGCAGGGCTTTGAGGGGTAAAGAGGAGTTTGTTAGGCAGAGAAGGAGCAGAAGACTAACATGCTTAAGCACTGGGCTGGATTCACACTGGCAAAGTTTGAATCCTTGCTTCTCCACTCCAGCTCTGTGATCCAGATTGATACGTCGTGTCACCAGGCCTCAGTTACCTCATCAGCACAACGGGAATTTCTCTAGCACCTACTAAAGGGCTGAGCTCAGCCTTCAGTGAGAAACTTTACTGGTGCAAGCCTAGTGGCTGATTTATGGAAAGCACTCAATAGGTACGTGTTGAACAAATGAATGAAGGGATATCCCAGGCAGAGGGGATGGCATCAAGAAAGGTCTGGAGCTGAGACCCTGCACAGCATGTTTGGGGAATTGTCTCCAGGTCAGAACCCGTGGCAGAGCCTGGTCTTACTAGGTCGTGAGGGTCAGTGTGCTCGTCTCTTTCCAACTCTGCATTCAGTGGTGTCACCCAGTAGCTTGGAATCCACCAGTGGACATCTTTGTACCATGGAAATCGGCAAACACTGCAGGTCAGAGCTTTCTTCCTTCCAGGGAGCCTGTTTACCAGCCCACCTGCCCCTGCAGCTGTGAAGATGTTTGTGGTTAGATTCCAAGAGAGTTTGGGCAGCAAGGCCTGGTGATGGTCTGTTCACTCTATTCACTGAAGGATTCAGAAAGACAGTTTGACACTACCTGACCTGAGAAAGATGAAACAAGCCCAGAATTTGAGTTCCTAAAAAATCCCAAACATATTCTATTCTTTCACATAACTCTAAAAGTGATCCTCAGCTTTTTTTTTTTTTTAAAGACCATTTATTTCTATTGAATTAGCAAAACTTGATTTAGAAAATCACTTAATTTCCCAATTTTCATTTGGGAGAAACGGAGCATGGGGAGCCCCATGTGAGAAGACAACAGCAGCCTGTGCAGTCCGTACATGATTTTGCAGGAAAGGATGTTGGCCTTTATCCTGATAGCAATGGGAAACCACTGGAGGGTTTGAAGCCAACAAATGATGTGATCAGATCTGGTCTTGGAAAAGATCCTTCCCACTGGTCTGTGAAGAGCCTGAAGGGTGCCAACATGGATGCAAGGAGCCCAGGCAAGAGATGATGGGGGATGGGGAGTCAAGGTTATGTGTTCACCTTACTTCCTGTTCCTCATGGCACTCAGCTGAACTGCATTTCCCAGCAACCTCTGCAGTCTGGAGGGGCCATGTGATTTACGTCTAGCCAATAGAAAGTGGGAGGAAGTGGCATAGGCTACGTCCCACCCAGCCAGAAAACCTTCCCGTACAGTCCTTCAGGTTGCTTCTCTTTCCCTCACACCTCGTGCCAAGGATCTGGGAAGGACTCCAAGGCTCAGGGGATAGCAGAACCGTGAGCTGGAAGGAGCCTGGGTTGCTGAATGGCTGTGTGGAGTGGAGCCCCCTTTATTGGACCACGCTGGGCCATGAGAGTTGGGCTGTTTATCACAGCAGCTGACCTGACCAAAATACGGGGATGGGGGATAGGTGTGCAGAGGTGAGAGCTCTTCAGGGGTAATAGGACTTGTGATAGACTGGCTAAGGAGCGAGGGAAGAGGAGGCTTTGCAGACCATGCCCAAGCTTTGTACTGAGTGGCGGGGCCTTTTACTGAGAACACTGAGGAGACCATGAGGCTGAGTGATGGTCACTCACTGAGTGGAGAGGTCAAGGGGTGCTCCTCTTGGGCTGCAGAACCCAGGACAGTCCAGCAGCTCCTCTGGGAGCACATCATGATGGTGAAGGCCACCTGCCATTCACAGGGAAAGAACACAAGGAGCCAGCACGCTGCCCTTGGCCAGAGCCTGCCCGTGATGGCAGGGGGATACTGCCTGCTTCCCTCCCAGGCCAGCACACAGCACACCATGTCTTTGGACTCCAAGCTGTAGCAAGGCTAATGTTGGGACATCATTTTTTTTCTCTTTCAACAATATTTCCTGAGTATCTACTACAATAGGAATGCTAAAACGACTACTTATTGAGCACTTACCACGTTTCAGACCCTGGGCCAAACACTTTATTACATGACGTCATTTAATCTTCAATCAACAGAGATGAGAGCTATTAGTGTCCCCATTTGACAGGTGAGGACACCGAGGCTGCCAGAGCTGAGCCTGGCTCCCTCCTGGGTTCTCCTAGTGATGCTGCTCCAGTCCCTCACAGTTCCTGCTCCTCTCAGCGGGGACGTGGCTGCTTTCTGCCACCCAACACATTGGCGTATCCTGGAGCCCCCTTCCTTTGTCTTCAGGAAGCCAGCGGCCAGGACACCCGTATTTCATTTCCCTCCCCCAGAGGGGACTGTCACAGTGTCAGGCCCCAGGGCCCAGATTATTAGCCCAACCATTGTTGGCATGGTAACAAGATCACATGACCCAAATCATGACCCCAGATGGGCACAGATTCCCAGGCAGACACTGTGCTCAGAAGGAGGCCAGGGGCCTGGCTTCTAGAGTAGTTCCTAGGCTAGTTTGAAAACCCATTGGAACCAGCTTAGCCCAAAAGTAGAGTTTAAGGCAATCACAGAATCCACCTTGGGTTGAACCAAAACCTAGAATCAGGCACCCAGATGCCACTAGAACCCTCTGGGCGTCACTCATCTCTGCTTGAGGACTGTCATGGGGCAGAGGTTGGCAGTTGTCCACCCAACATTCCTTTGTATTTAAAAGAGCCCTGATTTGGTTCAGCAATGTGCTCAGCTAAATACTTTCCTGGCTTCCTTTGCTGAAGCCATGAGACACAGTTTTAGGCAAGCAGACATCTGCTGTGGGTCTTGGGAGAGTTTCTGGGTTTTTTGATAGGAGGCATCAAATACAACTGGCCTAGCCTTTCACCCCTTCATCCTTCCTTGAATGCAGATGCAGTGCCTGGAGCTGTATCTTATAGCCAGGAGGGAAAGGCAAGAAAATCACAAAATTCCAGCTTTGATCTCACTGAGTGACTGGACCAATGCCTGTGGTCACCTCCCTGTAAATTTCTTATTACATGAGAAAAATATAACTTTATTTATCAAGCCACTGGTGGCCAGATTTGTTTTGACTCTGCAGGTGAAAGCTACCCTAATGGAGACAGTTGTCCCTCTCACTACAGCTGCATACGTGGAAACATAATTGCCCCAGCCCCCGAATTTCACATTTTACAGCATCTGACCTCAACCTTCTGGGTCCCAAATTCAAAAAACGACATTCCCGAGTTAGGACTTATTGGCCCCAGTTTGGTTGCCTGTGCTGGGGCCAGTCCCGGGTGACCAGCAAGGGCAGGCTGTGACTGGTCCAGCTGATGCCAGGCCCTAGACCCGTCCACGGCAGCCAGCACAGCCGTGGGGGGCGTGCCGTTGGACATGACCGGAAGAGAGCCTCTGGGCCGCTTACCCTATCAGCGTCTGTTCCGGTCACGCAGCCAAGGGCACTGACGGGGGAACCCTGCTCACCCCGTCCGGCTTCCATTCATTCCACCCTGTTTATGAGGCATTCGGTGTGGGTGCCGCAGGTGCTGGCCGCAGGGCAGGACGGGAACCGGGTCCACTGTCTGGCCCATTTCCACTCCTAGACCCAAGGGCAGCCTGGCTCTGTAAAGTCCTTGGACTCAGTGTACAGGCTTGGGTTCAAACCTGGTCTCTGCCTCTTACTGGCTGTGCTCACCATTTCCCACCTCAGCTTGGCGTCTGGATGCCCTGCTAAGCTGAGTCCTCTCCTGGCCTGAGGGAGCTTCGGAGTCAGCAGATGGGATTTTATTCCTTCTGCCCCTTCCTGGCTGTGTGACCTCAGGGCACCCGCCTCACGTCTCTGTGCGTGACCCCCCATCTCTAAACCTAGGGGATAATCCTGGCTTTCCAGGTTGTTGGGGTAAGAAGATTTATGAGATAACTATGGGTCACACAGGAGGTGCTCAATAAATCCTAAAAATAAAGTGTAACAACCCCGTGGGATTTTATGAAAGTCAGCGCTCCCTGAGGCCAGCCGCCCAGGAGGAGGGTGGACGCTGGGCGGGGTCTACCCCCCCACCCCATGCCCAGAGATGCTGCTGGAGGAGGCAGACAGCACAGCAAAGGGGCCTCCAGACCCCTGCCCCAGGCCTGCATGAGCTCCCGGCAGGGGTTGGCAGGTATGGGTCCGTGGCGCATGCTGGTCCCCAGGGTGAGGGTGGCAGAAAGCTGTCCCTGTCCCTCGGAGGGCTGGCAGCCACCAGGGCCACATCTACATCCAGGAGAGACCAAGGGCAGCTCTTGGGTCCTGTCAATGACAGTTGCTCGCCTCAGAAGAGAGGCTGACCTTCTCTTTGTCCTCCGGGGAGCTGAGCAGGCTGGGTAGGTGGACAGGGGCTCCAGTCCAGGCATTTGGACAACCTTCCCTGAACTCCGGGCACCTCCTCAGTGACTGGCCAGGCACTGTGCAGAAAACAAAGCTTCCAGCCAGGCGGGCGTCTACCCCGCCTCCCTGGGCCCGGGCGTGGGCAGGGATTCGGAGGAGGGCTGCTCTGCCCTCAGGAGGCTCACTGACTGCTGGGGGTGGAAACCACAGGCTGGGTGGAAACAGCTGCCGTCATCAAGGCTCTGCTAAGCGTCAGGCCCTGTGACCAGTCATGTTCTCGTCGGTACTGCTCACCACGACCCTAGGAAAGAGGACCTGCCTTTATCCCCACTTTGCAGAAAAGGAAACTGAGGCTCAGAGAGATGAGCTGCCTTGCCCAGGGTCGCACAGTCAGTAAGTGGGAGCCAGGATTCCAGACCAAGCCTGTCTGACCCCAAAGAGTGGTCTCCTTCTCCCACGTGGCAGTCCAGGGAGCAGGCAAAAACTCAAGGTGACATCAAGGTGTCATAGGAAGCAACTGGGCTGGGCCTCAGAGGACAGCCCCTTGTCCCCCTCACCCCCACAGCCTGTTTGAACAGCTTGTCCTCCCTCTCCCCAGCCGGGTTGTCCCTTCACCTCCAGGTCTCCATTTAGATGCCGCCTCCTCTGGGAAGCCCTCCTTGATTTCCCACTTTGGGGCTCCTCCTCTCAGCTCCCACAGCTCACTTTGGCAGAACCTGTCTGTCTGCCGCCGGAGACTCTGAACTCCAGAGGGCAAGATAATCTCTGTCAAATCCCTGCAGTATCTTCAGGGTGCAGCGAGGGGCCTGGCACACAGTAGGCCCTCAATAAACATAGGTGGGATATGTGTAGTAAAGGACTCTGACCAGACCCTCTCGCCAGAGAGCACGGACTCCTTTCTGGGGGATAAGGACTGCATCTCTGGACCAAGGGCAATAGGATAGGACAGACCCTGGAAGTCCCAGGGGTCCACCGACTGCCTGTGCGGACCCTCTCCCCCCTCCAGGATAAGCTGTGTCCCCAGCGCCTGGCCCATTGAATTTTTTCCTGCCACCTCACTCTGTGATTCATTCTCAGCCTCTGGCACGCCCGGGCCTACCCAGAGGCCACAGGCGCCCCCGGTGCTCAGTTTAGTGACTGCAAAATGTCCCTGTGAAATTCCAGGCAGAGCCAGAGGGCTGGCGGCACATTCCACATAGCCTCCTCGGGCCTTCTGCTTAGCCCCAGCGTCTGAAGGGAAACCACGTGTCCTTCCACGACGCAGCCTGGAAGGGCTGGGTGCCCGTCTCAGGCCTTGACCCCCGGCCACAGAGCTCTAGGACAAAGGTGTCCTTTCACGCCAGAGGAGCTTGGTGTGGAGAGATGGGAGCCTGGGAGACTTTGAAGGATGTGCCACAGGGAGAGGGGCCCTGCCGAGGTTCAGGGCCAACCCCTCCACCTGGGAAGCCTATCAACAGGTTGGACAGTCCACACCTAGGATAAAACCTATGATGCTAGGGCTGGGACCTTCCTCCTGTGCCTGCCTGGGAGATAGAAGTGTCCCGGCTCTACCTTTTGGGCCTCAGATCCACCTTTCTCCTGCCCTTCATGGGACAGGACCCCCAGCCCTCTCCCTGCTCTGTAGCCCTTTGCAGATGCTGTCTGCTCTGTTCCTCTCCCAGAGATGAGCCAAAGACCCCCAAACAGGATTGAACAGGGAGAAGCTATGAGATGTACAGGCGGAGACCCCTTCCTTTCTTCTGAACACAGTGAAAACTGTGTATATACCATGGAGGCAGTGAATGAGATCTTAAGTTACCTTAAATTCTTGACTTGGGTTGAGCTTGTGCCCCATTAAGACCTTCAGATCTTACTCAAGTGAACATGCCCCCCAGGGAAGCCTCCCCAGCCTGCATTTAGCCAGCTGGTTTCAGTCAGTCCCTCCTCCACCTTGGATCTTTCCAAATAGGAGAAACCACATGCCCCTCGTCACAAGTCAGAAGTCTCCGTCTCAGGGCTGAACTGTCAGCTCATCAGGGGTCGGGAAGGGTTATCAGGTCACTACCTTCTCTGCAGCAGTGAGCACAAAGGAGGCCCTGAGACGGAGTTTCTTTTTTAATATGAAGTATACACATACGAAAGAGGATTTCAACAGTTTAAAAAATAATAATTTAAAAAAATAATAAAAAATAATAGTTCTTAAATAATAAAACCAGACATTAAGTCAAATCAATGGGGAAAGGAAAGTGCTTTTACCAAATGTGGAAATGGGGTATGAGAGTGGAAAAAAAGAAATCTCAACTGCTAACTCACCTCATAGACAAAAGTCGATTTGGGAATAATAATGATAATAGAGACAGGAGAAATCTTTGGGAGGTGTTGGAAATGCATATGGCCTTGATGGTGGTGATGGTTTCAAGGATGTATACTTATCCTCAAACTCACTGAGTTGTATACATTAAAATATACAGCTTTTTACAAGTTAAAAAATCAGTTTGAAATGGATCCTAGACCTAAATGTGAAAAGCAGAACCAAGATTACAGAGGACGTAGAGCTGAGTCTCTTTGCTACATTAGGCAGGCAAAGGTTTCTTGGTGAGGACAAAAACAGCACTGACCTTAAAAGAAAAAACTGAAAAATTGGACTTCATCCAAATTTATATTTTTTGCTCATTAAAAGACACTGTTGGACTTCCCTGGTGGCGCAGTTGTTACAAATCCACCTGCCAATACAGGGGACACAGGTTCGATCCCTGGTCTGGGAAGACCCCACATGCTGTGGAGCAACTAAGCCCATGCACCACAACCACTGAGCCTGCGCTCTAGAGCCCAGTCGCTGTAACTCCTGAGGTCATGCACCACAACAACAGAAGCCCGTGCACTCTAGGGCCCGTGCTCTGAAACGAGAAGCCACTGCAGGGAGAAGCCTGAGCACCGAAACGAAGAGTAGCCTCCACATGCTGCAGCTAGAGAAAGCTCACGTGCAGCAACGAAGACCTAATGCAGCCAAAAAAAAAAAAAAAAAAAAGATATAAAAAAATGATTTTATTCTTTAAAAGAAAACCATACTGTTGACAAACCTAACAGGCAAGACAAATACTGGAAAAAAATATTCACTGTGTGTGTGTGTGACTTACTCCCAGAATGTGCAAGTAACTACAAATCAACAGTAGCAGGATGAACAATCCAAACATAAAAAATGGCAGAAGACTTGAACAGATGCTACCAAAGAAGACATATCAATGGCCAATAAGCACATAAAACGGTGGTCAACACCAAGGAAATACAAAATAATAGAATTAATATTTTTACCAGATACGTTATCCCACCTGAATGGCTAAAAAAAAATTTTTTTTTTTTTTTTTTTGAAACTGACACCACCAAGTGCTGTGAGGGTGTGGAGCAGCTGGAACTCATCCTCTGCTGGAGGAAATGGAAAATGTACAGATACTTTGGAAAACAGTCAGGAAGTTTCTTATAAAGCGAGGCAACTAAGGAGACTTTTATGTTACTTTAAATTAAGCAGACATCCAGGGAATGACTGAATCATTCTGCTCCTAGCTATTTACCCAAGAGAAATGAAAACATACATCTATACAAAGACTTCTACAAAAACGTTCGCAGTGGCTTTCTTCATGTTTGACAAACCCAGGCACGACCCAAGCGTGTCGCCTCGGGCAAGTGGATGGGTCCTCTGCATGACATCCATGCCACGGACAGGCAACAGCAAGTAAAGACCAGGTGTGATGACCACGTGGGTGACTCTCCAGAGCAGCACCTGAAGCGGAGAGGCCAGACCCGGACGACACGAGGTGGGCAAATCCATTTCTGGGAATCTCTAGGACAGGCAGGGCGAGCCCGTGTGGAGAGAAAGCAGAGCAGCAGCCGCCTCTGGGGAACGAGGAGGCATTGCAAAGGGCACGGGGAAGTTTCCGGGGGCTGGAAATGTCCCGTGTCCTGCTCAAGGGGTGATTGCAGAAATACGAAAATGTGCTGAGGTGAGCCCTCCAGATGCCTGCAGTCCATTCTCTCCTAATTCTATTTGCCTTCAACAAAACATATCTTAGGGGCTTCCCTGGTGGTGCAGGGGTTCGGAATCCGCCTGCCAGTGTGGGGGACACAGGCTCCATCCCCGGTCCAGGAAGATCCCACATGCCGTGGAGCAGCGAAGCCCATGCGCCACAACTACTGAGCCTCAACAGAGCCTGAGAGCCACAGCTATTAAATAAATAAATAAATATAAAAATTAAAAACACACCTAAGGTTATAGGTCTAAAATGTTAAAACAAAACAAAACAAAACAAAACATCTTGAAAAGTAAAAAAAATCTGAGATAATTCATATCGTTAATGAAAATTTAAACTAATGACAAGAGAGCAAACTGGGCATGTCTGCTGCCCAGCTTGAGAAATTCAGCATTAGCACTATCCTAGAATCTCCGCATTCTCCTCCCTCCTTCAGAGGAAGCAGGAGCTGCAATTTTGTGTTCATTATTCCTTTTTGTTCCTCTTAATCATACCACCTCTGCCCAGTTCTGTTACTCAACACATGTTCGCGAGCCTGACACACAGTGAGGCCAAACAAACTGAAACGTGGGTGTTTGGAGCAGAGACAGGTCTCTCACGGGGCCCTGAAGGGAGACGGAGGGCTCACGCTCAGAGCCCGCACGTCATTTTCACAGTGTGGATTCTTCCAATCCAAGAACATGGTATATCCCTCCATCTGTTTGTTTCGTCTTTGATTTCTTTCATCAGTGTCTTATAGTTTTCTGCATACAGGTCTTTTGCCTCCTTAGGCAGGTTTATTCCTAGGTATTTTATTCTTTTGATTGCAATGGTAAATGGGAGAGTTTCCTTAATTTCTCTTTCTGCTCTTTCATTGTTAGTGTATAGGAATGCAAGAGATTTCTGTGCATTAATTTTATATCCTGCTACTTTACTAAATTCATCGATTAGTGCTAGCAGTTTTCTGGTAGAGTCTTCAGGGTTTTCTATGTATACTATCATGTCATCTGCAAAGAGTGACAATTTTACTTTTTTCCAGTTTGGATTCCTTTTATTTCTTTTTCTTCTCTGATTGCTGTGGCTAAAACTTCCAAAACTATGTTGAATAATAATGGTGAGAGTGGGCACCCTTGTCTTGTTCCTGTTCTTAGAGGGAATGCTTTCAGTTTTTCACCATTTAGAACGATGTTGGCTGTTGGTTTGCCATATATGGCTTTTATTATATTGAGGTAATTTCTTTCTGTGCCCATTTTCTGGAGAGTTTTTATCATAAATGGAAGTTGAATTTAGTCAAAAGCTTTTTCTGCATCTATTGAGATGATCATATGGTTTTTATCCTTCAATTTGTTGATATGATGTATCACATTGGTTGATTTGCATATATTGAAGAATCCTTGCATTCCAGGGATAAACCCCACTTGATCATGGTGTATGATCTTTTTAATGTGCTGTTGGATCCTGTTAGCTAGTATTTTGTTGAGGATTTTTGCATCTATATTCATCAGTGATATTGGCCTATAATTTTCTTTTTTGTGTGACATCTTTGCTTGGTTTTGGTATCAGGGTGATGGTGGCCTCATAGAATGAATGAGAGTGTTCCTCCTTCTGCAATATTTTGGAAGAGTTTGAGAAGGATAGGTGTTAGCTCTCCTCTAAATGTTTGATAGAATTTGCCTGTGAATCCATCTGGCCCTGGGCTTTTGCTTGTTGGGAGATTTTTAATCACAGTCTCAGTTTCTGTACTTGTGATTGGTGTGTTCATATTTTCTATTTCTTCCTGGTTCAGTCTTGGAGGATTGTACTTTTCTAAGAATTTATCCATTTCTTCCAGGTTATCCAATTTGTTGGCATATATAATTTACAGATTCAATGCAATCCCTATCAAATTAGCAACAACATTTTTCACAGAACTGGAACAAGAAATCTTACGATTTGTATGGAAATGCAGAAGACCCCAAATAGCCAACGCAATCTTGAGAAGGAAAGACGGAGTTGGTGGAATTAGGCTTCCTGACTTCAAACTATACTACAAGGCCACAGTGATCAAGACAGTATGGTACTAGCACAGAAATAGAAAGGTAGATCAATGGAATAGAATAGAGAACCCAGAGGTAAACCCACACATATATGGGCACCTTATCTTTGACAAAGGAGGCAAGATACACAATGGAAAAAAGACAGCCTCTTCAATAAGTGTGCTGGGAAAATTGGACAGCAACATGTAAAAGAATGAAATTAGAACACTTCCTAACACCATACACAAAAATAAACTCCAAATGGATTAAAGACCTACATGTAAGGCCAGACACTATAAAACTCCTTGAGGAAAAGATAGGCAGAACACTCTATGACATACATCAAAGCAAGATCCTTTTTGACCCACCTCCTAGAATCATGGAAATAAAATCACGAGTAAACAAATGGGACCTAATGAAACTTAAAAGCTTTTGCACAGCGAAAGAAACCATCAACAAGACAAGAAGACCACCCTCAGAATGGGAGAAAATACTTGCCGATGAAGCAACAGACAAAGGATTAATCTCCAAAATATGCAAGCAGCTCATGCAGCTTAATACCAAAAAAGCAAATAACCCAATCCACAAATGGGCGGAAGACCTAAATAGACATTTCTCCAAAGACATACGGATGGCCAACAAACACATGAAAAGATGCTCAACATCACTAATCATCAGAGAAATGCAAGTCAAAGCCAGAATGAGGTATCACCTCACACCAGTCAGAATGGCCATCATCAAAAAAATCTAGAAACAATAAATGTTGGAGAGGGTGTGCAGAAAAGGGAACTCTCTTGCACTGTTGGTGGGAATGTAAGTTGGTACAGCCACTATGGAAAACAGATTGGAGGTTCCTTAAAAAACTAAAAAGGGAACTACCATATGATCCAGTAATCCCACTCCTGGGCATATACCCAGAGAAAACCGCAATCCAAAAAGAAACATGTACCATAATGTTCACTGCGGCACTATTTACAACAGCCAGCACATGGAAGCAACCTAAATGCCCATCAACAAATGAATGGATAATGAAGGTGTGGCACATATATACAGTGGAATATTACTCAGCCATAAAAAAGGAATGAAATGGAGCTATATGTAATGAGGTGGATAGACCTAGAGTCTGTCATACAGAGTGAAGTAAGCCAGAAAGAGAAAAAGAAATACCATATGCTAACTCATATATATGGAAGCTAAAGAAATGGTACTGATGAACCCAGTGACAGGGCAAGAATAAAGATGCAGATGCAGAGAATGGACTGGAGGACACGGGGTTGGGGGGGGGCGGGGCGTGAAGGGGAAGCTGGGATGAAGTGAGAGAGCAGCATAGACGTAGATACACTACCAACTGTAAAATAGATAGCTAGTGGGAAGTTGCTGTATAACAAAGGGAGATCAACTCGATGGTGGGTGATGCCTTAGAGGGCCAGGACAGGGAGGGTGGGAGGGAGTCGCGGGAGGGAGGGGATATGGGGATATGTGTGTAAATACAGCTGATTCACTTTGGTGTACCTCAAAAACTGGTACAAGAGCGTAAAGCAATTATATTCCAATAAAGAGCTTAAAAAGAAAACCCCACAAGTCCCTGATGTTTTTCAGGGAGAAGTTTTTAATAGGCAAAATTTGGGGGGGCGGGGGGCTGCAGGGTGTGTGACTTTCTTCTGATTGGTTGGTGACAAAGTAGCTGGTGTTCCAGGAATCTGGCGCTCAGCCTGAAGTTACCATGCTCCACCTGGGCGGGGGCCTCGGTCCCTGCCGAAGGACTCAAAGATATTGTTAAGTATATCCCTTGAGGAGGAGCCAAAGGGTATTAGACCACTCACGCTTTAACTGCTGCACTATTGTGTCCTGGCTGCTCCCCCTTGTTTCTGCGTTCCCTTACTTCCCTGATCAGTAACTGTTTGAATCTGCCCTCTGGTACTCTGGAAGGTCTGGGAGGTGAAGCCTTTATCCTGTAAATAAGCAATGGGGGGACCTGGAAAGGCTTTTGTGTCTAGGAGGGCCCCACAGGATCCTGCTCAGTTTCTATTCCTTAAGTTGCTTCTTGTTTGGTATGTCTCTTTGGGCGCGCTGTATAAATGGAATGGAATCGTGGCATCTGTATATCCTTCAGAAAGTTGCTGTTTTCGCTCACATGGTGTCTTTGACATTCACTCAGGGTGTACGTGGTGTGCCCTGTCCATTGTCATGACTGTATAGTACCCGGTGTGGAGCTGTAGTACGGTTTGTTTGTGATTCTACCGCTGATGGACATTGGATTATTTCCAGGTGAGGGTACCTAGTGCTTGTGCATGTCCCCTCGTGGGTACCAGCTCCTCTAGGGTATAAACCCAGGACAGGAATTGCTGGGTTATGGTAAATGCATGTCTTCATTTTACAAAATAATTCCAACTTTGCTAGAAATTACCAAGTAGTTTCCAAAGTGACCCTGGACAACTCTTTGCAATTTACATGGCCACAGCCCAGGATGAAAATTCCTGTTATTCCACATCTTCACTAAACCTGGGAATTATTAGACCTTTAAATGTTTGAGAAAAAAGACAGGAATCACAAACTCAGATGCCTCACAGGCTATTAAAGTAACCAGTGATGGGGCTGGGAATCAGTAAGGAGAGCTGAGGACTGCGGCAAACTGAGTCACATGTGTGGCTGGAAGAAGTGGCCTCGACTCTGCATCCTGACCAAATGCAGACCCAGGGCTGTCAGAGTTCTGGAATGTCCCAAAGAAGCCAGAAACCCAGATTTTTTACATGGAATCTGATTTTGAAATGTGAACTACTATTTCAGTTGAATTTATAGCTATTAGAACTTGCTGGAACTGTTGCCGAGAAAACCTGGCCTCTGTTCACCGATGCCGAGTAGAAATACAGAGACGGAGCTTTGGAGGAGTAGAAGGGAATAGTTTTATTACTTTGCCAGGCAAAGGGGGAACACAGTGGCTGGGACCTCAATAACTGTGCCCCCTGGGGAATAGGAAGAGGTCTTCTAGTCGCTCGTGGTCAGGGGTAGGCGATAAGGATCAAGGCAGTAACAGTCTTGCATTCTTCTAATGGGTTGTTGGTGAGGTAAGCAGGAGTCAGCAACCTTCAAGTCCAACTGGTCTGGGGTCTACATGCTTGTGGGCAGCATACCGTCATTCATCACTAACTTCTCCCACCTGGAGGGGGTTTCAACTTCTGCAAAATAGCTCGAAGCTATTGTTGTGTGTATTGTTGATGGGGAAACAGGACCTTCCCCAAGGCTGCTCTTGCCTGTTTCTCCCAGGTCTCACGCATCCCCTTCCCTCACTAACTAACAACTGCTTGAATCTGCCCACTGGAACTCAGAGAAGGTCACGGAGGCTGAATGAAGACTGTTTCCTAACAATCAAAGACGTGGGAGACACAGAAAGGCTTTGTGCCTAGGAGCCCCACAGGGCCCTGCTCGGTAGCAGGACTTTGGCAAGTGCCCTCAACTCTGCGTGCTTGTGTGCCTACGGGCTCTGTAGACTCTCGCTGCTGACCGGGAGTCTGCTCTGCTGCTTCTGCTTTATGACTCTGAAAGCTCAGTTTCCCAGAAGTCCCGTTGTCTCAGAGGACCAGGGTCATGGGCTGCTCTGGTCGGCTGTGAAGTTAACCCTTACTCACTTCAAGCTGCCGGGAGACATCTTCCCCTCCCTTGTCCTGGGGCCCCTTCTGTAACTCAGTCTCCACTCCGCAGCCAGATGGATTTCTTTCAAAATAGGAATCAGGTCTGTTGCTTCCCTTGCTTGACCCCTCCAGTCGACCCCTGTCAGCCTCACAGACGGTTTAAGCTCCCGGCCCAGGGCCCTTCATGGCATCTTTGCCACACATGCTTCTTCCCTCCAACCCACCAACTCCCCAAGCTCAGCCTCAGCTCCGGGGGTTTGCACATGCTGTTCCATCTGCCTGCATCTCCCATCCCTCTGATCCTTCCCTGGCTGGCTCCTTCTTAGCCTCCAGGACCTGCATAAACATCTCCTTCCCAGAAAGGCCTCCCCTGACCACTTATCTAAATAGCAAAGGCTTTCCCCCGCACTGCACCCCACGCTCTCCCGCCCACCCCTGTGGACATCGTCCTTCGCAGCTCACGCAGCTGCATCCGTTTTGTAGACCACCTCGCGTACCACGGGGTCAGCCCCCTGAGGGACAGGGACGTGGAACCACCATGTCCCCTGCCCCCGGCGTGAGGCCCAGCACCTGCTGTGTGCAGGAAGGACCCTGTGCTGGGGCCATGGGGCTGAGGCAATGACTAACCGTGGCCCAGGCGTCAGGGAGACAGGACCTGGGAGAGGAGGCTGGGCCATCCACAGAGAGCCACAGGGCCAGGCCGGAGTATCCCACAGGCATTGTGCCATCCGGCTGTCCTGACACAGCCAGCTGGCTGTTTGTAGCTGGCGTCCTTTCCAGCCGGTTGCTGTGTGCCCTGGATAGAGCTAGAGGTGAGATCAAAGTCTAACTGAGCAGAAATGACTTAGGAGCAGATGACGCAGGGTCGGAATCCCACCTGCGTGGCCTTGGGAAGTCTCAGTGTGGACGAGGGCCTCCTGCACGCTGGGGGTCGGGAGAAGGTGGCACCATCCTGGGTGTGAAAGCCCTGACCTCTGCCTGATGCGAGGCCAGGAGGGTGCGGTGGAGTGGGGGACACGGCGGGGGTGGGGGCGCCCGGCAGGCAGGCGCCTCTGTGTGGGCACAGACCTGAGAAAGCAGTAACGAGACCCCATTTATGGAGCACCTGCTGTATCCCACGTTGCCCAGGGTCACAGAGCAACAAATACGGAGACGTGAACTCTGCTGACCCTGGGCCCCAGGGTCATGGTGCAGAGCACTGTGTACCTGCCCAGTGCCTGGTGGTCGTTTACTTGAGCGGGTGTTAGCACGTCTGATGCTCGTCGCAACACTGTGAGGCAGGAACACTCATTATCCCAAGGTTTCAGAACAGAGGTCTGAGGGTCAGAGAGAAACAGGTGGCGAGTGGTTGAAGCAGAAGGATGATAGCGTGTGGACGTAGCAGCGGCAGCAGTGGCAACAAGCGCTTACAGGGTACTTCCTCTGCGCCCGGCCCTGTCCTCAGTGCTTCGCGTATATTAACCTTGTCGATTCTCACAGCCACCCTTCAAGACAGATGCTATTTTTCTCCCCATTTTAAAATCAGGAAACTGAGAAAGACATTAAGTCCTTGAGCCCCGGTCTGTCTGACGCTGGAGGCTGGGCTGTAACGTGACAGCCTCCTGGCACAGCTCTACGTGCTCTGAGGCAACCAACTCAGGCTCGTTCCCCTGCGGGGCAGCACCAAGGCCACCGTGATAGGTGACAAGCCTCCCGTGCTGGGGTTGTGCAAGCCGAGGAGGTCAAGGATGCCGTGGGAAGGAGCCTGGGATGCCTGTGCCCCTTGCTCTCCACACCACGTGAGGGGAAGCCTCTGTGTTCCATAACCCACCTCACTCCCCGCTGATGGCTTCTGCAGTCCGGGTGGGCAGGTGGGTACCAGCGGGCACAGTGGGAGGTTTGGCCCAGGAAGCACCGGCCACCTCAGAGGTTCAGCTCCTCTAGCTGGGCTGAGCCCGGAATTCTGGAGGCTCCACAGGGCTCGGTCCTGCCCTGCTCTTGCCCTTGGAAGACAGTAACCCCTCCTGAGCCCAGGCCTGACACACCGAGGAGCTGCCTGGCAACCAGCAGGGCGGAAAACATTGCCCTCGTTAGTCTGATAGGTGCACTCTGTGTACCATGCATCTGGGACGGCCCCCAAACATTGCAGGTTCCTGTCTGCACAGGTGCCTGGAAGGGCTGGCAGCTTGGTGGGAAGCCTGATGCCTGCCCAGCTGGAGTCTGCCATGGGCCTCTTCCTTCCTTCTTTCCTTCCTTAGACCTTTACTGAGCACCTACCGTTTGCCAGGTACACTACGTCGGGTCCTAACTGTTGCTGTTCATATCTTAGTTCCAACTCTTAAAGATTCTGGGTTGGCGGCTGCTTCCTCTCCTCCAAGCCGCTATGTTGGAGAGAAGGGCTCTGACAACCTGGGTTCGAATCCAGGGACTGCCACTTGCTCACTGTGTAACCTCAGGCAAGTTGCTTCCTGCTGTGCAAAATGGGTTGACAACTCAGCCCGTGCAAGGTATGGCTGTGAGGGCAAAGGGAACTGACACCCTCTGCAGGGACTTGCCCGAGATCGCCTAAGTGAGCCTACGGCAGAGTCAGGGCTAGAATAAGGCCTCAGGACTCCCTCTCCAGTGCTCTTCTCAAAACAGGATCTCCTGCAGCAGCTCAGCTGGTGGTGAAGAGCTGCGTCTGGATGTTTGAGGGACCCGAGTTTGGATCCCAAACACTTCCCAGCTGGGCTCAGGGCACTTCATTCCACCTTGCAGAACCTCAGTCTCTGCGTGTGTAAATGGGGCTGGTAATTATGTTTTTGTTAGGGTGTCTGAGGCAGCAGGGCCTCAGGGGAGCCAGAGGGGAGGCCAGCCACAGTGAGTGTGGGTGAGAGCCCGGGCAGGCACTGGAGCCTGACTGTCTTGGCTCAAAGCCTGGCTTCTTCCTTCCCAGCTGTGTGATTGTGAGCAGGCTACTTAACTCCTCTGTGCCTCAGTTCCCCAAGTGCTAAAACAAAGTTAAGATATAAACTTTCATTGTTGAGGAGTTACTACTTGGGAGGTGCTTGGAACAGTGCCTGGTTACAAGGCTTAGCGGGTAAAAGAAAATACAAACGCCTTCCTGGGCTCCTCCTGCGGGAGGCTGAATGCCTTCCTTCCTGGAGGGTTCGTGGACTGGTCTCAGAGCCCAAGGGACGGAGGCCTGGGCCATCAAGCCCTGGCCCAGCCCCCTCCACCGTCTTTCTGGGTGGTGGGTGGGCTCTGGGCTGGGCAGGGAGAGCAAAGAGAAGACGGGAACGCTTGTGTCCACTCATGATCCTTTTAAAAATTCCATTCCGAGTATGTGTTTTATAACGGACATAATGTGCTCATTCAGGAACACGTGTCTATACTTCAGAAACAAACACACATCCGTGGGAGCCGTGTGCTCGTTCAAGGCTGGAGGCCGCCTGAACTGAAATAGTCACAATCGTGACAGCAAACCCGCAGGCTGCCCTCGCCAGGAGCGCCTTCCGTGCACCTCTGCGCGTTTCACGCCGCCGCGGCCGCAGGGGGTGTGGTGATCTGTGCCTTCCAGATGAGGCACTGGAGGAAAGTCAGGCAACTCCCCGAGATCCTGGAGCCGGGGCGGCCCGGGGTTCACACCCCCAGGTGACCTCTGGGCAGTGCTGCTGGTTCTGATCCGAAAAGTGTGGAGTGAAGGAAAGGATCACTGTCCATCATGTGGATTAATCTTCTGTCTGTGTCCCCTAGCACACACGCGCGCACACATGCACACGCGCACACACACACAGGCGTGCGCACACCCGTTGCCCGCGCTCCTCTGGCCTGTTGTTGGGAAACTGGATGTCCTCCTACGAGCACAACTTTGGCCCCGTTTCTTGGGAACCAAGACCCGGCTCAGTGAGCTGGGGGAGCCGCCTCCCCTGCAACGTCTGGGTCTCCCTTTACAGGCGTCTCCGGAGACCACCCTGGGGTGGAGGAGATTTTTGTTTGTTGCAGAAGGACAGGCAAAGAGGGTGTGGGTGACCTGGTGGGCGACCAGTCGGTCTGTCCTGTCGGTCTGCGGGAGGTGGGTGCACTTGCCTCCCTGCTTCCCTGACTCACCTTTGCAGCCCCGCTCAGGGTGCCAGCAGCTCCTGCGAGGGTCCTCTCTGAAAACAGAAGCTCCCATGCAGCCCCCAGAAAGCCAGCAAGGTGGCAGTTTGGGGTCCTGCTGCTGGCTGAATTCTGGATTAAGGGCCTGAGGAGATTCTTAGGAATACGAGGAAGCCAAAGAGACTTTGAGAGGCCAGTGCCTCAACCTCATTTGACAGAAAGGACACTGAGGCCCCAAGAGACACCAAGAGGCCCTGGGAGAGTCTCGGGCACGCCTGGGGCAGCATCCACGTCATCTGATGAAGGAAGGTGTGCAGGGCCAAGCCTTCCCCACCCCCCGCCAAGGACGGAACCCTAAGTGTGCAGAAATCCCCCACCCCAGAGTGAGAGGAAGGGGCTTCAAGGACATGGCAGGGAGGGGTCGGTTGCCTTGGGCCTCCGAAGGAGGCAAGGGAACAGCGGAGACCAGTCCTACTCTTCCCCCCGCCACGTTGGGGGCAGCTGGGGGCGGGGAGGGAAGGAGGGTCCTCCCCAGGGTCCACAGAAGGAGGCCTGGCCAAGGGGGTTGGATGATGTGCTGGAGGCAGATAGGCCTGCTTGACCACTTCAGTGTGGCCTGGGCGGATGTGCTCCCTCCACGAGCCTCAGTTTCTCCATCTGCACAATAGCAATAATAACCGTCACAGTGCCGCTAATGAAGGCAGGGGCCGTCCCCACTGGGGGGGGCGCCCCGGCTGAGCACCCATGCCTCGCCTGGCCAGTCTCGGGGCAGCGCTGGGTGGCAAGGACTGTCACTGTCCCCACTTAGAGACGACAGATCAGAGGCCGTTTCCGAGTGACGTGTCCACCTTTGCCCGGCAGAGACGCTGCTCACTGTGGTTAAGGCACAGGCTGTCAGTCTCCACACCCAAGCTCCTGAACACAGCGCTACATCCCCCACCTGCCTTTTGCCCAAGGGAACAAGGAGCAGTGGGTGCGCACAGGCACAAAGCAGCGCCAAGGAGCCGCGGTGCGCATCCGTGGGTGTGGGGACTCTCGCGGTGGGCGATCGCCGTGGCTGCGGGTGCAGGGAGTGGCCCCAGCAGACACTGGGAAGGGAAGGGTGGCCCGGACAGAGAATGGTCGTCTCTTCTTTCTTCTAGGACGTCGTTGTCCGTCCCTCTAAAGCCCAGGGGCGAGCCCGAGTGAATGTCCCCTCCCTACCCCGAGCTGGGGTGCGAGCTGCACCCCCATGCTTGTGTCACTGTCCCCTCTCGGTGGGCGCTGCCATCTTCCCCATCGTGGGCAACCTTGGGGTGCCTTCTCACCAAATGCGCGTGCTTCTGTGTCTCAGCAAACTTGTTCAAAGTAAGACATTCATACAGAAAAGGGCAGAAGTGACACAAGGAGAGCTGTATGAATTTTCACAACCTGAACACACCCATGTCTCCCCAGTCAGGAAGCAGAATATAATGGGCGTCACAGAACCCCACCCCCACGTGCCCTCCCCCAAGGCGGGCAGCTCTCCGACTTCTGCCACCTGAGTCCATGAGGCTGTGCTTGAACTTCCTACCAGAGGGATCGTGCGCCTAGCTCCCCTTTGGCCTCCTTCACCCAGCAGCACGTCTGTGAGATCCAGCCAGGTCAGTGTGGAGCTGGTCCAGCTGCTGTCTGGAGTCCCCCGCGCGGCCTGCTACGGTTCTCCTGCTGTTGGTGTGTCCGGTGTGGAGCTGGTACAAACAGCTCTGTGCGTTCTCCAAGCCCACCTTCAGTGATCGCAGCACACATCTCTGTTGGGGGAGTAGCTGGGGTGGAGCCACCGGTCCTCGTGTGTGTGGACATTCAGCTGTGGTAGGTTCTGCCAACGGTTTCCAAAGTGCCCGCCCCATTTTGCACTCCCATCCGCGTGTATGAGAGCCCAGCCGCTCCACACCCTCGCCTGCGTGGTGCCGACTGTCTTCCTCATTGTAGCAACTGCGATGGCTGTACCTGGGTTTGTGGTTTCTGCAAATGCCACTGCTGTCCTGTTCTCATTTTATTTCTTACTCCCCGCCCCCCCTGCTGTCCGTGCACCCTCCTAAGAGCTGGAAGCAACGGCTCCCATATGCCAAACACTTTATGTACATGCCAGGTACTAGAGCTTAATTCTACCTCTATTATCTCATTTAATCCTCAGAGGCCCTCCATGAGGGAATTCCACTTTACAGACAAGAAAACTGAGGCACAGCTCATCATTTTAGTTGGCAGGAAGAGAGGGGCTCAAAGTAAAAACCTTCAGCTTGGCTTCGGGAGTTCTGACCCGGCCCCTCCTTTGTCTAAGATGTGTCAGAGGGACAGGGAGGGCCCTCTGTGCCTGCACTCAATGCCCTGATTCTGGGAAAATCCCAGTCCTACCCAGGCCTTTTACAGTCTTCCCAGCTGTGAGATGACTGTGTCCAGCTCAGGGCACAAACACGTGTTTGCCGCATTAACTGACACTCGCCATCTTGTATCAAGCCTCTGCACTGTGCGAGGTGCTCTTCACCTATCATCTAATTTAATCCTCACAAAAGTCCCTTCAAGCTCTACATGCAAATCTGCGTGTCATAGCCAAGGACTCTGAGGTCCAGAGAGGTGGACATACTTGGGCAAATGCACACAGCGCGTGGCAAAGCTGGGATCTGAATTGACATGACTCATGGAGGCCCCTGATCCTCTCGAAGCCCCTCTGTTGGGACTCTTGGCTCAGCTTTGCAGAAGCTACAGGACTGCTTCGGTGTTGGAAGGCATTTTTAAATTGTTCAGGAAAGATTATTGTTCTTTTTCCCCCCAAATTGAGAGGGAGCAAAATGTTAACCATAGAGTTGCCACAGGACCCAGCAACTCTGCTCCTGGGCAGGTACTCAAGAGCAGTGAGAACACATGTCCATGTGGACGCGTACACGGGTGTTCATAGCTGCGTTATGCGTAAGAGTACAAAGTGGTTCAAAAACCAAGTGTCCACCAGCGCACGCACGGACACACAGAATGCAGTCTGTCCATGCGGCGGAGCATTCCTCAGCCATGAATAGGAGAGTGGCACTGACAGAGGTCACTGCGTTGCTGCACCCTGACCATCACGCTCAGGGAAAGAAGCCGGTCACCACGGGCCCACACTGTGTGACTCCATTTACATGAAATGTGCAGAGTAGGTAAGTCCTGGAGACACGAGTAGACGAGCGATGGCCTAGGGCTGGGGGGGGAGGGAGAGATGGGGCACGGCTGCTGATGGGCGCGCGGTTTCTGTGCCATGATGACACGTTCTGTGGTTAGATTGTGCTGCTGGCTGCAGGGCTCTGTGATTATGCTGAAAAACGCTGAACTGCGCATTTTAAATAGACGCATTTTACGGTACATGATGACATCTCCATAAAGCTGTTTTTTCAAGAACTAAAAGTAAGCCACTGAACGTGACGCGTGCTGGACAGGACACCCTCGCCGCGCGCTCCGCACGGCCTCCTCCGTTGGGCACAGGCCCCTGGCCGCCTGCGCTGCCAGCTCTTTGGAGGCATAACATAGGGCCATCGGAATGAATTGGGGGTCCAGGCTTCGCTCACCGTGGCCTCGTTAGCAGGGAGCATTCTCGGCCGCTTTCCTCCTTGTTTGTCTTGCAGGCCCAAACTGTCTCTTCTGGTTCATTCGTTCTCTCATTTATTCATCGAGCATTTATTGAGCACCTACTGGGTACCAGGTTCTGTGCTGGTGATGGGACAAACGTGATTGAGTCCCTGACCTCGAGGAATGAACGTTTTGCAGGGAAGCAGACCCAGGAAGGGCAAAGCGCAGTCTGATATGACGCATCTGGTCGTGCATTCGATGAGTGCTTCTTGGGCACCTGCTACATCCGGGCCCGTGCTGGGGGTGAGGGGATGGCGGTGAGAGGCAAGCAGCAGAGCCGTGACCGGTGCACAGACCACAGCCGTGCTGCCTGGGTTCAGGTCTCCGCTGCTGACCAGCTGCGTGACCCTCACTGTAACGTGGGGATGGAAATAGGATCTGTGTTGTAGGGCTTGTGTGAAAATTCAGTGACTCCGTCCGTATGAGCTGCTTGGAGCTGGTCTGCGTAGGGTCGCGACCATCGTGGCTGTTACAGTTTCGCTAGATGTGAACAGTCCGGGGGAAGCAGTGGGGCTGTGGGTTCCAGCCGGAAGGAGGTGACAGCTCAGGTGGGCGATGGGCGTAACACGCGGAGGGGACATCTTGGCCAGCGTGATCGTAGGGGCGGGATGCACACAAGTGACGGGGCGCAGGGGAGGGGGAGGGGGGATCTGCAGACCCTGGGGCTCCCACGTCTCTCTCGCTGGCCCTGTGTCGCTCTGGGGAGCGGCAGCCTCTCCCTGAGGCCCCCAGGCAACCTCGCAGCCTGGAAGCCGGGGGAGGCCTCCAGACCAGCCGCGGGGGCACAGAGCCGCTTCTCAGGGTCCAGGCGGGCAGGAGGTATCAGCCTCACAGGTTTCCCTCACTCCATCGTCACCTCCTCCAGGAGGTGGGCATGTCGTTATCCCCATTGTGCTGATGAGAAAGCAGAAGCCCGGGGGAAGGAAGCACCTGACCGGGGTCACTCAGCCAGTGAGTGGAGGTGCTGAGGTTCACACCCACATCTGTTTCTTTGAACCCCACATCCTTAGCCACCAAAGCACAGGCTGGAGCCTTGGGTGAGGGTCAGGGTGAATCAGGGCTTGCGTTAGATGGAGATTAGACCTCCCATGAGCCCCAGGAAGACTCTGCCCCTCCCCAGGCCTCAGTTTCTCTGCAAATGGAAGCAGTACCTCTGAACTCACCTAGCTAGTGGCCCAAGGCACGTGGGAAAGGGCCAGGCACCACCCAGGTGACCAGGACAGACACCCTTTGCCTACGTGACCTCAGGCAAAACCTCCTGCTCTCTGTGCCTGGGGTCGCTGATGGGGAAATGTGATTTCTAAGTCACTCTCATCTGGGGCTTCCTGGCAGCGTTCGCCTGGGCTTGAGTGTGGGGGCTGATAAGATGGTTTCAGGGTTACTGTTTGCAGGTGAAGCGTGCAGTCTGAGTGGGCGTACGGTTGCCAGATTGAGGAAATAAAAATAAAAGATAGTCACCTAAATTGGAATTTCAGATAAACAAGTACTTTTTTAGTATAAATATGTCCCATGTACTATTTGGGACACACTAATACTAAAAAAATTTGTTTATCTGAAATCCCAGTTTAACTGGGCGTCCTGTGTTTGACCTGCCGCTTTAATGGAGTAAGTTGACCGTCTGCCTACAGGACACTGGTCTTAGTCTCTCTCAGCAGAAAAGCATGGCCCTGCAAAGCCAAAGCTGGGTAGGAAGGTCAGAGGGAAAACATGTCTCCTCTCCTCCTCCCAGGCGTCCTCCCTGCTCTGTTCTTGTTTGAAAACTCACCCCTGCTGTTTGCTGAGTGCTGGCTGCATCAGCCCAGGCGCCCGGAGAGATGTGATGTAAGACGAGCCTTTATCTGATGGGCAAGCTCAGAATGACGGTTCGGGTGTTTGGGGCAGGTTCCTGACCCCAAATTATCTGTGTCACCCCTGCCCCACCCCACAGCTTGCTACACCCACACTGGCACCCAAAGAGCACCTGGATTTGAGGCCGGCCTGCCTCCCAGGAAGCTGCGTGCCCTGCGATCTGATCTGCAGCTTGGCCAGGCTTCCAGAGCACTCCGTGGGAAAGAGGCCCTTCTCTCCCCAGGCCCTGTTTTCCCCACCTGTGGAACAGGATTGGATTCCTCTGACCACTCCTTCCCAGGGAGAGGATTTTCTAAGTCCCCAGCACAGGTCTGGTGCGCAGTGCTCTGCTCCCTGGCCAGATCCCTCTGTCCAGCCGCTGCACCCGCCCTGAGCTCCTCACATGTGTCCCGCCCGCAGGCCAGCTACATAATTTTGGAGGGTCCCCTTCAAAGGTGGGAATAAGGTGTCACTAAAGGGACCAAGATATAAACTTTTCCGTTCTTTTGCATCTCTCTCTCTCTCTGTGTCTCTCTCTGTCTCTGTCTCTCTCTTCACCCATCTCTCTCTCGACCTGACATGACATTTTCATTTGCTACTCAATGTTGCTCTCTCGGGCACAGGGAGACTAGTGGGGGACCCACACCCACACCTGGGGCCTTGACCCACAACTCGGCATTCCTGCACCCGCTCAGTCCCAGGTTCCCCTCCTGCTGGCTGCCTGACCGGCACAGCGTGCCCTGGCCAAGCGTGGGTGAACACGCATCTCCCCTTCCCAGACCTGCCACCCCAACCCTCAGGCTCTTGTACCCTCCCTGCGGGGCAGTGTCCTCCGCACTAGGTACCCTGACCCCACGCTGGTTTAGCCCCCCCAGGTGCCTTCTGGTGCTGCCAGCTTGGGGCAAGAACAGCATGGCTTTGCCCTTCTCTGAGATACTGTGGGCTTGCGACCCGGACCCTCTCTGTGATGGTGCCCAGACAGTGGGGAAAAGGCAGCAGTGGCCACTGCACAGGGCCTGGGGTGCAGGATGCGGGTCGTGCACAGGACCTTTAACGTCCTGAGAGGCGGCAGGAGGCTGCCAGTCCCTATGCAAGCCCCAAATCGGACTCTAGCAACACAAAATCAAAGATGAAATCACTAGGAATTTCAAGGCAGCAGCTGGGAGCTTTAAACCCTAAGCATGGAGCTCTTCTGTACAACTCCTGCTTCCTGGCCTTTGCAAGGGCTATTCCCTCTGTCTGCATGCTCTTCCCTCCCCTCCTTCCCCAGCGCACGCCCACCCACGCCTCACTTCCCTGGGAGGCCCGAGTCAGTCCCGCATCCCTGGGCTGGAGGCTCATGAGAGCAGGAGCCAGGTTTCTGCTGCTCAGCCCCAGAGCGCCCAGAAGGCACTGGCACAGTTGGGGGGGATGAGTTATCGACCGAGTGAGTGGCCCAGGGGAGTGGGAGGAGGGTGTGTCTCAGGCAGTGGAGGCAGCAGGGCAAGGCCTGGAAGGGGATGAGCCTGTGTCTCTGGCAGGGTGATGTGCCCTGGGTCCCCGGGCACATGTGAAGGGCGCTGGGAGAAGAGGCCACAGGGTCCAGCCGGGTCGGACTCTCAAGGGCCTCGAATGCCGGACTGAGGACTCAGGCTGTGTCCTGGAGAGAGCGCGTTCCCCAGAGGGATCCTAGCTGTGCTGTGCTGCAGCGGCAGCTGTGCCGAGGGCAGACTGGAGGCGGGGAGCCTGGGGAGGCTGGTACAATGGACCAGACCCGGGGCAGTGAGGGGGAAGAGAGCAGAGCCGTTTAGCGCCGCCCCCGGTGCTGGGTCCCAGGCGGCCTAATCCCTTTCTCTGGCACAGGTTAGATGAGGTGCTTAAGTGTCACGTGGCAGCCGAGCCCCACGCTCAGGGATTATCGTGTGCTCCTGTACTTCTCAGGCCCCAAGGAGGGCAGGCACACATGCCAGATTGCAGCCACCTCTGAATCCCTCACCTAACTCAGGGTCCAAGTCAGCTCTGAGTCTGAAAGCCCACTCGTGGAGTGAGAGCATGGGAGACCACATTGAGGCCACAGAAAAGGGAGCCTGGAGAGAGGTGGGCAGATGTCCACCCAGGAGAGCAAGTGGTGGTTCCGGGAGCTTTGAGGTTCAGAGTCCTGTCTCAGGTTGAAGGGCTGCCCTTTGAACCCAGAGACATCCTTGACAGGCAGATGTGCTGGGGGGGAGAAAGGGCCACAGAATGGGTGTGATAGTCACATGAGGGCAGAGGTGACCGATCAGAGATCTCTGAGTTTATCCACTTCCTTAAGGAAGAGATCTTGACAAAGGGAGAAATACCGGGCGGGACTGGACACCATGGGCTACACCATCCTGGTGTCCACCAAGGGGCACAGCTGACCGCACTGTCCTCCCTACCCAGCTGGTGCTCAGGAGGAACCAGGGAGCAACTTGCCAGATGCTGGGAGAGTAAGGTGGTCAGTACAGCAAGCGTGTAGAAGAGCTCGTTAAGTAAGAGTTAGCTTAACAAGCATATGCCTGTGATCGGGCCGCAGGAGAGAGACCATCAGACATGGCTTCTGCCCTCAAGGAGCTTCCGTTCCTCACGTCAGTGAGTTACTTTCCAGGCCAAAGCGGTCCCTGCCTTGAGAGAGAAGTCCACGCTTGGGGAGTCAGAGGAGGGAGGCCTGGAGCCAGGGATGCCCAGGGTTGACCCTGGGCTCTGGCATGAGCAAGGGGAGACCTCTGCACCTCTGTGTCCCATCCCCCCGCCGAGTCACTAGAGCAAGGGTTGTGAACACCCTGGTCACAGCCCCACACCGAGGGCTTCGACTCCAAGGGGCAGGCAGGGCCAGGAAGGAGCATTTCCAGCAAGTTCCAGATGCTGCGGGTGGTGGTCTGGAGACCCCGCTTTCAGAGCAATAGACTGTTTTAAGCCTTGTTTTAACCCCATAACGTGTCTTCCTCAGCTCCTACGGGGCGCAGTGGGGAGCGCTGAGAGCATCACCCCTCAGCTGGCGTGTGAACTCCCGCACCCCACAAACACAGGCCGCAGCAGCCCCGGGTCAGGCGTGGGGACCTCACAGGGTGCGGATGTGCAGACCCACAAGGTGCCCTCTCTGGGCCTCCACCTCCCCGCCTGTGAAATGGATTGTTACGGGCAGTGAGTGACGGGGAGGCTGCTGCCGCGGGGGTGCAGGCAGCATGTCTGTTGTCAGGACCTCCCTACCTCCTTGGGCAACTGCATTGGCTTCTGGTGCTCGTAGCCAAGAATCCAGCCGGACGCGGCCCCCTAACGCCCCAAGCCACAGGTATGGGCCGCCCCCCGTGGGGAGAAGCAGACCAGGGTTAATCTGGCCCCAGGATCCCTGACCTCTGGCTTTGGGACAGGCCAGAGAATATTTCCAATTGCAGAGCCTCCCAGAGCAGTGGCTGCCTGGGCTTTGCTTATCTTTCTGCCCACCCCTTACAAAGCCCCTCAGACAGGGGCCATGTGGGGGTGGTGTTCGGTGTTTTGTTACTGAATTCTTCCCGAAGAAAGAACCCACTGTGTCGGCAAGGCCTGGAGGCTGCCAGGACAAGAGGGTCAGCCCCCTTCTCCCTCCTGCCGGCTGGTTCCTAAGGGGAGAGAGTTCCAGGGGCTTAGTTTTCTTCTCCCAAGGTCTCCTTCCTGCAGGGAGTAGCTCTCAAGCAGTCACAAGTTCCTGATACCCACATCCTGTGCTTGGCGTTCGAGGCCCTTAGAATTCCAGTCCCCCCTTTCCTCTCCCATCCCTGCTCCCCAAGCCCAGCAGGGCTTCCATGGGCCAAAACAGCAGTGTCCGCCATGCACAGGCTTTCTTTCCCACCTGCTAGCCTTTGCGGGGACTGTCAGTGCCCAGGCTGGGAATGTCTGGGACACATAGGGCGAGTCGGTCCTCCTGCTGCACGCTGTCCACACCATATCCGGGCCCGTGGTGCTCCCAGATGGAGGTGGACACAGACACAGAATGGAATAGAAATTCAGAGCCCAGCTAGTCTAAGGGGATCTTGGTCCAGGTCCTTGATTCACGGTCACACACCCTCCTTCTGGGCACAGGCTCTGTCCTCTGCCACCCTTTGACTTGCCTCATGGAGTCTGGGGCCTATTTTATGGAGAAAAGGGCAAATCTTTGGGAAGCCGGGGGGGACAGAGACTTGGCAAGGAGAGGTGGCCAGGGGTGCGGATAGAGAGTGGATGTGCCGTCTTCTCCCCTGACTGCTGAGTGGCCTTGGACAAGCCACACCCCTCTCTGAGTCCAGTGTCCTCAGCTGTGAAATCAGGCTTACGATACTCTCCTTTTAGGGGCGTCAGTAAATAGCAGATCATTTTATCACAAGGTTTAACCATCAGCCCATGGCAGGTGGAGGGTCCAGAGTCCTGCACCCCAGTGCCCTGTGCCCCCACATGCTCAGGATGTGAAACTCTGGGCCCAACAGAGAGGAGAGGTTCCCTCCCAGGCCCCGAGACCACCCAGGGAGCGAAGGTACAGCAGGGCTGGGCTGACCTCTCGCCTTCTGGAGCCATCAGAAAAGGCCCCTCTGAGGAGGTGACCTTTGGACTGAGACACAAAGATGGGGAGGCACGAAGATCCGAGAAGAGTATTCCAGGCAGAGGGAACAGCCGGGGTAAAGGCCCTGAAATGCGAACCAGTGGGATGCGTCCTAGGCCAATGGGGCGATCGTAGGAGACAAGGTCATGGAGCCCCGTGCGCGGGCCAGGTCGTGCAGATGTGTGAGTGAAGAGACGTGGGTCTAGAGAGGGTACAGGAGCCACTCAGGGCCACACAGAAACCTCAGAAATGCAAGTCTGCGGTGGGAGCCGTGCAAGGCTGGGCTGGGCCCTCAGAGCTGCCCTCGAGGTCCCTGCAGCCTGGGCCTAGTGGAGGATGCTGCTGTTCTGGTGCCCGTGGCCAGAGGATGTCAGGGTCCGAGGCGTGGTCCCCCAATGCCCTGCTCAGCTAGGGCAGGGCGCCCAGATATGAACGTGGGACGATGCAGCCTCAGGATGGTGGCCTGAGCAGGGAGCAGAACCCGGATCCCGGGGGCTGACAGGCCAGAAGCATCAGAGGGGCCAGCTGCACTTGCAGTCCTGGGGACTGGGTTCCAGGCATTTCTGTGGAACACGTGGTGTGTCAGCAAGATGTGCCCCTGAGACCGAGCCAGGTCAGCTAGGCCCAGGAGAAGGCGTGTGGCCTTTCACCCCCGACCCCCACTCCCTCACTCATTCACTCTTTCACTCACTCATTCCTCCACTGAGTCACGCGCTCCCTCACTGATTACGAAAGGTGAGTGGAGAGCCAGGTCCTGTGTCAGGTCATATGTGTGGTCACAGAGCCTGAGAGTCCAGCAAGGCCCTTATCAAAAAAAAAAAAAAAATTTCCTAAGAGAGACTGGGCCCTAGGAAAGGGTCCCCAGAGGTGATGACGTTTGAATTAAGGCTGCAAAAGTGCTGGTGGAGAAGAGGAAAAAGCATTCTTGGCATCGGGTACTGATCTCGAAGACACAGAGCTGTGAACTAGAGTTGCTTTTAGTGGCGGGGACCAGGGCGTGACAGCATTACAGGGTGCAGGGGTGTGGAGGAGAGGGAGGGGGAGACGAGGGTGTGACAGGGCTGGGGGGACGTCGTTCCCTGCGGAGCCACCGAGGAAGCCAGTGTTATGGCTCCCTGACTGATGGCCGAGGTGGCCGGAGCCCCTGGGACCCTCGCCCCCTTCTGCAGCTCTGCCACTTCTGCCGTGCCCTCCCGCCCTCCCGCCCTCCCGTGAGCTCCCAGGCTGGGCTCACGTGTGCCCCACAAATTCCCCTGCTCACCCTGAGTTGGGGTTTCGGCATGGGGCCATGACCTGACACGCGCCAGGCCTGGAGCCACCCATCTGTTGGAAGGAGAAAAGGCAGCACAAGATCCCAAACGTGCCAGCCTGTCCTCCCCCGGCCCCCAGCCGCCTGCACTCGCAGTGTGCAAAGCTGAGCCCAGCCATGGTGAGGCCTTCCCACACTCACAGGGCACCTGAGTGTATTCAGCACCGCCTGACCCGAGGGCTCCATGCTCTCCACTTGTCAATCCCAAGGCCGCCCCAAATCTGCTAAACCTGGGTCGGGGCCCGCGTGACCCTGGTCACGTCCAGGCTGGTCCGCCGCACTGTGCAGAGACTGTCTGTGGGTCCCCAGCGTGGGGAGCGTTTGTTGGGCAGGGTGTATCCTGTCCTGGAGTCTGCCATGCAGCACGTTAACATCCAAAGCCCTGAAACCACACCCGCATGTAGGGTGTGTGGGGCCTGAAATTGCCTTTCACCCTGAAATTCAGCTACCAGCCTCCAAAGGTGGCCAGGATGGAGGGATTGTCAAGACTAACCCTCCTGTCTGCAGGTGGGGGACTGAGGCCCCCGCCTTCCAGCCTTCCAGCCTTCCACTGGGCAATCTCTGTTGCCATTGTTTCACGATTTGATGGGTAGCATTGGTGACTGCATCTCCCCCGCAACCCCAGCAGTTAAGGCAGGGGCAGCATTAATTAAACTCTGACTGTGTGCCTGGTACTGCAGTAGGTGTGTTCCTAACTGTCATGTCCTTCACCCTGCACAGCTGCTCGTCTAGCAGAAGGGGACCCCGCGAGGGAAGGTGACTTGCCACCTCTCCCTGACTCGCAGACTCATTTCCCAAAGCCACAGGGACCCACCACAGGAGCACTGGTGAAGGGGAAGTGGGGAGGGTAACTTACAACCCTGCAGACACCCACCAAACAGAGGGGGGCTTTACTGCACATAACCCGTGCTCCCTGGATGCATGGTGGGACGGGCGGGCGCCAGACTCGTTGGGTGCCCCGTGTTTGTGGAGGGATGGGTGGGTGGGTGGAGAATTCTCGGTTGGGTACATTATAAAACTCGCAGCCCCTGTCCTGAGAGAGGACGTCTGGAGCAGTCTGACCCCCTGCCCCAGCGCCACATTCTCTCTCCTCCCTTCCTGCTCCTCTGGGGAGCCACCTGCCCCGCTCAGCTTCTTGTTTGGAAGTAACTGTCTCTGCCTCCCTCTGTCTCTCGCCCCTCAAAGCTGGTTTCGTGGTCCGTTCTTCAGGGACCTCTCTTTCTTGACGGAAGGATGAGCACCTGGGTCTGCCCTGGCTCCTCCTGGGGGCAGGCTTACACGCTGGAGGGCGTAGTCTTGAGAAGGTAGAATCCGAGGACGCGGTGTGGTCTGGCAGCATCCAGGACGGGGGCTCCGCGTGGGGCTAGAGATCGGGCTCAGGCTGGAACCAGGACTGGGGGCACCCAGGGACTGAGTTCACTCCCCACCAAGAACCAGAAGGAGAGCTCAGGCTGGAACCAGAGTCAGGGCTGGGCGTAGGAGCAGGAGCAGGGCTCCCTTGGGAGCTAGGGTCAGAGGTCGTCTCGGGGTCAGGGCTGAGGACTCAGTCTGTAACTTGGGTTCGGAGGCAGTCCGGTTGATGTTTGGGCTCAGACAATGAGCAGGATCAGGGCTGTGAATCCACGCAGGATCAGAGCTGAGTTCATTCTGAGAACCAGGATTATGGGTGAGCCTGCGGTTGGCGTCAGGGCGGTGTCCAAGGCAAGGATCAGGCCTCCGTCTCTGGCCAGAGCTAAGGCTCGGTCTGCAACCAGGGGGAGGCATCAATCCGAAACTCGGTTCCGTCTGCGACCGGAGTCACGGCCCAGGTTACGATCAGCGTCAGGGCTCAGCTTGTGCCTGGGATGAGGGGTAAGCCTGTGAACAGAACCAGGGCTTCGTCTGGGGATGAGTTCAGGCCTCAGGCTGTGACTGGGATCAGGGCTCAGTCTGGAAACAGAACCAGAGCTCAGTCTGTGACCGGGTTCAAGGCCCAGGTCATGACCAGCATCAGAGCTTAGTTTATGTCTGAGGCTACGTTACGACAGGCTGTGTCTGGGATGAGGAGTCATGTGAGACCACGAGCAGGGCTCAGCCTACATCTGTGCTCAGAAGCTCCTCCACGGATTCCTGCTGACACAGAAGAGAGAACACAGCTTCCAGAAACATTTAGCTCCCTCCCTTCCTGGAGCCAACTGAGTCTGCCTGCTATTCCTTAAAACCCTAGCTTCTTTCTAGTGGGCACTGTCCTGGCACTGCCCACTTTGCCAGGGGAATGGCCCGTGCACCTCCACCCAGACCCCGGCCCCCCGACCACCCTGCCGGGGAGCCTCCTGTCTCCGGGGCTATTCAGGGAGAAATCTGCAGGAAGAAGAGGGTAAACAGACCTCATGATGTGGGGCCGGGGCAGGCGCCCGTCCCTGCTGCGGCTCCGCGGGCTGACGCTGAGGGAAGCCAGCGGCTCTGAGCGAGCAATGTTGACAAGAGACTTAATGAAATCCAGAGGGAGGCACCCTGGCAGGGCCCACCTGGAAGGAGGCCCGGGATGGTAATTACATTAATTCTGGGGTACGTCCCAACAAGCGCAGAAGCGAGAACCGCAGCCAGGGCCCATTCACTCGGAGCTCAGTGAGTTTGTCATAATTGCAGGGAAGAATAAGTTTTGGAACTTACGTAACCCCACTGCTCAGGCCCTGAGGGTTAGGCCCGAATTGTTTTTCTTTTCCAGGAATTGCACTGCTGCACCTGCACGCCAGGGTCACCTCTGGTTCACAGGACTCGCAAAAGCACAGAACAGGAAGGTGGTTCTCGTTCCTATTTCTCAGATGAGGCCGAACGAGGCTCAGGGGGCAGAAGCGTCTCATGCAGAGTCTTGTGATCTGGACATAGGTCCATCTTCATGCCCCAGATGCCAGTTATCCTGCCCCGAAACTCTCCAGTGTGGAGACTGTGGGCGAGCAGGACAGAGGGAGACTCATTCCGCCTGAGAGGGAGGAAAGGAAGGCTTCACGGAACTGGTGCCCTCCTTCAAGGCTGAGTGAGGACTGGCGGGCTGAGAAGGGAGAGGAGCATACCAGGCAGAGGGAAGAGCGCGCACAAAGGCCGGGGGGCAAGAGCAGAGCGTGTTGGGAGGCAGGGGCCGTCCCCTCGGGCTGCGTGCTGGTGGAGCGCAGGGCTGGGGAGGAGGATGAGGCAGGCTGGCCAAGGGCCCCAGAAGCAGGCGGAGCCCCAGAGAGGTCTCCCACAGCGTGTCTTCTTTAATACTCACAATGGCCCTGTCAGCCAGATGCTTCATTGTTCCATCTGACAGATGAGTAAGTGGAGGCTCAGGGAGCTTAAGACACGCAGCCAGGAAGTGCTGTAGCTGGGATTAGAACCCACAGCTGTAGGGCTCAAAACTGCCCCCTTAACCATGCTTCACTGTCCCCGACTCTCCCAGATTTCTAGTTCGGCTCGGCCTGGGTGCCAAGGCGTGAAGGTGCTCAGGCCAGGGTGCAAGACCATCAGGATCTGCAGGAAGAGGGAAAAGAGAGGAAATCACTCGCCCAGTGGCAGGGCAGCAGCAGGGAGCTGGCGGCTGACCTCAAGCCTCTGCAGGGCCTTCTCCACGGCAAGGAAGCCCAAGACCCACGGCGACAGGGGATGGGGAACCACAGGGAAGCCGGTTCCAGCTGAACTGTGGGCTTCCTGGCCAGGAAGTGAGCATCCCGTCCTGGGAGGTATGTAGGCAGAGGATGGACAGAGAGGCAGGAGAAAGCACTCCTGCTCATCTGAGCTCTCAGGAGCTCCCACTTCTCCTGGGAAAAGCCCTTCCTGGCTGTTGGCAATTGAGGGATGTCATCAAATGAAGCTCCAGGAAGAGGCTAGTCCTGCCCGAGACATCCATTTGCTTCCAGAGTGTTTCCCTCTTCAGATGTCTCCAGCACCTTGAAAACAGCCCCTGAGTAGAACCTTAGAACCCTGAAGGAAAGGTCCTTAGTGTGCAGAGACCTCTCTGTGGGGTCCTGTCTCCCTTGAGCGGGAGGCAACAGACACAGTAGCTCAGAGAGAAGGAGTGACTGATGGGGCGTCACAAAGCATGGTCCAGGCACCATGGTCCAGGTGGGTCTCCTGGAGAAGAGACGTGGCCAGGCTCAACTCTCCAGGCGAGGCCCTCTCTTTGGGCTGGAGGGTCCTTGACATCGACCTTAATCAGGAATGAGAGTGTTTGTTTTTGGCTGAATATTTCCCTGACCGCAGACAAGACAGGATGGAAGTGCACATTCCAGATTTCTGGCAGCTTGGAAAACTGTACTGTGGGTCCTGCATGGTCACCTCGCCTCCTCCCTGTGGCCTAGTGCCCACCCCTGAGGCCTGGGGTCTGGCTGACAGCTTATGTGAGAACCCTGCTTGTGGCAAAAAGTGTTGGCAAAATCCACTGCCTCTCCTTTCCTCGTCCTTGCAGACTCCCTGGTCCCTCTCCTCAGATCTCATCTCCATAGCTGTTAACCTACGTGGTTGGCATTTCATCAGATACAGCAAGGACAAGCATCTTAGGCAAGGAAACAGCATGTGCTGTAGCCCAGATGCATGACAACAGTGTGGCCTCCTCAGAGAAGGGCACATGTGCTCCATGGCTGAAGCACGAGCCTCCAGCTGGGTGGGTGAGGAGACAGATAGCAGATGAGGCCAGTTTTCCAACACCCAGAGCACTAAGGACCTGGGTTTTACCTTGGAGTGATGGGGAGCCCCAGAAGCTGAGCAGGGGAGTTCCATGGTCAGAAATGTGTCCCAGAATTCTCCTGATGGATTGGACAGGTGTGGGAGCATAGAAGCCGGGGCGTCAGGGAGGGAGCCGGACTAAGAGCCCAGCCCAAGCTGGGTGCAGAGGAAAGGACCAGACAAGCACTTTCGAATGAAAGGCAGGGCCAGGACTTCCTAGGTGGCGCAATAGTTAAGAATCTGCCTGCCAATGCAGGGGACACGGGTTCAATCCCTGGGCCAGGAAGATCCCACATGCCGTGGAGCAACTAAGCCCGTGCACCACAACCATTGAGCCTACGCTCTAGAGCCTGTGAGCCACCGCTATTGAGCCCATGTGCCGTAACTGCTGAAGCCCATGCATGCAGAGCCCGTGCTCCGCAATAAGAGAGGCCACCACAATAAGGAGCCTGCACACCGCAATGAAGAGTAGCCCATGTTCACTGCAACTAGAGAGAGCCCATGTGCAGCAATGAAGACCCAACACAGCCAATAAAAGAATTTAAAAACAAATTTATTAAAAAAGAAAACCCAGACTTTAAAAAAAAAGAAAAGAAAAGAAAGGCAGGGACAGGTGATCAACTGGTTGTGGGCCTGACCTGTGGACATTAGGGCCCCCATTTTACAGAAAAGGAAACTGAGGCTTAGAAGGAAGTGACTTGCCAGCAGTCACTTGTCTAGGGAGTGATGGCGCCAGCACCAGGGATCCCAGTCCAGCGCTGTCTCTCTCTACAGCATCCCCCTTAGCAAAGTTCACCCCCCTTGTCACCTGTGGCTGTGAGTTTCCAGGTGACTCACTTCCCCTAGCCAGCTAGCCAGGCCCTGGTGAACTCCTATTTACCCCTTGATGCCCAGCTGAACGCTGAGCGATGCCCACCTCCTCAAGTTTGCCCTCTCAGACTGCTGCAAACACAATCAGTCTCTTTCTTCTCCAAACTCTGGCAAGTTTTCTGTCCCACTGCCTGGGAGGGCCTTGGGGGCAGAGGGCCTACCTCATCTCTGTCTTCCCAGTGCCCAAAGGCCAGGTATACAGGAGGTACTCATCAACTGTTGATTAGAGAGAGAGAAGAATGAATAAACAAGTGAGTGAATGAAAGAAGGACAACATGTACACTCAGGAGCACGGGTGGTCAAAGACAGGTTTTTTTGTTTGTTTTATTGAAGTATAGGTGATTTAAATGTTGTGTTAGTTTCAGGTGTACAGCAAAGTGAATCAGTTACACATATACATGTATCTACTCTTTTTTAGATTCTTTTCCACATAGGTCAGTACAGAGTATTGAGACGAGTTCCCTGTGCTATACAGTAGATCCTTATGTGGGATCTGAAAAAAGGTACAAATGAACTTATTTATAAAACAGAAATAGAGTCACAGATGTAGAAAACAAACTTATGGTTACCGGCGGGGGAAATCAGGGTGGGGAGGCGGGGTTGGGAAGGGGAGGGTTAAATTGAGAGATTGGGATTGACATATACACACTACTATATATAAAATAGATAACTCATCAAAGACAGGTATTGAAGTCAGACAGCCCACAGACAAATCCTAGCTCTGCCTCTTGCTGGCCGGTGGCCGGTGGCCGGTGGCCCTGGGACTTCAGCCCTCAAGCCTCGGCTTCCTCCTCCGTGGAGTGCTGGCAGTCGCCCTCGGTTGCACCCTGACGAGCAAGTGTGGGAACACGCTGAAGACAGGCAGCCCAGAGGAGCGCTTGGACACGTGTTCCACGAAGCCAGCGGGCCTGGGCTCAACTCTTGCCTCTGCCACTTGCCGGGTGTGAGTTTGGACAAGATGTTTGACTGCTCCCTACCTCGGTTTCCCTATCTGCAAAATGGAGACTAACAATACTCACCTTGTAAGGTTATTCTGAGGATCAAATGAGGAAATGCAGGGACTTCCCTGGTGGCAGAGTGGTTAAGAATCCGCCTGCCAATGCAGGGGACACGGGAATGATCCCTGGCCCGGGAAGATCCCACATGCCACGGAGCAACTGAGCCCATGTGCCACAACTACTGAAACCTGCACGCTTAGAGTCCGTGCTCCGCAACAAGAGAAGCCACTGCAATGAGAAGCCGGAGCACCACAATGAAGAGTAGCCCCGGCTCTCCACAGCTACAGAAAACTCACACACAGCAGTGAGGACCCAACACAGCCAAAAATAAATAAATAAATAATCTTAAAAAAAAAAATGAGGAAATGCATGTGGTATGTTTACAACGGAATGTGGCAAGTAGTCAGTGCCAGACACTGGCTTGTCTCATAGGGCTGTTCATGATGCGCCCGACACGTGGGGTGTGCCTGACCGGGGTGAGAGTCCTGCCCTCCCCCCTCCTCTCCTCCATCCTGTGGCCCAGGAGGGCAGCTGCGGGGACACGGCCGGGCTGTCAAGCCTCAGCCTGCCTTCGTGGATACATCAGTGGGTTAAACACTGCAGGATCCGCTGCCCCTCCAGACAGAAACCCCATAAAGACATCGAATTAACTGCCCACGTCAGCATTAACGGCATTTGTTTCAGAATCTTCAAGGAGGAGAAAGATATAAAGCACGTCTTGCTGTGATAGGACTTCGGCTTAATGGTTTCAGCCTCCGAGCTCCACTCCAGAAGTGCCTTTTTAACAGGCTCCTTTTAAATCCCAAATCAAAGTGTTCCCTTCCACTTGGCAAGGTCAATGAGCATGATTATTTTAGTTGCTGTTTTTTGGGTTATTTATTTATTTAGGCTGCATTGGGTCTTAGTTGCAGCACATGGGATCTTTGTTGCAGCGTGGGGGATATTTAGTTGCGGCATGCGGGCTTCTTAGTTGTGGTATGCAGACTCTTAGTTGCAGCATGTGAACTCTTAGTTGTGGCATGCATGTGGGATCTAGTTCCCCGAGCAGAGGTCAAACCCAGACCCCCTGCATTGGGAGCACGGAGGCTTACCCACTGGATGACCAGGGAAGTCCCTAGTTGCCTTTTCTTTTTGAGCTCTAAGTACCAGGCATTGCGCTCAAATTATATGATTAATCCCTTCAGCCCCATAATGAGAGTGTCATTCTTGATAGAAGGAGGAGACCGAGGCTCAGAGAGGTTGGCAAATGAGCCCGAGGTCACCCAGCGTGGAAGCAGAGACACGTATCTGACTCCAAAGGCAGTGCTCTTTACACTGGTTCTCAGTGCTGGCCACACGTCGGAATCAAATGACGTACTTTGAAAATGCTGGTTCTGACATGTGGCCTGGGCGTCAGGTTTTATAAAGTTTCCCAGGAGATCCACCAGGCAACCAGGTAGGCAAGACAGGTCCAGGGGACAGGGGCGCATGCCCAGGGGAGATGCATCTGACGGGAGAAATGCAACCCATGCGGCTCTAACCCTGAGCCCCCCAGGAACAATGTAAGCATTGGAGACCAGACCCCAGACTGAGAACTTCGGGAAAGCTGCAGCCCCACCAGGAGTCAGCAAGGAGCCAGTAGGTGCTGGGGCAGAACTTCTTCCAGGAGCCGCTCCCGGGCTGGAGGCTTGGTGGCAGCCCCCTGATCTGGCCTGGGCCCATCCCCCTCTCACAGCTCAGCACAGGCCTGGCTCTCCGACCTTTTATTCAGCAGTGGGATCATTTCTTCAAACAAAATCTGGGGAATTTGGCTTGTCCAGACTTTGACTCAGGCCCACTCCTTTTGACATTCCAATGAAATGTCTCTGAGCCCGCATCCTCCCTCCAAAATCTCCTCCCAAAGCCACACACGCTGGTCCTGGTTGCTTATCCACCTTCCCCGAGGCTGGCGGATTCCACAGCACCTGTAAGATGCTGGCTTGCAATCCTGGTTCTGCCGTTTCCAAACCGAGAGGCCTTGGGGTGGTGGAGATTACAAGAGAGACAGCGTAACACTCTTTGCCGGTGCCTGGCATGCAGGAGGCACTCAATAATGACAGTTGCTGTTGTCAGCTGGATTGTGATGGGGAGGGGCAGCGCGCAGCCTGGACTGCAGGCCTCTGGAATTCGTAGCCTGTGTGACCAGAAGCTCTGACCCCGAGTCATTGTCCTACTGCCAGAGACTGAGCCCAGGTGGCTGTCCTGTGGGTCAGAGGCTGGCACACCCACCCATGCACTCCCTTCCCTGCCCCCCAGGCCATCACACCAGCTTTAGTAACTAATACAATGAGCCTGGCCCTGGCCAAGAGACCCACTGGGTGCCACAGCCCCTCACACCCCTCTCTGAAGCTCTCTCGCTCCATCCCCACTGCCACCACCCTAGTCCAGGCCCCAGTGCTGCTCGTTTCCTCCCTCCTATCCTGCCTCCAGGCTCAGCCCCTTGAGTGGATTCTCCACCCAGCTGAAGCCAGGTAGATCGTTTGAAAGCACTGTGATCACCTGTTCCCATCTTCCATGGCTCCCCAGTCCCTCCAGCTCAGCCAGCTTCCGGAGTCCTCTTGTGACCTGACCACAGACTCTCCATCACCTCTGGACTCCCCTGTATGCTCCACTCACCCTGCGCCTCTTGGAGCTACCCAGGTATGCCAAGCTCTCTCTTGCCTCTGAGCCTTTGCACAGGCCGTTCCCCTTTTCTGCTGGAATGCCCCTTCCCCATCCCCTCTGCTGGTCAACTCCAGTTCATCCTTCAGCTCAAGGGGCTGGAGGATTCCATCTTCCCTAGGTGGGTCTCTACGGATTACTTGGGCTTCCTGACAGCATGGTGGCTGGATTCCAAGGGCAAGTGTCCCAGAAGAACCAGGTGGATGGTGCCTTGCCTTTATGACCTAGCAATGGAAGCCACTCAGCATCATTCTTTCTTTGCCACAGGCCACCCAGGCTCAAGGAAAGAGAACAAGTGGACTCTACCCCTCAGAGAGAGGAGTGTCAGAGTCATGTCGTAAGAAGAGCCCGTGCAATGGAAGATGTGGCTATTCTTGGAAAACAAAAAACAAGAAGAGTGGGAGGGAAAATGTAAGAACTCAGCACACAGCTGGGGCCACCAGTACAGGGTCAAATGTCTGTGACCTCGCTGACTTACAGCTAGTGCTTGGGTAGGAGGTATGGTTCTGACTCAGGAAAGTTTAACAATGTTAATCTCATTTGCAGAGCTCCTGAGGTGTCAGGGGAAGATTTCTGTCTATATTGGAAACATTTACAATTTAAAGCTCTAAATGTTAGTGATCTTGAAAATCCCCCTGCATTGCTGAAAAAGTAAGATGGGCCACAAGTGATTTCAAAGAGGTTTGGGGAAGGAAAGATGGGAAATTTTCCAAGTACACCTGGTCCATTGAGGATCATGTCCTCTGAGGGTTGTCGGAGGAAAGGACCTGCCTGTCATGTATCTTTCTGACCACAGGAAAGCCCTGGAATATTCTGGGGGGATGTCCAATGGGTTCTGCATGCACACACTCCATGCAGAGGTTATCGAAGGAAATTGTTGGGTGGGGCTAAGCGTGCTGGTGTGAGCGGAACCAACCCAGATTTCCTCTCGTCTTTTTCACCGTGGGTTCTGCCTCCTCTTTGCTTTTGCCAGTTGGGCCCAAATAATCCAGATTTCCAGAAGGTGAGGAATCTTCAGACCCTATGGTTTAGCTGCTGGCACCCTATTTTGGCTGTTACAGCTGTGGGTCTCCCTCACCCTTGAGCCTTCGGCTGTACCATGTGGGTCTCCCCGGGCCTCCAGCACTGACCCCTGCTCTGTCACCTTGGCCAGGAAAAGTGAAGCTGTGTCACTTGGAGCATGTTTCCTCACCTCTCTGAGCCACTCCCAATAGCACCCTGAGCTGCTGGTCTCATGGAGCAGTTAGGGAATCACCAAAGTGCTTTGTGAAGAAAGTCTGACGGGCTGTACAGTTGGCACTCATGGTTAACAATAATGGAATTCCATCCCAAGAGGCGAGCAAGGCTGCGGACAGAGAGAGCAGGGATTTAGGGGCTCTTTTGCTTCCAAGTGTGAGTGAACCTTTCACTGAGCATTTACTGAGCACCACCTGTATACCTGGGCCCGGGAAGCACTGTAGACACAGTGAGGCACATGACGTATATGGCCCCTGCCCTTGAGGGCTCACTATCTGGACTGTTCCAGAAACAGAAGGTGAGGTCTAAGCAGAGACCTGAAAGATGAAGAAGAACCAGCCAGATGGGAGGTGGGAGGAGTTGCTCTCCTGATAGAGGGAACAGCATATGCGAGGGCCAGGGCCAAGGAGCACAGGGGCTTCTGGAGCATAGAGTTTGAGCACAGAGGTGGAGCTAGAGGGAGATAAATAGTAAGAAAAAAATGAATAAATAAAATATACGGCATGTTAGGAATTGGTAAGCGCTAAAGAGAAAAAATAAATCAGGAAAGGGACTGAGAATGTGCAGGGGTAGGGATGGGGGTGCCATTTTAAAAAGGGGGAAGGCTGCACTGAGGAGAGGACGTTTGAGCAGAGCCAAGGAAGTGAGAGTCACGTGAGTATTTGGGGGAAGGGCATTCCAGGCCGGGGGAAGCAGGTCCTAAGGCAGGGTCGTCCTTGCCCTTGGGAGGATTAACCAGGAGCCAGTGCAGCTGGAGCAGAGAGACCAGGGGAGGGTGGTGGAAGGTGAGGTCTCGGAGGTGACAGGGCTCGGACTGCACAGGCTCTGTGGGCCACTGTGAGGACTCTGGCTTTTACCCCAAAGTGAGAGCTGTGCCGGGGGGGGGGACAGTCGAACAGAGGAGGGGTGAGGGCTGACTTAGTGTTTAACGATATCCCTGTGGGCCCTGTGAGAAGAAGAGGCCGAAAGGACAAGGAAGGAACAAGGGAGGAAGCAAGAGTGGCTGGACCAGGGGGCAGCAGTGGATGTGGCAAGAAGTGATGGATTTCCAGATGTTGCTTTTAATTAATTTATTTATTTTTTAACTTTTATTTATTTACTCTTTTGGCTGCGTTGGGTCTTCATTGCTGCACGCAGGCTTTCTCTAGTTGCAGCGAGCAGGGGCTACTCTTTGCTGCGCTGCACGGGCTTCTCATTGTGAAGGCTTCTCTTGTTGTGGAGCACGGGCTCTAGGCGCGCAGGCTTCAGTAGCTGCGGCACGTGGGCTCTAGAGCACAGGCTTGGTAGTTGTGGCGCACGGGCTTAGTTGCTCTGCGGCATGTGGGATCTCCCCGTCCCAGGGATCAAACCCGTATCCCCTGCATTGGCAGGTGGATTCTTAACCACTGGACCACCAGGGAAATCCCTCTGGATGTGTGTTAAAAGTGGAGCCAGTAGAAACTGGAGAGAGAGAGAGAGAGAGAGAGAGGAGAGGAGTGAAGAGAGGAGGGGAGGGGGAAAGAGAATGGAAAATCCATGGCACACACACCTCTGTTCTCTCCTGCGTCCATGACAGACGTCAGCTGAGACCTTTCTCCCGTTGATCCCAGACTGATCCTCAGAATCCTCCTCAACCCAAACCTACAAGCCATTATTCCCACTAATCAACACTGAATACTGAATGAGGTTGGAAAGCACTCTAGGTTCACACAGGGACAGAAACCATTATTTGGGGGCATCTACCCCATGCCTGGCACTAGCTAGTTACTTTTCTCTTTATTTATCATAATTTTCCAATTAATTAAGTAATTAAGTTCCACCTTTATTGAGATCTAATTGACATATGCTGGTTGTTTTCAAACTCGAGTCTCATTTCACAACACACACTGTGCAGTTGGCATCAGCATCCCAATTTCACAGATGAGGAAACTGAGGCTCTGAGAGGTAGGGAGACTGACCCAGAATTTCCCAGTTAGGAAGTTTAGCACCAGGGTTCAAACACAGGGGTCACTTATTCCAGTGCCACGCCCAGCTCCCCACTGGCCATCCCTCTACCCACCCTGCTCAGGCCTCACCCACCACAGCTGGGCCTCCTGGCCCTGTCAGGCTCTACATTCTGACAGGCTGGTAGAGACAGGGGTGGGCAGAGCACACCTGCAGGCTAAGAGCCCCACCTGCCAACCCCCAGGCCATCACCATGCAGGGAGCTTGGAGGGGTGCATGAGACAATGTTGGCAGGCGTGTACTGGCTGGGTGCTGGCCCTGCCTGGCCCCAGGGCTGCCAGCCATGCCTGACCAAGGCGTCAGTCTTTTCTCTCCTCTGAGGCACTTACAAGTTCAGGGCCAATACTTAAGGAAAAGGTAAAACTGAGGACATGGTGCCATCAATGCCTGGAGATGATGCCAGTCTCCAGGAGGTGGTGCTGGCTGTCATCACCTAAGCCACCCTCTCCTCCCACGGGGCATCTTCCACATACTTAGAGAGTTGATGTGTCTGTCTGTCCTGATGTCCTGTGGGGTCTCTAAGAGCCTACTGTGTCTTAGGAGGACAAAGAGACTCATGATTCCATGGGAGGCACTCCAGAGCCAGAGAGCCTGAGCTCAGATCCTGGCTCAGCCACTTACCTGCTGTGTGGCCTTGGGCCAGTTGCTTTACCTCTCTGGGCCTCTTTCCAGGTAAAGATGGAAGAGTAATAGTATCCACCTCATAAGGTTTGTGAGTCTGGTGAGTAGTAATAGATGCGAAACGTTTAGCACAGCCGGCGCCCAGGAAGGTTAGCCATTATTATTTGTGGTACTATCAGTATCTCTTCTTCTTCACCATCATTACTCATCACTGAGTCTTCAGGATCCACGTGGACCTGGGCAGGTGCCCAGTAGTTCTGTGGAGGAACACAGTGACAGCCAGCCTCCTTGAGGTGGTACTGGGGGCTGGGGCCTGAAGGGGTGAGGGGGCTGGGATGAGCCCATGTGAGTCACCATCTTGCTGTGTGACCTTGGGCAAGTCCAGTGCCCTCTCTGGACCTCCATCTCCCCTTTGTTCAGATGAAGACATACACGAAGGTCCTGCCAGCTCTGCAGCTCTGTGACTAGACTTTTTATGGGCACCTGCTGTTGGCCCAGCCCACGGTCAGGTGCTTGGTGAGGACTTGATATCAGATTTGGAGGGGGCTTGGGACCCCTGGGCCTCCCAGACCCTTGGAGGGGTGCTTGTTTTCTGAGAGGTGGGTACCGGGTCTTGCCGGTTATTTGGTTTCCCTGTGTGCCTCCTCCCACCCCCCAGCAGGCTGAGGTCCACGCTCTCTCCCTGCTCTGCAAAGCTCCAGCCTTTTGATACCAAGCCAACTCTTGCTCCTCCTTCCACACCTCAGGTCGGCTCCACCTCCTCCAAGAAGCCTTCCTTGACTCAGGCTGAGTGAGTTGCCTCCCTGGGCCATCTCATGGCCTTCTCTCATGAGATGGTAGAGTTGGGGGTTCACCCCCTACCAGACAGCCCTTGGAGGGCGGGGGCCATGTCTGACCTGTGCTGTGCCCCGGCACTGTGGAGTGCCAGCCGTGAAGGCACAGGGAGTCCTTGAAGAGTGAAGGAAGGAAGGAAGGGAGGAAGAGAGGGAGGGAGGGAGAGTGGAAGGGAGGGTGGAAAGAAGGCAGGCAGGCAGTGGAGGCCACCTAAGTCTCTAGTCTTGGAAGGAAAGGATCTTCAACGCCGTCCACCTGAAGGGATGAGATGATGCCGAGAAAAAGGCCAAGGATGAGGAGTCACACAGATCAGGATCTAAATCTGGCTGCTCCGTCCTGACTGGGCAGACTTCCCTTCCGAGAGCCTTGGATTCCTCATCTGTCACAAGCAGGCAATCCTCGTTGCCTCTCAGACAACCCACAGGGAAGGCTGGTTCCCTGAGATCCTGGAGATGGTGTGCGTGTGGTTTTGAAGGGTCCATGCTCCGCAGGTTTCTATATCCCTCCTTCCGGCCATGGGCTCCCCAGAACCCGCCCTGCCTTTCTAGCTTGCCAATACCAGGCCAGCCCTGCCTCACACGCAGGGTTAGGGTTAGGGTTAGGCTGTGCTGGCCTGGCCCCCTGCACTGAGCAAGGGACAGTCACCCCACGGGAACCTGTGGAATGGACAGGCTTCGGCCTGACAAGGCACCGGCCTGCGGGAGTCTGAGCAGAAATCCGGGCAGGCTGGGCAGCCCCTGCTCACCCCACCCTGCCGGGCAACCTCGGGCACATGACTGACACTCTGAGCCTCCGTTTTTGTCACCTGCTACGTGGGGACTCTCAGGGCTGTCTCAAAGATTAAAAGAGCTATGGGTGCAGAGCCTGGCACAGCCCTTGAGACGAGTCTCACTGCACGAGAGCCCTTCCCTTTACTAATCTGATGCCTTCAGTCCTTCTGACCAAGCTCAGAGTGAGCTGGGGTGTCCTAGACACCCGACCTTTCTCTCAGCAAACTGAAAGCCGGTCTCCGGCTCTGGGCTCTCCTAGGTAACAGAGTCTAGAGAAAATTATTACAAAACCGTATCCTGTCTTGATCATATCTGTGTTTCTGGTACCTTCTGTGTATAGCAGCCGTTTCTCACATGTGACTGGGCTTTTCCTTTCTCAACGTGCTGACACTGAGCCATAGTGTCGGGCAGCCGAGGGCTGTGTGCAGGCACCCTGGGGCCAGGTGGTCCTGGTGCAGATCCCAGCTCTGCCCCTCCATTGCCCTGTGCTTTCAGGCAGTTCTTGCCTCTGTTTCCCCACCCGTACAAGTGTGAGGATCACTCCAGGACCCCCGTCTGGCCCGAGGGCTGTTTTGATGGTTGATGCATACGCAGGGTCCAGGGCCCGGCCCAAGGCACGGTCGGGGTTACCTCCTGCTGTGAAGACAGTTTAGAAAGTGCATTGACATAGAGCATGCTTGGGGCCAGGCCTGGTGACTGCAGCCATCACGCACGGCCTGGAACACGACAGCCTGCCCCACTCTGGGAGGCCTGCTGCAGCCTGCCCGCCTCCCTGGTAAGCCCCCTGGCAGCACCGGTTTTAATCTCCAGGCTGGTAAACATGTGATCAGGTGTCCCAGGCTTTGTCCTGTTACTTGGAGCTGTTCTCAGGCCCTGCCCTCCTCCCACCACCCTCCTCCTCACCCTGACTCCAAAACCTCTGGTTCCCTCCGTCCTTCACCCATGCCTCCATCTCTTCATCTGCGAGGTGGACGGAGATACCTGGCTCCCATCCCGGAAACAGGCAGCATGCTGAGAAATGGCTCAAATGCTTGACGGCAGGGGCCCCGGAAGATTCCACTGTGCCTTGCACCCTCCTCAGCTCACGCCTGCCCCCTCAGCCTTTCCCCAGCCGGGACCCTCACACACCCTCCCCCTCTTTCCTGTCCACCCATCTTCCCCACCCCTCTGACATCCCACAGCACGGAACGAAGGGCATTACCTGCTACCTGGCAGGTCGACTGGGGAAGGAAGGCTAGCAGAGGCAGGCCAGACCTGAGCTACCCACTTGTTCGACTCTGCTTGTCTCAGTTTCTGCATCTCCAACATGGGAACAGTAACTGTTGCTTCCTCGTGGGGTCCTCCTGGTGGGGCCCTAAGCCACGGGCCCAGTGCACCCTCGTGCTCCCATGCCGTATTACTGACCTCGTTGTCTGTTTGAGACCGAGATGGGAGGCGATCCTGCCTTTTGCACGTGGTCACTGGCACTGTAGCCTTAGCACATACGGAGAAATTCACCTCATCCCTTGCTCTCTGCACACAGCTCCCTCGGCGGGGTGGCCCAGTGCCTCTCACCTGCCCACCTCCACGTAACCATCTCCACGTGCCCATCCCCGCGGCCCACCAGCCGCACCCCAACATCTCACCTCCACTGAGGCCAAGGCACTGGAGCACGGCCTCCAGACCCTGCCTCTGAGCAGCTCCTCCCCTGCCCCACCCCTCCTGGCGCTCTCCCGCTGCCCTCGCCAGGCCCTGTGACGTGCGGTTCCCCAGATATGCCTCCTGCCTTCCTGGCTGGGCCTCCAGCCCGGAGGCCTGTTGGGCCAGCCCCCGGCCTGTCACCTGCTGGAATCTTCCTCCTACCTCATGGCCTCAGGCTTTCTGGACAGAGCTGGGGGCCCGGGTCGGCCAGGTCTGGTTTGCATCCCCGCTTCTGCCACCGATGTGCCTGGTCTTGGCCAAGGCACCCGTCCTCTCATAGCCTCAGTTTCCACAGCTGGAAAATGGGATCGTGTTGGAGATCAAGGAAGCATGATTTACGGAGTAGTTCCCACGCTCCAGGCACCCAGCCACGCATTTCACCCGCATGATCTCATTTTCCCGTCCTGGCTGCCCCGTGACGTGGGTGACGACAGTGTGCCTAGCACGGTTCCAAGCAAGTGACATGCGTTCACTCCTTTCCTTCTCAAAACAACGCCACAGGCGAGGGACTGGTATCATCCCCACTTACTCGTGGGGAGGCCGAGGCAGGGGATGGTGGAGGGACAGAGCCAGGCAGTCAGGCTCCAGGACGCATGCGCTTGGCCGCTGGGCGACAGGATCTCCGGGAGACCCAGAGAGGAAGAGGGACTTGTGCAAGTCCACACAGCCTGGACATCGCAGAACGGAGTCCAAGGATGGAACACTCCAAACCCTACGCCCGCAAGGCCAGGCAGCTCTGTAGAAGGGATTGAATGGGGGTCCCACTGACTTAGGGGAGATCACTCTCCAGGGAATCTCCAGGCTCCTCTCAAGGGCCCCTGAGCCTTCCTGCTTGGGGCAGAGGTGAGTTGTGAACACAGGTAACCCTCCTACCCACTTGGGAGCTCCTTGACTATAGGGACTTGGCCTCATTCATCCATCTACCTACCAATCCCTGCACCCGTCGACACACACACACACCATCCATCCATCCATCCGTCCATCCATGGGTCACCCATCCATCCACTCATCCAGCCATCTGTCCATCAATCCGTGCACCTATCTACCCATCTATCCACCCATCACCCATCCTTCCTTCCATCTTTCCATGCATCCACACATCCATCCACCTACTCATCACTCCACCTTCTGTCCACCCTCCCACCTGTCCTTCCATCTATCCAACCACTCTTCCCTCCTTCTTTCCTGCCTTCCTTCCCTCATGCATTCATCCATTCACCTTTCCATCCAGCCAGCCAGCACCTCCTCTGTGCTAGACCCTGTGCTGGGCTGAGCTAACTTGGGTGGAGTGTCTGCAGTCCCCAATATCCAGGACTCACCCCCGAGTAAGGGAGACTGACTTACAATTCAGTGGCATGTGGTGTTGTGACAAATGCTATGTAACTGAGGCAGCGTGAAGGGCTATGATAGACCAGGAAAGCAGAGGACTCTGCTTAGGGATCAAGGGAGACTTCCTGGAGGAGGTGTCCTTTGAAGGGCATCTGTATTAATCAGGGCTCTCCAGAGAAACAGAACCAGTAGAAAGTATATATAGAGAGATTTATTTTAAGGAATTGGCTCAGGTAATTATGGAAGTTGGCAAGTCTGAAATCTACAGAGTGGGCCAGCAGGCTGCAGTCCCAGAAAGAGCTAGTGTTACAGTTCAAGTCTGAAAACCATCTGCTGCAGAACTCCCTCTTGCTTGGGGGAGGTCAATCTTTTTGTTCTATTCAGGCCTTCAACTGATTGGATAAGGCCCACCCACATTATGAAGGGCAATCTGCTTGACGTAAGGTCCGTCCATTTAAATGTTAATCTCATCCAAAAACACTCTCACAGAAATATCTAGAATAATGTTTGGCCATATATTTGAGCACTGTGGCCCAGCCAGAGTGACACACAGATGGAACCATCACAACATCCAACATAAGGAGGAAAGGGGTTGAAAGCATTCTAGGCAGTGAGAACGGTCCTTGCAGTGGTCCGGAGGTAGGACGTGGCTTCGGGACAGCGGGTTCCGCTAAGGATAGAGAACATGGGCAGCATGACCAGTGACGTGCGGAAGGGAGCAGTTGCTGGATTCTGAGTCCCCAGGCAGACGTGGGGGGAGTGGGGTGGTTCGCTGCAGACACCCCAGGGCCCTGCCAGGTCCAAGACAGGTGTGGCGGGCAGGGAAGAGGGCCTGGCAGGCCGGGCTGCATCAGCTGCCGCCTCCAGCTGCCTGTGGGTTAGGGGCCCTGTGCCTGCTGTCGGGGAGGAGCAGGACGGGCCAGGTTCCTTTGTGCACTGCCCCCCCCCCCGCCCCCATACACTCTGATTTCTCTCCCCCCACTTCCACATCGCTACCTGTGTGCCTCCTCTGTTCTCCCTACTTTTGTCTCTGGCTGTGTCTGTCTGTCTGTCTATCATTCTCTCTCCTTCTCCGAGATAAATGAGGCATACATCAATGGCTTTTTGCCTCCAAGACATCCAAACATCCCACATCCTGAGAACAGCCAGCTAGAAACATCTCAGAGACCACCTTGTCCAGCAGCCAGGACAACCGAGGCCTCTGAGTCCTGCCCAAGATCACTCAGCAGGAGCGAGGGGGTAAGAAATGCCTCCCACCCCCACTGAGTCAGCAGTGTGCCATCCACAGGACTTCCTCTCCTTCCTTCCTCTCCTGGGAACCCCTCTCCTCCCCTCCAGCTGCCACAGCGGCTACACCAAGGAACAGCAGCAGAACCCTGAGACAGCAGTTAAACCCAAGGCTTGCAGGAGGGCTGGTTGCCAAGGGCCAAGGACTCTGCTTGGTGAAGAACAGGCTCCCCGCAAGTCTTAGGGCAAGAGAACACGCAGGCCTCCAGGGAGAGGTGGTCGGGGGTAGCACTGCATGTGGGCCTCCATCTCTCGGCCTCCGTGACCCCGCGCGTCCTTGGAGGACAAGGCTTGGCCTGGCTGAAACATCCATGACCCAGCCCCACTCTGGCCTGCACCCTCAGAGGCCCTATATGTCCTGCTCTTCTGTCTTCCTCAAACTCAAGGTCTGGGGCCCAGGTGCATGGAGTTCTAGCTATGTGGCCTTGGGAGAGGCAAGCCTCCTCTTTGTAAGAATGGAGCTAATCCCCCTCCTGGGCAGGGCTCTGGGGACAGCCAGGTGCCAAGTTCCTGGCATTAGTCTCCATATGCCTCACTTTTTTCATCTGTAAAATGGGGAGAGTGGCACTTGCTTCCTAGAGCTGCTGTGAAATCGAATGAGTTCGTGGTAGAAGCGCCTGGAACTGTGTGGCACAGAGCAGGGGCCATGGCCCTCCTCCTCTCCCTGTTGGCGCTGTGATAATTCCTATTCCCTCCCAACCAGTGGCAGGGCAAGACAGAGAAGATGCTGATTCCATGTGTGTCCGCTCTGGAGAAGTGGCTGAGGCTGCGATCTTGCTACCGAGGCCACTCAGAGGGCAGGAGGCCTGGACGCTCACCCCAGTTCCCCTGGGTGACCACAGGCAATCCCTGACTTGCTCTGTGCCTCAGTTTCCCCATCTGGTACATGATTTCACCCCAAAGGTCCTTCCAGCTCTGACATGATTCAAATCTGGGAAATTTTGGCAGAAAGCTCAGCCCACCTATTTAATGTGAATTGTTGGGTGGACCATCACCCTGGCCCGAGAGTGGCAGCGCCGAGATCAAACCCAGGCTCTCTGACCCAATTCCCAAGCTCTTGCATCAACCTGCCGTATCTCCCTCAAGAGTGGGCCCCTTGAATTGCCTCACAGTGGGTCATTCTGAACACACTGGGGACATGGGAGGCAGAAAAAAATGGAGGTGGAAATAGATAAACCAACAAGCTAAGGGTGGAAGGGACCAATGGGGCCCTTGGCACTTGGTGACACCCCACATAAGATTTCCAGCAGGGCCTGCTCTGGTCTGAGCCCTGAGCCATCTCTGAGGGTGACCTGAATTGGCTCTTACGCCCAGTTTGTGTTTGTGTCAAGCTGGTGCCTCCTGCCTGAATGACGACGTGAGGGTGGGCAGGCTCCCCTGGCAGCGGCTGCCCCTGGCAGGATGGGCGGGGGCCCGTGCCAGGAGCCAAGGGCTGATGGTCTTTGGTGGGTGGGTGGGTGGGGACTGTGGAAACTCTGATAGAAGCAGCTGCCTCTACCAGGGCGGAGGAGGGCGGAGGTGGGAGGGGAGGGTGGAGGAGATGGCAGGGGAGGGGTTTCCCTCAGCCCCCATCCTTGGGGCGATGTGCCTGCATATCTGGGGCATGAGCTGCCCGCCGACTGTGTCTGCGCCGCATCCCAGGGCCCGCCCAGTGTGGGGACAGTGCCAGCAGCTGGCGGCCCTGGGCTCCAGCACGCTCACTGGTGCCCTTTCCGGCCGTGCTCTGCCCACATCAGGGAGGGGAGACGCAGTCCAGCTTCCCGTGGCCATGTGAGGGCCCAGGCACGTCACAAATCCCCTCCCACAGAGGAGGAAAGAGAGGTGCAGAGAGAGCGGGGTGGCCCAGAGGCACACAGCCAGCACTCTGTCTGTGACGAGAGCCCCGTGTGCCACGGCTTGCGGCTGTGCCCTCTGCCCCATCCTGACCCCTCATTCGCATCCCTGTTGGGCCCTCAGGGCCCCAGGGAGCACCTGGCCCAGAGCAGGGGCCCAGCATGTATTTGTGAAATGAAGGAAGGAAGGACGAACCAATCCGCCTGGACAGAACTGGAGTAGAAGCACCTTGGGATCATGAAGCATCAGAGGTCCTCAGCGATGCTGAAGCCTCCCTCCGAGCGGGTACCGTGATCATCCCCAAAGCACAACTGCGGAGACCGGGGCTTCCAGGGCAGGCGGACTCGGGTCTGGCTTCTTCAGCCACCGGGCAGGACGTGTTGTATGGAGCCAGGCGGCAGCCCCTGGGACGTGTGTGTTGTGTCCCTGGGCTCCTCCTGGGGTGGGGAGAAGCCAACATGTGGGGTTGGGGCTGGGGTGGTTCCTGACCCCTGGGCCACCTTCCCAGTGGACATCGTGTCAAGGCCCCCCTCCTGGCCGCCCCCCGAGGGCTGAGATGGCCCCAGGGCTAGCCCGCTGAGTGGTCTCTTCCCTTCCTGCTCACAGAACTTAATATGAAGGAGCCTGGGAGCCACATCATTTGGGACTCAGTAGGTGAGTTTCTGCGCCTTAGAAGCTGGCTAATCGCAGACGAACTCCTCGGTCTCTCTGAGCCTGCTCTCTCGTCTGTAATATGAGAACCGAAATCATGCCTGCCTGAACCATTGGGAGTAAAACAGGAACAGCCATTTGAGTAAGAGCCTTTCCATGGAGCACCATACAGCAGTGGAGAGCGAATGTCCTGCAGCTACACATACCAACTCCCTGAACCCCCGAAACAGTGCGGAGGCAGAAAAGGCAAGTTCCAGAAGAGAGTGTGCATGTGGGCCTCTTTATATAAAGATTCAAGATGCACACAACCTTTGGTACATGTTATTTGTAGATACATACAGAAGTATTCATAGCCAAAGAATAAAAATACATTTGAACAGGAAACACCAAGTTTAAGACTTGGTTACCTTTGCAAAGACTGAAAGGCACCCAGAGGTGTGTGTTCAACTTGTCCAGGGTACCTGGATGTTTCACCAACTGTTGTCACACCTGTGCCTTTTCCAGACACGTGATACAGGAGGACGGGACCAGCATGGTGGAAAAGGAGGGGGAGAGCAGGGTGTTTTGCAGGGATATTTTGCCAGGCATTGCTTCTGGCGTTGCCTGTGTCTTTGGGCAGCTGACTTGACCTCACTGAGCTCAGTTCCCTCGTCTGTGAAATGGGGACACCCCCGCACGGAGGGCCGTGTGGGCTCAGTGAAGTGATGCGTGCAAGGCACTCCACACGATGCCTCCCTTGCCCAGGGGCTCATTCAGCTGTGAGGGCCTTAACCACTGTGGTCTTTGCAAGTACAGGGGGCAGAAGAGGGGAGAATCTGCACTGGGGTCTGGACTTGGAGCTTTGAAGCTAGGGCAGCCCCCCAGAAGCCCCCAGTAGCCCAGGGCCTCTGCAGCTCTCCTCGTGGAAGGAGGTCAGGTCCAGGGACGTTTTGCTCCACTTCAATCCCCGAAAATCCCTCCCCGTGGGACTCACAGCCCCCACTTATCCATCATAAGGTTGACCTTGAGCACAGAAGTAGCCACACGACTCCACACCGCCCTCCTCCCACATTGCGAAGCCCTGGGCCTGGGGTGGGGGTGGGGGGGTGTCTCCTGCTGGTGGAGAAGGTGGGGCCAGCACCTGAGGCCCAGTGCATCCCAGAGAGCCAGGCCAAGGGCCACTGCGCCCACATCTGTCTGGACCCCAGGCACCCACTTATAAGGCCTGGGAGTAGGCCTGGTTCCCTGACCTTGGCCAGTCCTCCCAGCCCTGAGCCTCAGTTTCCACATCTGTCAAATGGGGCTGTGATCGTCCCCACTGCAATCAGATGATGGGTGACATTGCCTGGCCAGAATAGAGCTACTTTTACTATTAGTAGTCATCTCAAGGGCATCTCCAGACCCTGTCTCTGACACAGGACCATACTTTGAAGCACCATGAGGTCTGTTTCGTCCACTGCTGGATCCCAGGGGCCAGCTCAGGCCATGGCACACAACACAGGATGTGAACAATCGCTTTGTGTCAAGTAGGAGTTGGGAGATGTGTTTTAGGAGCTATGGGCCTGAACCCCACATTTGCCCTGACCCCTTTGTGACACTGTCCCCCACCTGCCTAGTCCTCCTGGGTGTCAAAACTCGCTCAGATGCCACCTCCTCCTCGGGCCTTCCCTGATGGCTGGGCCAGGAGCTTTCTCTGTCCCAGGTCCTGTTGCCCTCCATGCCAATACTCCTGACACATGGGCCATGTATGTGAGGCCCTGGCTGGCGTGTGAGGCCCTCGCTGAGGAGGCTCCATCCGTGTTCAGCCGCTCGTCCATCCTGCGTGCCCCACAGGGCCTGCCCACCCAATGAACCCTCTGAATGAACAGAATCCTCTCTCTGCCGACCTCACTCCTGCACGCCAGGGCCTGGCACACAGGATGACTGGAGGGTGGGCAAACAGACAGAGGTTCTTCCCTGCTCATTGCAATCAACTGCCCACGTGCTTCCAAGGTGGGTCCCAGAGATTCTCTCTTCCTGATGGTCACATCCTTGTGCAGCCCCTCCCACCAAGCAGGGCTGTGTAACCCTAGAATGTTGCAGAAGTGACAGTGTGTGACTTCCGTGACTTCCGAGGTTGAGTCATACAGTGTTGCAGCTTCCGCCCTCCTCTGGGGCCACTTCCTCTGGGGGCAGCAGCCCATACAGAGGACCCGAGGCCTCGCACCAGCAGGCCGTACTGACAGCCAGCCCTGCAAGTTGGCCACCAGGGCCTCCAGCCCCAGTCAAGCCTTCTGATGACAGCAGTCCCAGCTGCCATCTTGACAGTGACCTCATGAGAGATACCCCCCAAGACCAAAAGCAGCCAGCTAAGCCACTCTCCAATTCCTGGCCCGCAGAAAACATGAGCTGTAACCAGTGTTTGTTGTTGCTTGGGGTAATGTGTTACACAGTGACAGGTAACTGACACAGACAACCTTGGGCCAGCGGGATTCAGGCAGGAGCCGGCCCCGGGTCACGGAGGGATGACTTGCCAGGGGCAGATGACACATAGGGGCCTGACACTCACCCTCTGGACCACAGTGGAGAGGCGTGAGCCTGAGGCCTGAGGGGGCGGGGGAAGAGCTCTCTGTCCCAGGCCCCAACTGGGAACTTTCTGTCCCCAGGAGGCAGATCTGACTGTTGCCAACATTGTTTGTCCCTCTGGGGCAATGTGAATGGAGCTCCCCAAAGGCAGAGAGGCCTCCCTGATGTCCGGGGAGGAGGACTGAGAGTGTTATTAATCAGAACTGCTGCAAGGCCTGCTGGGTAACCAGGGCCGACTCCTGTTCTGTTTTGTTTTGTTTTGTTTTTTCAGCATCAAACCCCAAAAGTCATGGTTTCCACGAATTCAGGCACACCCAGGTATGACTGGGACGTCCTTTCTGCCAGGCCCCAGGCTGGGCACTGGGTGCTGGGCATGCAGAGGTGCGGCAGCCAAGGCACCTGCCCTCGGGAAGCTCCGCGCAGGCCCGCCGACGTGGAGGGAGGGCCCAGTCCATCAGGGGCTGCTGGCACAACCATCCCCTCCACTCGTACCCCTGCCAGCACTGCTCACTCGCCTGGACTGTTGCAGTAGCGCCTTCACTGGCCTCCCTGCTCTGTCCTTGCCCCCTGCAGTCTTTTCTCCAAACGGAACTCGAAGTGGTCTTTACAAACGGTAAATGAGACCACGTCGCTTCCCTGCTCAAAACCCTCCACGGATCCTGCCGGAAAAAACGAAAACTTACCTTAACAATGGAAAGCTCTGGGGCCACCACCTGACCCACCTGAGATCACGGGCAGTTGGGACCACCTGCCAGCCCGGGCCTCTGGGTGGGACGTGATGGTGAGGGGCACAGCCTCACCCGCGAAGTCCTGACTCGGTGAATTCAAGGCGTTTGGTTCACATGAAATCAGGACACGTTAGGTGATGCCACGAGGAAACTGGCAGACACCACGGCGGTCCCGGACCCCTTATTCAGTGTTGCCAGACACACCCCAGACACCGCCCCGACGGGACAACAGGAAAATGGGCTCCGCCTGGACCTGAGGCACCTGTAGCAGGGCGGCTGCCCTGGGCTTCGGGGTGAGCGGAAGCAGCCCTGCCCGAGCACGCGGTCTGGCCCCATCTGCGCAGAGCTCCCGGACGCCCGAACCGGCCTGTGGTGACGGATGGACACGCAGCCGCCTCAGGCGGGGTGGGGCTCGCCTGCAAAAGTGAAGGCAACCTTCTGGAAGGGTGGGAGTGTTCTCTGTCTTGATCTGGCTGGTGATCATATGTGTACAAATTGACCAAGTGGCATCCTGAAGATTTGTTCTCTGTATGTGGGACAAACCTCGATTTAATAATGTCATCAAATGAATGAACTTTTTACGAGGTCATTGTCAGGGGAAATAGGGGGCAGACGGTTCCAGCTTCAGAGAATTTGACACAGTCGTCAAGTGCGACGTGTTATCCTTCATTAGATCCTGGTTCCAGGAAAGAAAAGAAGGAAGGAGGGAAGACCCAGCCACGCGAAACATTCGGGGTCACCTTGAGTATGGATTGAGAAGTAGGGAATCCTTTTACTTGTCTCTAGTAACAGGAGTAATGTGCTTATGCAGAGGGACGCCCCTGCTCTTAGGAGACACGTGATCAAGGATTCAGGAGTCAGGAGGCATAAAGTCCTCAAGTTTTCTTCAAATGCTAAGTGGAAAGAAAAGAGCCAGGGGTGGGGGGAGTCCCCTGGTGGCACAGTGGTTAGGATTCCGGGCTTTCACTGCTGTGGCCCGGGTTCAATTCCGGCTCGGGCAACTAAGCTCCTGCAAGCCACGCGGCTGGAAACAAAAAGAAAGAAAGAGAAGAAAAGAGCACACCTATGTGAAAATGAGGCACATATGCCAAAATATCAACAGTGGTTGAACCTAGGTGGCATATATATGAGTGTTTATTCTAAACTCTTTCAATGTTTCGAATTTTAGGACATTTTTATAATAAAAGTTGGGGGTACAATGAATAAACCCTAAAGATCTGGCTGTGGCCTGTGTGGTCCTGTGTCATCCAGCTCCTCCATCCCTGATCGCATCCCCTGTCACTCTCCCTTCACTGTCCCTACTCAGCCACACACACGCACGCACGCATGCCTGGAACACCCTTCCCATCGATTGCCACACGCTGGCTCTTGTCACTCAGGTCTCAGCTCTGATCCCAGGGGACTCAGTAGCTCGTGCTGTCCAGGGACCCCAGCCCTTTCTGACTCTCCACCCTCGGCAATGACACCTTCCCTCATGGACACAAATGGCAGCTCCCAAAACACCGCCAGCAGGCTCTCTCTTATGTTTCAGTGGCCAGAACCCCCACCCCAGACCTGTCACTAGCCACCGGCGATGGGACGCCTGGGACTCCCTCCCTGGCGTGGGGCACGGTGCTCCCTCCCCCTAAAACAGAGTCCTCTTGGCCAGAGGGGGTGGCTACCAGAGAGGCCACGCAGGGGTGGTCCTCCCACGTGTCTGGAACTTGGAGATGACAGAGCTCATTTTGCATCCATGCCTTCTTTTCATTCTTCCAACAGGCCGAGGGAGCACCTGGTGGTCTCAAATCCCATTTTACAGATGGGCAAATAGAGGATCAGAGAAGCAGAATGACTTACCTAGTCCTGGCTGGTCCAACCCCAAATTCTCTGTAAGTGGAGAGGCTACAAGGGCAGGGTGGGCAAAATGTCATGGATGTCTAGAAGTGGGGAGGGGTTGCATGCGACTGGGACATGCAGCAGCCTTCCCGGAGGGGGTGGCCTTGGTGGCGCCTGGAGAATGGAGGGGATTCAGCAGGGGCTGGACAAAGTGTCAGATGGGGAGAGCAGAGTGACCAGGGCAAGGAGGGGCAGAGAACTGGGCACATCTGGGCACTGAGGGTAGAGGGGGAGAGCCGGGAGGAGGGTGTGGCCAGATGTCAAGGCTGCCTGGAGCGCCAAAGGAGGGCCTGTTCTTTGTTCTCCAGCAGGCTGGGAGCCACCGAAGATTCTGGGGGCCGAGCATTGCAGAGCGAGCTGAGAGAGGCCTAGAGGGCGACATGGAGGCCAGGAGACCATAGAGGAGGCTGGCACGGAGCTGCGCACGTGGAGAAGACAGTCGGCTGTCACTGCTCTGGGGAGAAAGTCTTGACTTCCCGGGCGATCGGGCATCGTCCGTGAAGTGGCATCTGCAGCAGCCCCACCTCGCGAGGCTCTTGTGAGGACTGAGGTTCTAGCACAGTGCCTGCTCATGGAGGCCTCCCCTGCCCTGGGCCCGGTGCTGAGAGCTGCGCTTGAACTGCACAATGTCACACTGAATTCCTGCAGCTGCCTGTGAGGGTCGCATTGTTTGAAAGGCCTCATCCACTGCACACAGCCAGGGAAGGGGCCTGGCCGCAGTGTCCTGGATATCGGGACCTTGGCCCCAGCTGCTGTGTGACCTCCTGCCTGAAGCCCCACTGAGTTGGGCTGACTCAGCTCAAGGGCTCCCAGGACCTGCAGTTGTTTCCAATGACCTCGCCTCACCTCCAGCCCACCTCTGGGCCACCTCTCAGGTCCCCCCTCCCTGCCTCTTTCCCGGTCTCATCTGCCAGCCCTGGCTCCCTCCTGACAGTCCCTCCTCCCTCAGGCCAGGCAGAGGGATCTGAGCCTACTGGAAGCCAAGAGCACAGGCTCAGTGCCAGGTACCTCTGCCAAACCCCAGGGCACAGCAGTTTTGGTCTCAAGGAAACCTCGCACTTGGAAGAAGTACCTGGAGTTGGCCGTGAGCTGAGGCTTTCCTTCCACTGCTGACCGATGCAGCCCAATGAGTCGTGGAAATGGGCACAGGGCACAGCTTTTCACAGCAGAACCACCATTGGCGACAACGGCCTCGGGTAAGCCTCTGGCCGGCATCTTCTGAGATACGTTGGGTGCAGGATGGGGGACTGGCCGGCTTCTCAGGTTCACTCAGGTTTGGAGGCCTCTCAGGCCTAGATGCTAAGCTTCTGCTGCCTGACGGTGCCCTGTTAGGACTCCGGGACTCCACTGAGGCTTCTCTCCTGTGGCTTCTTGGGCTGAGATCCCACCAGCGTTTCATCCTCCCCGTGAGGCTGAGGAGATGGTGCAGGCGTGCAGGGGGTACAAAGAGGGCCAGACTCTGCCCCCAGCCTCAAGGAGCTCAGGAGCAATCGCGCAACATGCACGACGGGGAGACACATTAGCCGGCTCTGTCCCCTGATCCAGGAGGAGCCCTCACTTGGCCTGGGGAGTAGGGCGTGGACCCCCAGAGGGGCTGCTCAGCAAAGACACGACAGTGGGCAACGCCGAAGGAAGGGAGCCCTTTCGTGTGGCTGCTCAGAGGTGTTTAGGGGAGGCGGCTGGCAGCCCAGCTGTGGAGGGAGGCTTGGGAGAGACTGTGAGCACTGCGCGGAGGGATCTGATCCGCTTTCAGGGAGCCGCTGAAGGCGCTTTAGTAGGAGAGTGACATGTGAGTTGGCTTTTCCCCAGGGCCTCGTGTGGATGTGAGCCAGTGAGGAGGGTTCTGGCAGAGGCCAGGCAGGAGGTGGGGCCCAAGTCAGGAACGGGCCTTGGGCATCTCGTCCCCTGCTCGGCAGCATCTCCCAGGGTGCGTGGGTCTGGGGACAGGGACGGACTTGGGGCTGACTGGCTGGGGCATTTAAGTCCCAGTGAAGACAGGATGAGGCCAAGAGAGGGGACCCGCTGGGTAACTCAAGATGGCAGGGCCTAGCTCCTTTCTGGCACAGATAGGGGGACCAAGGTCCGAAGAGGGCCAGGGTCCCACGGCAAGTCTGTGGCAGTTCCGGGCCCCAACCCAAGGCTGCAAGCTCCTGATCCCGGGCTCTATCTGCTCAGACAGACACCCACTCCCCCGACGGCTCTGGAATCGGGCCGCCAGGATTCCAGCCCTGCTCTGCTCCCCAGCAGGTTCTGTCGCATGGGCAGATTGCTTCATCTCCCTGTTGGCAAAGTGCAGATGATAGCAGCTGGGCCGCCGTGAGAGTTAAATGAACTGACGCCGTGGGGGAGGCGAGAGGAGGGGCTGTGCTCGGGGAGGCCCAGGAGCCTTCGCCAGGGTCACCCTCCTCCTCGTCCTCCGGCCCCTCACCTTCCTGCCTCCACCCCCCACACGCTCCGTCCCCCATTTTCTTTTTCCCTTCTTAAAACAAAAAAGCAAAAGCAAAAACAAACCAGGCGTTCACCTGGTCAGGTGTGTTTCATGAAAACAAAAGAGATCACCCTCACAGCTCCTTGGGGGACCTGCCAGCCAAGGGGAGCCTCTCCCACCCACGTGCTGACCATGGAGCCTTCCCTCCACGAGGTCCCCCTGCTCCTGCTCACCAAAGAGTCTGAAGCTATCACAGCTCCGCTGCACAGGGGAAGAGGCCAAAGCCCAGAGAGGTAAGGTCGTTTGCCCAAGGTCACACAGCCTGGAAGTGTGAGAGCTGGGGCTGTCCTACCCCAGAGCCTGTGTGCTGGGCCCCAGTGCTATGACGGGGGGAAGAGCTAGCGCTTCCGGGCATTTACCCAAGAAGAGTTCACTCATTCGTTGGTTCATGTATTCATTCCTCCATGGTCTCTGTGTCCCCTCATGGATCTCATGTTCCTTGAAGATGTAGACTGTACTGTTTACCTCTGTATCCCCCGGGCCCTCAGGGCACAGGAGGTGCTCCTAATGGAACTGAAGAAATACACACACAAGAGAATATTTGGGAACATAACATGTCCACACTACATGCCTTCCCTTGCTCACCAGCTCACTCCCTGAGCCACTGTGTCCAGACTTCCATCCTCTGTGCTCCATGGAATCCCATCTCCAGGGCCACTGGTGGCTGGTCTCCAGGTGGACACATCCAGTTGTCACTGTCAGTGCTCTTCCACTGACTCAGTTAACCCCTCCTCCTCCTTCATGATTCCCACACTCTTCTCTAGGCTCCCAGGACTTGCCCTCTTCCCTCAATCCCCCCCCATTCATCTTCAGGCCCCTTGATGAGCTCCTTTTCTGAGGTCCACTTCTTCAAGGCTGGGGTTCCCTTCTCTCTCAGTGTGCTCTCCCTTGGATGTTTTCATGGATTCCCTGGGATCTAAAACACTAGTTAAGGAGGGCGTGAAGTGTACCTAACCCCAAGCCACCAACAGGAGCCCCTTTATAACTAATGGAGAAGGCAAACAGTCTCGGGTGGGATAAAATTAGTGGTGAAAATCACCAAACCCACAAGAGGCCTCACCTTCTTTCTTTTACCTGTGACACAGGAGCAGGAGAAGACCAGCACTTAGTGGCAGGCACTGTCCAAAGTGTTCCTCACTCCTCCCCAAAGAGGATTGGAACAGGAGGTATTAGTTAGCTCTAGCTGAGTAACAAACATCCGGAAACTAAGGGGCTTAAAACAGTAACGACTTAATTGGCTCTTGATTCTGTGGGTTAGCAATTTGGACTTGGCTCAGCTGGGTGGTTCTCTACTGGCCTGAGTCTATGGTCAGCCCGTGGGCTTTTCCATGTGGTCTCGCATCCGCCAGTGGGCTAGCCTGGCTTTTTCATGTGGCAAGGGAAAGGTTCTGAGACAGCAAGAGCAGAAGCTGCAAGGCCTCTTGGGGACCAGGCTTGAAACCCACACATCGTCACTCCAACCGCATTCTATTGGCCTGAGCAAGTCACAGGGCGGCTTCGAATCACGGCAGTAGCTGCAGACCCCACCTCTTGAAGAGGAGGTCTACACAGCGTCAAGGTCATCTCCCAGTCTGCTGCGGAGACAGTCTTCATTTTACAAAGGAGGCTGGTGGGGACAAAGCAGCCCGGTGGACTCCAGCCCACTGACCGTCCTGCAGACCCAGACCTGTGGGCCTCTGAGCTGGGAAAGGCAGGCCTCACTGAACAGGCTGCTCCGAGGGGTCCCGGGCAGGCCGGTGACAAGCAGGCGCTTGACTCAAGAAGAGGATTAAGGACACTAAATCCACCCCTGAGGTTTGAAGGGTGGCCAAAGCAGCAGGGCACTGCTCCAAGTGCAGGCCTCCAAGGGAGGGGAGCATGGTGGCCTCCCCATCCGACGGACTGGCTCCAGCCTTGCCGGCCTGTCCCGCTGGAAATCTGAGCAGCCAGCACGTGCCAGGGCCAGGCATCCGATGACCAGCAGTGGTTCCTGCCCAGGCTAGCAGGCCACACAGGTGCCACTGACCAGAGCCCTCGGTGTTTTCCCCGTGGGTGTCCTAAGGGCCAAGCCTGAGAAAACGGGGGCTTCTGAGCCTGCCTGTGTTGAGTCCAGACTTCCTGCTTCCCAGTGAGGGTCAGGCCTTGAGCAAACTACTGCTCTCTCTGGCTCTTGGTTTCCTCCTCTGTAAAATGGGATTGAAGATTATGCTTTCCTCGCAGGAAGGTGAAGAGGATTAAGGAAGACAAGCATGTAAAGTATTTCTCTCTGGGCTGGGCAGATGTAACATTGTCCAGAAATGTTAGCCACCACCAACTATAGCCTAGGGCCCTCCGTCCTCTCTCCAAAGCCTGAGTCCAAATGTGACTGGGGATTAGAAAAGCGATGTGGTGCATATACCACATAGTACACGTCACCCCTGGGGCTAGAGCAGCTCCCCCATCCATCAGATTGATTTTTCTAAGTGAAGCCTGACTAGTCACGGCACCTAGGCTCAAGTTTCCAAATAGCTTCATACAACTTCAAGTTTTCCCACTAAAATCAGCTTTTTTAAAAAATCTCATTTTTCAAAAAATTGTTGGCTATGAGAAGTACAGATAGGGGATTCTTTGGATCATTGTAACTATTACTCAGCAGTTCTCAGTCTTGGCTGCATATTTGAATAAGGTAGGATGGGGAGCAGGTTAAAACACAGATTCTGGGGCCTCACACCAGACCAAAGGAATCAAGTTTCAGGAGATGGGTCCCAGGGAATGGGCATTTAAAAAACACTTCCAAGGTGAGTCTGATGCATGGACAGGGATGAACCGTATTCTCGAGATTATAAAACAGGGAAGGGGCTTTGCTGGTTTAGGAGGGTCAGGGAAGATTGCTCCGAGGGCAGGACCAAGCTTGAGCAAGCTGACCGGGTAAGAAAGGGGAGGAAGAAGGTCCCCAGCAGCGGGGACAGTGGGCACCAAGTCCCCAAGGCAGCAGGACACTCAGCAGCAAGTTAAGGGGACGGAAAGGTCTCTGGGGGATGGAGCAAGGCTGAGCTGCCTCCTTCGGTTCTTCTTTGAGACCAGGACCTTCCTGAGGGCAAAATCTGTGCAAGGAGGCTCTTTCTTCCCAGAGAAAAGGGAGCAGCAAGGCCAGGGGAGAGGAATAATTTAAAATCAGCACGCGTCGGGCTGGGAGGTGTTGCACAGATCCGATAGCCCAATGGTTTTTAAGTGTGTTTATCTTTTATTTTGGCAACATTTTGTCAAACATAATATTTTGCCACTGTCCCTATAATGGTTGGAGCAAAGTGGGGTGATGTGAGCAGTTTGGAGTCCTGCCCCCTTTGACCTTCCCACCAACTCTCCCCAGGTCGCTTTGGGGCTCTGAGGAACCCAGTCTGAAAACCCCAGGGAACTGAGGCTCACCAAGGGATGGTGGGATTGCCCAGGGTGTCCCTGGCCACGAGGGCAGGGCTGGGGCAGGCCCCTGGCCCCTGGCTCCCTTTCCTATGTTCCTTTGACCTGGGCAGAGTTCCCCAAACCTTCATCAGTTAGGTCTCCCCGTACAAGTTTTTCTTTCGCCACAAATCACTTGTGGGTCGAACTGGTCCCCAAAAAAGATATGTTGAAATCCTAACCCCCAGTACCTTATTCAGAAATAGAGTCTGTGCAGATGTCATCAAGTTAAGATGAGGTCATTAGGGTGGTCCTACCCCAATGTGACCAGGGTCCTTATAAGAAGAGAGAAATTTGGCCACGGTGGAAGGTGACCATATGAACTCAGAGACACACGGAAAGAAGACCAGGTGACCCCAGAAGCAGAGATTGGAGCGATACAGTGGCAAATCCAAGAAATGGCAAAGATGGACGGAAGCCACCAGAAGCTAGGAGGTGGCAAGGAAGAATTCTGCCCAGAGCCTCAGAGGGAGCACAGCCCTGCTGACGCCCTGATCTCAGACTTCTGGGCTCCAGAACTGTGAAAGGAAAAATTTTAGTGGTTTTAAGTCACCCAGTTTGTGGTACTTTGTTACGGCAGCTTTAGGAAACTAACATATCTCCTAAATCATTACTCATTTAATTTTTTTTCCTTCAAACAGACTCCTTTTTAAACAACTGGCATGCATTTCACTAAAAAGTAAATCTCCCATCGCTGCTATAAATGGAAGACCATGATCCTTTCCATAAATAGAAGGCGCCTAAAAAGTAAAGACAATGAAAGCTGGTTAATCTAGCTGATGCAGTGGCCTGATGGCTCTGATCTGGGGACATCTTTGTTGGAAAAGAAGATGAGCAGGTGACAAAGGGTGTGGAAGACACACAAGCACCTAGCAGAGACCTCTCAACGTATCAGAGGGAGAAAATGAGAATTGAAGAGAGAAAACTCCCTTATTACCCGAAAATGTCTCATTCTGAGATATCTCCAATGATTAGCATATCAGGGGTAGCCATCCTCCACCAAGCCCATCCTCCTCTTATGTTTGAGGAAATTGAAGCCCAGAGAGCTTCAGTGATTTGCCCAAGGTCACACAGTGTTCGTGACCAAGTTTGGATTTGAGCCGAACTCCTATGTGCTTTCCAGGAAATTACACGTGAGAGACTTCTTGGTCCCATCCAGCAGCCCCGGGTCATGCCCGGGTGGCCACAGACTAAGCACAGGGTCGCAGAGCAGAGCAGGGGCAATACACTCTGAAGGCCAAGCAAACAGACTCAGCCTGTGTGTCCTAATCCCACAGAAGTTGTGGCCAAGGGAAGGCTGTGCAGAATTATTACTATGCTTCAAGGCAATTGGACCTGAGAAAACTTGGCTCTCACTGAGAGTTATAATTCAAGTGACGATCACAAGATTTTTTACGTCTTGCTTCATAAGACTGTCCATTATCGAAAATCAGGTTCAATGCAGGCAGCTGTCCCTGTCCTGTTACATAGGGCCACGCGCTAAACAGCGGACGTCATGGGGCACCTCCCCAAACCAAGCAACTCCTTCCCCCTCGTCCGACCAGATGGCCACTCTCTTCTCAATCCCTCTGCTTCTCTGTCTCTTCGTCTCTTAGCTTCCATTGCCTGCTCTGGCCGCCGTGAAGGAGCAAGGCTTAGAAAGTAGAGTCTGATACCCTTGAGTTTAAATCCCAGCTCCACTGTGTGGCCTTGGGTAGGTGGCTTATCATCTCTGAGCCTCAGTTTCCTCATCTGTGAAATGGGTCCCTTCCTCTGAGGTCGTGTCTGTGAGTGTTTGGCTCAGCACCTGGCCCATGGTAGAAGCTCAGTAAACACTGATTTTCTCTACCTGCCAGGCTGCATGCTCCTGTTCTCGGCCACACCTCAGCTGCCATGGGAGTTCTCCATATCACCAGCCATAACACGAATTGTGCCTTGTTATGAGCTGGAGCCCTGTTCCTGCATTAACCCATTTCATCTGCCCATCAACCACGTGCAGTTGATACTGTTACTACCCCAGACAGCGGGGCACACACCTTAGAGGGCCTCTCTGGGACCCTCCCCTGGCTGCACACCTTCCCCCAGGATAAGGATTCTGCAGGGCCAAAGGGAGGTGTGCACACAGAGCCGGCATGCTCCGATATCCCAGCCCCGCGTGCTCCACTGTCATCCCTCCCCCATCTGTCCACTGGAGGGTGGGCAGGTCCACAGTGTGCACCAGGCCCGAGGGTGGACAAACGGGCCTCCACGAGTGGGTATGGGTGTGGCTGAGCTGGAATGGGAGGCCAGGTTGTCTATATAGGCGCATGTGCAAAGCTGCTCAAGGGCGAGGGCAGAGCCGGGGTGGCAGGAGAGGGGTGAGGAGGGCACGATGGCGCAGCCACAGGTGGAGGGCGGGTTCTCCCCTGCCCCCACTTGCAATATAGAACTCCAAGGAGACTGAGAAATTTTCATTCAAACCTGGCCCCTGGCTCACCATGAAAATACACCTGCCAAGGAGAGAGAGCGGAATAGCTTTTAGCTAACAGAGTGGTAGCTTGATGTGTAACTTGTCAATATCAGGACATGCAGGTGGGCCTTTTTACTGCCCAGGGGTAGCCCAGCCAGTGTGAGGAATGGCTTGCTGTCATCCCTGTTTTCTCAACTCCTGACCCAGAGAGGACAACACATTTGTCAAATTAAAGAATGTTCTGGGCCCAAGGCTTTCAGTACACAAGTGGAGAAGACCAGGCTTGAAAACAGCAAATAGCACCCAAGCGCAAACAATGATAACACCCCTGGAGACCAGGTTCAGGGCCCACGTGGCAGCCACCTCTGCCCTCACTGCCTCGGTTTCCCCACTTGCACAAGAAAGGCATTGGCTTCTCTCCTCCCCCAGGGCCTGACTAGGATCCCCCTTGGTAACCTGGACCTGTCTCTTCCCTTCCCATCCTCCAAAATGAGCCTCTTACCACAGGTCAGGCATCTGAGATCCAACAGATAACCCCCTGTATCCCCCTTTCCCACTGTCCTCCACGTGGTCTTCTCACTTGCTCATGCCAGCTGGCTTTGTCATCTTGGCAAAAATAATCAGAATGATGGCATCATTATAAGGACTCGCCTTGTACAAGCCCTGACCTTCACAGTAACCCTGGAAGGAGCTCTAGTGCCATCCTCATTTTACAGATGGCAAACTGAGGCTCAGTTTGGGACTGGCCCCTTGCCTAAGGTCACAGCTGGTAAAGGGCAGAGCCTAGAACCGAACACACGTCTCTCTGACCCCCAGAGCCCACACATCTGCCCTACAGCCAGAAACCACAGAGGACAGGGGCCTTCTCCACAGTGCTGTGTGTCCTGGCACAAGTCACTTGCCCTTTCTGAGCCTCCATTTCCCCAGAGAAGTGGCCAGAGAGGGCGCCTGGGGTCACCTAGAGCTGACAGATTCTGGAATTCCAGGAGTGGAGCTGGGGTGGCTGGCATGCCAGGGGCCCACCCTGTCTGGCTCAGATGACCAGTCCTGAGGGCCCAATCAGGCCAGCCTTGGATCAGGCCATAAGTGGGAACAAAACAGTCAGGGAGCTTGCCTTCTCGGCTTTGTTTATTGTCTGGGAGCTGGGAATATTTTGAATTGTTGTGTTTGGGGAGGGAGGGAAAAATAACCAAATATAAGAAGGCAGCCAGCAAGAGGCCCAGGCAGGAATGCAGAGGAATTAGGCCTGCCTGGGTCTGTCTGGGAGACAGCGATGCTCCCAGAGGCCCGGCACCCGCTGGGACGAGGATTCTCCGCTTTGACGAGACATTCAGATTGCCTGGAGGATGTCTTTTTTTTTTTTTTTTTTTAAGAAAAGCGTCATTTCCAGTTAAATTAGGATTTCGGAGGGTGGGACATGGACAGAAAGATTTTTTAAGCTTCCTGGGTGATTGGGATGGGCATCGAGGTTGAGAACCAGTGCCACTCGCAGCAGTGCCCGCCAGAGGCCTGGGGAGACATGACTGCTGGCCCTGGCCCAGAATTCCAGATTCGGGAGGGCTGGGCGGGGCCTGGGACCCAGCAGTCATCACCAGTTCCCAGGCACGGCTGCTGGTCTGGGGGCCACACTTTGAGAGCCTCCCCCTGCACTCTTAGGACTCAAAGCTCGGTCTGGGGAGCAGGGGCAACCGAGCTCATCGGATACACAGAACCACTCACAGCCAGGAAGGACCCGCAGGCTTGGATGCGCTTTCTCCGGGGAGGGGCTCCCGGGTGGGGTTGCATGCACAGTCTTTGGGCGGGGGGCTTTAACCCCAGCTACGCAAACGGTTAGTTTTACAGTGTGTGGATCTCAGTGTGTAGGAGGGGGTGTCCCGGACATGGGTGGTGTGGCATCTGTAGGCAGCTACGGCCCCGTGCATTCACTCAGCAGAGATCTGGGGCCAGGCACGGCTCTAGGCCCTGGGACCCAGCCCACTCAGCTGCGCCGTGCGAAGCAGGCAGCCGAGACGTGGAAGCAGATAGGAGCAGGTGGACATAAAAACGATCAAGGTACAATGACACGGTTCTCCAAGTTAGGGTGAAAATATAACCAGGGAGGAGATGCTGGCCTAAATGATAGGAAGGAGGCTGCCCCAGAAGGGCAGGGGGGAAAGTCCTGTGGGAGGAGGAGCAGCCAGCAAAGACCCTGAGCGAAGGAGCTTGGGGTTTGAGGGAAGCCTGGAGGGCTGTGTGGCTTGGGGGCCGGGTGGAGGGGGGGATGAGTGACAGAGCTGTGGGGTCTCCGAGGCTGTGAGGAGTGCGGGTGTGGTGCCAGTGGGCCACGTGGGCTGGTTCAAACCAGGAAGAACTCTGGGTCTGGAGCTCTTCCTTTTGATATTTACTGAGGTATTCATCGCACTGAGTGATGCGTTCAGATCTAAAGTGTGCAGCATGGGTATCTGCAGATGTACCCCCCGAGGGGCCTTCACCAGGTCAGGAGATGGCACCATTCCAACCCAGCCGGTGGTCCTGCCGGCCGCCCCTCCCCCACCCCAGGGGCAACCACTGCTCCTACTTCCAAGACCATAGACTCACACCCCTGATTCAGAGTCCATATAAACGGCCATATAAACGGTTGTCTGCGGTGCCCGGTGTTTCAGCCATCCCCCCGGTTTGGGGCATCTCAGGAGTCCTCCCTCTGTTTGTCTATTTTGCATTCTCCTATTGGATGTTCTGTCTTTTGGCTCTTGGGAATAGTGCTGCCTTTCACATGCGCGTACAATCCTGCGGGGACGTCTGTTTTCATTTCCCTTCGGTCAATGCTGAGGCATAGAATCGCTGGCAGATGGGCTAAGTGGATGTTTAACCTTATGAGAAATTGTGGAACTGTTTTCCGCAGCCTCTGTGCCATTCCTGCCTCAGCAGCCGTGGAGAGCCCCGGATCCCTTCCCATCCCTCCGGCTGCTGAGTGGAGATGGGCCGGGGTGGGAGGGGACGCGGGGAGGAGGCCTGAGTCACCAGAGGGAGATGAGGATGGCCTGGCCTGGGGGGCTGAATAGCTGGACAGCTGAGCTGCCTGGTGAGTGAATACACGTGCCTCCTCCCTGCAGGCTTGTCTCCTGCACTAACACCCTCCCCTTCCCTGGGGCAGATCTGCTATTCCCACCAAGGGAGAGGAAGAAGGGCGCCCTGGAGGCCTGTGACCCACAGACCACATCCAGCAAGGGCTTCCCGGGATCCTCTGCGCTCCGGCCCTGTGTTGGGCACTGCTAAGGACCCCTGCCTTCTGGGTGCTCCCAGTGTGGCTGAGATCCAGGCTGCTGGAGGACAATGGGCAAAGTGCTTTGGGGAAGGAACAGCATGGGGGAGGGAACAGTGTGGGCAAATGCCAGGAGGTAGAAAAGCCCAGGGCACGCGGGTGAGAGGGTCAGTGAGCGTCTGGTTAACCAAAGGCTAGGCTGTGTGCCAGCACAGTCGTCTCCACTTCATCCTCACGACAACCCAGCATAGGGTTTCTGACCAGTCTGGTTTTACAAATTAGGAAACCGAGGCACAGGGAGGTTTCACGATTCCCTCTGGGTCACGCAGCCTGTGAGAGATGCAGCTGGGAGTTGGTAGCAGATGGAAGGAAGGTAGGTGGGCAGGAAGCAGATTCCTGAGGCTCAGGTGTGCTGGTAAAGCCTCTGTGGTGCCTCATCTGTCCTGCCACATCCAGAGACGTGGACACGGCTGTGCCCAGGAGAAAGTGACCAGGACAGGGACCATGCGGTCGCCCCATCACCATTCCTTCCTCTCTTCAGGGAATGAGGTTCTGAGAGGCACGGAGGCCGGCCAGGTGACCCTTGGCAGGGCTGGTTCCGGGGCCGCCCTGCACTGGCCAGATGGCCCTGCATGGCTGGACCCCAGCAGCATTTCAACAACTTTTGTTGGTCGCCTGATAGACGGATGAGACGAACTATTCCCTGACAAGGGACGAAGGGTTTTGTTCAAAGCCCTGGATCGATTTTACGTTATTATTGCCAGCTGCTAAGAAAAGCATCATCGAGCAGCCTTTTCAAAATCTCATTCACTGCCTTTGAGCCCAGGGCCTTCCACGAGCTCTCCCCACAATTGGTTTCCGATTTCCATTCTTGGAACGGGAAGACTTAGTCCCCACAGAATTTCAGACCAGAATGCGGCTTCTGAAGGAAACCTCTACCTGGGTTTCCTTGAAGATCCCTCCTCCTCCCAACATGTTCGACTGCTTGGTGCTCACAGGCGTGGCGACTCCTGGAGCGCCAGTCACCCCACCCTTGCAGGGGGGCAGGGATGTGCACCAAGTATACCCGGGTCTCACACTCAGCCCTTCGCAGGGAACTGGACCCTGGGGAGCCTCGCCCTCACGTGAGAGGGTGGTTGATGGCTTTCAGCTTCAAGGGACGGTAGATAAGGGCCCCGAGGTGGCTTCATCTTGCCACCTTTTGCAGAGAAAGCAGACATTCAGGTTTGTAAAATGTCAACTCTTCCAAATTTTCCTTCACGGCCATTAATCCAAAATAGTTTAAAGAGCGGTGGAGGTCAAATAGTGTATTTGGGAGCTGCAATCGGTGCAGAACCACTGGCCCCCCCCCAAGTTTGAGATCTCTTGGCTCAATGAGGCTGGACGATGATCTCCTATTATAGATGAGGAAACGGAGGCCCAGAGAGTGGGCATGTAGCCACAAGTCCCAGCAGAAGGGGGGCTGGAACCTGGGGGTCTCTGGCCTCCATGCCATGCCTGCTCTCCCAACCCAGCCCAGCCTTTCTCTGCCTCTTGCTGCTTCGCCTGGGGGTGGAGGTTGGAGCACTCCCAAGCGACGTTCCTCCTCTTCCTCTCCCTCTGCCTCTCCTGCCCTCTGGGGCTGGACTTTTGTTTGGCAACCACTAAAGGCCCTGGAATGCCTGCAATTAAGAGTGTGGCCTCTGGAACTAGATGGCCTGGGTTTGAATTCCAGCTCTACGATGGGCCTGCTGAGTGACCTTGGGCAAATTACTTAATTTCTCTGTGGCTCTATTTTCCTTTCTGTAAGATGGGGGAGATTAACAGTATCAACCTCACAGGGTGGTTGTGAGGATTTGGCAACTTAAGATATGTAAATGCATCCGTACAGTGCCCGGCTGTAGCTATAGCTACAGTGTAGCTAAGTGCCATATAAGGGTTCTTTAAAATAAATGCAACAAACATTTGTTGAGTACCTACTGTGTGTCAGGCCTGGGACTTGACGGAGGACAAGGTCTTGTCACTCGTGGAGTTGATGGTCTAGAGGAAGAAGGCAGATGAGTGAGAGGGCCTCATCCGCGGTCCTGCGCCAACAGCATCTGCACTGCACTGGCCCGCATGGAGATCAGCTGATCCAACAGGCCTTTCCAAATTGCAGCCCTGGACCTGCCACTCCCCATCACAGGTCCAGTGGCCTCCACTGCCCTTGCGCACTCCCTGCGGCCCTCAGATGGGCCCACGTCACCTTTGCTTAGGGCCCTCCACTCCTGCCACCAGGCCTGGGCACAGCAGATTCCTCTGCCTGGAACAGGCTCCCTCTCCCTTCCCCTCAACCCTGTGGCTTAGTCAAAGCCTCCTCGAGGATCAGACCTCAGCTCCAGGGTCACTTCCCCGCAATATGACCTGCCGCGTTGCGCTGTGTGCAGTGTCGCACAGGGGCTCTGGGGATTTTTTTGCTCGGCTGTCCATCTGTCCTTCAGCTCACGGGGAGCGTCACGCCCATCAGGAGAAGGGTGAGGTGTGCAGACTCAGTTGCTCCATCTCCAGCTTTGGTTTCCTCACCTATAAAAGGGGTGCAGGTACTCTGAACTCAAAGGAGAGAGCCGAGGTGCCCAGAGTGGATGCCACCCGGGGTAGCTAGAATGCTAGAGGCACTGCTGGTCCCTTGGTGCTTCCTGGAGGAAGGGGCACCTGGGCCAGCAGAGAAGGCTCTGGGGCATGTGGCAGTGTCTGGCTTGGCTGGAGCTGTGGTGGGGGCAGCCTCTAGAAAGTAAAAAATGAGCCAGGCAGCAGGAGCCTCAATGAGGAAACCCAGCAGAGATGAAGGGTCACCCCCCGGAATCCTGCTCCTTGCATCCCTGTCTGCCTCCTGGGGCTGCTCCAAAGAGGGTCGTACAGGGTGCTTTCAGGTGGTGGATGCAGGCTGGGCCAGGTCTGGAGTTGGGGTGGCTCTCTAGGGGCCTCTTTGGTATTTCTTCTTTCACCCTCAGTCTAAAAGTTTCTCTCCACACAGCCTCCCAGGTGCAGAGACAGAATGAGAGAAAGTGAGAGGCCAGCACTGGGCTCAGAGAGGGGAAGGGCCTGCTGGAAGTCACACAGCACTTCCCTCACGCCTGGCCAGAGTGTGGATGTGGAGTGTGGCCTCTGAGGATCTGCTTATGTCAATAAAGACAAGAATAATGGCACATTCCCCATTTTCATTTAAAAATAGACACTAACTTGGCACTTCATTGCCGGGAGCTGTTCTGAGCTCTTTTTGCTTGCTCTTAACCTTCGGTCTTCATAGCAGCCAGGGAAGATAAATGCCATTATTCATGTTTCCATTTTACAGATGAGAAAACCGAGGTAAGGAAGAGAGACCAAGTAGTCCTCTAAGGTCACCCAGCTGGAGCAAAGCCAAAAAGCCTGGGAGCTCTTTACAGTTTCACATCACTTTCTCAGGTCACCCTCAGGCCTGGGGGAGGTGGAGAGGGCAGAGTGGCTGTGCCTGGTCTTGGCGGGAGCCTACAGAGGCTCAGAGAACCTGGATGGCGCCCAGCAGGACTGCAGTGGAGTGGTCTGGACCTCACCAATCAAGGAACCCGGGCCCACCCCATGAGCCAGATGGATGGCGAGTGGTGGGCTTGGTGGCTCATGTCGGGAGGGAGAGAGTAGCGGTCGTGGGCTCCCTCGCTCCTCATCGGAAGACAGGAGAGGGCTGAGGACCCGCTGCACTCCTTGGCACCAGGATTTGGAGGTAAAGGGTTTCCTCGAAAAGAGCGCTCTAATGGGGGAAGCAGGGGACCGAGTGATCTCCCGTGGCATGAGGGTGTGTGCGCGCGCGCTCGGCGAGCCCCGGCTCTTTGTGTCCGAGCCCGAGCGCGCGTGCGTGTGCGATGTGTGAGTGTGCGCGTGTGTGTGTGCGTGCGCGCGCGCTCGTGAGTGTGTGTCCGCGTGTGGGGCGGGGCTGCCGCCCGGCCCCGCCCCCGGCCCCGCCCCCGGCCCGGCCAAGCTGGTATTTTTCCACCCAGCAGGATGGGTGATGCTGAGCGCTGCCTGCTCAGACAACAGACACGCGAGGTCAGGAAGAAGCCGCTTATAAATTACCGCTTCCTCCGCGCCGCCGCCAGCGCCGAGCTCCGGGCCCTGGAACGCAGCACCGGTCGCTGGCCAGCGCCGAGTCCCGAGGACGGCGAGCTCAGAGGCCGCGCTCCGCCGAGAGGGAGAGCAGAGCGCGGACCCTGCGGGCCAGAGATCGAGCCGGCGGGCAGCCTTCGGTGAGCGGAACCGAGCGCAGCCAAGTGCAGCGCCGCGGCCGCCCCAGGTACCGAGGGAGAGGGAACCGGGCGCGCGGAGCCCCCACCCCATCCCCGCTCCCCAGCCAGCCCCGACCTCCTCCCCGCCCGGGGACCCCGTTCCGGCGCCCCTTTCACCACCCAGGGAGGGACGGAGGGTCGCCGCTCAGTCCCCCTGCGGGGCTGTTATTGTTTCCCGGGCGAAAGGGCTCAGGCTTCTCGTGCAGGAGCCAGGTGTGTGTGTGTCTGTCTGTTTCGGCGTCTCGATCTCGCTGGGGATCTGCATGTATCTCCGTGTCCCTGTATGTGCCTGTGTGTTTCCCAGGGTGGCTGTTTCTCCATGTCCCCAGCAGCGTGCACTTGTGTGTCCCAATGTGTGCCTGCTATTCTGTGTCCTGGGCTGTGCATGTGTGTGTTCTGGTGTGTGTCTGTGATACCTGTGTGGCTGTGTCTTTGGATATGTGCCCTTGTGTGTCCTGGAGTGTGTCTGTGTGAACCTGTGTGTGACTGTATCTCCAAGTACCTGGCTGTGCACGTGTGTGTCCCCGAGTGTGGCTCTGCCTCTGGGTCCCTGGTTGCGGACACTCGTGTGTCCTCGACTATACCTGAGGGAGTGTCCCCGGTGCCTAGAGGGCCAAACAGCCAAAGCTGGTTCTCCAGGGCAGGCGCTGAGTGGATAGAGGTGATAGGGCGGCAAGGCTCCAAGGGTGAGCCTGAGTGTGGCGTGCAGGTGGCAGTGCCAACGTCCAGCTGCCTGGAGTGGCAGGATGGAGGCCCCAAGGGACAGCTGGGAGCCAAGTGTATAGCAGGCAGGGACAGCAGGACACATCCTTCTCTAGATCTTTCCCTTACTTCTGGGGGTTCCTCTTTTGAGCTGAAGGTTCTGGTCCCCCTCCCACCAGGAGAGCCGGAGAGGGGATCTCAGGGACCTCGTCCTCCGACGGCTGAGGTTTCGTCCCCCCGGAGGGGGACCTGTGGGCTGCCCTCCCGGGCACTCAGAGGGAGGTGTGCGCTGGGCAGGGCCACCCGCCTGGCTATTTTGGTCACTGCCCAGCCTCTGCCAGATCCTGGCCTCCCCCAGGACCAGCCCCAAGGTTTGGGAGGCAGCCCGGGCCCCCATTTCCTGCCGGGAGAAATAAATCAGCTCAGTAACTGCCCCGGACACTTGAACAGAGGGTCTTGGGGCTGAGGTTGAGGCGCGTGGCTCCGTTTGCACTTGGGTGAATTGGCCCCTGCTTTGGCACTGCTGATGTTCAAATAAATGTCATGGGGGAGATCTTATTTTAATTTCTTTTTAATTTTTTCTTGGCTGGAAAGAAGGGGATCTCATCCAGAGTCTCCCAGCCAGAAGGAGTTTATTTTTATGAGAGAGAGCGGGTGAGCGCTTAGCAACCGCTGCCTCCCTCTCGACCAGGGAGTCATGCGGGGAGTGTGGGGTGGGCACAAGGAAGTATGATGTGGGGGCGGAGTGGCAGGAGGAATTTCATCAGGATGGTGTTGGGGAGGGTTGGAGGGGGCCCGAGGGCACTGGCTGAGAACCCACCATAAGGGAGGCGTAGGGGAATGGCCAGAGGTCTTGGGCCTGGCTCAGCCCCCGTTGACCTTGGGCAACCTTTTTTTGGCCTCAGTTTCCTCATCTGTAAAATGGGTGGAGTAAACTGATTATGGGCTAAGCTGAGAACAAAAGGCAGGAGCTTGTCCCCAGGGAGCCGAGTCCAAGTACTGTGCCTCTGTCTTAGTCGGCAGGCGACCTTGGGTGATTCCCTCAGCCACTTTGAACCTCAGCTTTGCTGTCTGGGCAGCAAGGACGCCAAAGCCGGCCTCACTGCGTCCTTGAGGGGATTGAGGGAGATGAGGCTGAGTAAGCCAGTGGTAAGCTGTAAAGCTGGGCTCGGCTTCGGGGCTGCCGATTAGAGGGTGTCACAAGGTCCCAGGTCACGGTGGTATGTGGCAAGGGCCAAGGCACACTCTCAAGCTCTTGTCCTTTGGTGCTGCTCTCGTCCTGACCTGTGGCACAGCCACAGGCGTCCTCCCCTGCCCCGTCCCTCCCATCTCCTCCTGCGGAGATCCGGTCCCATCTGCTTTGTGGAGTCAGGAGGCCCTAGCAAGCGGGTAGTGCCCATTTTACAAATGGGTAGACTGAGAGTGGCCCAGAGGACTTTGCCTTGATTGGACAGCGGCAGGATTGGGCTTCAGAGGGCTCCTCTGGGCCAGTCGTGAGTTTGGGCTCTGCGGACCTTTCGTCACGGATGTCCTGGCGAGTTTAAATTGGACCAGGACCTGGGGAGAACACGGGACAAAGGTGCCGGGTCCTCAGGGTTGGAGGGTGAATGCGTGGACCCCACTGGCGCCTCAGTCCCTCCCCTAGTTACTCATTCTCCCTTCTCTGTGTCTCTCAGGGAGCGCTGCCACTCTTCCGACTCAAGTGTCAGCCCACCACGAGGCAGTGCGGGCTCTGGGGATGGTGTTTTCTAACTCTCCACCTGTCAGCTTGTCAAAGGATTTGGAAGCCTGTCAGACTTTATCTGAAAGTCTTTCCAAAGGTCCCAAAATGATAAGACACTTGTATGTCATTCAACACATTCCTGTATATAGGAAAGAGCTGAAAAATAAATTACAAGGAGCACCTGGGATGCAGCCTGGCCACAGTTGGAAGGGGTCTGGGTGGGAATTTGGGCTGGCCTTGGAACCCCAGGGTCACCTGGCAGGTGTGGGCTGACCCCCTCCCCCCACTTCTGCTGAAGGTCATAACTGAGGGTGGGATTCTTGGGGGCCACATCTCACTCCTCCCTGTTGGCCAGCTTATCTTGGCCACAGTGTTTGTTTGAATTTGCGGGTTCTGGGGAGGAGCCCTGGGTGTGAAAATGCCCAGGGTGGCCTTCGAGTGTGAATGGGAGCTCTTTTTTTAACGTGCCTTGTTTCTTTGCTGTTGTCAGTTCTGGCCAGGCACTGGATTTGGGGTGGAATATTGGCTTTCGAGGAGCTCATAGCCCAGAGGGAGATGGGCAGCGTGGCAGCCGCTGTGACCGTGCTGTGTGTGGGTGACGGTGCTGAGGGTGCCTGCATGGCAGGGTCACAGGCAGGAGGCATTTCAGCTTCTTAGAGGAGAAGATGGTGTTGGAGCTGGCAGCTTCTGCGAACAGAGGAGCAGGGCGGGCCTGCATTCCGGGCAGGGGGCATAGCAGGTGCAAAGGCACAGCGCATGAAATAGCCAAGCGTGTTTGTAGAACAAGCCTCGCAGGGACCCAGCTGGAGAGAGGAACAGGAGCCAGCTGGTGGAGGGCCTTGAGTGCTGGGTAAACCGGGTTAGGCTTTATTCTGAAGGCAGCAGAGACAGAAATAGCATCAGGCTGCGTTTGGGGACAGTAGTGTGGAAACCATTTAAACCTGGGAGTCCGGGCGACCCTCACGGTGAGTGAGGAACTAGGCTGAGGTCCAGGACCGAAGGTGGCCGGGCCATTGCTGGTCAGGGCACAAAGCATTTTCCGTGCCAGCGAATCTTGCCCTGAGCACCTTTTGTAAACATGGGGTGAAGGCCCGGACGTGATGTTTAACAGGTACACAGGCCATTAACTGTGCCTCTGACCTCCCTGGAGCACATGGCCCTGGCACCTGGGGTGAATTACGTCTGTCCTGGACAAGGCTTCTTTCGGGGTTTCCCTGCGCACCTCACCTGCTCAGAGGCTTCGTTTGGAAACCTAAGCAGAGGGGCAGGGATTAGGGGTGGTGGGGAGAGGGAAGAGAATGGAAATTGCTCTTCTGTTTCTAAAAACTAACATACAAACGACAAATCCCCCAACACAATCGAAGGGGAGGGGGTGGGGGGGCAGGGGGCAGGCCCCCTTAACTGTAGTCAGGCATCAGAATTACCTGAGTTACTTTGTACAAATTCAGCTTCCCAGGCCTGGATATACGGAATCTGAATCCCCAGGGGGTGGAGCCCAGGAATCTGTATGTTTAAACGTTTACAACTGTGACTGTTTAAAAATTATACTAAAATTGAGATATAATTTGCATTCAGTGAAATGCAAAGATTCTGTTACAGTTTATTGAGTCTTGTCAAATTGATACACCTGTGTAACCACCATCCAGATCAAACTATAGAGCATTTCCAGCACCCTTGGAAAGGTGGCTTGTACCCTTCTCCTCCTAGAGACAACCAGTTTCTGATTTCTATCACCATTAGTTTTGCCAAGCCTAGAACTGGATTGGTTTGTATGGTGTATACTCTTCTGTGTCTGGCTTCCTTCTGCGTGATGATTTGAAGATCCATGCGTGCTGCTGAGTGCATCAGCAGTTCACTCCTTCTACTGCTGAGGAGTAAACCGTTGTATGGAAGCTCCACAGTTTGTTTATCCACTCGCCTGTGGATGGACATTTGGCTTGTTTCCAGTTTGGGGTGATTATGAATGAAGCGTCTGTGAGCCTTCGTGTCCAAGTCTCTTTGTGGGCATGTATTTTCTTTTTTTTTTTGGGCACACGGGCTTCGTTGCTCCGCGGCATGTGGGATCTTCCTGGAGCTGGGATCGAACCCGTGACCTCTGCATTGGCAGGCGGGTTCTTAACCACTGCGCCACCTAGGAAGCCCCAGGGCATGTATTTTCATTTCACTAGGAGTGGAACTGCTGGGGCGTGGGGTGAATATTTGTCAGCTTTATGAGAAACTGTCAAAAAAGAGTCTCTTTTAATTACAAAAGCAATAGACCTCAAGCAATACAACACTGTACAAACTAAAAGTGATTTTTAAAGATCATTTTATTTAATTAATTAATTTATTTATTTATTGGCTGCGTTGGGTCTCTGTTGCTCCACATGGGCTTTCTCTAGTTGCGGCAAGCAGGGGATACTCTTCATCGCGGTGCATGGGCTCCTCACTGCGGCGGCTTCTTTTGTTGTGGAGCACGGGCTCTGAGCACGCAGGCTTCAGTAGTTGTGGCACATGGTCTCAATAGTTGTGGCTCACGGGCTCCAGAGCGCAGGCTCAATACTTGTGGTGCCCGGGCTTCGTTGCTCTGCGGCATGTGGCATCTTCCTGGAGCAGGGATTGAACCCATGTCCCCTGCATTAGCAGGCGGATTCCTAACCACCGTGTCACCAGGGAAGTACCTTAAAGATCATTTTAAAAAAAAGTGCAATCTAGTTTTCAGTCTGTCTGACTATCTGTCTATCGTCTCTATCCTCTATCTCTTCCTGTAATAGCAAGAAAGGGCTTTAAGATTATACATTTTCCTCTGCATACAGCTTTGTACCCCTCAGATATCTAGGTGGACATATATTCCTTTTTAGATGAGTTTTCATTTCAGTGTTGATTTCCTCTTTGATCCAGGGTTGTTTAGGATCTGTTCAGCACGCTAGCCGCAGTTCTGTTTTGTTGTTAACGAAAATGGCATCATACTGTTCTGGGTTCTGCCACTTATGCTATTCAAACAACAGGCCATTGTGGAAGGGTTGCTTGTCAGAACATACAGATCTCCAGGCCATTCCGAACAGCTAGGCTGCATTTGGGAATCACTGACTAAGTCTGGCCTGTCTTAATCACCCTGAGTGCTGCCAGCTCAGTGAATGAAACGCTCCCACCCAATGGCTTTGCACTTACCCTGAAGGTGGGCAGAGAAGCAGCCCAAGGGTGCTCAGTATTCTGAGATAGGAAGGAAGCGATTCTTAATTCAGCACCACTAGGTCTTATCTCCTTTCCTGCATTTAAGCCCTGTTCCTGACTTAGGGGTTCTTACCTCCATCTTCTCGAAGAGTTCATCCAGTCTCAGAAAGTGACTTACCACCCCTCACACAGCTGGGACCTGGGAAGGAGAACCGCACTTGTTTTTTATCGAGCCACCTGCAAGGTGTCCCGCATAGCACCAAAGCCAGAGGGAGACATAAATAGATAAAACAGCCCCTAGGCTCAAGGAGCTCACAGTCCCACGGGAGGGGAGAAGGTCTGTATCAGGAAGAGGTTAATGAACAATCCCAGGGGATTATGCCAAGGGCAGGGAACAGCTGGAAGGGTGTGAGGAAGGGCCCGCGGTCCACTGGCTGGGGGTGTAGGGACTTTGAGGTCACGGAGTTAAGTCTCCCCTCCCACCCACTTAGTGGATGCGGAGACTGACATCTGAATGAGGCCTAGCTCAACAAGAGGGCCGCTGCTCCCAAACTTGCCGTTCTCTCCCCTACCCCTCTGCCGCCACCCCCCCATTCGGTGCTCATGTTAAACAGGTGACGTTAACGGCAGTGTTTTTACTTCTGCCTCAAGCTTTTTTTTTTTTTAATAAATTTATTTATTTATGTGTTGGCCATGTTGGGTCTTCAATGCTGCCTGCTGACTTTCTCTAGTTGTGGCGAGTGGGGGCTCCTCTTCATTGTGGTGCACGGGCTTCTCATTGCAGTGGCTTCTCTTGTTGCGGAGCACGGGCTCTAGGTGTGCGGGCTTCAGTAGTTGCGCACACAGGCTCAGTAGCTGTGGCACACAGGCTTAGTTGTTCCGAGGCCTGTGAGATCGTCTCAGATCAGGCATCGAACCCATGTCCTCTGCATTGCCAGGCGGATTCTTAACCACTGCCCCACCAGGGAAGTCCCTGCCTCAAACTCGTGATGACTGTCCTCAGAACTCTCTGATCCTGATTCTGTCACAGCAGTGGGAAAGGGGATGAAAGGGCAAAGCCACACTGATCCAAACGATTCCTAGGGCTTGGCTGCACAGGAGACACCTGCGGGATCTGGAATGGGGCTTCCTGGACAGCAGGGCCACTTGTTCAGGGAGGAGTGGGGAGCCTGGCTCTGGTGGGCAGCTCTGGCCACCGTGTGGAACAGAATGGAGGCAGGTGTGAGAGAGCTGGTGAGTGTCCCTGCTGCAGGGCAGGACAGCTGCATTCTTTTGGTCCCGTGTACCTTGGGTCTTCCCTGGACACACACCACCCCCAGCTTTGCCCCCACCCTCCCCTCATTGAGCGGAGGCTGGAACCACCCCTTCCCACCTCTCTCCTTTGCACACGATGAAAGATTTCCACCATCCCCTTTCCTGCAGGAAGTCCTTAAGGCAGCCAGGTTGCCAGCCAGGTTGCCGTTGCCGTTGCCTGGTAGGGGTGGAGAGGTGCGGTTGGCCTTGGGTTTCAGCAGAGTCATGCTTCATGGGGGAAGGGCTCCGGAAGGGGGCGGTCCTGAAGGCTCTGCCCTTTTGCCCCATGGCCAATCGGCACCTGGAGACAGAGGGCTGCTCAGCCCCAATGGTGGACTCAGGCCATGATTTTCAGAACATTCATTCTATCGCCAGAAGGCACCTGGTATCTCCTTTCTGGGTGGATGCCACAACAGCCCAGGACAGCAACCTCCTCACCAGCCTCCTCACCAGCCTCCATGCCTCCTGGGCTTCTCTCTGTAGCATTGGGGGTCAGCTCTCAGCATGTCACTCTTCTGCTCCCAAGCCTTCAGTGGCTCCCTAGTGCTTGGCGAAATCAAGTCCAAACTCCTTAGCCTGGCATTCAAGGCCCTTCATGATCTGGCTCCTGGCCAGTGTTTATCCTCATCTGCCACCACTTCTCTCTGCTCCCTGTGATCTGGCTGGTTTCTGCTCCTAGCCTGAGCCTCAGGCTCTCAGTGCTGCCCAGACCTCAGCCCAAAAGGCCGTTCCTCCCTTCCCTCCTAATTCCCACTCTTGGAGGGCCAGCTTGAGGCTACCTGCTTCATGAAGGCTTAATGGTGCCTGGCACATCGTAAGCACCCAACAAAGATTGTCAGAGTCAAAGTGGACTTAATCTCACCCTGCTCGGAGCCCCTGTGGACCTCTTCTCTGGCTGGAACCCGGACCTGTGGTCTTGTCTTTTATCCAGCCCCCTGACCGGGGGCACATCAGGGGAGTGACAGATGTCCCAGCAGCCAGCTTAGGTCCTGGAGCACAGTAGGTGCCCAGCACGCAAATCAAGGCCGTCTGATTTCCGCTATTCTGAAATGAGAGCCTATAGTTTGAACATCTGAGTGGGTCCAGGCTTGGAAATTATATCCACCCGCCACCATCCATCCTTCCAACAAATGTTTGTTGTAGACCCTGTGCTGGGCCCTGGGGATGTGGCAGGTGAAGAGGATGGACCGACTTATGCCCTCATGGAGCTGACCACAGAATTAAGTGAATTGTTACAGGGGTGCCGCGACACCAGGGCTTGGATGCCCTTGGCCACTGGCTTGCTGTGTGACCTAGGCAAGTCCTTTCCCCTCTCTGGTCCTAACCTGTAAGGAAACTTCATGTTTGAGGGAAATACCTGCTGAGTGAAGGGTGGAGAAAGACCCTACTTTCTCTCTGTTGGGGAACACACATCGTCATCACACAGGGGGTCCCGTGGGGCCCCCTTTAAGGATTTGATTGTGGTCCCGTTGGTTTTTAGGATGTTCTAGCCCTCACTCTGAAAGGGGGCACCTGATTTGGGGACTGGAGTTCAGAGATGCTTTGAACAGAGCTCTTGCAATAGGCTTTTAGTGAAAAACACTTCCTCAGTGAAGAAAGTGGGTTTTATTCCACCATTGGTGGAAGAGTATAGATCAGAATAGACCTTAAGAAGAAAAAGACCCAACCTGCCAGCCCCAGCCTGCCAGCCTCTGTCGCCGGGACTGGACAGAATTGTTTCTGTTTCCACTTCTCTCCAATGGAAGGTGTGGGCTGTTTGCCAAGGGGTGCATCCCAGGCCTGAAAACATGGTACCAGTCGCTGCAAAATGGTCTCCCAGGGGCAGCTCCTGGCCTCCCGTGCGGTTTGAGTTGTCCACTCAGAGTTTTATAAAATCGAGCCAGTATTGTTTTCAACGTGGATTTCTTTTTTTCTTTTGCACCTCCCTCTGGCCACTCGGTTTCTTTGAATGGCCTGCTGGCCCCCCGGTAGCCCCCCGGGGCCTCCCCAGTGTGCCCAGCCCACTGCCGCCTCCTCGGTTGGGTCCTGGGCAAGTGGGAGCCTTCGTGCTGGGTTCCTTCAGCAGGGCTGACAGTGCAGCATAGGGGAGGGGAACCCCTAGACCTTTCAGGGGACCCCTAGTGCTTTCAAGGGGCATTTCAGGGCTGAAACAGCAGAAATCCAGCCACCCCCACCTACCCGTCCACCCCAACCTGCACACCCCTCCACACCTCCCAGGACAGCCCTCTCTGCCAAGCTCTGCTGTGAGTTCTGGGCGGCACTCCAGGCAGAGAGGGTGATTTGCTTCCTGGAATGTAAAAGGTTCAGCCTTCTGCAAGAGAGGACCAGGCAGCCAGTCTCTGCCGAAAACCCAAATCTGAGACTTGAAATGTTTTCGGTGTATTTTGTTACCCTGGCTGAGCCGTGAGTTCAGTTCGATGGTCTGTACCTCCTTGCGAAGCCCCGTGTCCCTTCCGCTCTCCTGAGCCATCCAGGGGCACATCCTTAGTTGGGAGGCTGGGGGAAGCTGGAGAATTTTTCTTCCCTCTCTCAATATTTCATTCCCTCTGACCCTTGCCTGCCATTCTCTCAGCCCTGGGGGTTGTTGGTGCTGTACATCTTGGCTCTGTCCTGGGATGTCGCAACAACCACAGTAGTAATTATAACATATAGCAGCGTTCCTCAGACTTGGAAGATGTAGGCCTTACCTGGGATCTTGTTAAAATGCCCCTTCCCCGGCAGGAGGACTAAGGTGGGGCCTGAGATTCTGCATTTCTAAGCAGCTTCCAGGTGCTACCGATGCTGCTGGTCTGGGGGTTGGTGGGGTTGGGGGGGGGATGGGAACACTGAGTAAAGGAGGTAAATCATAGCTTTTGGGCACCAGCCACACTTTATAAGCCGGGGGCTGTGGCTTATGAGCATCTCTTCCTAATCGTCACCAAAGGTACCATCATGCCCATTTTGCATGTGAAAAGCTGAGGCTCCAGAGAGAGCAGGTAACTTGCCCGAGGTCACACAGCTGAGTGGCGGCTGAGCCGGGCCAAGCCCTCTGGGCCAGTGCCACCTTGGAAAGGCTGCTGGTGGGGAAGCCGTTTTCTGCTGAACAGTGTCCGTGGTCCAAAAGCCACAGGAGGCTTTTCAAGGCGGCCAAGTCGGATGTAAATCAGGGAGAGCCAGGGGCCAGCCGGGCCGTGCTGACAGCAGGGCGGCCCAAAGCAGTGTGTCAGGACCAGGCTGGCTGTGGGATCTGGTGCTGGCTTGCGGCCTGGTTGGGGGAGCAGCTGGGGGTGCCCACAGCTCCTGGAAGACCCGCGTGGGGCCTGCCTGGAGCCCAGGGAGGCACCAGGTCACACTTACTGCCTCCCCATTGTGTAGATGAATCCCAGGATGGAGGGCTGGCTGTAAGAGTCAGCAGTGGGACAGGTGGAAGCTGGGACCTGGTGCTTTAGTTGTTTAAAGGCTGGCTCATCCTTGCAATCACGTGGGCACTTTCCCTTCACTGAGGGTCTGCTTGGGGGACTGAGGGGCTGTGGTCTTCTGCCTGGCTGGACCTTCCTTTTTACTCTGGATACCTGCCATAAGCAACTGGGAAGAGTAGACTGGATCTAGAGTCTGGGTCCTCAGAATGTGGTCCCTGGGCTAGCGGTCTGAACAGTACTGGGAGCCTGTTAGAATGCAGAATCTTGGTCCCTACCCAGGCCTGCTGACTCAGTCCCTGGGGGTAGTGCCCAGGCCTCTGTGTTTTAACAAACCCTCCAGGCTTAACGTTGAGATGGGCTGATTTCTCCATCTCCAGGGGTAGGGGAGGGTCAGTCCTAACCTTTGCAACTGGCTAGAGTCCCAGGGCTGCAGGAGGACCTCAGCTGTCATTTCATCTGTGCCTCTCTTTTCTGATGGCCTGAGTGTCAGAGAGATAAAGAGACATGCATAAACTTACGCTGCAAATTCAAGGCAGGTTTGGGTCGGTTCTTAGGGCTGCAAGTGGCAATAATCAGTTCAAACATTTACTGACTCCTTTAACGGAAAAGCCCAGAGTCGTACTTCAGGTATGGCTGGATCCAGATGCGGAAAGATGTCACTGGGGCTCAGTTTCTTTCTCTCCCTTTCTGGGCTCCATGTCCCTCCTCTGTTGGCTCCATTCTCCTTGGGGTGCCCTCAGCTGCACAGGGTGTTACCTGCCCCCACCCCCAGCAAAGCCATCTCAGCCTAGAAAGAGCTTTCTTTTTTTCCCAGTATTTTCAGCACAAGTCTCTGTCGTCACTCCCAGTGTCCAGTCTTGGTCATGTGCCCATCCTAGAGCCAATCATGACAACCCTCTGATTGGCTCAGCCTGGCTCATATGCCCATGAGCTCAGCCCACCCAGAACCCCATGGGCTGGGAGTGGCATATGGGGGTCTCCAGGGGGAATGGATTTAGGCTGTCCCCAGAAAAGGAGTCCAGGTGCCAGCACAGTAGCTAGACACACAGGGGCTTGGTGCCATTTTTATTCTCCTCCAAGCTAGACTGGCCTCATGCAACTGCTAATCTCTTGCTTCAGGTAAAATCATACTCTCCTTCCTCTGGTTCTTTTACCATTGTGCCTGTGATTGTGCATGGAACACGCTACCTTCCTCTTCCCCTTTGTCCCTCTTCCCTTGGTATGGTCCTGGATAACAAGGAACACACTGCCACTTCCACCACCTGCACCCACTGCAGACATTACTAATCCACCCAGACTCCACAGAGCCGCGCATCCACCCAGAGAGTGAAGCCTCAGTGGCATCCTTGTTAGCCTCTACCATGTGATTCCAGGCTCCGAGAGAGTGGGGACCTCAGCTGTCTTGTTCACTGCCAGGTTCCCAGTGCCTAGAACAGTGCCTGGCATATAGTAGACGCTCAATAAATAATTGACTCAGTGTTTCTACCCCAGGCGCCTCAGACACAGTGGGTGTCCATGTGAGCCTGGTGAACGTGGGAGCCCAAACACAGCAATGAGGCTGTCTAATTCGGGCGGACAGGGGGCTCTGTGGACTGCTGGAACCCAGTTCTGAGTCTGGGGAAGAGGCTCCAAGGGCAGGGCTGCAGGTACAAAGAGGAAAGAAGCGCCCAGCCCTGGAGGCCTCGTGCCTCTCCCAGCACAGGCGCGCTTCCCACCCTGCTCATCTATTTAACTGTTCATCCAAATGTAAGATCTTCCTTGATAAGGAAGTTTCCTGGTTTTCTTCATGTTTTATCCCAGGAAACCGGGAGAGGCTTCCAGCACAGCTCTGCTGGTGGAATGAGAGGCATGAGAGGCAGAGGTGATCTGCCTGCACTTGCATCGTTTCCCAATCCGAGTCCCAAAGAACAGCGGAGGGCTATTAAAAAAAAAAAAGCCTTCAGGGGTCAGTCACATTTGGGGACTGCTTGGCTGAGCACAGTTCAGCAGATTTCTTTGGTGCAGTGACACTCAGCCTCTAACCAGGGGATGAGTGTCACGTTCTCCATCTGGCTTCGGCGGGTCCCTGTGCTCACAGAGGACAGTCACTCACAGACCTGGGTGCGTGGCTGAGCTGGGATGGGGGTGGGGCACTGCTTACCATTCTCAGCCAGCAAGAAGAGCCCTCCCCCTCCTGACCTGGGGCTGGGCCGCGGGCCCCTCCCCTCTCTGGTTCTTGCGACTGACAGTTTTAGGGACCCTGCACCCAGGTAGGGGGTGTGTGAGTGTGTACCTGTGTGTGAACACGTGGGGGGGGGTGCATGCACGTGCGAGTGTGTGTGGGAGCGCCCGGATGCCCCAGTTTCCCCCGCCCTGGCCCCACTGGGTGTGGGCAGGGTCCCTCCCAGGTGTGTGGTCTGGGTGGTCACACAGGGAATAGACTCTGGGTCCTGCATACACCACACCCTGACCAGATCTCTTCTTTCCTTCTCTGCTTCCCCTTCTTGCGATAGGTCCAGAGCCGCAGCCCTTTGTGAGGAGGCTCCAAAACGTAAGTGGCATTTGACCTCCCCATGGTCTCGATGTCTCACCTCGGGTGGCAGTGACGCGCGGTGGGAGCTTAGGATCTCAGAGAAGGAGACGCGAACCTCCAAGGCCCCAGCACCTTGTCCACAGGTCCCCTCTGGGTGGCGGGTCCACGGCCCAGCTTGGCTACCTGCGCATGTCGGTGGCAGGGAGGTAGCCCTGCAAATGGGCCGAGCACTGATTTCGGGGTCCTGGCCTGGACCCCAGCCTGGCTCTGCACCGGGCAGTGAGGGGTCCCTAGAGGAGCTGATTCTAAGGTTCCAGGTCAGACGCGTGTGAAAGGGTGAGCTGCTTGGCTCCCAGCTGACCAGATGCTCCAGGAATCAGGCGGCTGTCTCAATTATCTCTTTATTGAATGTTTTATTTTTTTTTAATTGAAAATCTTCAGGAAAGTTGCAAGAATGTGACACTGAACCTGTGTGTCCCTCACTTAGATTTTCCCATTGTCAACATTTGCCTCGTTTGCTTCATTACTTTACTATATGCTATAAAAACAGTCGCATGAATATTCTGAATCACTGGGGAGTTTCAGGCTGATGCCCCTTTGCCTCTAATCCTTCAGCATGCATTTCATAAGAGCAGGGCCATTCACTCTCTTATGTAAGTACACAATGATCAGCCCTGGAACATTTAACATCGGCACAATTCTGTTATCTAATCTAAGACTTTAATGACATTTTGCTGATTGTCTAGTATTTATAGAACCTCCCCCCCCCACCACCAGCTGAGGATCACAATAGCATTTTTAAAAGGGGTTTAATGGGGGCCGTGACTCATTCACCTTTCTGCAGCTGCCTTCTACACCTTGATTTAAACATCCTCACTGTGAGGGCTTTCAAAGAAGTCTTTGAGTCGTGACATTCAGTAAGAAGTACACTTTATGACAGGACGCCGCGTGTACTTACACACGCATGAAACTGAAACCAAAGTTTCACAAAACAATACTCGTAGCCTCACTGTCTTCAGGGCTCCGTTCTGTTGTGTTTTATGGCAGTGGTAGCCCTGACCCTCTGAGTTGATTGCACGAGACGCTAGTACGTCCAGCTCTGGAGTTTGAAAAACCTGGCTTCCTGGGCAGAAACTTCTTCTCGGGATCAACTCCCACAGGTCTGGGGCTGGGTTCGGTTGATGGGGGTCACCTAGGAAGCCAGGACAGGGAGAAATGCCCCAAGACCCTTGGCCTCTTGCTGCGGGTGGTGGCCCTGATTCTACTCCAGTCAACAAGCCCCCAGGCCTGGGTCTCTGTCACCAGCAGCCCCAGGCCCCCGGCCCCACCCAAGACCTGTTCTTCATGCTGTGACATCAGATGCGGAAAATCAGGCTGGCGTATCCCTGGTGGCTCAGGACACCTCCCTGACCAGCTGCCAGGTGGCAGGGAGATGCCCTGCTCCGGGTCAGCCTCTAGGGTCACTGCTGTCATAAACCGCAAGAGGAATAATTGCGAACTTTTACGAAACTCTTCAACGACGTTCATGGTGCCACCGAGGGTTTGATGATGGCAGTGGGTTTTCTCATGCAGCTGTCCTGTGATGCGCACTGTGGTTCTGCCATTTTTGGGTACTTACTGTGCACGAGGCGCTGCTAGCACCTCAGATGCCTGCCGCCCCCAAAGGAGCCCTGTCAGGTGGGTGCTATACGTCGGTGGTCTCCATTGTACAGATGGGGAAACTGAGGCGCAGATTGGTGAGCTGCTGCCTCCTCCCCCCCACCACGTCACACAGGATTTGAACCCTGGTTGATCTGACCCTGGTGCCCACAGCGTCCAGCATGGCCCTCCCCTCCCCTTCCCCCAGGCTGGAGCAGACTCTGGTCCAGCCCCATCCCGAGGCCTCTCACTGGTTAATGAGCAGCTCAGGCAGCCAGGTGCCTGCCACAGTGAAGCTGGGACGTGAGCTCTGCTTCCAGATAAAGAGAATCTTGTTCAAGGGGCTTGGTCTTTAGAGGCAATAAACAGAGGCCGGCCACAGTTCCTCTCTTCCAAGACTTGCTGATCCGTCCATACTTGGTGGGAGCCCTTTTTACAAGAGAGCCCGCTGAGGCGGAAAGGCCTGTCTGATGCCTCCTCCAAGCAGCCCTCTTGGTTTAGTCTTTCCGAAATGTCTCCCTGGCCCCCTGACATGGCTGGCAGCGGGATTTGGAGGGAGGTGTCGTAGAGAACGGTTGTCATCTCTGAGGGCTGAGCCCTGCTAGGCGTGTGGCCTTCCGTTTCCATCTGAGAAAGAGAACTGTGATCACTGAAAAGCCCCTCAGGGTGGAAGAGATGAGAGATGTGTGCCTGCCTCTTGGCTGGTCAGCAGACCCTGGCTTATTAATGAACCAGCCAAAAATACCAATCCTGACCCGGGGGCAACCCGGGTAGTGGAGAGTTCATGGAGCTGGAGAGTCAGAGAGCCCAGGTTCAGATTCTGGCTCCACCCCTGGCCAGCTGTGTGATGGCAGCCACTCACTGAGCCTCCACTTCCCCACCTGTGAAATGGAACAATAACAGCCTCGGGAGGAGTGGAAAGTGAATGCAGGAGCAGGGGTAACGATCAGTTGTCACAGTGGGGTTTGCAAGTGCTCAAGGGGCCTGACAAAGTCCGTGCCCAGCACCCAATAGCATGTCTACCTCCTCTCCCAGGTGGGGTCACCTAAGCAACCCCCCTCCCACCTGAAAATCAGATCCACCCTCTTGGGTGCCTGAGAAGTTTAGGAAGGGGAAACCTCTCTGGGCTTGCTGTGAGAATTCCCGTGAGGCATTTTCCACCTGCACCTCCCCCCACCCCACACCCCCCCCCCACCCTCCATCCCCAGCCCGTAAACTCTGGCAGGGGAGGGTTTGTCAGTACAGATGTCAGTACAGATGTCCAGCTAAGCACGTGCTGCCTAGAAGGGCCAAGACAGTGAGAAGATGGTGTTCATTGTTTACCTTGATTATAAAAGTCGTACAGTTTCTTACAAATTGAGATACGCTTGACACACAAGATAAGTGTACATTTAAGGTGTGCGACCTGTTGATTAGGTCCATTGCTATTGCAGTAGGAGTGTCACGGTGGCATTAGCTAACACCCGCATCCAGTCCCTTATTGATTTCTTCTAGCGTTGAGAAGTAATATGTTTTTCATATAGAAAATTTGGAGAGCACAGAAAAGTCAAAAGAAGAAAATCAAATTCATCTCTATTCCTATCATCCAGAGATAACTACCTGATGGTACATTTATAAATGTGGGGGTCATGTACCTTTTGTACAATTTTCCTTCCCAAATTGACCTCATAACATAACTGTTGAGCAGCCAATGTCTCCCCCCGGCCCCCCCCCCCCCCCAACCTATTTCTGAGAGTGTTTTTGGGTCTTGGGTCTTCCAAGTCCAGGGTTGGCAGACTTCCTAAAGGCTTGGATAGCATGGATTTGGGGCTTGTGGGTCATGTGATCTCACCTCTGATGTTGCAGCTAGAACCTAGCCCAAGACAACAGGCAAAGGGTGGATGGAGCTATGTGCCAATAAAACTTTGTTTACAAAAACAGTGCTGAATCTGGCCCGGGGGCCACAGTTTGCTGACCCCCTGTTCTAGTTTGTTTTGATTTGTTTGGGTAAACCATCCTTTATTTAAGTAATCCCCTAGTGAGGAGAGATTGGCTGTGTGCAGTTTCTCTTTCTTGAAAACCACTCTGCTGTGAACATCTTTTTTTTCTCTTTTCTATTTTTAATTGTGGTAAAATACAGATAACATAAAATTTGCTGTCCTAACCAGTTTTAAGTCTACAGTTTCGTTGTGTTGCGTGTATTCACATTGTTGTGCAATCAATCTCCAGAACTTTTTCATCTTGCAAAACTATATGCAGTAAACATTTTGCGCATTGGTTTGGTCAGGAAATTGGAATCACGAGCCTGAAGGGGGTGTGCATTTTTAAGATGCTGGCATTTGTTGCCAAATTAGTGACCCTCCGGGTCACTAATTTGACCCTCCAGAGATTGCCCTAATGTCATCAGTGACAGCCCTCAGTCCTTGAGAGAGAGAGAGAGAGGTTCCTGGGGAATGTGCCTCCAGGGTCTCAGGGGTGGATTTATTTAAAACGATCCATCCCAGAGGAGCCGCTCCCAGTCTGCCAGCCTTCCTTTTTTTGGGAAGAACGTAAAAACTCGGGAAACAAAAAAGGCTGTGAGTCCTAGGCTTCCACCGAGGCTGGTAAATACACGCTTTAGAGAGAGGAGAGGTGTGTTTAAGACCTAATCTCCCTATGTGTATAAAACAGATGATTGAACCTGGTGTACCCCCCCAAAAAAAAAAAAAAAAAAAAGACCTAATCTCCCAATGAGTCCTTCCTCTCTGGGCCCCAGGGTCTTCTGTCAAGATAGACATGATGTAGAATCTGTCTTCTCTGGTTGTTGTGAGGATCAGGGAAGGAAAACTATGAAGGTTCTTAGTACAGCGACTAGAACATAGCAGTTACTGAAAGCGGTACTTCTCATTATAATTGGTCTTCCTGTTGCTGCTGTTATTGTTCATACTTCTGATACCTCTATCAGGGTAGGCTGAACACATGGACAGTAATAGCGTGTGCAGCCGTTTGCCATTCTCGAAAAGGTCTCCCATCTGTAATACTTGCGTTATCGGATAGCCTAGTTATTACTGTTGCCATGTAACAGGTGAGAGATGTGAGGCTCAAGGAGGCAGCTTGAGGTCAGCCGCGTTTCAGGATGCGTCCTGGGGTGAGCGACGTCTTTGGCTTCTCGTCTTGAAGTCAAAGCTGCTGAGAGACAGGGCCTCTGGACCACCAGGCCAAGCAGGAGCCTCCTCGCCTGGCCTCACCTGTGGCGGGAAAGCTTGGGCGTCGGGTGGAGAGAAGATTCCTTGGGTGTATCTTCCTATCTTGGCTCTTAGCCCCAACAGGGGTCACACAGGCATTTCTTCAAGGAGAGAAATTATTATTCAATGTGTGTGGTTCTTTCCCCACCACCAAGCAATTCTCCAGCACCAGCGGGGCGTGCTGCACCTAAAGTCGAGACTGACGCTGTTCATGTGGAGATAACCTCAGATTCCCCGGGCGAAGGGCTCCATCCCACAGGACTGCCCCCCACCCCCCACCCCCAACTTCAGCCCAAATGGCTATGAATCGGAGGTTCCCACGACCCCCTCCTTGGGTTGCATTAATTTGCGAGAGCGTCTCACAGAACCCAGAGAGACATGGTGCTCGCTAGATCACCGGTTTATGACAGAACGACATAACTCAGGAAGCTCCCCAAACCCTGGCCTTTGGGGACGTTATGGAGGCCTCATTACCTAGGCGCGCTCGAGTCAACCTCCAGCCCCTCTCCCCTCCCCTGGGTTGGGGGGTAGTGGGACTGAAAGTTCCAGCCCTTTCTCCAGGCAACCAGCCCCCTCCCTTAGCTGCCTCCTGAGTCACCTCATTAACATAACAAAAGGCACCTCGATCACTCTCGCCACTTAGGAAATTCCAAGGGTTTTAGGAAGTCTGTGCTGGAAACAGGGATGGAGACCAACTTTATCTTTCTTATTATAAATCACGGTATCACAGGTTTGGCTTGTTTTCCCTCGGAAACTGACAAGGCCTTTCAAAAAACCAGAGCTTCTCAGCGTGGTGAAACCTGAGAGGTTTCTGGAAGATACTGCTCACTGGTAATCTGTGCTTAGCCAGCAGACAGCAAGTCCAGAAACCCGGCTCCTAAAACAAAGCAGGCCACCTCCCAACCCCTGGGGCTGCCGTTGGCCTCTGGCCTGGAGGGGCTGACTCCCTGGGGCAGTTCCCTGCAGCACCTCCTTTATTTACCCATTTGCTGGGGGACCTCAGGCAAGGCCCGTCCTTTCTCTGGGCCTTAGAGCTTCCTCACGTGTAGAACCGGGGTCTGGGATCCTCTCCCCGGGGTGGCTGCTGGCGTGGCAGTGCTGAGCTTTGGCCACGAGTGTCAGCTCTGCCGTTTCAGAGCCGGGTGCCCTAGGGTGAGGGGTCTCCCTCCCTGAGCTGGGTGTTCTCTGTAAAAGGGGCACAAGTGCATGTGCCCCTGGGGTCTGTGGGCTGAGGAAAGGGGCCACCCCCAGTGCAGCCTGGCCACCGCTGGCACACCCTGCGCGGGGCCTTACATGGGGACACCTGGCGTCCCCTTGTCGCTCCCCCCACAGAGGGACTTTGGGCTCGCCCGCCCCCCCGCCCTTCATTCCCAGCCTCCTCGCCCCTCTCCTCCGCCTGAGCTCCTGCTCTGTGGGTCCACCAGGGCCCACGCCGCCCTCACCCCCTCCTGCCACAGCGAGGGGATGTGGCTCTTGTTTCTGTTTCTGGGGTCGGGTACCGTGAACTTCTGTGCGTCTTGCTGCCCCCCTACCCCGGTCTTTTCTGGGTGCCCTGCCCGCCCCTGACCATCTTCCTCACGTGAGCACCTTCTCTTGTCCCTTAAGTTCCTGAGGCCCGGGTGAGGAATCGGAGGCTGAGTCCTGATGGGTGGGAAGGATGCCATGATCGATTCGCAATGTCTTTCGGGGGGTGGGATGGGAGAAGGTGGCATGTGGGTGTCTACGCGACCCCCTTGGTAGCAGACACCTGCTTTGGAAAAACTGCGGAAAAAAGGAAGAGCCGAGACGACTGTGAAAGGTCTGCACAGCCACCGGGCAGGAGGCGTCCTCCGGGTGGAAAGAAAGACAGGAACACGACGATGGGAGACGGTGACCCTTGAGTCCCAAGTTACCTAATTCGTGTTTAGGTGGAGGTCTTTAGGCCAGGCACCCAGAGGGTTTGATTCCTCGTATTTCCTGGGCCTCATATTTTGTGCTGGACACGGGGTGGGAGTGATAAGACATCAAGACCCTCCGGATAAGGTTGCAGGTAAAAGGCAGGTGTGCTTGAGAGGTGCAGCGACCTGCCCAAGGTCACACAGCACCTTGCTGCTGGGCGTCTCTCTTCTGCTGCTTCCTGGCTGTGCGACCTCTGGTGAGTCCCATCCCCTGCCTGGGCCTCAGTTGCCCCATCTGTTAAATGGAGACCGAGATAGAGATGCCCAGTGGGTGAACTGGCGCACGTAGGAAAGGGCAGCTTGGTGTATTGAGAAGTTGATGCCATGGTTTCTTATTAATGTGGCTTATGAATAACAGCTGTAATAAAGTGCTTTCAGGGAAGCGTTAGTCGCACTGAGCAGCCCAGACATTCAGTGAAGTCTCTCACCCTAAAAGAGACAAAACTAGAAAAGCTTGGAAGGCCCCCAGTGGCTGCTTCTGGGCACTGACCCAACACACCTCGGACCCCCTGGGCCAGCGGATCCCCGTGCGGCCAGGCCTGAACGCCATGGCTAGGGACCCGGCCTGCAGGACTTCTGGGGCAAAGGGCCCCCCCAAGTTTATTAGATACATTAATTTTATTTCATATTCATGAACATTATGACAGGTGCTGATGATGCAGATATAAGCAAGACATAGCATCAGGTTTTTAGAATTTTAGTGTAGTAGGTGAGACTCTGTGAACAGGTAAATTATATGAAATTTCAGTGGTTTTTTTCCAGTACTTATTGAGAATAAAGGACGTACATCACTGTGTGAGTTTCAGATGTACAGCGTGATGGCTTGATATATACATATTGTGAAATGATCATGGTCGGTTCTGTTATTGTCCATCACCTTTTAGAGATACAGCAGCCCTCAACTTAAGGTCATGGGGGGCAGACCTTTGTCTTCCCTTTGGCTTTTACAGTCCATTGAGAAATTCGCATGTTGTCAAACCCTTTCCAGCTCTGCTGAGTGGGGGAAAGGCCCAGGCAAGAACATTTGATGACAGGGGAAGTTTGGGGAAAACCTGTAAGCATCTGAAAACCGAGAATTGAAAGTCTGCTCATTCAGTCATCGGGGAGTTATGGACTTTTCCTGCGGCTCAGGCCCCATTGGGCCCTGGGGACCCAGAGATAAGCCTCGCTCTGTCCAGCCTGCGAACTGCCTGGCCAGCCGGGAGATGCTGCAAATCGGGCATATCCTTTGGCCAGGTCTCTTGAATGCTTGGACACCCAAAGTTCAAAGAGCTTTCCCAGAGGCCTTGAATGACAAAGCCTGCCAGGTGGGCACAAGAGGGGGAGGACATTACTGTTGAGAAAGCAGCCCATGGAAAGGCCGGCAGAGCGTGAAAGCATGGCATGAGGGCCCCCGGGGCTACGGTAGCCTGGGTGGCTGGGGTGCTGTGTTCTGGGGCAGGGGGAGGAACCGGATGGGTGTTGGTCCGGCCTGCTGATCCCGAGTGCCCTGCTGAGTGCTTGGTCTTGATTCACTTTGGGGAACCAGCCTGAAATCAGAGTCCTCATTTAATGCTTCCAGGTACCGCTTAAAGGTAGTGACCGTTTGGTCGTTTTGACAACTGGCTTCTGCTCAGGAAGGAAAACAAACAAGCCCAGCCCTCACCCAAACCCACTTACAGGAGAATCACAGGCACGGCCAGAGGTCCCAAGAGGAAACCCGCTCTGATGAGACGTCTAACCTAGTTTTGCTGGTTCACGTGGTTTTGGGAGCGTGCGAAGTGCCTTGGGAGGGGGTGGCGGTGCCAGCGGACTGGGCTGCTGGTTTGACACGGGACGCCAGATGGCGGAACTGTTTATTTGGTGTTTTCCCCGCCTGACAGATCAGCCCTGGGTGTGCGCTTCCGCCTCCCCCAGGACTTACCTGGGTGATGCTAACAAGGGGTGGAGTCTGCGTTTGTGGATTAACTGCCCTTGATCTCTCTCGTTCAGGGGCAGACTGTTTCTCCAGAGAACAAAGCCAGGCTGGTATTGAGGCACTTCCTTGTTCCTTCCCCCGTGTACTGTGAGGTGGCCCATTTTACAGAGGATGCAATGGAGGCCCCGAGGGGAAGAGACATGCCTGAGGTCACTACTTGCAGCTGACAAGTGGCAGAGTTAGGTTCCAACCAGCATCTCTGATGGTGATGCCGAATAGGCAAAAGTGGAACTAGGCAAAGGGCATTTGGGGAGCAGAGTCTCATGGGCGGGGTGGGGGTGGGAGGCTCACTCTTGGGAAGTTCAGAGAACAAAGCTGGAGAGGCCAGGACGGTCCTTCCACTCCCCTGACATACAACTCGGCCGTCTGGGGACCAGCAGCAACGGACCGGCCAAATAAATACATGAGTCAATTAAAAAGGACCACGGATTTCTTGACCATTAATAGTGGTGGCCTAGATCTCAGGTATCCTGGCCCCCAAGGAGTGAAAGGAGACTTCTTCACCCTGGGCTCTGCACAGGGTGAATAAGCTGATGAAGTCCCAGGCTGCCATGGATGGGACACTTTGGGGGGAGGTAGGTCAGGGTGAGAAAGCTCACAGGAGGTGGGGCTGGGGGCATGCGGTCAGGGCTGAGAGGGTGCGGGCAGGCGGATGCACCATTTCCAAAAACAGTGCCACGAGCAGACAGAGCCCTCGCACCGCTCCCTTTCTCTCATCAGTTCACTGCGATGAGCTGCATCTCTGGACGTCAGCTCTGCGCAGGCTGGACTTGAAGGGTTAAGAGCTCTCTGGGCGGAGGCGCCAGTGTTTAGCCATCCCAGCAGGTGGGCATAGTTAAATGGGAAGGTCCTGGAGAGCACACAGCCTCCCGAGGCGGATTGTTAAGGTTGCTGCTGTTCTGTGGCGGAGGCCGCTGGGATGTGTGTGATCCGGGCCACGCAGGGTGCCTGGGTTCTGATCCTGGCTGGCGAATTTGCAAACTGACACCCCTGCCTCCTGCTGGCCTCAGTTTCCTCCTGTGTCAGGTGACGATGGGGAACATCCTGGTGTGCAAGCGTCATGGCCAGGAGATGCCCCAGAGCCCCGTGGTCGAGGACCCAGGACCCTTGAGTCCTGCCTCTTCCTGGCTGTGCGACCTTGGTGAAGTCAGTTGATCTCTTGGCGCCACAGATGGGTAAGATGTATCATCTCATAGGGTGGTTGGTAAGGACTGGGTAAGATACGGAACCCAGGTGCCAGGTGGTGCCCCAGGCACATGCAGGTATCAGTTCAGGGAGCAGGTATTCCTCTCTGGAACTGACTGTGCAGTTGGAGGATGTTTCCATACATGTAAGGCATTTTAAGTGTGCTTTTTCTCCTGTCAGACTCTCTGAAAATGCTATAAAGTCTCATTACCTTTGGACTGGTTATAGGAGGAAAGTGAAAAGTGATTTAAGGAAATAAAAATATTTAGCATGATATTAAAAAGTTACTGTTAGCTAGAACCATATCGAGTGCCCAACACAGTGCCAGGCACATAATGTCAGCGGCAGTTATTGTTTCCAGGATGTAAGAGTGGTTGGAATTAGAACAAAGGGTTGCTATGACAATGGTAGGCCAGGGTTCTCATTTGCTGCCTCCTGGAAGGAGGCGGGCCCCCTGCCCTAGAGCACCCAGACCAGGGGAGGAAGACACGAGGATTACAGCTGGGGAATGAGCACCTTGTTCTGCAGGGAGATGGGCAGGAATGGGATGATCAGGGAAGTCTTCCTGGAGGAGGTGGCATTTGAGGATGGAGAAGAGCAGGGATGTGCATTGCAGGGCCTGGAACAGCCTGTAAAAATGCACCAAGCTGTGACAGCCCAGGGCCTCACAGGCCATGGTGTGTAGAGATGGTAGGCTCTGTGACCAAGGAACCCTCTCCCTGGTTTTAGTTTTGCTAAGGGATGTTCCTAATTGGTGGCATTTTTCTGGAGAATGAAGTCTCCGGGTACCTGGGCTGTGTTGGAAGGGCATTTTGACCTCATGAACAAATATTCTGAGACCCAGAGCCGAGGTGCTGGCATCTTCTGTACTCTATCAGGCCTCCGATGTGTCCCACTTCCCAGTACCTGGGGTAAGTCACGTTTGCTTGTCCACCCGTGTCTCTGTTTGCTCACAGAGCCTCTGTCCCCTTAGAGAGCCACCCTGTGCTGCCTTCTATGATTCAAGCTTGTGAGGTCTCCAAGAGCAGCAGTTGCCTAGGAGACGGTGTTCAGGGAGACTGCCCCAGAGGGGGAGCAGGGGACAAATGTGGGAGCTCTCGGTGCTTCCAAGTTCTGACCCAGTGGTCCCTCTGGGGACCTGGTGGGAGCAAGGTCTTCCTTAGAGGCATCCAGCTCGGAGCAGGCCATGGCTCCCCTGGCTGGAACTGCTCCCCCAGGTCACCCACCCCAGACCACCAGTGGGACCCTCTGTTTACCCACTTCCTCGGCCCAAATCCTTGCTGGGTGGAGCCTCTCAGCCCCTGAGCTGACCGCAGGTAGGTTGCTGGGTGAAGAGACAGGGCCTTCCCTTGGGGTCAGAGCCTCTCTGGGACTTGGGGCTCTGGATTCCCTGAGCCTGGGACATGGGTCCCCAAATAAGTAAGGAGTTGAGCTGATCCAAGGCATCCAAACAGTAGGAGCTGGAAGGAGAGGGCGCTGGCTGTGCAGAGCTCAGAGTTGAAAACTTAGAGACTGAAGCTCTCGTGCACCTGGGCCTCAGTTTCCCCACCTATAAAATAGTCACGTTAGGCCAGATGGTGGTGCTGAATTTCATGAACTATAGTACTTGTGCAAAAATCAAACTGGGGTCGAAGAGTGGAACGGCCCACGCTCGGACCGGCACCCTTGTCATTTTACCCCTTCACAGCACTTCTATAAAAGTGACCATCTGCTCTCACCACGACATTGTGAAAGAAAGACCATTTTAATCCCCCTCCCCAAATAGGAAGACCGCAGTGTCAGAAGGTGGGGGTGCTTGTGTCTAAGAAAGAGCCCTGGCAGCCCCCAGGCTTAGCCTCTCACTGCACCGTGGGCAAGAGGAGGCTTCATCCCGGTGGGCCCGGGCCTGGCATTGGGCAGCTCAGAGTAGAAGCCCTGAACCCCACCCCCAGCCCTCGCTCTGTCGCGCCTTGCTGCTGGTGGGCCCTTCCCCAAGATCAGCCACAGTGTGAACAGACACTCGCCCTCACGCAGGACATCGTGGTATCACCTGTCTCTGTGCCCTCCCCTTGCTGAGCGGCCCGCCTGCATCTGCTCACATGGTGGCCCCTCCGCCCTGGGAGGTCGATGCAGCTCTTGTCCCTGGTTTACAGCTCAGGAAACTGAGGCACAGGAGGCTGCCCAGGCTCACACTGAGCCCCCTGGCAAGCCCCTTCCCTTTCAGGCCTCAGTCTCCTCATCTATCAACTCTGGGCATTGGGCTCCTGTGCTGATCTGCCACTCGATGATGGCCAGGAGAGGGGTCTCAGATACCCAGGGACCGCCAGCTAGGACCTTTGGGGTTTTGAGGCCGCCAGGAGTGGAGGGGTCCCAGAATCTGATTTCTGCAGCTTCAGCCATCCTGGGGGACACTAGCGAGGCCACCTTCCCCTCGTGAAGTTTTTCTTCAAAACTGCCCAGGGTCTTTGGCTGTGATCAGGGGGATGCAGGGAGGCCGCGTGGCCGTTCTTCGTCGAGTAGCTGGTCTGTAGTTCCCACCGTGGGGTGTTGGGGCTGCTCCGCAGCCACATTTCGCAGCAGCAAAGCTTCTGTCTGCTCTCAAGTCCAGGTCCAGCCCCGGTACCTTCCGCCTCCCCTGCTTAGCAGGTGCCACCCCCCAGGGGCCCCAAGAGACAGGTACTATTAGTGTCCCCATTCTACATTTGAGGAAACTGAGGCGCACAGGGCTTGTTGATGTACATTTTCTCCTGCTGGGGAGACTGTCTTCACGGAGGGGGAGAGGGCTGTGTGTGCACGTGAGTGCGGAGGGACAGAACACTGCATCTCCAGGCCTGGGGTCTCCTGGTCCGAGGGTCTGAGCCACAGCCCTGAGAGGGCAGGCCTTGCCTTGGTTAAGCAGCTGTCACTGGCAGAGCTGGCTCCACGAGGGCCTTGTGCTTGGGGGGCTGGCATTTGAGGGACAGGGGTTTCTTTTGGAAAGGCCCCACCTGCTGCCTCCACCTTAGAAAAAAAGTGACTGCCAGGGGGTCCCCAAGTCCCAGGCGGTGTGCCCTGCACCTCGTCCCTGTCCTTGGAGAAGCGGCCTGAGGTCTGCTCAGCGGGCCTCTGCCCTTTACCAGGCTTCAAGGCCACGTCCCAGCTTCCTTTGTGTGTCCCCCTCCCAGGGTAGGGGGCTCTCTGGTGCTGGTCTCCCCCAGGATCACACATGCCCCCTCGGCTCCCCGCCCCAGAGGTCCTGGGTAATGCACCTGCCGGCCCTCGCCTGCTCTTCTCCACCCCCTTTCGCTTTAGCAAGCGGATAACAAGGAGTGCTGGCCTTGTCCTGGGTTCAGTCCTGGCTCTGTCACTCACTCACTGGGTGACCTTGGGCCAGGTCCTGTCTCCTGTCCGAGCCTCAGTTTCCTTATCTATAGACTGGGGCAAGAGTGCCTGTCCCCTGGGGTACTGTAAGGAGCCGTGACCATAGGGGCTCTCAGGTCTGGGGCAGATGGAGCCCAGGGCGCACCGGGGCTGGCGGAGAGGAAACGCAGCCGGCTCGGCCCCCAGCTGCTCACAGTCTGGCAGAGCCGCCCACGCAGGTGCGCACATGCACGCGTGCGCGTGTACACACGCACGCCCCGCCTCCCCCAGGTGACTGTCATCACCAAGAGTCCTTTCCATTGGCCGGTTTACCAAGAGCCTCCCAGTCCATTCAGCAGCACTGTCCCTGGCCTCTCCTGATGCTGAGATTTGCTTGGGGGCTGGTTTAACAGCTTTGAAGATTCAGTCAGTAAGGGATGGGGGGGAGGCGTCTGCATGTTCAGCCAGAGCCCCAGGTCATGACGCTGATGTTCAAGCACGTGTGAGGGTCTTGGGCACTTACTAGCTCTGCCCAAGAGCCCAGAGACGCCTTTACAGATTTGGAGGCCCATTGTACAGGAGGAGAAACTGAGGTTGCCCAAGAAGAACGTAGAGCTTTGCCCAAAGTTGCACAGTTCTGAACAAGAGTCCAACACCTGGGGGATGGAGGAGGGGGTGACACTGGCCAGAGGATGTAAGGGAGAGAGTGCGGTGGGCATGAAGGTCTTCCTGGAGGAGGCAGCACTTGCGCCAGGTATTCAAGGTGGGTGGGATCCACCTGAACATAAGGGAACCCACAAGCAGAGCACAGGGTGGAAGGGGATCATGCTGGGGCGGAGGAGGAGGGGCCCCTGGGTCCATGCAGGACAAGAGGAGAAATAAGGTGGCAGAGACTGGGGACAGGTGCAGACAAGTAGAATGAGCCTTGGATTCCAGGTGGGGAAATTTAGATGATTAGTCTCCAAGCAGTGGGGAGCCACTGATAGTCCTTGAGCTGAGGGCGACAGGGCAGGCAGAGGGGTCTGCCAGGGACACGCTTGGCTAAGCTGGTAGGAGCAGAGTTCAGGACGCGCCTCTGGGGAGTTCCCAGGGGCTGGGGCGGCCTCGTCTTGTGGTGCTGCACGCGTGGCGGGCCATGGGGAGGCCGTGCCAAATCCCCGACACCCTGTGCCTCTCAGTGGAGGCTGAGTGGGGCTTCCTGGGAGGTGGTCTGCATGGGTAGGAAGACCACAGTTGAGGAGTGTCAGCCCCGCCTGGAGCCCGCCCCACACCCCGGTGTGGACTTTAACGCTGAGTTTTTCTTCTAGCCGGGCAGTAGCTGCTGTTAGGCACCATCTTGTAGCCCTGGAAGTCGTCACTGCTGCTGCACCAACGTTCGCCAACCTGACGGAGTTAGATATGAATGCGGTCCACCCAGGTTTGGAATAAGACCTTTACTTTCTGCCTCCAGCACCCACTGTGCTCCATTGGGCTGGGGGTGTCAGGAGCATCCCTGCCCTCCATCACTTCCTTCCAACCCCAGTGTCCCCTCCTGCTCTGGTCCGTCTGTGAAAGAGGCTGGTGTCGCCTGTCGTTGATCCACCCTGGGCCAGGGTTTCTCCATCTAGAGAGTGGGCTTGCATTCACACATGCCAAGACCTCCGAGGCCCCACCTTGAGCCTTCAACTTTTGTGCAGGATCCAATGGGATCCCCAGCACTGGGCAAACCTTTAAGGGACCAGGGAGAATTCACTCCAAACTCATTTTTGGAAGATGCTCGGGGAACATGTTATTTCATGAAAATTGATTACCTAAAGATCTGGGGCGCATCTCTCAACAAAAGGCAAAGTTTTGTGGAGTTTTGACCCTTTGTGGGGAACTGTGCTCAGATGCCGGGGACAACACCCCCTCTGTCTCTAGCAGAGGGTGTATGTGGCCCATCCTTCCTCTGTCGACAGCCCTGCCTGTGTCCTGCTATAGCTCTTTGCTCCACTTTCGCTCTGTCACCCTCATTGAGGCAGCCTCACGACCAAGTGCTGCAAAGTGGAAGAGATTTACTCCTACACGGAGTGTCCCCAGAGCCCTAAATGTTCCGTCTGACGAATACTCATAGTGCTGGGCCTTATCGTGGGTGTCGGGAGTGTGGGGCAGAGGTGGTGTGGCCCTCGGAGCCCAGGGAAGTCACTGGGGGGTCCTCGGCACCGTCATCCTGGGGATTGCCTGTGCGTACGCGGGGAACAGTGTGCTGGGTTAAGGGAATAGCAGGAGCCAGGGTGTGGAGGCAGGGGAAAGCATGGGCCGTGTGGTTCAGATGTGTGGGCATCTTGGGTGAGCGCTGGCTGGTGGAAGATGCTTGAAACTTGACTTCCAGACAAATGGAGCCAGAGCCCAGACAATGAGCCCCTCTGCTCTGAGATGGGGACAGTGGCAGCCCGTGCTAGCGGATCACCCCCTCTGCCTTGCTGAATCCCAGGCTGTTTCATCCCACAGGCACCAAACTCTCCTTGAGCTAAATTTCTAAGCGAGGGAGAGGTACGTGTGTAGCTGGACAGGAAACAGAAAGTCCTTCCTCCTTGAGGAGAAACATGATTAAAAGAGGAACAGTGAGAACAGGGAGCTTGAGTACAAACACTAATGAGCTAGGAGCTGTCATACACATAGTTGGGATACCGGGCCCATCTTACAGATGGTGATACTGAGGCTGAGAGCCACAGAGACTGCCCTGGCCGGTTTCCCTGGAGCTGTGACTTCCGGCAGAGCCCTGGCGACAGAGCAGCCGACTCTGAGTGGGCACGGGGCCACAGGTGTGCCCTTCGCTGGCCTTGCCCCCAGAGCCTGTCTCTCTGCAGTTTCTATAGCGCGAGGGAGGGGCTGCCCTCCGTTTGCTTTTCACAGCCAGCAGGAGGAGGCGGGGCGGCCTTGGGGCTCTTACAGCTTGAAAGGGGAAGTTTGAGGAAATGGAAACGAGCCTTTCTTTTTTGTCATGTTCCTTTTTTGTGGCCTCCAGAATAATCCTGGGTTCTGCAGAGCCTGTCTCAGGATCATGGTGGCCCACTCCTCCCCCACTTCCGGCGGAGCCCGGCTGGGGCCGGGGTGCTGGGGAAGCAGGCGGGGGGAAGAGCGACAGGCTTGTGGCTGGTGAGTCAGTGCCAGGAGGCCGCTGCCTGCTGACGCACCGCCCTGTGCGTGGAAACAGGCCCCCTGTGCTCCACGCAGCACGGCGCCCTCCGAGCCCTGCTTCCTCTCCTTCACCTGAGCAGTGCTTACGGCCTGTGCTGGCAATCTCCTACGTGGAGGTTAGGGTCCACGCCCCCTCAAACAGATTCGTGCAGCCTGACTGTTCTTGGACCCCCGCCTTCCCCCAGGGGTCCAGGTCCAGCCCGGCCGCGGGCCCAGCGCAGGGGATGTTGTGGGAACTGCTCCTTGAAGCCTCACTCTGACCACACGCGTGACTCCTGTCTTCCTCCTGAACGGAGAACCATTTTTGTGATATTGTGACAAAAGGAGCCCCCCACCCCGAGACATTAGCACCCTGAGGGCAGGAAGGCTATAGGTGCTCAGTCCAGGTGGGGCAGGGGGCGCTTTTCCTGGAACCAGCTCCGGGGAAGTGACATGTCCCAGGTCGTGTAGTGTCGGAAGCTGACCCTGTTCTTTGCAAACCATGGGCTTTACCCACAGATGGGCCAGGGGTCGAGACTCACAAAGGACGTTTTCTGCTCCGGGGCCCCATGTTACGGTCCTTGGCCAAGGGACATCAGTTCTGGCCACCCATCCCCGGCTGGTCCCTCTTTGCAAAAGATGGCAGTCGATTCAGCCCATCCCACCAGTGCTAAGCACACGTTGAGGAGGCTGGCGGCTTTGGGGTGTCGGGGTTCAAGACGCGGGCTCTTCGGACCCCACTAGAAAGTTCCTACTGGCACCAGCTTACAGAGGAAAGCCCAACATGGGTGGAAGGGAGCCAGGTGGTCAGGGACCACCGGAGTTGAGCCCCCCCTAGGGCAGCACAGTGCTCTCTAGGGGTCCCACCACCTGCTGGATACATCCGTGCCCCGTCCCCCTCGCTCTGGCCCACCCTGGCCTTCCCTCTGTTCCTTTGCCCTGCCCACTGTGGCCCTCTTCACACACGCTGTCCCTGCTCTGAGAACACCAGTCCCCAGATGTTTTCCATGCAGACCCCAGCTTCAATGTGGTTAAAAGCACAGACCCTGAAGCCCATCGCTGTGTGACTTTGGGCAAGCGACTTCACCTCGCTGGGCCCCATTCCTTCATCCAGGCTGGTGAGAGGACTAGATGAATTGGTAGCTGCATGGGCTTAGTACAGGGCCTGCCCGGAGCTAGGCTTCAGTGAGCGTCTGCCCTTATGAAACGTCACCTCCTCAGAGGGGCCTCTGACTCCCCGGGCCCTCACCCAGCTTGGTTGTCTTCTGCGCACCAGTCCCCGTCGTAAATGTTTATTCATGTATGTATTTAGTATCTGTCACCCCATCTGGAATGTCAGCTCCAGGGCTCAGCCCTGAGTCCCCAGTCCCTACAAGCAGTGCCTGGCACCTAGCAGAGGAGGCTGTCAGTAAATATTTATTCGGTACTCACTGCTCGCCAGAGCTGCCCTCTCTTGGTCTTATCCCCAAATATCTGAGAGGCGCAGGGGAAGTGCTTGGCCTGCAGAGCTGGAACTGAAACCAGACCCAGCTTTCTGACTCTTTGCCTACTGCCCTGTCCCCTGACTCGACGGCCTACTAGGCCAGTGCCTGGGGCACATGTGTTTTGGGCGTGTTGTGTGCCCAGCTTGCCTTCCCCTCAAGGGCAGCGCTGGCCTTCCTGCACCCACTGCCCACCCGTCCCCGGGCCACCCGGCCACAGAGCAGCCTGCTCGCGCCTTCCTCCCCTGCCTGCCTGCAGGTTTGGTGCCAGCGAGAGGAGAAGGCTGTACACTGGGCCCACATCCTGCCCTCCACCTTCAGCGTTGTCCTAGAGGCCGGTTCTTTGCAAAACCTGCTCACCTTCACCCACTTTTTCCTCTGCGAACCACAGGTCAAGAAGTATGGCCTGCGCTGTTGGGTCCCCGTGCAAAGGCCCCGTTGTCCTGGGGTGGCACCACCTGCGTGGAGTCAGGACCCACGTGCACATCGCAGCTTTACCTGGTGGCTGTGTGACCTGGGCCAGACCCTCCCCTTCTCGGAGCCTCAGCCTCCCAATCTGTGAAAGGGGAGGCTCCCTGAAGCCTGGGGGGAAGTCAGTGCTCCTGCAGGTTGAAGGCCGAGCCTGAGCCAGGCAGGGTGCTCTCAGCGGAGTAGGGGTCTCTGAGGGTAGACGTGAGCCTTTGTGGGGGGTAGGGGAGGGCTTTGCCCAGACGCTGAGCCCGGGAGATAACAAACCCTGTCCCCAGAGCTGTCCTGCTGAAAACAATCCCCCCCCCCCGCCCCCGCACAGAACTCACTTTCACTAGAACCACAGAATTGTCGTTCATTGTTTCAACTTTGTTCCTGTGAAACAATGCTGGGCTTCCTGGATGACCTCACTGGGGGGAGCCGGCCGACCCTGGAGGTCGGGCCACTCAGCACCTCCAGCTGAAGCTGTCCTGCCCTTTGGTGTGGCTGCCTTGGGTGACCTGAGACAATGGGCTGACCAAAGAGGACAAACTGGGTGTTTGGCCCACATGATGTTGTAGAAATTGCAAATTGTGTCTGCACGTACGTCTCAGATTTGAACACCTCTCGAGACATTGGAGGATCTAGCCTCAGTGGCCTTGATCCCAAAGGCAACCCCAGAAACTGGAGCTGAGCTCCCATATTCTGCAGCCCCTTCCCCACTGGACTCCATCCTTTGCCTGCCAGGTGCCTGGAGGCCTTTGAGCTTGTCATGCTTGAGTTAGCCTGAAATAGGAATAGATAACCAAGACAGGGTACAGACCACATGATTCAATCGAATGATTAACTCTTTTGAAGGTGTACCTTTTCATCCTTTTCATGAAAAAGAATTAAAAAAGCACTTCTTAAAAATGAATTTTTGCTTTCTTTTCAGAAACAGCTACCCTAAGTAGTGAAATAGTGCTCTTAACACCTTTCATTGTTTTTTGGTGCTTCGCTGTTGAACCTTCTCAGGGCCAGGATGGTACGGGAGCATCGTGCCCTGGGCAGACATTATTCATGGATCACAGCGCTCCTCCTTACTGAGCCAGTCCCTCACACGCAGTCTGTGGGGACAGTGCCGGAAGGAGTCCCCGGCAGAGCTATCGGAGAAGTCTGGGAGACTCTTCCTGTTTGCTGGAGGGAGCCTCGGGTCCGTGGCTGCATCCACCCTGCCGCCGTCTGTGCGTGGCGTTCGCCTACGCTGCTCACCCTTGTGGCCCTGGGCACTGCCTGCTGCCCCGGTCCCCAGGCCCTGCCCCGTCTGTCTCTGTCACGGGGCCCCTCACTTCCCTGTTTACCTTCGCCTACTTCCCTGATTTGTCAGCCCAGCCCAGTAGGTCGAAGCTGGCATAAAGGCGCCAGACCTGACTTCACTTTGTGACGTATCTAGAGCAAGTGATCCAAAATAACTGAGCGGCTGAGAACATGGAACTGAGAGCCCGAAACAGACCTGGGAGCCGTTCGAGCTCTGGTGGCCTCTTGCTTGCTGTGTGACCCTGGGCGAGTGGCGTCACCACTCTGCACCTTGTCGGCAAAAGGCAGGTGATGATGGCCACCCGTGGATGGGGTTAGCTCAGAAGATGCTGGCAAAGCGCTTAGCACTGTGCAAAAGAAGTGTGTGTGCAGCCAGTGCCCAATAGTTACCGCTTTCTCTCTTTTTCTTTTCTTTACACACTCAGGATCCAATGCCTGCCACGTAATGTAATAAAATCCCAATGTGGTCAGATGTTTTCTTCAATAATAGCTAGTATTTATTAATCACTTGTAAGTACTAGGCATTGTGCTCGATGTTTTACAGGCATCATCCTGTTTGATCCCTATAAGGCGAGTTCTATTTTTACCCTAGTTTTTTTAACCAGTGAGGAAACGGAGGCACAGAGAGGATTTTCACTTGCATCAGGTCGCACAGCTTAGTTGTGGCCTCTTTGAGCCCAGAACACTGGCTCTGGAGTGGACGGCGGGGACAAGGAAAGGAGAGAGGGGTAGGAACCCCTGCTCTGGAAAGGGCAGACAAGGGGTCCAGCCACTTGCTTGTTTCCACAGCGGGCCCGGCAGGCTGGGGGCCATGCAGGCCACATGCTGCTACCAGTGAAATGAGTGGTAAGCGTCACCCAGCTCTCCTCCTGACCCAGTTCTGGGATTCTGGAGTCGCTTACCAAACCCCAGAGGTCAGGCCCAGAGATCGATCGTATAGCCAGCCCAGCTGTGTGCTATGGCCCTTTGGGGTAGAGGAAGTATTCTAAAAAGGAAACAGAAGAAGTACCTGCCCTCTTATTTAGAAACCTGGTAGGGACTCCTGTCAGTGACAACTGGGGACTTGAGTCACTGTTCTCGAAAGTTCAAGTTCTGTAGGGGAGGGCAAGGCAGAGAGCCCCCAGCTTCTGGGCTTGGTTCCCCCAAAGCCTGCGGTTGAGGTGGCAGGTGTGGGAGAGGAGCCACGCAGCATGTCTGCCTAGGCACCTGGAGTCCCCAGCTCCACCCTGCTGCTGGCAGTATATCTCTGCAGTCCTTTCCCTCTGGCCTCAGTGTCCCCATCTGCAAACCACACAGGGGCTCTTCTCTAACTTTCGCTCCAGTGCCTTCGGCATTGGGCAGACCAGTTGGGAATTCTGCCTCCAGCATCCTTCCCACGTGTATAGCCTCAGCCACGCCACTCACTTCCCTGCTTGAGCATCAACTCCCCCCACCCGTAAAACGGTCCTAAAAGTCCCTTCTGTAGTGTTGAGGGTGTTTGAGGAGTGAATAGAAAACTGTTTATAGATAGCTCAGCACAGAATTAAAGTACTCAACAATCTGGTAATTTTAAATTGGGAAGAAGCAAAGGAACACCTTGTAAACCCATGGCATTGCGGGCGCCAGGCTGAATCGGTCTGATTTCATGCCACAGCCGACCAGGTGACCTGCACGTCGGTGTTCAGGCCGAGCTGGCTCTGGCCTCCACCCCGGGAACTGAGAGTAGGAGTTCCAGCTGGGCAAGAAGGGAGCCTTCGTCCTGGAGCCTCTCTATTGGAGCTGATTCTCATCGCTTATAGCTGTAATAAGCAAAGAGGAAGCTCTTAAAATGAGGAATAATGTATCACGGTCGCTACAAAATAGCCCTGGGCCTGGTGCCAAGGAAAACAGCACTCGGCAGCGGCCAGCAAGGCAGCGGGCTGCGGGGACGCCTGGGAGGGGCCTCGCTCCTGAGTGCTTACTGCACCAGGGGGCGTGCTGTTGGCGGGTGCCTGGCGAGAGTTAGTGAGCCTCATCGCGAGTCGGTAGAGATGGATGCAGTGGGGGCAGAGCTGGGGGTTCTGGAACATCATGGCTGCTGTCACTCCCAGCTTCGGGACCTCAGGAGTGTCACGTGGCCTCTCTGGGTCTTGCCGATCTCACCCTGAGTAGGACTAAGGCCTTCCGCCCCATAATAATTAGAGCAGTAACAACAGCAATGATATTGGCAGACACTAGTTAAGGAGTACTTGCCATGGGCACCCCCTCATTCAGTCCCCACAACGTCCCTATGAGGTGGCCACAGTTAGCCCTTTTTACACATGAGGACACTGAGGACCAGAGAGGTTGAGTAACTTGACTGAGGTCACTCAGCCAGGAAGTGGCCCTCCGCTGCTAGGCCAGGGCTCACACTTTGATTCCTGCAGGGACCAGGCTGCCACCAAGGGGCCTGGAACAGCCAGGCAGGGAGCCTGAGCCTGAGGAGTGGGCTGAACAAAAGCAGTTCTGTGGGGCCAGTATCCCAAGGAAAAGGTGCCTGTGCTGAGAACCAGTAGGCAGTGGTGAGGAGCTCGTGTTTTCTTCCAGGAGTGATGGAGGGTTGGGGTGGGAGGGCATTGTGATCTGAGTCTGCTTTGTAAGTTGCCTTCAGCTGCTGTTTTGAGAACAGATTGTAGGGGTGGGGTGGGCAGAGGAGCAGCAGGGACCCCCGGGCGGAGGCTGTAGGGGATGCCATGGAGGGCTGTTGGGCCTGAGCGAGGTGGTTGCCATGGTAATGGAGAGCCACGGGTGGATGCCAGGAATGTGCAGGAGGCAGAATCCGCAGGTCCGGCTGCTGGGACTCCCACAGGCACGGGGCTGGTCTGACACCCAGAGGGGCTTGGAATGAGCCCCTCTGAGAGGGAGTTGGGGTGTCTGCACCTGGATCTGACCTCATCCAGGAGTGAGTGAGTCTTGAGTGAGGCCATGGACACGGCTGGGCTATGTGTTCTCAAAGGTTAGGCGAGCCTGTGGCGGTAGCAGCCACAGGTGCGACAGGTGTCAGTGACCGAGGAACACATCTCCAGGAGCACCTTGACAATGGCGAGTGGGGAGACCCCCACAACACCAGGGCATGGACAGGCCTCACCCCTGGTCCTGGTTCAGCTACCGGCGTCAGGAAGGTGGGGTCCTGAGAGTGGAGAAAGGGGCTGAGGTCTCATCTCATGTGGAACCAGAGCCTGGAGCCTAGGGTCTCGGGGAACGTGTTGCTGCCCCCTGCCTCGTGTTTCTAGAAGGTTCTCTGAGGGCCAGAGTGGCAAGTGGGCCTGGGGCCCAGAGGACAGAGCCAGGACTCAGGGTAGCTTTCGCCAGCGCCCGGAGCCCATGTGAGCACATGCCGGCCACCTCCCCCACCGTCTGGCTGACCTGGGGAAGTGACTTCTGGTCCCGAGATCCAAGGAGAGCCCGAGAGGGCGGCCGTGGCCCTTCTTGGCGAGAAGGCTCAGGGGTCATTCCCTGGAAAACATCTCCACTCGGAGGGAGTGGAGTCCCACATCCTCCAATTATGCTTCCATCCAGCCGGCCCACAATGGGCCGCTCAGATAACATCGGGGGCTGCCCGGCTCGGCGCTGGAACAATGCTGGCTGCTCAGGCTATTTTTACAGTAGCCGTGCGCTCGGCAGAACCCCGCGTCTCCCCGAGGGAGCAGGGCAAAGAAAGGCCTGCGGATGCTGCCGCCGGTCTGCACTCCAGGAGACAGAGGAAGGCCCCGTGAGCCGCCCGGCGGCTCCAGGAAGCCTTTTCTTGGTCTGCTTACCGCCAGATAGCGAAACAATTGGGGTCCCCCACCCCGAGCCAGGGAGAGGAAGGAGGCGTGGGGGAAATGGGGGTTCTGTTGTGCTGGCGTGCCTCTGCTCCTCAGAGCATGGCCCCAGAGGGCCTGGCTGCTGGGGCCAGGCCAGTGTGTCCCCTCGCCACCCCCCGGGTCCTTGGCAGCCCTCAACTCACCGTGACTGCCTCTGGGCCACACGCCGAGGATCTGCCAGTGTCACCAGGTTGGGAAGTGGCAGAGCTGGGGTCGGTCCTTGGCCCCCGTTGCTTGCAGACCCACTCTGGGAACCATCTCTCCAGCAGCACCTGCCTGACAGCCTGCTGTGTGCCAGCTTGGGGCCCCCAGCCGTGGACAGGGCAGGTCCCGGTGCCATGGAGCCTGTGTTCTCGTTGTGGAGGAGACTGTTAACAAGGAGGCCAGGAAGGCATTTTCAGCTAGTGCCACTGTGACAAGCAGACGCACGCGCCCCTGGACAGGTCCAGTGAGCGGGTGGCAAGCTGGCCCCCAAGTGCCGGGGTGATGGCCGGCGCTGGTCCAGCTGATGGTCGCTGTAGGGAGCATGAAGCCATCGTGGTCCACCTTCCAGTTTTTCAAGAAAACCTAGAAATCTCGACTTCTCTCTGGAATCTGATGTTTGCGTGTTGGCCACCCATTTAGATCATGAAGACAAGCAGGTTGTGTCCAAAGCTGCTTGGCTATGAGCCGGTCATCTCTGCCAGCAGCCTTTTTATTCTGTAGAAACGGAGGCTTATCTCTCTTCATGGTCCTCTGCCACGTGGGGGTAGAAGGCACCCTCTCCCGCTGGGCTGAGACTTGGGATGCTCTCGCCCTCAAGGTTGAGCTGCCAGGGACATTGAGGACTCGGGGACCTGAGGAAGCACAGAGAGAAGGGGCGCTGCGCTGGCCGGTGGCCGACTTCCTCTAGAATGGGGTCTGAGCAGGGGAGGGGCTGGGGTGACCGGGAATGGCCCCTAGGGGCTAAGAGGTTTGATGTCCCCTGGGGCCACCCCTTGCCAAACCCACAGGCTAGTCCGAGGGCTGGGGGCCTGGATAATACAGGGGTCATAGCAGGCCAGAGCATGAATAGAGAGGGCTGGACACGTGGGGATCAACCGGCGTTCTTCCATAATCCTGACTAGTGCAAATCCCTTATTTCTTATGCTGCAGAGATGTGACTGGTTACTAAGTTGCAAATATATTTTATAAGCATCCCTTTTCTGTATGTGATGGAAACCCCATTTTCAAATATCATTTCCATTCCAGCCTGAAGCCCCATTCCTCACTTGTTTGTGTCTAGCCATTCTTTAAACAGTGAGGAATGAGCACCTGCTGTGGGCCAGGCACCGTGCTGAGGTGGGACTGAAACGGGAGGCATCGCTTTCTGTGCAAAGCTGAAATTTGGAGATAATTTCTAGAAGATGCAGGCAGACTGTTCCTTGGAAGCTGTTCCTTGGAAGACCTGCCTGGAGGGTGTTGTATTCTGCAGAGAGGCTGCCGGGGCTGGGTGGCTTCATGCTTATCTCCTTGCAGATGGAGGATGGGGTGTGACATTCAGGGATGCCGGGCGTGGGCCCTGGTGCTTCTGTTGGGCAGGTGCCTAGGGAATGGCACCTGTCAGTTCCTGGATCACTAGGTCTCCAGTCACCTGGGGGGGTCAGAGGAGTGGACAGATGAGGGTGGCAGGCCCCCTGACTCAGGCCTGGCACGTGAGAGCCGGCCAGTGGGGTTGCGCCAAGACACACAGGCTGTCCCTTACCAATGCATGCTGGGGTCTGTTTTGTCCCCCATAGAAAGCAAGGAGGACATGGCCACCAAGGAGAAGCTGCAGTGTCTGAAAGACTTCCACAAGGACATCCTGAAGCCATCCCCAGGGAAGAGCCCAGGCACACGGCCTGAGGATGAGGCCGAGGGGAAGCCCCCGCAGAGGGAGAAGTGGGCCAGCAAGATCGACTTTGTGCTCTCCGTGGCAGGCGGTTTCGTCGGCTTGGGCAACGTCTGGCGGTTCCCCTACCTCTGCTACAAAAATGGTGGAGGTGAGCCTGGGTGGGGCAGAGTGGCGTTGGAGGAGAAGGATGGGGCCCAAGCATGGGTGGCCTCCCCATGCTAGGCTCCCACCTTGACCTCCCCTGGGTCAGCCGGCTTTGGCCCCCACACCACTCCACAGAGGCAGGAGATGAACATGACTGGGAATCGGGTGGTGCTCTGTCAGGGCCTTACTGTGTTACCTTGGGCAGATCCCTTACCCTCTCTGATTCTCCAGTTTACCATCTCTAAAGGGTGCGATGAGGCCAGGCCCAAGTCTCCCAAGCCTCAGATATTCACACACTCCCTCTGTAAATTCCCTCATAGCTCTGCATCTCCCCACTCTTCCTTACTTTATAACTTCTAACCTTTGCATTTGCTTTTCTAACTTAAACCAAATGCAGTTCAAAAGCAAGTTTTGTTTCCTGCCTTAAATAAAAAACCAGTATCATTTGCCATAATGGAAAGGGATCCAGGACAAAAAAAAGGAATACAGTCAAGATTTTTTTAATTTTTACTTTTCTCCAGCTTTATTGAGATAGGATTGATATATAACATTGTTTTAGTTTAAGGGACACAACATGATTTATGTCTATATTGTGAAATGATCACCACAGTAAGTCTAGTTAACATTCATCACCTCACATAGTTACATGTTTTTTTTTCTAGTGATGAGAACTGTTAAGATTTTACTCTCTTAGCAACTTTCTTTCATATTTTGAAAGAAACTAAGACCCCAGCATGTGGGATCTTAATTCCCTGATTAGGGATTGAACCTGTGCCCCCTGTACAGAGCCTTAACCACTGGACCGCCTGGGAAGTCCCTTAACAACTTTCAAATACACAATCCAGTATATTGTTACTGGCGTCAGGATGCTATACACGACACGCCCAGGAACGAGTTATCTTATAACTGGAAGTTTGTTGCTTTTGACCCCTTCACTTAGTGAAGGTATTTTTTAAATTTAAGTTCTCCGTTTGTCCGGTCGGTTGGTTAGTTGGTTGGTCTGAGTGTTTTTGGTTTTTGATTTTTTGCCTGCGGAAGGCTCTGAGCTAGAATCTTCTCCCTCTGGAGAAGTTCAAGTCGGGCAGACACGATGGAGACTTTCTTGCTGGTGCAGTAGGGACTAGGTAGTGAGAATTTGCTCCCAGCTCCCCGTGGCCGCCCGGGACCGAGGGCTGGTGCGCCAGCAGAGCCGGGCGTGCACATGCCGCCCGCGTCAGGGAAACCGCCTTTCGGGAAATTCTGCCTTCGAGCCTGCTTTCTTAACCTTTTGTCGGTCTCAGGTGCCTCTGGGACTCTGAGGAGTGCCCTAGACACCCCCCAGCACAAAGCACATACACATAGACCCAAGTTGCCCACAGTGTCAAAGGGTTTATGGACAGGCTGAAGCCGTTAGTGGACGCCAGGCAGGAACCCTCTCCCAGCTCTTTGTCCCTCCCTCAGCCCTGGCCCCCACCCCCACCTCTCACTTCCCGTCACCCTTCCTAGCTAGATCTTCTCAGCTTCTGGCCCTGGGTGGGCCAGGGCAGGCTCAACACAGCCAAATAAATAAATAAATAAATAAATAAATAAATAAATAAATAAAATTGATAAAAAAAAAAAGAAGCCATCCTGGAAGGGTGATGCTGGCTGGACAGGTGGTCAGGGCTTGGAGAATTTTCACCCAGGTCCAGGAGTTTGGCCTTTACCCTCACGTCCTTCACCTATGCCCTCTGAATTCCATCGGCCGGGAGGGCTTGGGAACGAGACCTGCAGCTTCGGCCCCGTGACAGCCACCGCTTGACCCTCACCTCGCTCTTCTCTCTCTGCAGGTGCATTTCTCATACCATATTTCATTTTCCTGTTTGGGGGTGGCCTGCCTGTGTTTTTCCTGGAGGTAATCATAGGCCAGTACACCTCTGAAGGGGGCATCACCTGCTGGGAAAAGATCTGCCCCTTGTTTGCCGGTGAGTATGGGACAGAGGTCACCCAGGGCCTGGTGTTCATCAGTTCAGCAAATTTTGATTGAGCACCTACTGTCTGCCAGGTACACTGGAGCCTCCTGCAGGCCGCTCGGCACCGTGCCCGACGCGGGTCGCGGCCAGCGCGCTGAGCACAGAGTGCTGCTGCGCATGCCACGCAGCTGTTCCCACCTCTCTGGGTTGTTACAGGATAGGGGAGCCAGTAGCTGCCAGGCAGTAGCGTGTAGAAGAGAAGCCTTTCAGGGACCTTTCTCTCTGGCTTCAAGTCCCACTTCCTTGTTTTGCTAATTCTTATGACTCTGGGAAAGCCACTGAATCTCTTTGTGCCTCAGTTTTCCCATCCATAAAATGGAAACAATCTGCTTACTTCTAGGGTTGCTATAAAGACAGAATGACATAGCCATGTAAAAGTGCTTTGAACACATAGTAGGCTCCTGTGCCTAGTTCCTAGTGTGCCTGCGTAAGATAGCGCTCTCATGATTATAATTGACAGGGGTGGGAGAACGTGTGAGTCTGTTCACTCCGTCATCCATATAAATCTACCCATCCATCTATCCATTATACCTTTCATTAAACTAGTCAATAGTTAGGCAATTCATCTATTTATCCAACCATCCTCCATCTACCCATCTACTCATTCATCCAGCCACTCATCTACCTAACCTTTCAGTAAACCACCATTCATCCATCCATCCAACAAAGTGAATATCCATCCATCATTCCAACATCCATCCATTCATCTATAAGTCCATCTAACCATCCATCCATCCATCCATTTCTCTTCCATGCATCCTTTGATTCGTCCAACTATCTGATTTATCTGTCCATCCATTCTTTCACCTATCCTTCCATCCATCCATCCATCCATCCATCCATTCATCCATCCATCCTAGTGAAAGGTACTTGCTGGTCCCTGTTGAAGGGCCCCTTCTGGCCTAGGCCTAGCGGTCCCAGGGTTTCTGGCTGAGTGTGTGGCCGTGGTGGGTCTGGCCCCCTCTGATGCTCGTCTCACTCACCCACACTTGCAGGCATCGGCTACGCCTCCATCGTGATTGTGTCCCTCCTGAACATATACTACATCATCATCCTGGCCTGGGCCACTTACTACCTGTTCCAGTCCTTCCAGTCGGAGCTCCCCTGGGCACACTGCAACCACAGCTGGAACACGCCCCACTGCCTGGAGGACACCTTGCGCAGGAACAAGAGCCTGTGGATCTCCCTGAGCACCACCAACTTCACCTCCCCTGTCACCGAGTTCTGGGAGTAAGGCTGGCCTCATGGAGGGCCGAGGGCGGCAGGGGTGGGGGCAGAGGGCAGCCCACTCCCTCATCTTCTCCCCAGGGATGTGGGAGCCACTCTCTTGGGGTGGGGTGGGTGGAAGGGGGGTACAGATTTGGAGATAAATCCATGCCTTTGGTCTCAGACAGGCCTGGAATCGAATCTCAGTTCTGCCATTTTACTGGCTGTTTGACCTCCGGCAAGTCACTGCCCCTTTCTGAGCCTCAGTTTCTTTAACTGTCAAATGAGGGGACTGAATCGTTCCTACACCCGTGGGATCTCTGTGAGGATTGTTTCCCAAAGGCAGGTATATGTACTTATGTTGTCTGAAAATGATATAGTTTTCTTAATGTATTTTAGAAAAAAATATAGTTAGCACATCAAAGCTGTTATTGCACAGAGAAAAATGCATATATGAAGCTGAAGTAGTTACTTAAGTGGAAAGGTGAGTAGAGTGAAAACCATGTATCAGTTAGCATTTGCTGTGTAACTGCCATCCCCAAAGTTGAACAGTCATTCATTTTATTTGGCTCATGGTTCTGCTATTTGGCAATCTGGGCTGAGCTTGGCTGGGCAGTTCTTCTGGTCTGCTGGGCTCCCTCACTACTAGGTCAACTGTAGGGCACCAGGGTAGCTCCTCTGGAAATTGGCTGGCTGTTGGCTGGGGTGCCACAGGCAGCTACCTGGTCCCTGTGGTCTCATCACCGTGCAGGCTAGCCTGGGCTTGTTCCTAGGTGACTCAGCATTCCAAACACAACAGATGAGAAAGCCCCAATGCAGCAGCACTTTTCAAGCCTCTGTTTGCACCATTTCTGTTAATGTCCCATTGGCCAAAAAGAGCCACAAGACGAACCCAGACTCAAGAGTGGGGGAGATAGGCTCTGTCTCTTTGTGAGAGGAATGGAGAATTATTGTTACAGTTTTCCACAGTGTAGTCAATAACTGCAGAAGTGTACACATAGGCCAAACCTCACAAAAGGCAGAACGTGGAGGCCTGAAGTTTGGGTAACTCTTAGCTGACACCCAGGGAAGTCCTTCTAACACAGTGCTTGGAGATGCATCAAAAATGTATTAGTGCATTGCTTTTCCTTCTCTCCGTGAGTTGTTAACCCGAGGGCTCAGCAGCCCCTTCAATCCTGGAAATAACAGATGAGACCTTGCATGGGGTTGAGAGCCAGGGCAGGGGACAGTGTTAAGGAATGGGGCGGCCCCTCATCGTCATGAGATGAGAATCCCTCTCTTTTGTGTGTGGATCTGCTGCTTCAGGGTGTCTCTTCACCTCTTAGAACCTGGCCCAGGAGTAGGCCCACAGAAGAGGGAGTTAACTGCTGACTGGTCGTAGCCAAGTGTTAGGGCCAGGACTGGGGAATTTTAGGCCAGAAAGGGTCCGTCGGCCTCACCCAGCCGGTCCACGTCCCTCTCCTGACACGCGGGCCTTCAGTACGTGCTCACAAGTCCCTGGGCTCCTGGCACGGGGGCTCTTCCCATGGACATGTGTTCCACTTGCAGACAAAGGCCCTGATAGGCACGTTCACCCGCCACCCTTGCTCCCCACCCTCTGGACAGCTGAGTTTACAGACAAAGAAATGCAGGCACTTCATTCTTCTCCCTTGAATGGGTCTGCGACCACAGCCCTGTCCGTTCTCTGCCGTGCCTGGCACCGCGTGCCCACCCCAGGTCTGCCCCACCCCGGATGTGGGCGCTCACCCAGCCGCTCCGGTGCCCGCCAGGGCCTCGCCTCCTCAGGCGTGGATGGCTCCCTGGGTTGGAACTGCCACCCTGCCGCGTAGCTCGGGCAGGTGCCTCTTCCTCTCTGGGCCTTGGTGTCCTCTGCCGTAGCTGGGGAGGGCGTCACGCTGCCCTCGCAGGCTTGTGGGGCCACCCGGATGGAGCAGACGCGTGCACAGCCAGCCCCGAGAGGCTGCTTGATAAATGGGGCCATTGCTGTTTATTTCGTGTTCTCGTTGCGGATGAGACTGTCCTCCCACCCCCCCGGGGACATTTGAAACTCAACTTCAGAGGGCCTAAGAATGGCCCCAGCTCAGGTGCCCGTGCGGTCCCACTATTACAAAGGGGCTGTCCCCTCGATCTCAGGCCCGAGGGCTCTTGAGAAGGAGCTCACGTGACCGTACCTTCTCCCCGGCCTGCCCCCCAGCCTGGGCTCTCTTGAGGGGTTCTAGGCCTCCTGCCTTCCAGAGCCCCCATTCTGAGCACGCTAGTTCCCCTTCCTGGCCCAGAAGACACGGACAGCACTTATCTTTGGAAACGTCCTGGTCCCGCCGGCACCTTCCCAGGCCCCACGTGGTCCACATAGACGTGCTCAGTCTAGAGAGTGCCGGCCGCCCGCCTGGCCTCCCCTTTCGCTTCAGCCTTTGCACCCACCCCTGGGCCCTGGCAGGGCTCTGTGAGTGCACCTGAACATTCATGGATAACCTGCCCTTTTTCTAGAACCCTGGGGAGGACGGGGGTCCGCAGAGGAGGAAGCTTGGGCAAGAGGACATGCCTGCCTCCTGGGAGAGTGGAGAGGCCGAGGCCATCTGCCCTTCAAAGGCCTTCCCTTCTCTTGGGCATGAAAGAGGGGGAGGAAGAGAGAACGCGTGTGGAATAACTGCCTCCTGTGAGCATTGTCCCAGGGATTTGCCCCTGTCATTTCATCCCCTCTTTGCAGAAGCCCTTTAAGGAGGGAACATATCTAGGAATCATCCCAAACTCCTTTCTACATCACACCTCACATCCAATTTGCTGGTTCTCTTGGCTCTGCGTTTAAAGTGTATCCAGAGTCTGGCCACCCTCCCCACTTGCCCTGTGGCCCACTTCCTGTGCGACCCCATCCTCTCCTCTCTCTCTCCCCCAGACCCAGCATGGCCTCTCACTGCTCCCCCACCTTACCTTTGCATCTCTACAATCAGCTGTGAATCAATCCAAACACATTGTTTCTCAGCTCAGAACCCTCTCATGGCTTTTTCTGTGATGGTAATCTTGCCCAGCCAGGGAGGATTAAGTGAGAGTGTTTCAACACTAAGTGCTCACTGAATGCTATTTCTTTTTCATTCGGTGTTTGCATCCACCTGGCTGTGTAGCCTGGAGCAGCAAGTCACTAGCCCTCTCTGGCCTCATTTCCCCATCCTCAAATGGAGGGGCCAAGTGAGCTGGGCTGTGGGGGATGAGTAGGAGCTCACTAGGCTGAAAAGGAGAGAGGAAAAGACATCCTGGATGGAAGGAACAGCCATACTGAGGCACGGCATTCCTAAAGCACATGAATAGCAATGAGTCATTGGTTTGGCCAGAGGATAGGCTATGTGAGGCCAGGAAGAAGGAGGGAGGCCTTGGATGCTAGGCAGGAAAGTTTGGGTTTTGTTCTCTAGGAGGCGGAGCCGGGGAAGCTGTAGAAGAAGGAAAGGGGAATCCCATGATGGAATCTGTATTTTCTAGACTTGCTCAAGGACCTTGCCAAGGCTGGGACATATATTAAGCACCGACTGTATACAGGGCCTCAGAGGGCTCAGGCATCAGTATGTGGGTTCCCTTTAGGATAAAACTTAGCTTATATGATTTCCCCTGAAAATAGCCACCAGCCTGGAAGGGACTAGCTCTGGGGTTTCCACTGAGAGGCTTGCTGGGATGTGACTGAGGGGTTGCTGGCTGGTACCCTGTTGGGCTGCCGAGCAATAAGCATCCTCTCAAGGCTGATCTCCAGGCCCTTGAGCCAAAGCCCAGCCCCAGCCATCACTGCCTTCACTTCTCTCACCTGCACCAGACACGTGGGTCCTGAGCTCACCTTTCCTTCACCAAACGAGGCCTGACAGGGCTCAGGGGTCCCATGGGGTTCCAGGTAACAGGGCACCACGGAGTGGAGCCTCCCTTCTGGCTCTGTGCAGGGAAGGACCTGGTTGATCATCCCTGCCAGCCCCTCCTGCCCCTCTAGTTTTACAAGAGGAGCTGGTGGAGAGCCGTGCACCGTGCTCCCACCTCCTAGAGCAGGGACGCTGACTCTGGCCCGGGGTCCCAGCGGCATGGCCTCAGGGCAGTCACCACCTGTCCAGGGTACAGAGGTCGCATGATCCCAACCCCTCACAGCGTGGCTGAGGGTTAAAGGGCTCACCAAGTGATGTGCTGAGGATGGGGCCTCTGGGCATGGCTTATTAGGTGGGACCCTGAGGACCAGAGTTGTTAAGTGACTTGCCCAAGGTTACATAGGCAGCTAGACATAGCAGGGAGCTCAGCCCCGATCTCCAGCGCTGGATGCCACCTCTAGTGTCTATAGCCCTACCAGCTGTAAGTCCAGGGCAAGTCCACGGTCACAGGTAACATTGTGCCATGTGTGTGTGTGTGTGTGTGTGTGTGACCCCACTCTCAGGTTACGCATGGGGTCTTCTCTTGGCCTGGATCCCCACGCCCACCCCGTCTGCAGCGCTAAAGCACCATCCTCAGCGGGAGCCGGTGAGATGCCCTTCTCCCTTGAAAGCCGCCCGGGCCCCTGAGACAGTCATTTCACGCTTGCTTTATAATTGAACTCTGAGTCACTCTGTGATAGGGAGGCAGAGCTTCTGCCCCCAGTTAGCCTCAGCCCACGCGTCCCTGCTCGGAGGTCACCTCGGTCCCAAGGGTCCTACTTCACCCCCAGCCCTGGAAGACAGGCGGGGCCAGATCTGGCCAAATGCCCTCTATCAGCCTGGAGCCATGCCTTCCTCCCCAGTTCCTCCAGAGCCCCCTGGGAGCTCAGCACATATCATTAGACTTTATTAGAATCAAAGAAGTGAGTCATATTTGCAAACAAGCGCTGCTCAGCCAATCTTCCCCTGCAGCTGTCGGAAGGGGGAGGCGGCTGAGAGAGCCCTGTGCAGCCCCATGCTTGGGGCGGACGGGCTCTTTTATAATTGTTGCCTCCGCCAGTCTCCAGGGAAGAGCCATCGCCAATAAATGGCTGGCCGGCAGTCAAAAGGAAACGATTTGGCCCACTCGGAGGACGTATTTACATCTCTGAGTGCCGGCTGGACGGCAGCGGGGCGGCCGACTCAAAACAGACGTCCAGGCGATTCTTTTTTGGATCCCACCCTGGAATGAATCATTACTATTCTTGGACAAGAATGTAGCTCACCTCTGGGTCTCCTCCGCTGTGTATGAGAGATGCAGGGGAGCCTGGGATGCTGGGGCCCTTCTTGAAGGGCAGCATAGTACCCAGCACGTGGGTGGCTGCTCCGCAGGGTGGCCTCAGAAAAAGGAACCAGGCCTAGGGTTGATTTTTTTAATCTGGGTAATTTCAGGTGAATTCCTGAACCTCTCTGAGCCTCAGTTTCCCCATCAACCAAATGGGTATAATTCATTTACTCAACTAATGTCTATTGAGCATTCACTATGTGCCAGGCACTACTGTGGATCCGGCAGTGGTCAAGGCAGACACAGGCCCTGCCTTTGTGAAGATGACATTCTAGTAGGACAGACAGACATTAAACAGATAATACAAGTAAGAGTGTAATATACAAGTGATGATAAGTGGTAGAAAATAAAACCAGGGCAGGGGAAGGAGAGTGACCAGGGATGCTTTTTATATTTGGTGGCCAGGAAAGGCTGCCCTGATGAAGTGGCATTTGAACAGAGACCTGAAGGGGGTGGGGTGGCATATCATGGAAAATGAGTGGCTAAGGGAGCAGCCAGTTCAAAGGTCCTGAGGCAGGATCGTGCAGGGAACATACCAGAGCCAGTGTGGCTAAAGGGGGGAGGGAAGGGGCCATGGGGATGGGATTTGAGATGGGACCGCTGTGCGTGGAGCTTGTCCTGGATGCGTCCCATTTGTGCCTGTGGTCCCAAGCCTCTTATTAGAAGGCCCCGCCCTCACTCTTTAAAATGTCTAGGGTCTGAAAGATAGAGTATTTGGGCCACCCTATTCAGGGAGGCAAAAAGGAATGGGGCAGGTAGGTGGGAGCCATGGCGGGTGTGGAGCAGAGGCGGGGCATCGCCCGGCATGATGTGGGTGTTGCCATGTTCTGTCTTGAGAAGAGCTGACGGGGGGTGAGCGTAGAGGCAGGAAGACCCGTGAGGAGTCTGCTGAAACAGCCCTGGGAAGCAGTGGGGGCCCAGACAGGGGTGGTGGCAGTGGTGGGGCAGTATGGCCAGATTTGGGCTAATTTGTGCAGCCTCCAGGGGATGTTGGGAGGCAGGGGTGAGGGGCAGTGCAGCACGGCAGTCCCTCTGGGGCACAGCACTCGACAGTTTACTGAGCCCCCCCATGCACCAGAGGGGGAAAGCCCAGCACATGTGAGTGTGTGCTTTGTGGCTGAGGCTGTGGGAGTCCGACAGGGAAGGGTCCTTCAAACTGGGTCCCTTCAAGGAGGGATTCAGACGGACTCACACACCCTCCGGCCTCCATGGCTACCCCTGAGATGACTTTGGAAAGGATGTCGGTTACTTTGGCCCTGAGCCCACGTCGGGCTCTGTTATGACAACCCCTGACTGATGCCACAAGTTCATTCCATTCCTAGAGTGTCTGCATGGTCCACTGCAAGCATTTTTAAGAATTTAATTTTTATAAAGCTGATATGTACACGTTAAAAACATTCAGATAGTTTAAAAAACATATTCACTGCCAAAGGACTTCCCCTCCCCCCACATCCCCTGGGGCAGCGACTGCACCATTGTCTTGTGTGTCCTGCCAGAGAGTCTGCAAATCCAGGCACGTGTGCCCCCTTCCGCACAGCGGGGCAGCCGCAGTGCTGTTCTCTGTTCACTCATCTCGCCCCTGGGACATCGCCCCTTATCAGCACACAAGGAGGTTCCCGAGGTCTTCCGGGCTGCGCGACATTCTCCCATGAGCCTGCTCTGTGCCTGCTGGGCCCCCACCCATGGCCATCTGGGTGGTTTCCAATTGTTTGCTCCCGCAGACAGAGCTGAAATGAATAGCTTGGGGTGGACCCGGTCGTTGGCCACACCTGCAGGTGTAACTGTAGGAGAGTCTTAGGATAGAACCGCTGGGTCACAGAAAACTTGGGGATTGCCACCAACAGCGGAGAAACAAGTGCGTGGCTTGCTTCCCTGTTGTGGCCTGCGTGGCCAGTCAGATGCCCAGAGCACGTCCCCATGGCAGCCTCCCATCCATAGTGGGCACCACAGGTTTGCCCAGCGTGGTGGTGGGAGAAGGCAGAAGGGTGTCAGTGACCTGAGCGCACGCAGGGTGTGGTCAGGATCGGGACTCTGGGGTTTCAAGCTTCTCGGCCAACTTGTCCTAAAAGAGAAAGGGAAAGGCCATCTTGAGACTGGGCACCCCCTCAGCACTGGCTGAGCACCTGCTGTGTGCCTGCTGTGGCGTGTCTAGAGGCTGGCACTCACCCGAGGATGACGTCCCGTGTGAGAGGACGGCCTGGGAGACCAAAGGATGCTCGTGGTCTGGAGCATCAGGGGAGGCCTCCCAGGAAGCACGGCGACCGTGTGCCTGGCGGTGAGAGGTGTCTCCCAGAGGCTGCCCATTCACAAGGAAGCCTTGGCCGCTGCCCAGCAGGCCTCAGCTTTCACTGAAGGCGCCGCGTTCTGGAGGCTGCACGGGGAGAGGCTTTTTGTTCTAAAGCGGCTGCAGCCGCCAGACCCACGTGCTTGGCAGGGACCACAGCCGGGACGTGGTTGGACCACAGCCTGCCTCGTGAGGATGGCCGCTGTCTCTGAGGCTCCAGTGACCCCTGGGGAGGCAGGGTCTGGAGAGATTCTTTTTACGGGTTAGGCTCCATTTTCTCTGTTAACCAGAGGGGCAAGGTAGTGGAGTCCAGAGAGCACTGGCTTTGGGGATCAGACAGCCTGAGTGTAGGGTGGCAGCTCTGCCACCTGCTGTCTATGTGTCCGTGGATGATTGGATCTCCAAGCCTCAGTTTTCCCCCTCTATAAAATGGGGCAAGTGACTTCTAGTCCTTGGGCCAGATGAGATAAATTAGGAAAGTTTTGTTGATGTTACCTAGGTGCCTGGGGGAGCCCCTTGATGTCGGGGTGGCCAGCAGAAAGGCCTCGCTTGAATGCCAGTTGAGGTGGCAATCTTAGATTTAGTCAAGGTTCTGGTGTTGAAGCTTCTTTGGAAAAAAAGGAAAAGCATTGAGAAAGTGTCCTGGGCCCGTGGGTCTTCTGAGCCCTGACCGTGGGGATGATCCCACAGACTGGCTGAGAGCCAGGAGTGCTCTGGGGGCAAGAGCTAATATTCGCGTTTTACAGAAGAGGAAACTGAGGACAGGTTCGCACGCCCCTCCTGCCTCTCCTGCCTGAGACTGTGGCCCTCGAACAGGGACCTGACTCATTAGAGCGAACCCAGCCTCACCCCCGGGAGCCTGAGCCCCCATCTTCTGTGACTCCTGTGACTTCGGTGGCAGTGACCCCTGTGGACCAGTGTCCTTGAACTTGGCATGGCTGCCCGTGGTCACTGCCGCAGCAGTTGGAACTCTGGGACCACGGGGACAGTTTCTGGGCGTTACTTTCCGTGGTCTCTCAGCCGCCAGCGCCCTGTGTGGCCCCACCCCAGTTTTGGGAGGCGTCCACCCCTTGGGGGAGCATCTGCCCCGGTCAGCAAGGTTCTTGGACTCCAAAGACCCAGGCTCTGCCGTGTGATGCTGGGTGTGCTTGGTGGCTGCTTTGTGCTGATTATCCTTCAGACCGTCCGCTCACCTCCTCCTGAGCCCTTCACAGCCCTGGCAGGGAGCAGGGAAGGAAATGGCACCGCTTAGGTGCCCGGAGCTGCTCTGGGGTCTCAGCGCCACGACAGTAATGACCACTAAGGTTGGCTGCATCCCAGGCCCGTAAGTTAGTCGTTCATGTGGGTTTTCTCCTAACCCTGTAAAGAGGTGTGTGCGTGTACTGCAACTGCAGATAGAACAGACACTCTGCTCCCTTGAGGCTTGCCTTTTCGTGAGACATCTGATAAGAAACAGGGGTGAATACAATAAAAGAGGGACAGGACAGAGAATGTTGGGGGAGGGTAGTTCCCATTGCAGAGATGAGGAGACTGAGGTCCGGCAGTTGGGTAACTGGCCCCAAGTCAGTGGTTACACAGGGGAGTCCAGTTTGAACCCAGGGTTTGGCCCACAGTGGCCACTGAGGGAGGGTCTGCCGAGAATCAATTACACGGGAATCAGTGCCCAATTCACAGATGAGGAAACTGAGGCTTAGGGGTTTAACTTCACTTGCTCGAGGCCTGGCTGGGCAGGACCCAGGTTCGTCTGACTCAGGAGTCCAACGCCATCCCCTTGTTGGCTTCCTCACAGCTCTGTGACACGGTGTTAACTATTTCCTGAGACCAACGGGATTCCACAGCTTGGAGCCGGGATTCGAGCCCCCGCCTGTTGGATCCCGGGCGTCGGCTCTCGGTCTCGGGCCGGGCCCGTCTGACTTGTGGCTCTGTTTGCTTGAAGGCGTAACGTGCTGAGCTTGTCTTCTGGAATCGATGAACTGGGCGCTCTGAAGTGGGACCTTGCTCTCTGCCTTCTCCTCGTCTGGCTGGTCTGTTTCTTCTGCATCTGGAAGGGCGTCAAATCCACGGGCAAAGTGAGTTGTGCTCCCGTCCCTCCCCTGCCCTGTGGAGACCGGCCGTCCACAGAGACCTTCTCCTGTGCCCCCAGGCCTTCCCGCTCGAAACTGCTCCTGATCAGCCAGGCCTCCCAGCCAACACAGAGCCCTGGTTTGTGACATTTGCCCATTTCATGATGGAAATACTCCCACCAGGTCCAATTGCAAGTTATTGATGGTTGGACAACCCGCTCAAAGCATTCCTGAAATGGAGCAGTGTGCTCTCCTGAGCCTGCACCAGCGCCTGCGCACCACTGGTTGCCCACCCAGGAGTGGGTGTTGTTGTGGATGTTAGCAGATGGCAAACCTTGGAGATAAGGTTTACCAGCTGACGTATCGGATAACCTGGACGTTAGCTGGTAACTGTGGTTAATTACCAGCTGCTTACCCACCACATGGACCCTTGCAGCCTCAACTTTCCCTGGGGGCTTGTTAGAGACGCAGACCTGTGGACCAGCCCCACACCTGCAGACTCGGAAGCCTCATTTGAACCCTGCCCCCCAGATAATCCAAATGCATGTTGAGGTTTGACAAACACCGACTGGGATTTTTGCCGCTAAGTCAGATTAACTGAATTATCTTACTACTTACGTTTCAGCTGGTAACTAAGACGTTAGTTATTAAGGAACGCGTTCACTGATAATTAAGTCGTTTGCTCATAAGCAAAGTGTGAGCTGTAACTGAAGGATCCGCTGCCGATTAATATGTTACAAGATGACCAAAATGTTAGCTGTTAACAAAGGTGGGAGCTGATAATTAAAATGTTAGCTTATAATTTGGGTTTTAGGTGTAGCTGGTATATCGTCAATAATGAAAATGTTAGCCTGTAACTAAAATGTTACCTGTGAACAGAGTAGAGCGATTACCTGATAACCAAGACACCGGCTGATAAGACATCATAGTCATTCTGATGACAAAGGTCCGTGTTCTGTTGGGATGACAGGTGCGAACCCAGGGCACTAACTAAGCCACAGCAAAGGTGTTGGCTGATCTGCCTTTACGTGCCCCCCTGTTTATCATCCCCCAACTCACATCACTTGCTTCTCAATAGGGGGGACATCTCTTTAAGATCAAACAGCCCTCCAAGGTCAAAAGAGTAAGTTACGGTGGCCCTTGAGGGACATCGATGGGCAGTGGGTGAAGTCATTGAGACAAGCGGCCTTTGCTGCACATTCTCCCCTGGTGAAGAGTCCCTCAGGCAAAGTCATGGATCTGAGGAGACCCCAGCAGCACTCAGGGAGCCGCTAGGCGAGAGCTGGGTCCTGGGTTGTGGAGGCAGAATGAGCACGGGGGCCTGTGCACCCAAGCCTTCCGCCTCGGGGCAGAGCCACCTGCGACCCTAAAACCCAATCTGGAAAGGGTGCAGGCCCGGCTTCAGAAATCTGCATGGGCACCCGCCCCGCCCCGCCCCCACTGACATCACCAGCCAGACAGGCAGGCAGAGGGGATGCCGTGTACGTCCCGCCACTCCTTGGGACGCGCGTCCACCTGTTTTGTCCCATTTCTTCCACCGTCTTGTGTGCGAGCCGTTTCATTAACCACCTCTCTTTAAACAATGAGGGAACTGAGCTGGGAGAGGTTAAGTGACTTGTCCAAGGTCACCCCTCCCTCTGAGCCTCAATTTCCTCATCCAGAAGTGGGTGGGGGTTAAGGCGAGGCAGGTAAGCACCCGGCACAGTGCTTGGCACAGACTGTGCAGTAGGGGCCGGTCCCTGCTTCCCTCGGCCTCCGTTTCCCCGGGGAGGGGCGCGTCTACCAGGAAGCTCTACGGACCCTGGTCCTGAGCAGTGCTGCAGACACACGTACGCACGCGTATGTTGAGCCTCTGCTCTCTGCCAGGTGCTGCTGGGGGCATGGGGCCCAGGGGGCACAGAACAGACAAATAATCCCTACCGTCCAGGAACTGCCAGATGTGTTGGTTGTAACAAGGGGAAGGTGTAAACTCTGGAAGAGTCAGATGGCGACAAGAGCTACTGGGGAGAAGCGCGTGGGGGAGGAAAACAGGCGTGTTGGGTGCAGTTTCAAACGGGGTAGCCAGGCAAGGCTCACCCAGAAGGGCGCTTCAAAGCAGAGATCTGAAGGAAGTGAGGGGTGAGCCATGCAAAGGCCCAGAGGTGTGTCTGGTGGAGCCCCCAGTCTGGTGGAGGAGCTGATGTCCACCAGGAGCCATGCTTGAGACACTTGCAGGGGCAGGAGATAGAGTCGAAGTGAAAAGGAGAGAGAGCAGGGCTGCACCTGTGGCGGGCTGAGGGACGTGACTTGCTAGAGGTCCCCCTACCCGCCCCCAGAGAAGAGGCTCCAGGCCCCCCGGGCCGGGCGTGGTTCCCAGAACAATAGCAGGGCCTGGGCCAGCCCAGAGAAGCCAAGACAAACACAGTGAGACTGTGTTTGGACTTCCTCGAGCTCTTCGGCCTGCCTGCCCGCCCGCCCGCCAGGCATGACTTGCAGCCCTGGCCGCAGACCAGGTTCATGGCCACCGTGGGGGCTGGGTCCGTGGGGAGCACGATGGCCTCGTCCTGGCGATGACCTTACTCAGTGGCTGAGCCTCGGCGGCAGGGGGTGGAAGGAGGGAGCGCCCGGCTCTGGGAGGCTCAGGACCCGGGTTCAGGTCACTTTGCCTCTCTGGGTCTCAGTTCCCTGTTTTGTGTTATAATATTCAGCCTTCCGAGGTCCTGAGACTCAGCCCAGAATTTGCTGCTGCTTAGTTAATTCATTCGAGAGACCGTGACGATGGCAGCAAACATGTGGCATGTGTGTGCCAGGCACTGTTCTCAGTGCAGGTTTTTAGTTCATTTAATCTCCTGATGCCTGAGGTATATGTGGCTCTTACTACCATTTTCAGATGGGGAAACAGAGGTGCAGAGAGGTTAATTAACTTGCCCAAGGCCACACAGCTTATCGGTGGCCAAGGAGAGATTTGAACTCGGGCAGCCCAGCTCCCAACCTCGGTGCCCTGCATTCTTCCACCTCCTAACTGTTGCCTGACCTCTGCCCTCAGCCCTGTGCTGGCCTGGCGATGCGTGTCCCAGTGCGTGAGGTCCAGGGAGGTGACAGAGGTCCAGACCCTCACACGGGAAGTGCAGCCCCGTTGACCCAATGGCAGTTCGGCCCCGGACATGAGCACAGGCTGGCCATCCACCAGCAGCCTCCAGGGCAGCTCTTCTGTCCAGTGCCTGGAAACAGGCAGGGGCGGCCGGCAGAGCCAGACCTGGTTTGAGATCCCAGCTCTGCCCCCACAGCCTACGTGACTGGCTGCCAGTCCCTTTCCCCCTCTGAGCCTCGGTTTCCCCTTGTGTGAAATGAGTAACGGTGCGTACCCCCCCCACAGGGGTGCCATGAGGACCCTCAGGACCTGGCCAGACTCTAGGCCCAGACCCATGGCCCTGGGTCTCCGGGAAGAGTGACCCGTGTTGCCCAGGCCTTCTCCCCAAAGGAAGCCCAGGGCAGCAGGAGACCAGCCCGTCTCCCTCCTGCCTGGCTAGCCACGCTCTCCCCACCGTCCCTAGGGAATGAGGAAGCATTGTCCTTGTAAGTTTCCAGGGCAGTTGGGCCGCAGGGCTTTTGGGTCGAGGGCTCAGAGGAGCCACGGAGGTTTGCCAGCAAGAGTGGAAAAATACCACATCCCGTGGCGAGGCCTGCTGGGCCCCCGCCAGAGGCCCACTGGTGGCGGCTGGCACCAGCCTCTCCCATGAGGATCCCCAGAGACTCACGGAGAGGTGGAGAGCGTGGCTCTCAGGGGCTTGTCCTCAGAGGCAAATTCTGCAAAACAAGAGTGTCTTTCCAAAGAGGCAGCTGAGGTGGCATGACCAGGTGGGCTGTCATGTTCTGGGTTTGGGGAACAGCAGTGACACCCACACCCACACCCACACACACACACCCACACCCACACACACACACACCCACACACACACACACACACCCACACCCACACCCACACACACCCACACCCACACCCACACACACACACACACACACACCACCCCCCCCCCCCCCACACACACCCCCCCCCCCCCCCCCCCCACACACACACACACACACACACACGCCAGCCGGCCTGGACCGAATCCCACTCTGCCATGACTGGCCCTGGGACCCCAGGCCGCTGACATGACCTCCCTGGGCGTCTGTTTCCTTGTGTAGAACACGCAGGTGATAATTGCGCCTCCCCCAGCCGTGAGGATGAGTGAGTTAACACACGCGGAGCACTCGGCACAGGGCCTGGACACAGCGAGCACTACATAGGTGCTTGTAGAGCAGATTAAATACGTGGAGGCAGGAGAAGCCACCCCACCCCGGGGAGGTGTCCTACGTCCCTGACACAAAGCCCTCTGGCCACGGCCCCCTCTCTAAGCCCGGGGGGCCCTCGGGCTTTGAAGCCGCTGCCCTCTGCCCTCCGCCTTCTGCCCTCCCGGCCTGCTGTCAGCAGCCATTGTTCTCCAGGCCCCGCGCTGGGGGCCCGCGGCCTGTCAGCAGGAAGGGAGGGGCGGCCAGTGGACCGGTCTTCTTTCTTCTTTCACCCCTTCTATGGCTTCCTGACCTGCCCCCACCCTCCACGTCTGCCTTCTGGTGCCTGGGAAATGGAGGGTTCTCTGCCTGGGGAGAGGACGGTAGGGTGGCTGGGGAAACTGAGGCCTGGGGGAGAGGGTGGGTGCGGCAGAGGCGGAAGGATGGTGGCCCTGTCAGTCTGGGATCCTCCCTGCTGGGGCGAGCGGGGAGGCTGAGGCCAGGTGGCCCCGCTGGGAGGGCACAGAGGTGGATGTAGACCCCAGTGTGTGTGACCCCAGCTGACCCTCTCGGCCACTCCACCCCTCCCACTAGCAGAGCTGGAGGAGACCTCAGAGCCCAACGGGTTCGAGCCCCCCCACTTGGCAGGTGGGGCAGTGGAGCCCAGAGAGGGGCAGTAACTTGCCCGAGGTCTCACAGCAAGCCTGTCACTGAGCCTGAATTCTGGCCTGAGCCCTAGAGCCCGTGGGCAGTCCAGCCTCCCTCTGGTCTTTGGAAGGATTGAACAAGATGCCAGACATTGAAGGGCTTTTTCCTGCTGTACTGTTGTCACTGGAGGAGGTTCTAGGCCATCCCTGCTCTGCTGCTTAAGTGCTGTGTGACCTGTGGGCAAGGGACAGACTCTCTGGGCCTCGGCTTCCTTGCTTTCGAGATGGGGTTAGAGCAGGACCAGCTGAGGGTGGAAGTCACTGCGTTTGGATTAGCACCAGGCAAACACTGAGTGCTCAGTAAATGCTGGCTGGTGGTATTGACTGAGGGCAGCTGAGCCTGGCAGGCCCTGAGAGCTTCCTTCTACCCTTTTCCGAAGCCCCCTTCTAGTTGTTTCTACTCAAAGGGATGAGAACTGGACTCCATCGAGGCCCCTGTGGTGGCTGTGCAAGGTCCCAGGCTCTGTCACCCTCCGTCAGTGTCTGTTACCTGCCTGGGTCCCAGAAGTGCCCTGCGGTGTCCTGGCACTGCCCATTCCCCCAATGCCACGGGCACCTACATCCTGTTCTCTGGGTCTCAGTTTCCTCACCTGTAAAATGGGCACCTTGGTTGTGCTGTGGTCCCTCCCTGGTCTCCTGGCCCCCAAGCCCTGAGGAGCTGGGGGCTCTGTGAGCCAGTCTTAGCACTTCCACTGGTCACCATGGACCATGTCCTGCACCTCTCAGTAAGATGCCTCATGCCTTGGCTTGGGGCTGACCCTCCACCTGTTGGGTGCAGGCTCTGCACCCCACCCACTGGTGGCTTGGAGAACGCTGGGGGCCCTACCCAGCCTCAGTTCCTCCTCTGGCAGCAGGGGGGCCAGCACATCAGTTTGGGGGTGTGGTGGGCGTGGCGTGGGCTGGTGCCGGGGGCGCCTGGCTCAGCCAGCACCCTGTTGAAATATCAGGATTTCACTGTCCATGCAGCCAGGCACCTTCGAGCTCCTCTCAGGCATAAACCCTGCCTGGGAAATTCTTGTGTTGAAGAAAAGACTGGGAAAATCCATCCATGAACTGAGGCCACAGGAGGTTTGAAGGCTGGTGCCTTTGGGACAGGAGGAGTAGAGAAAGCAGGGCAGGGCCCTTGGGATGAAAAGGCCTGTCCCGGGTCATCTCTGATCCCCACCTCACGTTGACCTAGGCCTGCCTGGGACGTGCTGCGTGACCCAGGGGAGGCTGTGGCCTCCTGCAGTCCCAAGGAAAGTGGGGGCCTTCCCCATCCTTGTTCCCGCTCCAGAAGTTCCCTCGTGCTTCCTGCACAATCACATGACCAACAACAGGCCCCATTTCTTGAGCACCTAAGCGGCCAAGTGCCACACGCTGTTTTGACCATGTGACGAGCATCATTCCATTGAATCCTCACCGACCCCTTAATGAGGGCCTTCTATTACGCTTATCTCCGTTTTACACGTGAGGCCACAGGCCCGGAGAGGTTAAGCATCATGCCCAAGGTCACACCGCGTGTGAGGGGACAGAGCGGGGATTTGCTCCCACACTCACCTGTTCTGAGCCATGAGTCACGCTAACGGTTGGAACGTTCGCTGATCCGTACTGCTTCCTGCGGGCCAACCACTTGGCGCACACACACTTAATAGTTTATTCTCTTATTGTGCATTTTCCTTTTTCACCGGTTGGAATGTCAGTTCCATGAGGGCAGGGATTGGTTCTCTGTATTTCCAGGGCCTATTAAATATATATGTATATATTTATTTATTTATTTCTCATTGGATCTCAGTAAATCTATGAGGTAGGTACGTGTATTATATGCAGGTTACAGGTGAGGCACCTGAGAGGCCCAGAGAGGGTAAGCAACATAGCCAAGGTTACCCAGCAAGGGAAACATCAAGCTCGGCTCCAAAATCTGCCTCGGAGAGGATGCTCGGATTTAACAGCAGCAGGCCCCCTGAGTGGCTCTCGTCCCTTGCAGGTCGTCTACTTCACGGCCACGTTCCCATTCGCTATGCTCCTGGTGCTGCTGGTCCGTGGACTGACGCTGCCCGGTGCAGGCGAAGGCATCAAGTTCTATCTGTACCCCGACATCAGCCGCCTGGAGGACCCACAGGTACTGTGGGGCAGCCTGGCCTCCCTCCCCCCCGGGGCCAGTGTGCGGAAAGGAAGCAGAAAGCAGTGTCTGTGGTTCTGGACACACGGCTCTGGCCCGGCCGTCAGCCCTGGTAGTTTTCCACTGGGCTGTTCAACAGTGCTCGTGGGCCGTTCTCGCTGTGTGTATCTTTTCATGTCGAGGACTCCTGAGGCGGGCCAATTACAGAGGCTTCTTTAGGCATTGTGCCGGGTAAGGGAGAGGAGTCTCTGTGAGCTAGTCTCCTCTTCTGCCCGCAGCAGCCTTGCTGGCTGCAGCGTGGGGGTGGGAGAGTCGGGCTTCCTTGACTGAGGATGGAATTCAGAGTCGGTGACCTCTTAAAAGGTCAGGGGCGAATGCTAAACGTCTACCTCCGGGACTGAGCCATGTGACGGCAGGGGGTTGGAGATTGTATTGGCCTGTTTAGGGACCTTTTGTCCCCAGGATCCTCAGCCTTTAGGTTGCCTCCAAGGGCCCGTGCTGCCTCGGGGTCACCATCCTCTCGCCTCAGGCAGGAGATGGGTGGGAGGGGCTTGGCCATCATCAGAGGACAGCTTGGGAGGCAGCTCTGGCCATCAGGAGCTGCTTGAGGAAGGTTCTGGAGAGTAGCTTTGCCTGCGTAATCCATTGGGGAATTCCTCCTCCTTCCAACTCGGGGGTCCCCAGACACTAATGATTACAATAGTGATAGCAGCCTTGACGTACAGGCTTTCCCTGTGTCTGGCACTGGGCTAAATCTTAACTCTTTGAAACTGCAAAATGGCACTGTGGGGCAGGGCAGGGGAGCCCATTTTACAGGTGTGACAACCGAGGCTCCAGAAGTCATATTTACTTGCCCATGATCGTTCCATGGTTGGAATCCAGGTCCCTCTGCTTCAAAAGCCGACCCCTTAACCCTGATGCTGGGGGGCTTCTTAGACTTCTGGGGTTCCTTACAGCTTAGATTCCAGCACAGACGCTCCAATTGCATCGAGAATCTGCACACTTCGAGGCACAGTCCTCGGGGCCCGGTGGCCAGGGACTCGCACCGCCTCCTCCAGGCAGCCGGCTCTAACGTCTCCTTTTCTTCCTCCTTGCCACCTTCCCCTACACCCTTACCAGGTATGGATCGATGCCGGGACCCAAATATTCTTCTCCTACGCCATCTGCCTGGGGGCCATGACCTCGCTGGGGAGCTACAACAAGTACAAGTACAACTCGTACAGGCAAGTGTTGCGCCCACGGGCCTGGTGGGCCTTAGAAACGATGATGTTTAAAGAAAAAAGAGAAGAAGTAGGGAGCGTGGCTTCCTTGTGTTGTGAATTAACTTGCTCCCTGACATATGTGTAACATAGGGACTGTATGCTGCTGGGATGCCTGAACAGTGGTACCAGTTTTGTGTCTGGCTTCGCAATTTTTTCCATCCTGGGCTTCATGGCACAAGAGCAAGGGGTGGACATTGCTGATGTGGCTGAGTCAGGTATGGTGGTATCGGTGGCAGTGGTGGTGGGCACTGCCACCTAGTGTGTAAGCCAAGTACTGCAGGCATGAAGCCAGACCCCCCCCCCCAGGGGGGTTTGGGGGGGGATGAGCCTGGTTTCTGAAATGGACCCCCCCCACCAAGACGTCCCCCACGTATCAAAGAGTTCAAAAGCTAAATTTTAAACACTTCCATTGCAATTTTGCCCAAGGGGCGGCAGAAACATGGGGGTTGGTTAAGTTGGGGAATATTCAGCTATTCTCATGTGGTCTTCCCCCCCGTCATTGTCCTTCCCCAGCGAACTCCTGGTTTCAGCAACGGAAACCACTTTCCTAACTCAGGCCCAAGGCAGCCACCAGTCGGCATTCCATCACCACCTTCTCAGCTTTGGTTTCTGTATTTTGCACTTTGCTCCCAGTGTGCCCCTCTAAGCAAACCCACGCATTCATTCCACCGCTGTTTCTTGATTTGCTGAGTCTCTGCCCTGTGTCAGGCACCACCGTAGGCCGGGGCCGGGGAGAGACAGGGGGTGTAGCGGGTCATCCTCTGAGATAGCGACAGGTCCAGTTTGGGGGTAGGTTGTGGGGATACCATCACCCCCCCTGGGGGGCACTCCCAACAAGACACCTGCAGGTGGAGAGAGAGTCTTAGAATCAGTCTGCAAAGCCTGGGGTCTTAGGCTGGGATCCTGGGGTTCCAGCAGGATGGTTCTAGAACCCGAGAATTGCGAGGGCTTCCGCTGCTAGAATCCTAGCTCCTCAGAAGCACAGGGGCACCAGTTCTGAGACGTGCCCATGGGTGCTCCCAGGCCTGGACCTGCAGCTCTAAAGCGGCAGGGGCTTCGATGTGGGCATGAGACCCTTACTCCCAGGACCCCCAAGGTCCATCTTTCCGGCGTCTCTGCCCTCCTCCCATCTTGCCCAGGTCCCTTGGAGGGTGGTGGTTGCTGTTTCACAAGCTGACCTCCTGACGGTGCACGACCTCTCAGGGGCCTGGGCTGAGGCTCCTCCCAGGCCCAGCGGAGAGCGTGAGGCCCTAACCCGGGGAGCACAGACCAGGGTCAGGCAGGGCTGGAGTCCCCGCACGGCGCTGCCCTTGCCCTTGCTGGAGACGAGGGCTGGTTTCCTGGTTCCCCGGGCAGCGACGCGCGCTGGGGGTCGGGGGCCTCCGCCTCGTGCACTCGGATGGCGGCTCTGCAGGGGAGGCCAGCGGCTTGAGAGCAGCGGCCGTGCTCGGGCTAGTCAGGGTCAGAGCGTGGGGTGTCCCGGACAGGGGGCACCCCACGTGCCAGACGGGCCCCTCCGACGTGAGGATGTCCCCCCTCCTGCCTCCCCGTCCCACCCTGCACACATGCGACAACCTCTGGAACGTCCCATGTGAGTTGACCTCTGGGTTCCTCGGGCCTCTCAGAGCCCCAGACCCCACTCCCTACTTTACTTGGTGAGAAATGCTCACTGCCCTGCCCCTCCCACACCCAGTGCTGCAGGAAAGGCCTGGCAAGCCCACGCCTCAGCCCCAGGCCTCTCTCCACTGCCCCCGGTCCCACGTCGGACCTTCAGATATAGTGTTCCTTCCCTGAGAGCCCCAAAGGCAGGCCAGAGACTGAGGACACAGGAAAAGATTCCAGAAGTAAAACAGCCACACCCATGTGGGAGTTTGGCAGAGGGAGGAAGGGGAGAGAGTTGCGCCTCCTTTCCAAATGGCATTGTTTTCAGTTGAGGGCTTGCAAGCCAATTCTGATTGATGGGGAACCGCCAGGAGCACGGGGGGATTTGTCAGTGGGAGATAATCTGTCAAAATATGAAACAGATCTTTCTCTGTGGACAACTCAGCACTTTTATACATGTTTTCATCGTCAAGCTAAGTTGTTTCTTATTCCCGTCCACCTCAAAGACCTTGTCGTTCATTCCCCACGGGGATGTCTGAACAGCCGACTCGTCAAGGGTGATTATTTCGCTAATAAGCTTTTAACAAGCACCATATTGAGAGAAGTGCATTGGAACAAGACAATTATTTAGCCGAATGGAGTGCGCATTGCAAATGAAGCGTAGAGCGGGGCGTCTCTGCTGCCCCAGGGGCTCCAGCGGCTGCCGTGTCTCCCCGGCTTCTCTCTCTAGTTCCCGTGCTTTCAGAGGAGGATGCTCAGACCCTCCCCTGGAGGCTGGCTTGAGAAGGGCAAAACTGAAATACAGAAACAGCCGCGGAGAAGCTTCGGGGCCCCGCGGGTGTGGGTGGGCAGGGGTGGGTGGGGGCCCCATTTTACATCTGTCTCGCAGTGGCTGGATGGATTCCTCCCAGGGCCGCCTAGCAGTCAGGCCGGAGCTGATGTGGGGGGGCCCAAGGGGCCCCAGCCAGGTGCAGACGCCCGTCCTACTCCAGCTAGGGCTTTGGGGTTGGGACAAGCACCCTTTGGGGTTGGGACAAGCTTCTGGGGGTTTTCCACCGTCGCCTCCGAGGACACGGTCATGGTCGTGGTTGGGCTTTCCTCTTCACGTCTCAGGACTCTGGGTATATAGGGACTCGCCCTCGCCACCACGCGTGTGGTCAGTGCTGTACAACGTGGTTTCTGGCTCCAATTTATTTCGATTGTTTTTTTCACTCTTAGACCATTCATTTGGCTCCTGATGCCTGTTTTAAATATCCTATCCTCCAGCCCTCTTCAGTTCACATTTCTTGACTTGTTTTTCTTTTTCTTTTTTTTTTTTTTTTTGAGTTGTGGATTTTACTTCATTTTTTTTTTTTCAGCCCAGGCCCCTCTGGCCTCCTTTCTTTTGCGGCTCCTGACCACCTGGTGGACCCACAGGTCTCGGTTACAACTCAGTCCTGCGCCCGGCATCTTCTCTCAGGCTGGCTGGAGGTGGGAGGGGACGTTTCCGGTTGGAAGCACCCCCACAGCTGGTGGGGCTCCTGCCTCCCAAACCCTGCCTCCAGATGCGTCAGGGTCCTCCCTGGAGACCCGAGCCCTTTCTCAGGGAAGTGGCACCAGCAGCCGGGAACCTGAGCAGGAGGAGCCTCTTTGGGGTTCGCTTACGGGAACCTGCCCCTCACGTCTGCGGGGGGGAGGCTGAGGCCCTGCGAGGGCACGTGGTGACGTGACGAGGAGGGGATGGGCGAAGACCAGGCTGCAGCCCGGCGAGCTCTCCGCCTGGGGTCTTGCCGCGCACCCGCCTCCCGCCAGCTTTGGACCTTGGCTGTGACGGTGCTCCGGTGGGTGTGCAGAGGCACCCCAAAGAGACGTCGGCCCCGCAGGGCGTGGTTCTGTATTCTTTTTCCTGGCCACTCATTTAGTGTTTCGGCAGAAAGCTTTTCCTTGCAAACGGGATGTTTGTAGTCAGGTAACCGGGATGCTCCCCGTTCTTCCTTCCTTCTAGCAAACGTTGGTGTGGTTCTCTGGTTTTGGGGTCCCTCCTTTTCCACACCGGCAGACGGAGTCCCAGGCTCCGTCCTGCTTCCCACCCCATAACCGCTGTCCGCCCGGAACCTGGCGTGTGAGGAGCCCACTTGTGCTGCTGCGTAGGAGACAGATGCTAAAACGGGGCCCCGTCTGAGCCCTGGTGCATCCCACCCCAGGGGGAGACAGGCCTGGGCTCTTCCCCCAGGCGGGACCCTGCACCTGGGGCTTGGGAGACCCGCCTCAGACCCGAGTGTCTTCTTTGGCTCTGGGGCTCGGGACAGCTCGGGCACTGATGCCTCCCCTCTGCCCCTCCCCGTCTTCTCTTCCGTTAGGTCCTGGCCTGGCCTTCATTGCCTACCCGAAAGCTGTCACCATGATGCCGCTGCCCACGTTTTGGTCCATCCTTTTTTTTATCATGCTTCTCTTGCTGGGACTGGATAGCCAGGTACGTACAGAGCGAGGGGATGGCCCTGGGTGGGACCCCCCCCCGTCTTGGGGAGCCTGGTTCCGGAAGAGCCTCCCCTCCGTCTCTGTGCTGTGACTGCGCAGGTCACACCCCTTCGTACCCTCACAGCTTCGCTAGCGAGGGTTCCTCTGGGACCCCGGGAGTGGAAACGGCCCCAGGGCAGCAGCAGGATGTTGACTGCCCCAAAGCTCAAGCCTTTGACCTCAGCAAGGGGAAACAGACAGCCACAGGGTGTGCCCCAAAGGGAGCCGCGGGTACCACTAGAAGGACGGGACTGAATAGTAGTGACATGTGCTTGGAGCGTGGGGCACGCAGCCAGGCCCAGGACGGACACGGCACACGGACTGTTCGGGCAAGGGGCTGACACCTCTGTCTAGGGCACGAGGGGGTCGCTGGCCAGGCCGTCACTGGAGGTCCTGAGAGCAGCCGCAGCAGCCGGAACCAGGGCTGTGTTCTCTGCTTCCTGGGGCACGTGGGTTGGCAAGCTTGGCCCCCACAGGGAAGCGGACCTTCTGGAGCCTCGCTCACCCCTGCCCTGCCCTCCAGCCATCCTGGCTTTCTGCCCCCTCTGCAAAACAGGCAGGATTCCACATGCACTCTGGTCATTTCCTGCACTTCTTAACCCCTGTGTCCCATCCCTCCAGGGCTCAGGTCTCCCCAGCCCCCTGGGGTGTGTCAGTGACCGCCAGCCGGGAGCTGGTCTGGCTTTGGAGTCACACAGTTCCCACCCCCCACGCTGCTTTGTGTCATCCAGCACGTTTCCTCCCCTTCTGAGCCTCAGTTTCCTCATCTGGTAAATGGGTATGATTATACCTACATTGTCTTGCATAAAATGCCAGGCACACTGCTTGGTAGGGAGCAGTCACTAGTGCTCGGAGGATGTTCGAGTGAGTCCCCGGGGCACCTTTCCTTGGAGGTAGGTGTGTTTTCACTGAGGTATTCTCGAGAGCACAGGTGTTGCTCCAGGAGTGGGTAGTTAAGGTGTGCAGGGCCGCTGGTCCTGTGCCCAGGGCCACCCAGGGGCCTCACCTGAGGTCAGTCACGGAAAGGCAGTCTCATGTGTGGGCTGGGGGTCTGGCTGCCTCGCAGAAGTCTGGTCGGCTGGGACCCGTGAGAGCTGGGGGCCTGTGCCTGTTCAGGAGAGAGCTTTGCCCACCGCCCCCTGGGCAGCAGCCTCAATGCCAGTGCCCAGAGGAGTCCCCGGGGACTCAGAACCAGGTAGGAGAAAAGTCGTAGGTCAGGCGGTGGAGAGGAGACGGTCCACTAGCAAGATTGAGAGCAGAGTGAAGGATTTGGCAGAAAGAGGACCGGGATTAGCAGAGAAGACAGAGGGAAAACATTTGGGAGACTGAAAACAACATACTTGTGCAGTCGTTGATGTGTAAACAGCAAGAGGACTCCATCCATCATTCCTGGTTAATGAGCTTGGCCTTCAGAGGCCCCAAGCAAATGGCTTTTGTAACTTCTTCCAGAGCTCTCAGTGAAAGCCAAAGATAAAAACGGAAAGAGGTTAATAAATGACAACGCGTGACATCTCCGTGGGCCCCAAGTTGGCCTCGTGGGCTGCGGAGCTGCTTCGTGAGTGGGCAGAGGTGGTTATTCATTAGATTTCCCACCGGGAGGCAGGTGGGGCCTCGTGGAGGGTGTACACCTCGGAGCCAGACCCACCACCGCCGTTCGCTTAGGGAATCTCCAAGCTCACAAAGCCGGTCTCACGGGGCCGGTGTTCTTCTACTTCAGAGCATGGAACTCATGGCACTGAATGCCCCACCTAGCTGACGTGCCAGGAGGGGGCGTGGCAGGGTCCGAGCCCTGCGTCTGTGCGCTCTGTGAACGCGAGCCCGTGGGGGATGGTTTCACACATGCCCGCGACGGCCTCACACAGCACCAGCAGTGGTAGGGGCCCTGCCCTGCGAGGCGTCCCCTTCAGCCAGGCTTCACGTGTTGTGTGCAGCAAAATACACACAACGTGAAATCGACCATCTTAACCAGCTTTAGGTGCCCAGTTCCGAGCATTAAGTACATCGTTGTGCAGCCATCACCACCCTCCATCTCCAGAACTTTCTCATCTTCCCAGACTGGAACTCTGTCCTCATTAAACATGAACCCCTCCTTTCCCTCCCCACAACCTGGCTTTAATACATCAGCTCCTCAGTCCACACAGTGTCCCGATGCCTGTGTGCAGCTGTTCCCCAGAGCCGAGAAAACAGACTCCGCGAGAACCGGGACTCTGCTGAGGCCGCACCCAGCAAGTCAGGGACTGGAGCCCTGGCTGCCTGCTCCCAGACCTGCAGATTTGTCCCAGCTAGTTGGCCTTTCCTTTGAGTTCCCCCCAAATAGCTCTGTTCTGCAGATGTGCAGATCCGCAGCCAATCTCAGGCAGGGGGAGTTTGAGCCTCGCGCGTTAGAGGAGAAAGGGTTCCCAGCGTCTGGGGGGAGCATTCTCTTTGGCTGACCCAGGGAGAGGGAGTAGGAACGTCGCCCACGGGGAGGCAGATGCCTGTTGCGAGCTGGCCTGCCTGAGGGCGACACCGTCTGTGAACAAGCAGCACAAGGAGAAGAGAGCGGGCATCCCCCTCCCCCAGGAGCACCCCCACCCAGCCCCTGGTGTGCGTTGACAGGAGTCATCCTACTGCCAGTCTACTCTGATGATTTCCCATCTTTCTCATCACCCCTGCTGAGGCTCCCATTTTACAGAGGGGGAAGCTGAGGCTCAGAGAAGTCGGGGTCACGTCACTCCTAAGGGAGAGAGGTCTGGAGAGGCGGGTGGAGGAGGGTGAGGGCTGGAGGTGCAGTGGACTTGGAAACGAGGGGCTTGTGCTGGTATTGGCCCTGACTCTCAGTGATGCTGGATCTTTGGGTCTTTAATTTCCAATCTCAGAAAAGGAAAGAACCTTCATTTCTAACTCCTTTTCAAGTTTAATGTGGGAGCTGTGGGTCTGCTCTAATCCACGGGTGATTTAGACCCAGAAGCCCTTTGGTTGACACATCACTCAGAGGTCAAAGCACAAGCCCCCTGTTCTCTTTGGACCCCTTTCAAGAGCCTCTTGATCATCTTTTTCCTGAATTCCTAGCCCCTTTGGGCACATGAAAGGGACTTGTTCCTTGTGTGTGTTCCTTGATTCTCCCGTGATGCTTCCCAAAGGAGTCAGTGGTTGGACGTATCTCGTGGGTAGGCTGGGGCAACATCCTTCCCAAAGCCTCTCCCAGATGAAAGAGCAAGTCGAGGTTTTACTTTTTAACATTTCAAGGAATCAGGTGGCCTCAGGAGGTGTGTGGGTTGGCAGAGCAGTTTGGCTGTAGCCACCCCGATGAAAATGCGTCTGCGTGCCCTTCAACCCTGAAATGTGCTTCTCGACGGTGCCATGGACACGTGTGCACACGTGCCTCAAGACAGACGTAGGGAAAGCAGCCACAGAGGCTGGAGACCGTGTGCTGGGCACTGGTTAGATCTGTGATGATGTGCGTCCACGGGCTGGAGTTTCACACCACCACGTGAGAACCGAGGCAGCTCCGTGGACGGATGTGGAGTGACCTCCGGGATACATCGTTAGGCACGAAGATGGGAAGATTTAGAAAGGTTGAGGGGCGCCCTGGAAAGTTACCTACGGGCTGGCCTTTTCAGTCAGCTGTTTTACCTTTGGGAGCCCACGGGTGGGTTCCTGGGGTCGTGGGCAGCGTTTGGCTCACACACATGGGCCTGTGGGTGTGCACGCACGTGTGCAGAATCCTCCCATGGACCCACGATCCCCACAGGGTTAAACCCCACCATGTGAATCAGATGGGGAACTAAGGCCCAGACGTGCCTGGGTCACCACCCAATGGTCCTGTGTTGCCATGTGGCCCTGGGTACCTGGGTACCTGGCCCGGCTGGGCACTCAAGGCCCAGAGGGAGGGGGCACTGCCCTTGGCTTCCAAGAGGAGCCAGCCCAACGTGGGAGGTGGCCATGTTGACACACGTGCCAGCAAGCATGCTGGCTGGAGGGTCAACGCAGGCCACAGAGAGGCACTCGAGGCCTCAGCGGCGTGGAATATTTGGAGAGCTGCTCTGGCCCACCTGGCCCAGTCTGGCAGGTGGGATTCACCCACAGCCGCCTGTGACAGGACCGCCTCTCTGAGCAGAAGGGGTGCTTTGCCTCTGCCGCTTACCCGTCTCCTTTCCTCCCCAGTTCGTTGAAGTGGAAGGACAGATCACGTCCTTGGTTGACCTTCACCCATCCTTCCTAAGGAAGGGTTTCCGCCGGGAAATCTTCATCGCCTCAATATGTTGTGTCAGCTACCTGCTGGGGCTGACCATGGTGACGGAGGTAGGTGGCTCTCTCACCTGGCACGAGGGGCCTCCCCTGGCAGGGCCCTTGGTGCTCTAAGTGTGTTTCAAAGGTCAGTTCAAGGCCACCCCATCTCCCCGCTCCCCCTGCCAGTGGAGACAGTGGCTGGGTGACAGGTGCAGGCCTGCTGAGCTCCTGGCTGCCCGACTTCAGAGGTCCTGCCTCACTCGGGGCAGCAGGAGGCAGCTCAGGACCCGGCACTGGAGCCGAACTCCCCGGCCTGCTTCCCTGTTACCCTGGCAACACAGTGGCCACGTGCTGCCCTCTGTCCCACCTCATCCCAAGAGGCCTGGGGAAGGGGCGCGGCAGCCGAAATCCATGTTAACAAGAGCTCTGTTCCCCGCCCCTGCCTCACCGTGTGCAGTGGCCCTTCTCAGGCCTGCAGGGGAGGGGAGCGTGTGAGCTAGCCCGGGCCCAGGCTGGTCTCTCCTGCACACCCCACCCCCTCCCCGTATTCTCCAGCACAGGGTTGCGTTTGCCCCCAACTTCGGGGTTTCACATCCCCAGTTTTCCTTACCAGAAGTAAACATAAATGCTTTCCTCGAAGTGTCTGTAAGAAACACCCCCTGAAAAGCAGATCACAGGTTCGTACGCTGAGCAACTGGGTCTCGCTAAAGTCTTCCGTGTTGGCCACAGTGGGTTTTAAGCGCCTCCTTTGGAAACATGCTTGAGTGAATCCATCATTTTTTGCTAAGAAATACACGTTTTGCTGTCATTTCTCTCTGTGTGTGTCTTTTTAATTAAACTTGTCAAACATGAAGTTAAGCATCTTTTTACACATGTATCTGGTCCTCACACCCTCTGCCCATTGTTTTTCTTGGGTTTTCTATTTCTTATTGACAGGTCAGATCTCTGTATACATTGAAGGAATCAAATGCCAGTTACCAAATCCACCGTCTCTGGTTTTCTCTCCACAGGGCGGCATGTATGTGTTTCAGCTCTTTGACTACTACGCAGCTAGCGGTGTATGCCTTTTGTGGGTTGCATTCTTTGAATGTTTTGCTATTGCCTGGATATATGGTGAGTAGAGATGTTTTCATATCTTTCTCAAGTCTTTCCTTTGGGCTTCTCTACTTAGAATCTTCAGAAACAGAATTCTAGTGGGAAGTTCATTTCGAGTCAAAGACCTAAAGGCCCTCCCTGCCCGGACCTTTTCTCTCAAGCCTGCCCCTTCCAGCACAAATAATATGACTGTAGCCCCACTGAAGATTCTCCCTATGCTGAAGGTGCGAGGTGTGACTGGATGCTTTGACAAACACAGATTTTGGCCATGCAGGGGTGTGTCTTTGATGAACCACTCTGGGGTCCAGGAATGGTCCATTCTGACTTCCTCAGGACCTTGGAGTGGTCACACCAGGATCTGGGGGTCTGCCTAAGGTTGCCAGAAAAATACCGGGTGCCCAGTGATATGAGAATTTTAGATCATTTCGGATAAACATCTGGCAACACTTGGGTCTATGTGGTGTGGAAATGCAGAGACCTGGATCCCCCTCCCCCCGCCATGGCCCTTGAGCCCCCGCTGTGCCGTTCCCGGGGCTGCATCGGCCGCCGTCAACATCTGTCTGCCTCTGTCTCTCGCAGGCAGTGATAACTTTTATGACGGTATTGAGGACATGATCGGCTACCGGCCTGGGCCCTGGATGAAGTACTGCTGGGCGGTGGTCACTCCGCTTCTCTGTCTTGTGAGTGTCCTTCCACGTGGCCGTGGGCAGGAGCCATTCCTCCCCAGGGCGTGACGGTTTCACCAGTTAACCCGTCGTTCGCGCGTCAGGCGCTCAGTGCTGACCTGTGACAAGCCGAGTGGCGGCTCTGCTCGGAGAGGGCCGGGCTGCTCCGGAGGGTGCCCTGTGAAGGATGAGTAGGCGCTTGTCGGGAGGAGAGAGCAGGAGGGGCACTGCTGGCGGAGGGGCATGAGTTGGGCACGTCATGAAATTTCAGGGGCTCCATCACCGAGCACATGACCGTTCCCCAAGCCCTTCCAGAGTTCATGGGCACAGTCAGGGTCACTGATTAGGTTGAGGCGCCTTGGGGAATGTTAAAGGGAGACGTCATAGACTCTGGAAATGTGGTGTTTCCCATAGAGGGTGGGGCTTGTGCCTGGAGAGAGCAGGTCCCAGCAGAGAGGAGCTTTGGGCTCTCCCAGGAACAAGGAAGCTTCCACAGCCGCCAGCACCCAAGGGCAGTGTTGTGCCCGTCCCTCTTGGCACCGGGTTCCCGCGCCCGTCGTCTCGGGATGTGGCCTTGGGGCCCAGGCACCCGCTAGGCTCCGCTGGGAGGCTCTGGCCACAGGGAGGTCCCCTGCAGCAAAAGTTGCTGCCCTGCCAGCGTTTGAAACGACTGTGAGCTTGGGGCTAATTGCAGGGGAAGACGTGTGCTGTGCTGCTCTCGGCTCAGACCGTGGGCAGCACAGGTGGCAGCAGTGTTCCTTGCGTTTAGGAACCAGGTGTCAGGAGATACAGCGGCCCTCCCCTCCGTGACTTCTGTTTCAGGGCCCCAGTTTCGTCGTTTGTAAAACTCACGTGGGGCTGAGTGGCAGCGACAGCCTTAGGTTGTCACTTTATTACTGAGCGTGGCCTTGGCCTTTTCATCGGAGATGCAGATTTCCCCACAAAATTAAGTGACGTGTAGCCGCCAGTGGCCACACTGGGGAGTGCATTTAGGGGGGTGCAGAGCCCAGGTTCTCATCCTCACTCAACGTTTGTTTGGGGGCAGCTCCTCCCACCACTCTGACCATCAGAGTCTTCCTCCCTCCCTCCCTGGGATTGGATAGGTGAGAGGCTGCATCCTGAGGTGGCAGGATGAAGTCGCCTGGTGGGAAGAGACACGTGATCCAGGCAGATTCGCTGCTTCCTGCGTTGGGAGAGCAGAGCCGCCCTCCCCTGGGACCCGCCCCACTAAGCTTCACCGCACACATAGGACAGAAACAACAGGGCCAGGCCTGCAGTGGGTGCCTAATGGACAGCGTCTGCAGCTTCAGGCCCGCGCCTCCCTCCCAACCTGTCCCCAGTTCTGATTTACATAGATGTGTCTTCCCTTCAAAGCCCCCTTTTTAGATAATGATGGTTTAAGTCATTTTCACATTGTGGAGCAATCCCAGGCCATTCTGGGTTCTACACGGAGAGGCTGTATGTCTGACCCGAAGCAGAAGCCCCAGGCCTGCAGCCAGCCTCGCGTACGCCTCTCCCGGACATGTGGACTTTGCACAGGCTGACCCCACCTCACCCCTCCGTTCCTGGACGAATGGCTTGGCTGCCGCTTAGGCTGGACCCCCCCTCCCCCGCCAGGGCAAGGCCCAGGTCCTCATCCTGCCTTGGGGGCTGGGCCTGGGGCTCAGAGAGCAAGGTGGAAGGGCGGAAGAAAGGCTTTCACCTGTGTGGCTGGCACTTATTGTGCACCTGCTGTGTGCCGCAGAGCTGCACCACGGGTCAGGGAGACAGGAGGGAGACAGACACCCCTCCTGCTCTCATTGAGTCAGGCTGGGTGAAGAATGAGTAATTGTGACCACGGAAAGCTAATTGTGACCCGCTGTCTGGGAAGGAAAGTGCGGGCACCTGACTGAGCCTGGGTGGGGCCTGGGCAGGACCATGAGTGCGAATTTAGAATGAGGAGGAGATGAGGGAAACAGAGGGCCACTGAGAGGGGACAGTCTGCCCAGAGGCCCCGGGACCAGCTGCTGAGAAGCCGAAAGGAATTCCGGGTAGCTGGAGTGTGGACGTGGAGGAAGAGGCAGTGGGTAGGTGACAGGGAAGTGCCAGCCAGGCAAGGAGTTTGCATCCTGAAGGCCCTGGGGAGCTGCAGAAGGGTTTTGAGCAGGGAGGCGGTTTGGTCAGGTTTGCCCTGGGGGCGGCCCCCCCACAGCCCAGGGAGAAGGGTGTGAGCCCCTTGGGTGGGTCCTGCCCTGGGCTCAGAAGCCCGCTGACCACCCCTGTCTCTCTCCACAGGGTTGTTTTATCTTCTCTCTCGTCAAGTATATACCCCTGACCTACAACAAAGTCTACGTGTACCCCACCTGGGCCATCGGGCTGGGCTGGGGCCTGGCCCTGTCCTCCATTGTGTGCATCCCCTTGGTCATGGTCATCCGCCTCTGCCAGACGGAAGGGCCGTTCCTCGTGGTGAGCATGTGGGGCCCCAAGGCTGGGTGTGGGGTGGGGGCAGGATGCTGAAGGCCAGCCAGCTGTCCGTTTGCTGTGTGACCTTGGGCCGGTCACTTGCCCTCTCTGAGCCCCACACCCCTCACCTGCCGCCCTGTGGAGTGGTTGAGACTGTGGGCAGGAGAGTGCGCAGTGGGAAAACGGGCAGCAGTGACACGTTCGGGGGCCGGGCTGGGGGCTGGAGAGGTGGCAGTGGCTTTGGATGCCAAGATAAGAGCCAGAGCTTCACCCGGGAGCAGTGGGGGCCAAGTTTCCAAAGCAGTGAGACAGGAGACAGGAGCTCGGGGGGAAGGCTGAGTTCTAGCCAGAGGCCTCCCTGACCCTGGGGCCGAGCTTTGGCCGAGCCCAGCCCGTGCTGGCGTTCCCATCGCCGGGCTCAGGGCCTCACTGCTGCCTGACCCTCAGAAGCCACCTCTGCTCCAGGCAGAACCTCCAGCTCCCAGGCCTCTGTGCCCGCCAGTCTCCTCCCCCACGCCTCCCTCCCGCCACCCTCCTCTCAGAATCGCTCCAACAATCCTGGAGATTCCAGGCCCTGGCAAAAGTCAGGGCTCTTTCCAAGAAATCCTTTTCTTAGAATCTCCCTTAGCCTTTGGGCTTGGGCTGGCTCCAAGACAGCACTGTTTTGTTCTGGGCTGTTTTTATTGTTATTCTCTTAAAATTCTGGAGCCAGGATGTCCTGGGGCTGTGGCTCCCCCTTGGGCTGGGCCTTTCCTTGTGGGCGGGGGATTGGCCTGGAGGTGGTGTTGGTCGGGGGGAAGGGGAGGCCAGGCAGAAGGGGACCAGACCAGCCTTCCCGAGACAGAGGAAGTAGTCAGGGACGTGCCAGGGAGGAAGCCATGAGGCCGGGGTCTTTTGGAGCCGAGATGGCCCTTGGGGTGTTCCTGCGGCACCGGACCCATTGTATTTTCTCCGAGGACACAGGCACGGACCCCAGTGTTCAGCTGGAATGCTGATTAGCCCAACCATTTGTCAAAATACTGAAATACTGGGCCTGGGACAGACCCAGCCCCTCCCCCAAGAATTTCCAGACGGTCCCTACCACCTAGAAACTAGAGGGTTAAGCGAGGGCACAGCAGGGGGTGTGAGGTGTTCGTTGTGATGCTCAGTGCCCACAGCTACACCCAACAGGTCACTGACTTTTGGCCCCTTGAAGCCTAGTTTTAAAATACTGTTGCATCCCACGTTTAGAGGTTTGGGTAAAGTGGGGTTGGTATGAGGGAAGGATTCAAGTCCACCCCGAATTCCCATCCTATCCTCACCCCCAAACCTGACCAAAGCTCCCTCCCCTGAAGGCAGCCGGCCACCATCCACCTGCCTTCAGCACATGCCCCTCGACCACCCACCTGCGCAGGTTGTCGAGGGGTCTTCCCAGCCACGGACTTCTCTCTGAGCTCCGTCCTGGGAGGATTCCAGTTGCGTCTGCGCCTCCTGGATAAACAGGGCCCCAGGCGGCTGCCCGGGGGTGTCTGCCGCGCGTCTCCCCTTTCGGGCGCACACCCTTTGCACGGATGTGGGGAGAGGCAACGCCCTGGAGGGGGAGCAGGGCCTGCCCCTCCTGCGGGCCTTCCGCCCTCGCCCTGTGCCTGGGTCTCCGGTCTGGTCCCTGCAGGGCCCAGGCAGCCGGCGCAGGTGGGGAAGGGGGCCCAGGAGCGGGGGCTCGGGAGAAGGTGAGCGCTGTGGCACGGGGCAGTAGTGCTCTCAGCGATGGCCCCTGGGATCAAGGAGACGTGGGCCTCCTGGGGTTGCCAGATCTTGTGGTTTTTAAAGAGCAGATGGAAATTTGAATTTTCAAATGAAATGCTGTAGCTTTTAACAAGCAGCTTTTAAAAATTGTCACACACCTAGGTGGAAAATAAATGCCAAGATAGAGGGTTTCTTGTTGGCAACGGCTTCCCATTCAAGCCTCTGAGTGGACACTTTGCGGGAGGTGGGCTGGGAGGCAGGAGCCCCGAGTTCCAGTGCTGCTGGTTTTCTCGGTGCCCTGGGGGATCGTTCCCGCACTGACCCTATGATCCAGCGCCCCGGGGAGGACAAGCTGCCGCCTGCCGGGCCGGAGACCCGCCTCTGGCCCTCTGACAGGAGGGGCCGCACAGACCCAAGCAGTGGGCTCCAGGCCTCAGCGGGGACATGGAGAAGGCAGGACATGCGGCTTTGGGAGACAGAGGAGTCTGAAGGTTCTCCTCGGGGAAGGTGGGGGCCATGGGAGGCTCAACCTCCAGCTGCAATTGCAGAAACTCAGCTACTTTGCACGTCAGAGAAATAGGGGACACAGGAATCACAAGAGGCGTACTCCAGCTCCCTGGGAGAAAGACTGGGGGCAAGAGTTTGGAGGTCCGAGTACCCTGGCTGAGGTATGGAAGCAGAGCTTGGCCAAGGAAACCACCGGCGGGGACGCTGCCCTCATTCGGGGCCTGGAGGGACCTTCGTTCAAGTCCTCTGTTTGCCAGTGGGTGACATGGGAGGTCCAGAGAGGGTAGTAGTTTGGCAGAGGCCACACAGCACACTGGCAGGACCCAAGGTGAAGAGGGAAACCAAGCCCCCTGACGTGCCTCCCCACGCCTGTCCCCTTCCCTCTCCAGAGACTCAAGAACCTGCTGACCCCGAGGGAACCCAACCGCTGGGCCGTGGAGCGCGAGGGGGCGACGCCCTACAGCTCCCGCGGGTCCGTGAACAGCACACTCAGGAAGCCAACGCACATCATCGTGGAGACCATGATGTGAGCTCTCTCCGGTCGACAGGCTGCTTTCCTGCTGTTTACTAACGTTAGATTCTCATAGGACCAGGTTTACAGAGCTTTATATTTGCACTAGGATTTTTTTTTTAATTGTCACAGAAAATGTTACTCTGTGTGTGTGTGTGAGTGTGTGTGCGTGTGTGTGTGGTGTCGTGCGTATGTGTATTTTGTTTTGATTTGGGGATATTTTGTACAAAAAGAAAACCCACGGGCAGCTGTCCGGGGCGAGGCAGAGCTTTCCTATGGAATTAGATGTATTTTATGGGAACTTGGTAAATCTTTCTTTGTATTGTTTTTAAACATACAACTATGTATACACGTAGAGATTTTCATACACTTTTACCACTTGAATTGATCTTGCCAGCAGTCAATCTCGTTTTCAAAAGCAATTCTTCGGTGCTTGTGTAGCTGGCAGAAAGTTCTGCTCCCCCCAAAACACAGGGACCGCAGACGCATTTTAAAGGTGTAGTACCTTACGAACCTGGTTCAAGTGAAGCAAACAGCTATCTGGCCAGACCCCGAGGGGCTGGAGAAAGGAAGGCTGTCGGGAGACGCCTCATGATACTTGTAGTCAACAAGAAAGATGCCAAAATAATGAACCAACCCCTCAAGCGAAGGGACTGAGAGCCCGCAGAGGAGGCCCAAGAGCAGAAGTCTGGTGCTAAGGGCACTGGGGACCGCCGCATCAGGGGCGGAGTCCCTTTTATTTTGAGGCTGAGGGTGGATCGTCAGAAAGACTGCCGAACCATCAGTCTGTGAGGCAGGGACGTCCTTCCTGGAGTGTCCCAGGGAGGGAGCGGAGGCTGGCCCACAAGGAGCTGGAGGTCTCAGGGCTCCAACCTCACACAGGTGGGTCTGTTGCCTTGGAGGGGGGGTCCCACCAGGTTCTGGTCGTTCCCCCAGCTGACCTCTCTTGAAGCTTCCTGTAGGGGAAGCATGATGTATTTGGTGAGGGGCGAGGGGTGAGCAAGTGGACCAAAAGGACGAGGCCCCAGGCGCCCGGGGCCTGGTGTGTGTGTGTAGGGGGTGCTCTTCTTTCCCCATCTCTCCACCCTCAGCGCTGTCTTCACCTCCCAAGGCTCTTGTTGAAGACCTCAGCCCGGAGCCACCCTGGCACCTAGCAGGGAGTGCTAGGAGTGAGCTTTCGCTGGGGCAAGGTGCTCCCCAAACTCTCCTGCAAGTTCAGGCACAAGTGCAACCCATGTTGGTAACCTGGGAGATGAGGAAACTCTTTATTCCCCTGTCCCCCGCAAAAGCTGGGGTCGGGTGTACACCATGTGGGGGTCGAGGTCAGGAGATGTCAGGGTTGTTCAGGGGCAGGCACCCCAGAACTGGCGTCTCTCCCAGCACCAGGACGGAAGGCACTCCACCTTCAAAATCCCGAGGACAGATGCACCTCCATCCGCCTGCATTTGGACCTAAACTGTGCCATTTAAACAGAAACTTCCAAGTTCAGAGTCTCAAGTAAACCAAAACATTGTCACGCACAAACGGCAGTGACTGCCTTGGGGGTGTGGAGAGCGCGGTCCGGCTCAGGCGTTCAGAGCAGGGCCTCTGAGTCCTGGGACCCCCTCCCCAAATCCAGGCAGGGGAGGAGGCTTGGGTGTCCCCCTCCCGAGGGGCAGAGGCGATCATGAACCTCTTGTCTTTGGCGAGCGTGCACAGTCCGCTGTCTCCAAAGCACATACTCTGCCAAACAACACCCAGTCCTATTCCAAACTGTCAGCAAGTCTCTGCTCCTGTTTTACTGTGTATTTATGGTTGCCACTGTGTCTGAGTTGATTGTATTGTTTTTGGTTTTTTTCCCTAATTTTATTGAGTAGCAATGTGACCTGTTCTCCTTTGTCTTATGGAATTTTAGTAAACGAATCACTGTCGATGACTGGGGACAGGGGACGTGCAGGGGCGAGGGGGGCTCGGACCCCCGGTGAAAGGCCACAGTGTTTCGGATTGGTAGGCAAATTGCAACATGGCCTCTTCTTATAAGATTCCCAGACCAAATTCTAGACCAAAGACACATGCAGACCACGTCCCCAGGCCTGGCCTGGAGGGAAGGTCAGCCACTTTCCCAAGCCCCATCCTCGCCCATCTCCCGGGGCACCTGTCTCCAGTTGTGACCCTCTTGTCTGGTCCCCTAGTTCTTGTGTATCCACGGAGCTCTGCTCTATGAGTACAACGTGTAATGATGTGTGACTTTTATGTCTCCACATAAAGGAAACTTGTCATTGGAGCTCGCAACTCTGGTCCGCCTGCCTCCAGGCAAGTCCCCCGCCCTCGCTCTGCCTGGGATGGGTTGGAAATTCTGATGTTTGCAGCCAGATCTGGAAGGGATGCAAGAGAGAGGTTGAGAGGATGTTTTTAGGATGCAGAAATGGGTAATGGCCCCACGATAAGCTCACCTAGGGAGACGCTTCATTGAGCTGGGCCTGGGCCTCGTTAGTCCCTGCGGTAGAACCGCATGGTCACTGATGGAGAGGCTTCCTGGGCCCCCCGGTCAGCGCGCTCGTTGTCTAAGGGGCGTGTTCTCCCTGAAGACCAAAGACCGGCCTTTATGAAAAAGGACATGCTCCCTCCCCGAGTTCAGGGGCGCGGTGAGCAGCACCTGCCCTGTGACCATCCTCGGGGCCGGCTGGACCCCAGGCTGTGGCTCAGTGGGACAGGCAGCACCGGTCATCTGGCCCCCCACCCAGCAGCCCTCAGGGAGTGAGGCCCTGAGACGCCTGTTGAGCAGGAGGAAACCGAAGATGCCAGTTGGTGTGCAGGAGGCAGAGCCCCTTGGGCAGGATTTAGCCTGAGGCCACGTGGGAAATTCCCAGGTGGCGGGAAGTGGCCTTGGATGATTTCTGGGCCGTACACAGCTCTGTCTCTGTCTCTGTCGCTCCGGTCCCACATTCTCACCCCAGATCCCCAACACACCCCAAGACGGTGGGGACACACAAGGGGAGAGGGAGCCCCCCTCAGCCCAGCCCAGAGTGGTCTTGTGTCCCCAGGGGCCACCACACAGTGGTCAGGGCCCCAGCCGGCATCTCCCAGCACTACCCCTCCAGATGCGGCAATGCTTTGCGCAGCCGGTGCTCCAGCAGGCGAACCTCCCTTCCGCCCCAGGCCTCAGAGCCTGTTCGGGAAAGAACCCAAGAGCAACCCCCCCAGGCGGCTAGAGGTCCCACCCAGCCCTCAGACCCAAGGTCAGGTTGGGCCCCGTGGATGCTATGAATATCACTGCAAAAATCCAACAGGCACAAAACAACAAAGGTCAGACCTCAAAACTTGGAGAGGGGTGTAGGCACCCAGAAGCCAGGAAATAACATTTCTGCCCCCAGGGCTCCCTCTCAATGCCTGGCTTTCAGAGTGCTGCTCGGAAGCTGGGTTTCATTGTTCTCTTGTGGGTGTCAGTACGGGTGTGTTCTGCCGCATTCCCTGAGGGATTGGAGCATCTTGTTTTATATTTGGCCTCAAATTGAGACGTTGGCTTCATTTTTTTTTTTTTTTTTTTACCCAATTAATTTTCGAATTCCTAGCAACTGTGACTCTATTTAGCACAAGAGAAAGCTGAGAATGTGGGTCTTGCCTCCTTCCAGAAATCTGTCTGGCTCATCAGGACTTTTTTTTGAAACTTCAAAATATTTTTAAGATATTTTAAACTTTTGTAAAAAATAAATAAATAAATAAGTCAACCAACAAGAGACTCTTCCGAGGAGGAGTGTTTGTATTTGAATAAGAGCCTTGGTGTGTAATTCAGTCTTGCAGTATACAAGCTTTTGTGTATAATGTTTTCGGACATGAATCCCTGTATTTTGCAGGGTTTTTCTTTTCCTCTTTCACTTTTTAGATAAACATGTATATCGGTATTTTAAATTCATCGTTGCTTTTTTTTTAGAGGAGTTTGTAATCACCTTATAACATGAAAATAAACATTTCCTTTTTAAAATCCAAAACGTGTGGGTTCTGTTCTGACGCAGCTGTTTCTCTTTACTTTTGGCAAGCACTTTACAGTTTACAGAGGGCTTTCAGTTCCGCCCCAGGACATTCCTCAGAGGGGAGTGTTATTCTCCAAGGTTGCAGACACTGAGGTAGAGGTTCAGGAAAGGACAGTTTACCTCTGGGCTCAGGAGTCCCTGAGAGAGTAGGGAGTCGCACTCAGGTCCCCGGGTTCCAGGTCTGCTGCAGCTGCTGCCACTGATGCTCTGCAGCTGGGAGGTCTCGGCCAATCACCTGGGCCCCTGTCGCCATGGGGTGAAGCACCGCCCCCTCCACGCTGATTGGAGCTCACCACGCCCCAGCACCAGGTGCTCTCACTTACACCCAAACCGGGGCTCTGTCCGCCATAACCAAGGTTGCACAGGCAGCGGGAAGGCTGGTAAGTGAGCAGCCCTGGAGGGACGTTGCCACGGGCGCTGGGACCTCAGACGGGAGGGCAGTCATGACGCCAGAGGTCAGTGGTTGGCACAGATGTGCTTGGCCTTGGGAGTCACGAGTCCAGCCCGCTGTTACAGACGAGGAAACCGCGACCGGGAGAGGGGCCTGGCTTCCCCGGGGTCACAGAGCAGGTCCCTGTTTGGGGCAGCCTTCCTGCCCACTGGCCCATCCACCTTTGTGAGTGTGCGAGGTCAGGGGGCTTGTGGCGTCTTTTCCCCAAATCCTCAGACCAAAAAACCTTTCTCAGTAACTCATTATACATAGACCATGCTAGAGTAGACGCTTCCTCCCCACTCGTTCTGTCCACCTTCCTCCCTCCCTGCGTGTCTTGGCTACTTAACCTGTGTTCACATCCTGGCTCCATACCTGTGTACATTACTTAACCTCTCGCCTCCTCCACTCCACTCAGATGTTGGGACAATAATACAGTTACCTCCAAGGCTGTTGGGGAGGATCTATAAGGGTTTCTTTTTAATTGAAGTATAGTTCATTTGTAATGTTGTGTTAGATTGAAGTGTACAGCAATGTGATTCAGTTATACATACATATCTACACTCTTTTCCAGATTCTTTTCCGTTATAGGTTATTATGAGATTCTGAGCCGAGTTCCCTGTGCTTATAGAGTAGGTCCTTGTTATCTATCTGTGTTATATTTAATGGTGTATATATGTTAATCCGAAACTCCTAATTTATCCTCCTCATCCCTTTTTATAACTGTGAGTTTGTTTTCTATGTCTATGGGTCAATTTCTGTTTTGTAAATAAGTTCATTTGTATCATTTTTCTGTATTCCACAGAGAGGTGGTATCATATGGTATTTGTCTTTATCTGATTTACTTCACTTAGTATGATCACCTCTAGGTCCATCCGTGTTGCTGACGATGGCATTATTTCATTCCTTTTATAGCTGAGTAATATTCCATTAAATACATGTACTGTTGCAGAAAAAAAACTGATCCCACGAGAAACCAAGCACAACACTCGGAGAGTTGGAGAACTCAGGTTTATTAAGCCGGCGGACCCAGACGAGCTAACGCTCCAAAATTCTGGGGCCCCGTTTCAGGGGAGTCTTCTCCTTATATAGGTTAAAACATACAGCTATAATTGGTACAAACTGATTGGCTACAAATTACTATAGGTCACGGGCAGTTACAGAGCGCGGGAGTTGCCAGGGGTTACACACATAGTAGAGGGTCCTAACAGGAACTTGTAGGAGCCGGACATTCCATTCCTATCAGGACTAAGGTCCCAATTTGCATTCTTACATTGGTTGCAGGTTGAAGTTAATGGTCACTTAACAAGTCTATGTGCAAAGGGTCTCAAACAAAGGCTTGGGGTGGGTGCCTGAGAGCTAGACAGTCTTCCCTTATCTGATCACTCTTAGTCATTCATTTTACTGTTTAACTGAGAGTGGCGAGCAGGCCTTTGCAAGATAGAGGAGAGGAAGTTTCAATTTCCTCATCAGTACCCCATCTTCTTTATCCATTCCTCTGTCCGTGGACACTTAGGTTCCTGCATAGTGCTGCAGTGAACATTGGGGTGCATGTATCTTTTCGAATTATGGTTTTCTCTGGATGTATGCCCAGTAATGGGATTGCTGGATCATATCGTAACTCTTTTTTTTATTTTTTTTAAGGAACCTGCATACGGTTCTCCATAGTGGTTGCACCCATTTACATTCCCACCAACATTGTAGGAGGGTTCCCTTTTCTCCACACCCTCTCCAGCTTATTCTTTGTAGACTTTTAAGGATGGCCATTTTGACTGGTGTGAGGCGATATCGCATTGTAGTTTTGATTTGCATTTCTCTAATAATTAGTGATGTTGAGCATCTTTTTCATGTGCCTGTTGGCCATCCGTGTGTCTTCTTTGGATAAATCACTATGTAGGTCTTCTGCCCATTTTTTGATTGGGATTTTTGTTTTTTTTTTTGATATTAAGTTGTATGAACTGTTTGTGTATTTTGGAAATTAATTCTGTCAGTCACATCCTTTGCAAATATTTTCTCCCAGTCCATAGGTTGTAGTTTTTTTGTTTATGGTTTCCTTTGCTGTGCAAAAGCTTTTAAGTTTAATTAGCTCTCATTTGTTTATTTTTGTTTTTATATCTATTAGTCTAGGAGATGGGGCCAAAAAAATATTGCTGCGATTTCTGTCCAAGAGTTTTCTGCCTATGTTTTCCACTAAAATTTTATAGTATCTGGTCTTCCATTTAGGTCTTTAATCCATTTTGAGTTTATTTTTGTATATGGTTTGAGAAAATGTTCTAATCTCATTGTTTTACATGTAGCTGTGCAGTTTTCCCAGCACCACTTGTTGAGGAGACTGTCTTTTCTCCATTCTATAGTCTGCCTCCTTGGTTGTAGATTACATTGTTGAAGGAAGCGGTAGGGGTAGGCAGGACACCGAGGCTGGCAATACAGGAAGCAGTGTTTATTGTACCGGTACAGGCCCAGTAGACTCACATCCAAAGACTGAGCCCCGAAACAAAGAAAAGTTTCCCCTTCTATAAACCAGTTCCTGCGCTTTGTGGGAGCCTATAGCTATGCTTATCTAGGCAGGGGCAAGGTACAGAGGCCAGAGTGCAGACGTTAGGTTTTCCCTCATCTCCTTGACTCAGATGTCTGGGCTGCCCAAGGCAGGGTCTTTGTGAAAGAGGCCATAAGGTACTTCTTCCCTGAGGTTTGCATTCTCTTCTGTTTGCCTCGTCCTTCCCTGCTTTGTTATTAACCTGCCTCATTCCCCCCTTTGATGCTTGGATCTGACTTAAGGTCCAATAGCATCATTTGCATCTTGACTTTCTGGTTGATATTTCCATAGTATCATTGCATGGGTGGCCGTTTTCCTTTTGACTAAATTTTCAATGAAGTTTGAGATGATTCAGATGATTAAGGGGATAAAACAAGGAAGCAATAGGAGAATTGCCAATATTGTGAGCATACTTATTATCAGAGTCTTGTAACCACCTAACGTTGAGAACCATTCTTCCAGCCAGCCAGTAATGGGGTTTTTAATTCCTGAATTTCTAGCCAGTTCGTCTGCCAATGATGGTAATCCCTTGAGGGCCTTAGTTATGGTGCCATCTGGGATGGTGTTATTGGGGATAAAGGTACAGCAGTTCCCTCCCAGCCTGACACATCCTCCTCCTTTCTCTGCTAACAGCATATCTAAGGCAATCCTATTTTCCCAGGTCATGCGGCTGGTGGCGTCTAACTGGCTAGCCACTCCTTCTAGGGCCTCTCTAGTATAATTAATACATCTTTGCTGGTTGTAGTAAATATAGTTTATCCAATCTACATTTTTGTTAACTGTCACCCACCAGAAAAGGAACGACTCAAATCCTGCTGCTATCTGATCTCTGGCCTTGAACTCACTGGGGACTCCCCTGGGCACTCCTATTGAGTCTAGATATATCTCTGGGTCGAAAGATCCCGGTATGGATCTTTTGGCCCTTGTAGGGGGATGGAATGCCAGGATGAATGGTATAGCCAACTGAACCAAGGCACATGTTCCCGTCCATCTGGTGGGCAATCTGTCCAAGAGAGTCCGGTTCCTGCAGTACCCCCAGACATTGGCCCAAGGAGTATTTAAGTTGGAATAATTGGCTCCCGGTTCATGCAACACGTCTCTTGGCTTTACGTGGTCTGACAGGTCTCCTACAGGAGTAGTGAACTTTTCTCCCCATCTAGAGAGACACGAAGAGTAGTTCATCTTTCCCACAGAGAAGGAGGGTGTTACCCTCAGGTCTGACTCGAGGATCGCCGGGTAGAGCAGGGCCAAACTCCTACATGTCTCATTTCCCCAGGCCTTTTTGTCTTGATAGAGTGCCATCATGCAGCCAAATCCGGAAGGATCATTGTCCCATCCGAGAGGGAACGGGACTACCTGTGCTTGGGGTCGCCCTGCAGCACCTGTGTAACAATCGCTTTTGTTTAGGGCCAACACTGAGAATTTTACCCATTCTATCCAGGCATTTGGCCCCCCATATCCTGTTTCAATTTCTAGAGTCTGCCTCAAATCCTTTACCTCAATCACCTTTACTTGTTTTGGATTATTTATAGGCTGGTGTTCTGATGTCTCCTTTTTTGGGTTAGGCGCTATGGTAGTAGATTTAACTCCTGGACGGCTAACTAAAGCTATATTAAATTTGGCCCGGGGGTCCCTTCCAGACGTGTCAGCTCCTAGTCCATAAGTCCGGGGAGCTACTGCAGGGAAGGTGTTTATTTCAGCAGGGTTATTAATAGAAAGGATTAGCGGATTACATTGTAAGGGCTGGCAGTTAGGGGGTGTAGTCCCTTTGTAAATATGCCATTTTGGCTTCAGGCGGTCCCATCCCTGCCTGAGGTGCCACCTGAGTGGACTTGTGCTGGCTGTCCACCCTTGGTACTGAGTGGTCCACCATATGTCACTCCAAGTCGGACAGGGTGGCCCCATGCTATTATCTGTCTCAGGACAGAGGTATTTATCTACCTGTGAGAGTTGTCTCTGTGCATTTAAGTCTCCACAGGGTATGACCTGGCAAGCATCAAACTTTACGGAAAAGGGAGTGGCTGATCTGGTCACATTAATGGTCGGCTCAATAGGGAAATAGGGGTTTTGGGTGCTTCCTATCACAATAATTATCCCAAACAGCCAATAGCAAGCAAGCAGCTTATAAGCACGAGGAAAAACAGCACGAGTGAAGTCGTTTCCCCCCATGTCCGGTCTTCAGGAGCAGTAGATGCTAATCCCACAGCTAGATTTAGTGCCAAAAGTGTAACTAGAATCAAGAAAAAGGGATTACAGTCCATGGGGAGGCGATAATAGCCTTATCTGTCCTTTTGTTGTGGTGTCCTTTCTCAGGCTTGCGCCGTGCGTAGATCAGTCAGCTTCCGGAGTGACTGAGGCAGGGCTGTTGTCTTCTGGGCGTCCAAGCGCCACAACGTGTTTCTTTCCAACCGTCAGTTTACACGGGGCCGTTGGATCAGGGATGGACTCCCAGTCTGGAGAGGCCGGCTTCACTCTGCTGTGGTGAATCCAAGGTGTCCCCTCAGCCACCTTGACTGCAGTAGGCGTGGGCAGAATAACAGTGAACGGTCCCCTCCAGAGAGGCTTCAGAGGCTGGACATTCCGTTCCTTCACCCACACAGTATCCCCGGGTTTGAAGGGATGGACGTCAGTAGTTAGACTTACAGGCAGTCGTTCTCCCACCCAGTGATGTATATCTGTTAGGGTCGAGCCAAGGGCCTGCATCTGTTGTCTGAAGGTGGTATTTCCTATTTCTTTTAAATCTCCCCTCATGCTCCTAATTTTAGGGGGCGGTCGCCCGTAAAGAATTTCAAATGGAGAAAACCCAGTCTGTCTTCTGGGGCTTGCCCTAATTCTCAGCAGGGCAATAGGTAAGAGTTGATCCCAGTGTAACGGAGTCTCCTGACATAACTTGCTTCGCTGGAGCTTTAAGGTTCTATGCATTCGTTCTACTTTTCCTGAACTCTGTGGGCGATAGGCCGTATGTAATTTCCAAGTAATTTTTAATCCTTTGGCAACTAACTGTACTATTTCTGCCACAAATGCAGGCCCATTGTCTGACCCTATGGTAATTGGAATTCCAAATCGGGGAATGATGTCCCTCAGAAGGAGCCGGGCTACGTCTCGCACCTTTTCTGTACGGGTGGGAAAGGCCTCTACCCACCCTGAGAATGTGCACACAAATACCAACAGGTACATATGACCCCGGATGCGGGGGAGTTCGGTGAAATCTACTACAATATTCTCAAATGGAGTCCCTCCAACACTTTGTGACCCGGAGGCCATTCCTGGCCCCTGGCGTGGGTTGTTTTTGGCACACAGTTCACATTGTTTGCTTATTGCCCGAGCGATACTAGAGAGCCGGGGAACATAGAAGTGTTGGCTCAGAGTAATCTCTGAGGCTGTCCGACCCCCATGTGTTCCTTGATGGTATGATTTGACAAAGGCCGGGGCAAGGGCTTCTGGGATGGCTATGCGGCCATCCTCAAACTGCCACCATCCACTTGGGAGATATTTTCCCTTCTCAGTTTTAAGCCAAGTTTCCTCATTTTTAGAGTACCGAGGGTTCCATTCTGTCAGGGGATGGAGGAGTAAAGCAGTAGTTAAGGCTGCAGTTTCCTGACGTTCTCTAGAGGCCGCTTGTCTTGCCTCTCCATCGGCCCGCCGATTTCCTCTAGCAGTTATTGCGTTTTCCTTCTGATGTGTCCGGCAATGCATAACTGCCACTTTCGTGGGGGCCCATACTGCATCAAGAAGTTCAAGAATTTCTCTTCCATATTGTATATCTTTTCCTCCTGAATTAATTAACCCCTTGTCTTTATATAGGGCTCTGTGCACATGGAGAGTGGTGAAGGCATATTTAGAGTCACTATAGATGTTTACTTGTACACCTGCTGCCAATTGAAGAGCCCTGATCAATGCAATCAATTCTGCCTTTTGGCCAGAAGTTCCCTTTCCCAAGGGCCTAGCTTCTGTGGTGGAATTTAATGTCACCACCGCATATCCAGCCAACCACTCTCCCTCCTTCACAAAGCTGCAACCATCAGTAAAATATTCTACATCAGGGTCTTTGAGGGGCTGATCTCTTAAATCTGGTCTGCTAGACAATACATCATTCATGACTTCAATGCATACATCATCTGGCAGACCTGGTCCCACTGGCAACAGCGTAGCTGGATTGAGAGTTTTACCACTTCTAGGTGGACACGGGGGTTTTCACATAAAATTTCCTGATATCTAGCGATCCGAGCATTGGTCAGCCAGTATTGTCCCTTATAGTCCATTAGAGTTACCACCGCATGTGGCATCCCTGGTGGCATTTGATTGGTGGCTCGACATTAGAACCGTTTTCCTTCTGAGTGCCAGATGTGAGTGTATTGATGGGGACATTCTTGAGGTCTCTGCGGACGCCTCTGCGTCCTCTCTGTGGCCCCCTCGTCCCTCGGTGGCCTGTGTGGGTGTTTCTGTGTGTGCACGGTTGTAAACAGGGCGGCCATGCGGGTTGGGGTGCCTGTGTCTCTGGAACGGATGGATTTCTGCGGAGAGACGCCCAGGAGTGGGACCGCAGAAAAGAGAGGGTAGCTTTGTGTTCGGTTTTCCGGTCCTTTGCCGTGGCTGTGAGCGATGTGCCTTCCCACTGCCCGGGTAGGAAGGTTCCCTTCTGTGCCCGCTCCATCCCCCGTTGGTGGTCTGCCGGCTCTTGGGTGCTGGCCATTCCGACCGCTGCTGGGTGATACCTCCTTAGAGTTGTCACGTGCGTGTTTGCGGCAGTGAGCCGTGTCCCGCATCTTGTCCCGGGCTGGGTTTTCTTTCTGCACTCCTGAAACAGTGAGAGTCAACCGGACCTTTGGCAGGTGGCTTCTGGAAAGCCTGTGTGTGTGTTTCGAGCCTTTTTGCCCTGACCTACGCCAGGACGTTCGTTGAGGGTGGGTGTCCCTCAAAGCCCCGCCGGCCTCGGGAAGATGAAGTGCTCTGAAGCCCCCCGCTGCGGAGTTGTTGTTGCAGGAAGCGTCCACAAGGCGGCAGCACGTCTCCGTGCCCGACTGCGGTTCCCCCGGGCAACGCAAAGCCTTGGGAACAGGCGTCTTCCTGGGGTGTGAAAGGGGGTGGGTGGGGGGTTGTGCCAGAGGCAACACCCAAGGGCTTGTGTGTCAGCGCCTCTCCCCACGGGGGCTTCACCCTGCCCCCCAGCCCGGTGGGCACCCGGGCTCCGGCTCAGTGCTGAGGGTGCTTGCTCGGCAGGTGGGCGGACTCCTGGCAAGGAGGCTGGATGCGGGAAGCCCAGCACCAGGAGCCCCGGAGGCTTGGTCCCTTTTGGACCGCTGCTCCAGCCCAGAGAGCCCGGCGTCGTCTGGGTGCCCCGGGCTGGGTGTGGCTGTGGGAGGGCCCCCCGGGTCCTGAGGTTTTGGTTTTATCATTAAGGGCACAGTGTAGCATTACCGAGTTGCTTCATTATTTGCTCATACTTGGAGTGGGTGATCCTGTGCGTGTTATCCCCACTGTAGGAGAATATATTATGCATGTATTTTATTTTTTAATTTAGTGTTAATGGTATGTTTTTACATAGTGTATATCAATGTTCGTATTCTTCTAGGTTTTCAGCAGCTTGTTTCAATTATTCGTTTTATTGTATTTCCTCTTTCTTTTTCATATAGGTTTTTGCAGAATGTTGATTCCAGTTCTCTGTGCTGTAAGTCCTTGTTCATTATCTATTTTGTATGTATATATATCATTCTGTATGTTAATCCATACGTCATTTCTCACCACTGCACCTTCACCTTTTGCAACCCTGTTATTTTTCTACGTATGTTTTGTATATGTTCGTATCATTTTTTTAGAGTTTTTGTGTAAGTGATATCATATACTCCTTGTCTTCATTTGTCTGACTGACTTCACCACTTAGTCTATGATCATCGACATCTATCTATGTTGCTTCCCCTGGCATTATTTCGCTCTTGTTTATTGGTGTGTAATAGTCCTTTGTATATATGTACCTCATCTTCTTTACCCATTCATCTCTCAATGGAGGTTTTGTTTGTTTCTGTTTCTTGGGTATCATACACAGTGCTGCAATGAACATTGGGGGGCATATGTCTATTCCAATTATGTATTTCTTTGTCATAGCACCCACCCGCCACCCCCAGTGGGACTGCCAGAACATGGGTAGGTTTCTTTTTAGGTTTATAGGAAGTTTCATACTGTCCTTGATAGTTCCTGTTACCTATGTACATTCCAGCGGACAGTGTAGGAGGATTCTTATTTCTCTACATCCTCTCCAGCATGTATTATTTGTGGACTTATTGATGATGACCATTGTGACTGAAATGAGTTGGTAGCTCATTGTAGTTTTGAATTGCATTTCTCTAATAATTAGTAATGTTGATCTTCTTTTCATGTGTCTGTTAACCATCTGTATGTCTTCTTTTCGAAATGTCTATTTGTCTTTTTCCTATTTTTTTAACTGGCTTTTTTGTGTGTGCTGATTTTTATCAGCTGTTTATTTTGAAAGTTAATCCTTTGTTGATCAGATGCTTTGCAAGCATTTTCTCCCAGTCTTGGGTTGTCTTTCTCTCTTCTTTAGGTTTTCCTTTGCTGTGCAGAAGCTTTCAATTTTGTTCAAGCCATTTCTTTCTTTTTCCTTTTATTTCTGTTGCTTCAGGAGACTGGCCTAAGAAAACATTGCTACGTTGCATGTCGGAGAATTTTTTGCCAATGTTCTCTCAGTATAAAACCAGGAGTTTTATCATGTTCAGTGTCATATTTAGTCCAGTTTAATTTCATTTACGGTGTGAGGGAGTGTTCTAATGTTGTTGATTTACATGCGGCTGTCCACATTCCCCAGCGCCACTTGCTGCATAGACTATCTTTCTCCATTGTGTGTTCTTACCTCCTTTGTTGTAAATTAATTGAGCGTAGGTGTGTGTTTTCTTTCTGGGCTGTTTTGACTCAGGTGTCCCTTTTGTGTTGGTGCCATGCTAATGTGATTACTGTAGCTTTGTAGTAGTGTGTAAGTTTTGGGAAAGTTATCCCTCCAGGTTTGTTCTTTTTCCTCAGGATTACTTTGGCAATTCTGGGTCTGTTGGGGTTCCATAGAAATTTTAAGATTACTTGTACTTTTTTGTGAAAAATGTCATGGGTAATTAGATGTTGCAGCCTTTGATTATTTTAAAGCAGACACCCTAATCCAGGTGTTTTAAAATAATTTTATTAAAAAAAAATCATCCCAACAGCACCTACCACCCCCAACTCCCATGTCACTGCAAGTTGGTGGGGCAGATGTACACGTGGGCCCCAAACAGGCCCCAAATGGCCTTTACAATGCCATCCCTTGGCATGTTGTGCTTCCTGAGAGCCCTAAGAAAACCCCATGTAGAAAAATACTTTACAAGGAATATGCTCTAATCTCAGCCAGAGAAAAATACAGCTTTTAGGGGGTGGAAGGGGCATGTCGCAGGGGCTGTACCCAAAATGCATAGGCAGGCAGGACGCTCACTGGGGACAGGTGTCAGGAAATGTCAGTTCTGGGATGAACAATCCCCGTGAGAAGACAGAGGAATATTGCATATGAGAAGGCCGGCCGTGGCCAGCACGTCCACCCGCCGGACCTGGTTGCATACGTCTGGGGGAATGGCAGAGGCCTCAGCCCGAGGACGGGGTGCACTGGTCAGGGCCAGGGTGTATCTTCCTCGGCTGCTGTTGAGTGCAGCTCTCCCAAGTCCAGAGGGCAGAGATGGTTCTGCCCTGCGTGGGAGGCCAGTTCCTGCTCAGAGACTAATTGTCCAGAGGGGTCCACACAGCAGTGAGCAGTGACCCAGGGTGATAGAACAGATGTCTTAACTCTCCGTCCAGCCCCTTGAGCGGAAGAGCATTTTTCAGGCCTCCAGGGGATACAGGGGTGGAGGAGGATAAAGGTAGGCGTGGGCGCCCCCTGTTTTCCTGAGACCCTGTTAAGAGCTGGGCAGGGGCAGAGCATGTCCTAAGACCTGGCTGAATCCTTTCTGCCCAACTCTATCCCAGGGGCCACAGCCCAGACCACCCGGTGGAGGCCCTGGGCCCTTCTCCAAACCAAAAGAGTTTCCGGACTGCAGAAAATGAGGAAAACAATTTTAAGGGATGCTGGTGCGTCCAGATTTCAAGTGAGAATCAACTTCCTTGAATAACTGCTTTGGACACTGTCACTGTTGGGTGTGAGAAGGAATGACATGCTCCTCTGTCTGCTTGGCTCTCCGGCGCTGCTCCTCTCTTCTCCTTCACTGATTTGGTGAGGAGCTGTATCATCTTACATATTCTAGTTCCATGGTTTTCCCCTCTTCATTGTAAAGTGACTCCCACCCACCCTGGGGGCCCTGCGCTGAGAGGGGTATACTCATACGGATCCGTGGCCATGAGTCCTACAAAAGCAGCAGGAGGAGCTGACCGACCAAAGCGGCTTCGACCAGACGCTCGGAAATGAAAGAACCCCTCCAAGCGCCTGTGCTTCCTGGGAATCCAGACACCCCAGCTCCGGGTCTCCTAAGCGGGGACGCTGGTGCGCCCCGAACACCACAGTCTGGAGGAGGGAAGGGGCTGGCCGCCTCCCTCCTCGTGCGAGACTGTCCAGATGATGCAGCCTTCCCCTAAACGCTCCCGAGGGGAGTAACCACGCACGGCCGGGAGGCTGTGCCCCCTTGCCTGCGACCGCACAGGCAGGAGCAGGTACCCCCCACTCCCTTCCTCAGACAGGGCACGCGCTCCTCCCTTGCACCCACTCTGCTCTCCTGGGAGAACACGCCCTGCGTGAAGCAGAGCTGTCCCTGCCCTAGACGTTCCTCCCGGGGGTCCTGGAGGGACCTGCGGCAGGCCCTGTACTCCCCGCTGGGCGGCCTGCCTTGACCCCTATTGGGCAGGCCTTCCCTACCCCTGGGCATCTTGGAGGCTCAACTGCAAAAAGACCTTGATATCACTGCAGCTGGGCCTGGCCCCCACCCCGTTACCACAGACCTGGAGAACAAAGTCCAGTCAGAGCCTGCCAGATGACAGGTGGACGCCTGGGTGGCCCCTGCTCCAGCCTGGCTGCAGATGTGGGAGCCAGGATCTTCCCGGGTGTCCAGATCTCATGCTGATGTCAGAGCATCCGTGGGCCACTGGGGCCTGGCGCTCGTGGGGCCCGGCTGCTCTGGGCCAGCGGGTTGCGGCTGATGACCAGCTCCATGACGTCGCCCGCCTCCACCAGGAGTGGCACCGTCAGGCAGCAGTCGAGGTCCCGCGTGCGAACGTGGTTGACCTGCATGTGCACAGTCACGGGGCAGATGGTGTCCATTCAGCCTGGCCTGAAGCAGGTGAGCATTTCCTAACGTGCAGGCAGAGCACAGGGTGAATCTGAACACTCCCACAGAGGAAGGCACTCTTATTTAAGTCTCTCAACCCTTCTGTGCATCCTTCACCCTCCAACACCTGCTTCTCTCCCTTTTTTTCCCTCAGGTCCCTGACGTCAGACTATACTACAAGCCTACAGTAATCAAGACAGTATGGTACTGCCACAAAAATGAAAATGTAGATCAATGGAATAGGATAAAAAGCCCAGAGATAAACCCATGCACCTATGACAAAGGAGAGAAGAATATACAATGGAGAAAAGACAGCCTCTTCAATAAGTGGTGCTGGGACAACTGGACAGCTACATGAAAAAGAATCAAATTAGAATACTCCCTAACACCATACAAAAAATAAAGTCAAAATGGGTTAAGGGCCTAAATGTAAGCCTGGACACTATAAAACTCTTAGAGAAAAACACAGGGAGAGCACTCTTTGACATAAATCACAGCAAGATCTTTTTTGACTCACCTCCTAGAGTAATAAAAATAAAAACAAAAATAAAAACAAAAGTAAACAAACAGGACCTAGTTAAACTTAAAAGCTTTTTCACAGCAAAAAAAAAAAAAAAAAAAAAAACCATAAAGACAAAAAGACAGCCCTCAGAATGGGAGACAGTATTTGCAAATAAAGCAACTGACAAGATATTAATCTCCAAAATATACAAACCACTCATGCAATTCACTATCAAAAAAATAAACAACCCAATCAAAAAATGGAAGACCTAAGTAGACTTTTCTCCAAAGAAGACAGGCAGATGGCCAAGAGGCACATGAAATGACGCTCAACATCACTAATTATTAGAGAAATACAAATCAAAACTACAATGAGGTATCACCTTACACCAGTTAGAATGGGCCTCATCAGAGAATCTACAAATGATAAATGCTGGAGAGGCTGTGGAGAAAAGGGAACCCTCCTGTACTGTCGGTGTGAATGTAAATTGATACAGCCACTATGGAGAACAGTATGGAGGTTCCTTGAAAAACTAAATTGAGAAACTAAAAACAGAACTACCACATGACCCAGGAATCCCACATTCCTGGGCATATACCCAGAGAAAACCATGATTGCAAAAGACACATGCACCACGATGTTCACTGCAGCACAATAGCCAAGACATGGAAGCAACCTACATGTCCATCAACAGAGGAATGGATAAGAAGAGGTGGTGCATATGTACAATGGAATATTACTCAGCCGTAAAAAGGAATGAAGTTGTGCCATTTACAGAGACGTGGGTGGACTAGAGACTCTTTTTTTTTTTTTTTTTTGCATTCTTTAACTTAACAAGCAGACCGCATGCTGAGCTTCCTGCCTAGAATGTGGGGCATGGGAAAGGGTGTGCCGGGGACACCCCACCACTTCTATCTTCCCACTCATATCTCCCAGGCTCCCTTGCTGTTAGTGAGATCACATGACTTAGTTGCTGTGGCATCTGAGGCATTTGCTAGAGCGTAAAGCAAGGCCCACAGTGGACATACAGTGTAAGCGATAAATGTGGATGTGTATTAAACCACTGAGAGTGGGGTTGTTAATGCATAACTTGGCCTAACCTCCCAATACAAGTGTGTTGCCATTCCCTTCTCTCAGATGAGAAATCTGGGGCTCAGGAGAGGGGAGGCAACCTGCCCAAGGCCACTCAGCCAGGATAGAAGTCGGGCTTTCTCCCCAGCCTGGGGCTAGGGAAGGCCACTCCATCAATGGTACCCCCAGCCCAGCTTTACCTGGAGGACCCTGTCAAAGGGCCGGAGACCCCCACGTTGGGCTGGCCCATCAGGGCGCACAGTGTGGACATAGACGCCCTTCTCCAGGAGGCCGTCTGAGACGCTGAAACCGAAGTCACTCCGTACTGGGTCCTTGTGCAGCGTCACCTGGGAGGAGGAGGAGCAGCAGGTCTCTGGAACCCCTATCTTCCCCCCCAGCCTCCCACAGTTGCCCAAGTCCCTTGGTCTGGCATTGGATGCCTCCAGGACCCAGCCTGAGCTCACCTGGCTGCGCTTCCACACGTGCTACTGCCTCAGCATCCTGCCCAAGCCTGGGTTTCTGGAGCACCCCTCCCCTCCCCCTCCAGCACTCAGTCATGGTGGAAGCCATAGGAACTGAGTTCCTTTCTGTTCTTTTTCAATCTTCTCACTTGCATTCCAGGAGAAAGTCTCAGTGGGGTGACCAAGTGTTTTCACCACCCTCTGACACTTCCCACCTCCCCATCCACCAAAGAGCTGGCTTCAGGCTCAGAGCCTTCTGAAGGCGTTCATGGGCCGAAAGGTCTTTTTTCTCCTCTGTGTTTTGTTTTCCTAGACAGCAGCCTATAGATGGCAAAAATGCTGGCCTCTCATTTAAGGTAGTAACACACACACACAGTAACTTAACTGGCAAAAACACGAGTCTACTTAAAGTATCGTGTGTGTGTGTGTGTGTGTGTGTGTGTGTGTGTGTGTGTGTGTGTGTGTGTGTGTGTGTGTGTGTGTGTGTGTGTGTGTGTGTGTGTGTGTGTGTGTGTGTGTGTGTGTGTGTGTGTGTGTGTGTCACCCAAATGGTGGGAGTTTTGGAAAACTACCTTCTATAAACTCTGTGTTTTATTGGTGGAGGAAAATGACACCCAGGGAGGGGCAGGGCCCATCTGGAGCTGTGGCAAGTGCCCACGGCATCAGGACACATCCAGGCCTGCCATGTGCCCCCAGCACCCACCTTGTGCATCTCCAAGGGTGTTGGCAGCAGCAGCTCCCGCATTTCCTCCGGGGAAGTGCGTACCTCCTGGCTCCTCCTCCAGGGTCGGTGGCCAGGCCTGCCCTCGAGGGCCACACTCTGCACGGTGCCTGTCATGATGGATGCCTGTGGGGACACAGCTCTTCACTTGGATGCTTCCTGCTCTGTTTGCAGTCAGCCTCTATGGACACCTACTGTGTGCCAGCCTTCAAGGTTACAATGGTAAAACAGAATAGACGGGGTCCCTGCCCTCCTGGGGCTCTCAGCTCGATAAGCAGTCAGTATAATAATCCTGGGCACTGAATCATTGGCACGTACACTGCACTTCACACACACAACTCATTTTACACTCTACAATATTATGAGCCACACAAATAACATTTCCCCCCATTTTACAGATAGGGAAACTGAGGCTTAGAGAAATTAAGATTTGACCTCAGAGTCTGGCTCCAGGGTCTTAACCACTCTGCTAACTTGCTAATCACAAAAATAAAGAAGATGAAATTACACAAGGCACTAAATGTCACATAGGCCAGGTACACAGAATGTGACAGGTGGGGACAGTAAACCTGGCCAGTGTGAGAGATCAGGGAAGCTTCTGGAGCTGAATCTGAAAGATGAGCAAGAAACAGGAAGGGAGGAGAGTCCCTGGCGGGAAGAGGGAAAAGCATGTGCAAATCCCCAGTGATGGACAGATGTGGGTGGAGGCCCTGCATCTGAGAGGGTGCACAGGACGCAGCTGGGAGGGCAGAGGCTTAATCCTGCAGCACATCCTCAGTGGCAGTGCCAGGGCCCTGGGGCAGTGGCTGGTGACACGGAATGGGGGGAAGACGCCATTAGGGGCAACTAGGACTATCAGCTGCCAGCTAGAACAGGGGCAGATGACATGGGGTGGCAAGAGGTGACACAGCACAGCTGGGAAGGGAGACAGATGGACAGACAGAGAGGAGATCCATGGTGCAGCCCCAGAGGACAATATTAGGAACTGAATAGACCATGAAAGTACCACAACTTAAAACTTGTGGGATGCAGTCAAGTAAGCACTTACAGGTAAATTCATATCTTTAAATGCACTATGTTAGAAAACAAGAGAGACTGAAAATTAAGGCGTTAAGAAACCAGGAAATGTATCAGGAGTTAAACACAAAGTAGAAGGAAGGGAATATCAAAGCTAAACATAAAAATGAGTAAGATAGAAAACAATGAAACATGGAGAGGTAATTAACAAAAACAAACCTTGGTTCTTTGATGAGCCTAGTAATCAGCAAGACTGATAGAGAAAAAAAAATAAGCTCAATCAACAACTGAAGGAGATCTAGGATTAAGATGGCGGAATAGGAGGATGTGCGCTCACTCCCTCTTGCAAGAACACCAGAATTACAACTAAACGTTGAGCAATCATCGACAGAAAGACACTGGAACTCACCAAAGAAGACACCCCACATCCAGGGACAAAGGAGAAGCCTCAATGAGACAGTAGGAGGGGTGTAATCATGTTAAAATCAAATCCCATAAATGCTGGGTGGGTGACTCACAAGCTGGAGAACAGTTATACTGCAGAAGTCCACCCACTAAAATGAGGGTTCTGAGCCCCACGTCAGGCTTCCCAAGCTGGGAGTCCAGCAACAGGAGGAGGAATCCCCAGAGAATCAGACTTTGAAAGCCAGCAGGATTTGATTGCAGGACCTCCACAGGACTGGGGGAAACAGAGACTCCACTCTTGGAGGGCACACAAAAAAGTGTGCTCACCAGGACCCAGGGGGAAGGAGCAGTGACCCCACAGGAGACTGAACCAGACCTACCTGCTGGTGTTGGAGGGTTGCCTGCAGAGGTGGGGGGCAGCTGTGGCTCACCGAGGAGACAGGGGCACTGGCAGCAGGGGTTCTGGGAAGTGCTCATTGGCATGAACCCTCCCAGAGTCCACCATTAGCCCCACCAAAGGGCCTGTAAGCTCCAGTGCTAAGTAGCCTCAGGCCAAACAACCAACAAGGTGTGAACACAGCCCCACCCATTAGCAGACAAGCAGATTAAAGTTTTACTGAGCTTTGCCCACCCAGCCCTACCCACCATCAGTCCCTCCCATCAGGAAGAAGGCACAAGCCACCTAGATACCTTTCTCCACAAGAGGGCAGACAGCAGGATCAAGCAGTATCAGCAGTATTTCGTCTTGTGGAACTGAAAACCACAGCCACAGAAAGATACAGAAAATGAAAAAGCAGGAGACTTTGTACCAGATGAAGAGACAGGATAAAAATGCAGAAAAACAACTAAATGAAGAGGAGATAGGCACCCTGCCAGAAACAGAATTCAGAATAATGATGGTGAAGATGATCCAGGACTTTGAAAAAAGACTGGAGGCAAAGATCGAAAAGTTTACCAAAGACCTAGAAGAATTAAAGAGCAAACAAACAGAGATATGCAACACAATAATTGAAATGAAAAATACACTAGAAGGAACCAACAGCAGATTAACTGAGGCAGAAGGGTGAATAAGTGACCTGGAAGACAGAATGGTGATAATAACTGATGTGGAAAAGAATCAGGAAAAAAGAATGAAAAGAACTGAAGACAGTCTAAGAGACCTCTGGGACAATGTTAAATGCGCCAACATTTGCATTATAGGGGTCCCAGAAGGAGATGAGAGAGAGAAAGGACCCGAGAAAATATTGGAAGAGATTATAGTTGAAAACTTCCCTAACATGGGAAAGGAAAGAGCTACCCAAGTCTGGAAGCACAGAGAGTCCCAGGCAGGATAAACCCAAGTAGAAACATGCCAAGACATACAGTAGTCAAAATGACAAAAATTAAAGACAGAGAATTGTTATTAAAAGCAACGAGGGAAAAATGACAAATAACATACAAGGGAACTCCCATAAGGGTAACAGCTGATTTCTCAGCAGAAACTCTGCAAGCCAGAAGGCAGTGGCATGATATATTTCAAGTGATGAAAGGGAAGAAGCTACAACCAAGAATACTCTACCCAGCAAGGATCTCATTCAGATTCGATGGAGAAATCAAAAGCTTTATACACAAGCAACAGCTAAGAGAATTCAGAACCACCAAACCAGCCCTACCACAAATGCTAAAGGAACTTCCCTAAGAGGGAAACATAAGAGAAGAAAAGGACCTACAAAAACAAAAACAAAAACAAAACAATTAAGAAAATGGTAATAGGAACATACATATCAATAATTACCTTGAATGTAAATGGACTAAATGCACCAACCAAAAGACACAGATTGGCTGAATGGATACAAAAACAAGACCCATATATATGCTGTCTACAAGAGACCCACTGCAGACCTAGGGACACATACAGACTGAAAGTGAAGGGATGGAAAAAGATATTCCATGCAAACGGAAATCAGAAGAAAGCTGGAGTAGCAATAGTCACATCAGATAAAATACACTTTAAAAAATGTTACAAGAGACAAGAAAGGACATTACATAAAGATCAAGGGATCCATCCAAGGAGAGGAGATAATAATTATACATATATATGCACCCAATATAGGAGCACCTCAATACACAAGGCAAATGCTAACAACTATGAAAGAGGAAATGCAAGGCAGAAATAGAGACACAGATGTAGAGAACAAACACATGGACACCAAGTGGGGAACGCGGGGAGGGTTGGGGAGGGATGCATTGGGAGATTGGGATACCAAATTGTACACTCTAAATATATGCTGTTTATTGCCTGTTAACTGTATCTCAATAAAAGTTCTTAAAAAAAAAAAACAACTGAAGGAACAAAAATGGGGCAAAAGCACAGATAAGCAGAGTGTAGATTATTGCCCTCAGAGCCTGAAGGAGCTTCGGAAGTGACCCAGTGAGGTCCTCCCTAGGTCTCCCCAGACAGCCCGTTCCGCCGTGGGCAACGCTAATCTCACAGAAAGCCACGGTCACCTCTCCGCCTCTGCGGCCCCTCATCCCCACGCTGGTACCGATGCTGACACCCACAGGCTTCCACTGGGCATGCTTACGACCACGTCCTGCACATGCACACACACACACACCAAAACTGCCCTTATGCATCCAAATGTGCACACTCAGACGCACGTGCTCGGACAAGACCCTCAGCACAGAGCACGTGTCCGCACGTTTTATGCCAAACATGCTCACATGTGCCCACCCCCCAGCGTGGCATACCACAGCCTGTGCCTGTGTGAAGGTACCTTTACACGAAGGATGCCCGGAGAAGGCACTTGTACACGTCACACAGGAGCACAATGCCATCCATGTGCTGCCTCCCACGGCACACGCACAACGTGCCCAACACGAGTGCCCTTTGGGGGCCTGAGGGCAGGGGCCATACCTCCAGCTCCCTCAGCAGCTCTGACTGACCACATGACTCCAGGTCTTCGAGGGCTTCCCCGAACATGCGCCAGAAGCCCTCCTCGCGGGTGGGGCCGGGGGCTGGGCTGTAACGTAGGAACCAGAGAGCGTCAACTCCTGGCGGGCGGGTGGGCAGGCAGGCGGGCTGGGGCCTGAGGAGTCTTCCGAGCCCTGGGGCCCTGCGTTGGGCTCAAGGGGCCATAGGGTGGGTGGGCGTGCGGGCGGGCAGGCAGGCGTCCTCGGTGGCAGTGCTGGGGCCCCGGGGCAGTGGTTGGTGACACGGAATGGGGGGAAGACGCAGTTAGGGGCAACCAGGACTGTCGGTGGCCAGCTAGAACAGGGGCAGATGAGACGGGGTGGAGAGCGGTGACACAGCACGCCTGGGAAGAGAGACAGACGGACACACGGACAGACAGACAGAGAGGAGATCCATGGTGCAGCCCCAGAGGACAGCCCCTGGCCCCACCCAGACACAGGGCATCGCAGGACAGTGACAGGGACAGAGCTGGAGCTGGCAAAGACACAGATGGATGGAGAGGATGCAGTACTCGGGCCGGGGAAAGGGCTGCGCCCCCCTCCCCCTCATAACTTCTATCACAGGAGGCCTGGCCCGTCACCAGCTCTAAAGTCAGGTCTCATCAGAACGGTAACAAGCCACATTTCCATGCTTCACTGTTTACAAAGCCCTTTGCCATCTACAAAGCCCTGGCCATTATCAACTGTGCTGTGGTGGGCAAAGCAATTTCTGTACGCAGGCTTTCCTCTTAGAGGAGCCGCCAGGACAACGACGCAAAATACGCGCCTCCTTCCCTTCCCATTTCAGAGATGAGAAGACTGAGGCTGAAGGCCATGTGCTCCATTCAAGTCAATTCTACAAATGTTCTGAGCCAGGCCCTCTCCTGGGCACAGGGCTATATGGCGGTGAGTAAGGTAAGGGCCCTGTTCTTTAGGAGCTGAGGGTCACTCATGGAGTGTATGTGAGCACCGACTGGGTGCCAAGCTGAGCTCGGGGTGTCACGTAGAAGACAAGACAGCCAGGTGATTGACAAGTAGACGCAAGGTGGCCAACGCCCCCAGGAGGCTCACGCGAGCAGCTGTGGGTACCAGTGGAGGGAGGGGGGATGCCTTGCTCCTGAGAGTCAGGGAAGCCTCCCGGAGGCAGGGGAGTTTGAGCCCGGTCTAAAGGATGAGTAGGCATCGGCCAGGAGAGGGGAGGGGATGGCATTCTAGGCAGAGGAACTGCCAGACAGAAAGCCGAGCTGTGGCCGTGGGAAGGGGTGGCGGGGCCGCATCAGGGGCAGCATTTCGCCGCGGGACCTGCTCCCTGTAGGAGCTGTCACGCGCTGGGCAGCTTCCTCCAAAGACGACACCACAGAAGCCACCACAGCCACAGCCCAGGGCTGGTACTCATGACCCAAGGGCCCCTGCAGGAGGCCATCGCAATCTGGGCCACATCCGGAGGGTCTGGCTTCGAGTCCTCAGTTTCTGAGAACAGCAGATCACCAGACGTGGGAGGGGCCAACCAGGCTGCCTGTCCACCCCCCAGCCTTTGCCCCTGCTGTGCCCTCCGCCCAGCAGGCCCTTCCCCCACCCCAGCCTTCGGAGATGGCTCTGCTCCACACTTCCTCTCCCAGGAGGTGCCCCCCCGGGGGACCAGACAAGACGCGTCCGTTGCCCCCACCGCCTCGGCACAGGGACCGGCTCCCCATGCCCGTCCTAGCCGAGAGGCCAAGCCTGTCTCCTCCCTCGTGGCGTTCCCGCTACAGACCTAGTTGGTGGCTCCCAGCCCTCCTCCTCTTCCTCCTCGGGGAAGCTCTCGTCGGCAGGGGCTGGGGTATAGCTCGTCCTCCGGGGCTCGGTGGGTGGGGGACTGCTTCTCAGCCGGCTGGGCCGCCGTTCCGGTGGGGTCACACCCCGGGCTGCCGCCTGTGGAGTGTAGGAACCTGGTGGGTGGAAAGAGGGGGCATCTGTAGCCTCTCTGTGCCCTTAGCTTGCCCTCCTTCCTGCCCCATTTCCAGCCATGCTGGGTGGCCTGGGGGAGGCCTTTGCCCTCTCCGGGCCTGCCTGACTACCCAGAGTCCCCAAGAACCGCCTGGATCTCCGGATCATCAGCAGAGTTAATGCCAGGGCTCCAGGACCCTGCCCCAGCTCCACGTGGGTTGGCGTGGCTGACCCCTGCCTGAGGGGAAGGTCTACTGTGTTAACCATCCCCTTCTCCCTGCCACGGGGAGCTCTGAAGGTCCTGTCTCAGGGGGTGATGCTGAGACATGCTGACCTGGTGCTGGAGATGGGGAAGCTGAGACCGAGAGCGGGCATATATCCAGCAAGTGAGGACTAGGTCAAGGGCCACCTGAGGCTACCTAGAGGCCTCACTCCACGGCTCCCTGAACTGGGCCTGGGGGAGTCCCTGTGGTTCTGGGTTACAGAGGCCTGAAGGCCAGCCACCAGATTCAGATGGCCCCTGAGGGCAGCCATGGGTCTCAATATGCATGGGCAGGGGAGCTTGTGTCTTTGGGGGCACCTTGAGGGTGTCCACCCGAGAGGGTCTCAGAGGATGGGGTGGGAGAGGGCTTTTGCCTGCCTGTCTTCGATGGGATGCAATCAATGCTGAGTGGTTGCTGTGAGCTGGGCATTGGGCTGGGAATGAAGGAGGCAGAAGTAAGACCACTCGGTCCAAAGCCTCGTGGGGGTGGAACTGAATGGGCAGCTGTGGTTCCGTGGATGCCAATCAAAGCCCGAGAAGGCCTGTGGTCCAAACTCTGAGGAGTGAGGGGCCCTCAGAATGGCTAATGGGGCCCAATCAAGTCTGCCTTCAGGAAGTGTCCCTGAAAGATGGAGCTGGCAGAGGAGGAGCAGGAAGAAGGGTTAGGTGGATGGAACAGCCCCAACAAAGGCCTACAGAGAACACAGTGCCTGTCCAGGGGCTGGAGGTGTTACCTGGGCCCCCAAAGCCACTCTCTGTGGCTGAGCTGCCCCAGGACTCCACGGCACTGTCCACGCTGGGCACGGCAGGGGAGGATCGGGCTGCTAGCAGGCCACCTTTCAGTGCCTCTGGTGGGTCCTCATCCGCATCGCTGGCTTCACTGAGGCTGCCTGATTTGCAGGGTGGGAGGGGGCCTGGGAGGAAAAGCAGGTGTCACTGCCACTGGTTTCTGACCTTGGAGACAGAGGTGCTCAACCAGCCTCAGTTTCCCCACTTTGGCCTGGTTTGGGAACTCACAGGCCCTGGGCACCCTGAGCCTTTTGCTGGGCGAGCTGACATGTGAGGTGGGAGGCAAACCCATTTCACAGATGTGAAAACTGAGGCTCGGGAAGGCTGCACAGCATGCCTAAGGTCACATGGTGAGCAACAGTGGAGCCCAGATTAGAACGAAGGCTCTAAATCTCGGGTTCTGTCCACTCCCTACCAAAGCATGGGAGACAAATTCATGGGAAACTGAGGAATGTCAAAGTGATGGCCACAAGGCACAACAAGCAGGCACCTTAAGAGGCAGGAGGCGAGGAAGGGCATGGTTCAGGCCCAGAGGGCCCCTCACCAGCTGTGGGACCTTGGGCCCATCACTCTGAGCCTTGTTTCCTCACTGTCCCAGGCACCCTCCCTCCTCCACACCGTGAGCAATGATTCTGTGAGGTTGGGCCCACAAAGCTTGGCACAGAGGCTGAGGGATCTCTCTTCCTAAATGCGCTGGACAGCCCCCGGGGTATGGGGTGAGGCTCACGGTCTAGCTGTTTCTTGATCTTCAGGGTGACGGTCTCACCAGCCACCTGCAGGAGGTGGATGGCCTCACTCAGTGGCCTGCCCTTGAGGCTAACACTGTTGATGGCAAGGATACGGTCCCCAACGTGGATAGCGCCAGTCCTGGGGAGGGGGCACAGGGTAGAGGATGGGAGTTAGACAGGGCTTTGAAGTGGGGGTCTGCCCTTGGGGAACTCAGGAACCCCAAAGCACAAGCCTGGGAGACTGGAGCTGTGCTGTCAGTACAATGGCCTCCAGCCACATGGGCCCCTGGAATGTGGCTGGCCTGAACAGATGTGCTGGAGGTCTAAAACACACACCAAATACTGAAGACGTAATATGAAAGAAGAATGTAAAATATTTTGTTAATTTTTATATTGATTACATGTTGAAATAAATACATACTGAAGATTTAAAAAATTTCTTTTTATGTTTCCAGTGTGGCTACTAAAAAGTTTATAAATAAATTTGTGGCTCACATTATACTGCAGTTGGACAGCGCCGATCTAGATCAGCCAGGCGAAGGCAGAGAGGTTGTCTATTGTGCCCCGTAGGGCTGGTGCACAGTAGGTACCCAGAAAATGCCAGAGTGGATGAAGACATTTGAGGTCAGAACCGGTCACACTGGCTTCTGCAGTCTGCTGGACATCCAGCAGGGGGCGCGCCAGAAGCACAGACGCCAGCAGGTTGACACCTCAGCCCCAGAATCCCTCCCATCCTTCTGCACTACCCCATCGTGGTTTGGTCCCTTGTGCTCTGTCCTCCTCCAAGGGCCCATCCTGCCCGCAAGGCTACCCCTTTACAAAAAGCTCTTCTCAGTGCCTGGAGCTCATTGCAAAGCTATCCGGAGAAAGCCTGTCTCACCCATACTGGGGTCTCCTCCCTGTGACCCCTGTGGGGACCAGTTCCATTTCTGGGCCCAGATCTACCTGCTTCCCCTTCCAAACTGGACAGCCTGGACACCCCTGTTCTCACAGCTCTTCCTGCTGCCACAATTTCAGGAAAACTTCCTAGGGGAGAGGATAACAGGGTCCCACTCCCCAATGCCTCAAAAGAGGCCCAGGCTGTGAGGCGACCCAGGTACCAGGGACATGGCCCCTGTACTGTGAAGGCACAGAGCAGGTGCTCCAAAAAGGCTCCCATGCTGACTTTCCACAAACGGGGGGATGGCCAGGTTTCAGGGAGCAGAGGGTTGACCACACGTTTGTCCAGCACTTACCTGAAGTCAGAGGTCTGCCAGGGGCTGGCCCCGCTCTGAGGAACTGAGGCTCAGAGAGGGAGGGGGCAGGCCCCGTGTCGCCCAGGCCGTCGATGTTGGAATAAAGGTAAGATCCAGTTTGGCTAATCCCAAAGCCCAGCCCCTGCCCCATGGGGTCCCCGGGCTCACCCGTGTGTCCCCACAGAGCCCCAGCTCACCTCTCAGCCAGGCCACGCTTGGTGAGTCCCGAGATGACAATGGGATCGAAAGGCTCCTCCGTGCCCGAGATGGTGATACCCAGGGGGCCCCCGTAGCGTTTCAGCTCCACCGTGTAGCTAATGGCACCCGTGGTCTCCTGTTCATCTGCAGGGAGGTGCACATCAAGGGTGGGGCAGACCCATCAGGAACGGGCGCTCCCAGAACCCCTGCCGAGATTTAATGCACTTACCCTCATCCGCTAATACACCCATTCCCTCAGGCATAAATGCACCCAGTCCCTAAACCACTAATACACCCATTCCCTCAGCCATCAAGTCACCTACCGCTTCAGCCATTAATACGCTCACTCCCTCATGCCATGGACGGACACATTCCCACAGCCATTAATGCACTATTTCCTCACATCATTAGTACCCCCATTCCCCCAGTCACACGTTCACTCATTCTCTCAAATTTAATTCAGCCATTCCCTCAGCCATTAATTCACCTATATCCCTCTGCCATTAATTCAGCGTTCCATTATGCCAATCATACACCCATTCATTCATTCATTCCCTAAGCCACTAACAAACCCACTTCCTGAGCCAATAGTTCACCCTTTCCTTCATGCACCCGTGCCCTCAGTCTTAATACACACATTCTCTCAGCCATTACTTCACCTATTTCTTCACCATTAAGCACCCATTCCCTCTTACATTAAATCACGGATTCCCTCATCCAACAATACACCCACATTCCCTCAGCCATTAATACACCCATTCTCTCATGCCATGAATTCACCCATTCCCTCATCATTAACTCACCTATTCCCTCAGCCAATAATTCACCGTTTTATAAGCCACTACCACACCCATTCCCTCATGCCAATAACATACACATTCCCTCAGCCATTAACACTCATCCCCTCATGCCACTGATTCACCCATTCACTCACCTATTAGTACACAGATTTCCGCATCCATTATTTCACACACTCTCTTCTGTTAATTCACCTATTTTCTCAGCCATTAACCCATTTCCTTATACCATTAATTCATCCACGTCCCTCCACCATTAATTCATCCATTCCCACAGCTATCAATACACCCATTCCATCATGCCGTTAATACACCCATTCGTTCAGTCAGTAATTCATCCATTCTCTCAGCCACTAATACATCCATTCCCTAAGCCATTGATTCACCCAGTCTCTCAATCATTTGTTCAACCATTCACTCCTGCTAGTAACTCATCCAATCCCACAGCCACTACCATACCCATTACCACAGCCATTAGTTCACCCATTCCTTCATGGCTTTAATGCACGAATTCCCTCAGCCATTAATTCATCCATTCCCTCAGCTATTGATTCTCCAATCCTCAGCCATCAATTCACCCATTCCATCACCCATTAATTCCATTTCCCCAGCCATTTATTTACTCATTCCATCAGCCATTAGTTCACTCATCAACCAGGCATAATATACCCATTCCCTCAGTGATTAGTTCACACATTCATTCATGCCATTAAGAGACTATTCCTTCTGCCATTAACACACCCATTCCCTTAGCCATACTTAATCCACTCCCTTTATTATTTCACTAGTTACTTCAGCCATTAATTCGCCCATTTAATCAGGCATTAATATACCCATTCCTGTAGCCAATAATACACCCATTCCCTCATGCCATTAATACATCCATTTCCTCATGCCATTAATTCACACCTCTTACCTATTCTTGCAGATATTAATTCACCTATTCCCTCTTACCTTAAATCACGGATTCCCTCATGCAATAATACACCAATTCCCTCATCCATTAATTCACCTCTTCCCTCAGCCATTAGTTCACCCATTCCCTCACGCCATTAATACACCCATTCCCTCATGCCCTCCGTACACCCTTTCCTTCAGCCATTAATTCACCCATTTCCCAGCCATCATTTCACTCACTCCCTCAGCCATTAATTCACCATTCCCTCATGCCATTATTATACCCATTCATTCAGCCTTTAATTCATCCATTCATTCAGCCTTTAATTCATCCATTCCTTCAGCTATTAATTCACCATTTCCCCTAGTCATTTATTCACCTATTCCACCAGTGATTGAGTCACCATTTCCCTAAGGTATTAATTCACCCATTCCCTCAGCCAGTATTTCAAACATTCCATCAGCCATTATTTCGGGCTTTCCCTCAGCCGTTAAAACATCCATTCTCTCAGCCATTATGTCACCCATTCCCTCATCCATTACTTCACCCATTCCCTCATCCATTACTTCACCCATTCCCTCAATGATTTTTTTTCAAAGCACTTTACTTTTATTGAACTCACATAACCCTCATAACAATTTATGATACAGGTGATATTGCAATCTCCGTTTTGCAGATAAAGAAACTAAAGCACAGAGATAAGTTGTTCAGAGTCCCAACCTAGTAAGTGGTGCAGTTATAAGAAATCTGGCTCTAGATTCTATACTCTGAAATAGAAGACTCCTGCCTTCCTAGAATATGTGTAATCTGGGAGATCTTACATTAGGAGAAAATTTCAAATTACATCATTATTGGGGTAAGATTGAGGATGTTTTGTTATGGTTTCTAGGGATCAGACTTATCAAAGCTGCACTGAATATCTACTGCTATCCATTGTCCCTGTTCTCACATAGACAAAAAAGCAACTGTCCCATAGGGCAGAAAGCCAGAACAGCAGTGAGAAGACACCTAACCAAACAAACACAAATCAGCAGAGTAACATAAGGAAACTGCTGGGTCCAGCCCTGCCTAACAGCTACCTTAATGCCCCTACTTAAGTATGTCATATTTTCACTAATAACTTAGAAAATATCTGGTCAGATAGAATGGCTTGATTTTCAGAGCAGTAAATAGGTCTATCTGCCAATTATATATATTGGGAGGAACTAAAACATTTTCAAACACATCACTTTTGAAAATCTCACCAGTAACATTACCTTGTCAAATAGAAATAATCTAATATTCATTTCTTCTATAATTTTTTTCACAGAAAGGCATTTTAAATATAGCAGTGTGTACACGTCAATCCCAAACTCCCAATATATCCCTCACCCGCCGCCATCTCCCCTGGTAACCATAATTTCATTCTCTAAGTCTGTGGATCTGTTTCTGTTTTGTAAGTTCATTTGTATCATTTTTTTTTTTGTATTCCACATATAAGTGATATCATATGATATTTGTCTTCTCTGTCTTACTTCACTTAGTATAATAATCTCCAGGTCCATCCATTTTGCTGCAAATGGCTTTATTTCATTCTTTTTAATGGCTGAGAAATATTTTGTTGTATATATGTACCATATCTTCTTTATCCATTCTTCTGCTGGTGGACATGTAGATTGCTTCCATGTCTTGGCTATTGTAAACAGTGCTACAATGACAATGGGGTGCATTGTATCCTTTCAAACCATGTTTTTCACTGGATATATGCCCAAAAGTGGGATTGCTGGATCATATGGTAGCTCTATTTTTAGTTTTTTAAGGAACCTCCATACTGTTCTCCATAGTGGCTGTACCAACTTACATTCCCACCAATAGTGTAGGAGGGTTCCCTTTTCTCCACACCCTCTCCAGCATTTATTGTTTGCAGATTTTTTTGATGATGGCCATTCTGACTGGTGTGAGGTGATATCTCATTGTAATTTTGATTTGCATTTCTCTAACAATTAGCGATCTTGAGCATCTTTTCATGTGCCTCTTGGCCATCTGTATGTCTTCTTTGGAGAAATGTCTCTAGGTCCTCTGTCCATTTTTTGATTGGGTTTTGTTTTTCTGATATTGAATTGCATGAGCTGTTTGTAAATTCTGGAGACTAATCCTTTGTCAGTCACATTGTTTGCAAATATTTTCTCCCATTCTCTGGGTTGTCCCTTTGTTTTGTTTATGGTTGCCTTTGCTGTGCAAAAGTGTTTCAGTTTAATTAGGTCCCATTTGTTTATTTTTCTTTTTATTTCCATTACTCTGGGAGATGGATTGAAAAAGATATGCTGCTATTTATGTCCAAGAGTATTCCGTCTATGTTTTCCTCTAAGAGTTTTATGGTATCTGGTCTTACGTTTAGGTCTTTAATCCGTTTTGAGTTTATTTTTGCGTATGGTATTAAAAAAGGTTCTAATTCCATTTTTTTTACATGTAATGGTCCAATTTTTCCAGCACCATTTATTGAAGAGATTGTCTTTCCTCCATTTTATAGCCTTGACTCCTTTGTCATAGATTACTTGACCATAGGTGTGTGGGTTTATTTCTGGGCTTTCTATCCTTCCTCCTAAACAATTAATTCACCTATTCTCTCAGCCATTAATATACCAATTCCCTCATCCCATTAATACACCCATGCCTCAGCCATTAGTCACCCATTCTCTCAAGCCATTAATGACCCCATTCCCTCAACCATTAATACACCAATTCCCTCATGCCATTAATATGATTCCCTAAGCCATCAACTCATCTATTCCCTCAGCCATTAGTACACCCATTAATTCACCCCTTCCCTCAGCCATTAATTTACTTATTCCCACAGCCATCAATACACCCATTCCCTCAGCCATAAATTCACCCATTCCAACAACCATTGACTCACTATATCCTAAGATATTAATTCACCCATTAAGTTAGCCATTATTTCAAACATCCCCTCAGATATTAATTCAGCCATTCCCTCAGCCATTACTTCAGCCATTCCCTCAGCCATTAATGTACCCATTCCCTCAGCCATTATTTCAAACATACTTCAACCATTAACTCAGCCATTCCCTCAGCCATTAATACACCAATTTCCTCATGAAATTGTTGTACCCATCTGTCAGCTATCAGTTCCCCCATTCATTCATGCCATTAATACACCCATTCCATCAGGTATAGTTCATCCGTTCCCTCGGCCGTTAGTTTACCCATCCCCTCAGTCATCAATACACCCATTCCCTCACCCTTTAATATACCCGTTCGTTCATGCCATTAACACACCCCTTTCCTCCTCCATTAATTCACCCATTTCCTCATGACATTGATATACCCATTGCTCAGCCATGGTTCATTTATTCCCTCAAAAACTAATACATGCATTTCCTCAGCCATTAATTCACCCATTGCCTCAGCCTTTAAATCACACATTCCCTCAGCCCTTAATACACCCATTATTCAGCCATTAATTCATCCTTTCTCTCAGCTAATACACCCATTCTCTCAGTGACTAATGTACCCATTTCTTCATGCCACTAATTTACCCATCCCCTCAGCCCTAATACACACATTCCCTCAGTCTTTTTTTTTCCCATCAGTCTTTAAATCACCCTTTCCCTCTCTATTAATTTGCTACTCCTCTCAGCCATTAATTCACCCATTCCTTCACACATTAATATACCCATTCCCTCATGCCATTAATTCACTCACTCCTCCAGCCACTAATACACCCATTTCCTCATGACATTAAATTCACCCATATCCTAATGTCATTAACTCACCCATTCCCTCAGCCACAAATTCACCCATGCCTTCAGCCACTAATATACCCATGCCCTCAGTGATTAATTCACGCATTTCCCCAGGTATTATTACACTCAGTCCCTGAGGCATTAATTCACCCAGTCCTTGAGCCATTAATTCATCCTTTCCCTCAGCTACTATTACACCCTTTCCCTTATCCATAGTTCACCCACTCCGTGAGAAATTAATTCACCTAAACCCTAAGCCATTAATTCACCCATTCTGTCAGCCACTAATACTGTTATCGAGCAGGGCCCTGTGGGGCTCCTGGGAACAAAAGCCTTTCTGTGTCCCCTATTTCTTTGATTACAGGAAATAGGCTTCAACCTCCATGACCCTCCCTAAGATCCAACAGGCAGATTCAAGCAGTTGTTAATTAAGGAAGGGAGGGGATGCGATTCAAGGGAGAAACAAACAGTCAACAGAAACAATAGTGCAGCCTTGGGGCAAGGTCCTTGTTGCACATCAAGGGATACACACAACAATAACTTTGAGCTGTTTTGCAGGTACTGAAACCCCCACCACGTGGGAGAAGCTAACAGTTAACTATGGTCTGCTGCCCACAAGCATGTAGACCCAGACTGGTTGGAACCAGGAGGTTGATGATATTGACTCCCACTCACCAACCAATCAGAAGAATGTCCACAAGCTGATCACACCCTCTTTGAACCATGACTATAAAACCTCTCACCTCTCTAACTTGGGAGGCACAGTTTTGAAGGCATTTGCCTGCTGTGGCTCCCTTTGCCTGGTAAAGCAATAAAGCTGTTTTTTTCTACTTCACCCAAAACTGTCTCCAAGATTAATTTGGTGTTGGGGTACAGAGGCCAGATTCAGCTTTGATATACCACTTCACTCAGGCATTAACTCAACATTCCCACAGCAATTAATACATTTCTGCATCCTATAATACACCCATTCCCTCATGCCTCAACTCACCCATTCCCTCAGCCATTAATACACCCATTGCCTCATCCATTAATACACCCATTGCCTCATCCATTAATACACCCATTGCCTCATCCATTAGTTCATTCATTCTTTCAGCCACTAATACATTTATTCCTGCAGCTATTCATTCACCCATTCCCTCAGCCATTAGTTCACCCATTTCCTCAGCCATTAACACACACGTTCCCTGATCCATTAATATACCTATTGCCTCAACAATATACCCATTCCAACAGCCATTATAGTCACCCATTCTTTCCACCATTAGTTCACTCATTCTTTAAGCCAGTAATGCATGAAGTCTCTCAGGCATTAATTCACCTATTCCCTCAACCATTAGTTCACCCATTCGGTCAGCCACATTCACCCATTTCTTAAGACTTTAGTTCACTCATTCCCTCAACTATTAACACACCAATCTTCTAGGCCACTAATGCACCCATTCTCTCAGCTATTAAGTCACCCATTCCTTCATCCATTAATATACCCATTCCCTCATGCCATTGATTCATTTATTCCCTCCATCATTAATTCATCTATTCTCTTAGCCATTAGTTCACCCATTACATCAGCCATTAATTCACCCACTCCCTCAACCATTAATTAACCTATTTCCTCAGGCATTAATACACTATTCCCTGAGCCATTAATACTTACTCTCATTTATAATATACCCAGTTCCTCATGCCATTAATACACCCACTCCCTCAGCAATAAATTCATCTATTCCCTCAGCCATTAATACACCAATTTGCTAATGCCATTAATCCACGCATTACCTCAGCCCTAAAAAAACTTTCCAGAAGCTATTAATTCACCCATTCTTTCCACCATTTATTCACTCATTCTCTAAGCCACTAATGTACCCAGTCCCTTAGGCATTAACTCACCTATTCCCAGCCAGTAGTTCACCCATTCCTTCAGCCACATATACCCATTTCCCAAGACATTATTTCACCCATTCCCTCAACCACTAATACAACCATTTTCTAAGCTACTAAGGCACCCATTCTCTCAGCCATTAATTCACACATTCCATCAGCCATTAATTCAGCCAATCTCTCAGCCATTGTTTCACATATTCTCTGCCATTAATTTATTTCCTCAGCTATTAATTCACCCATTCCCTCATCCATTAATACACCTATTCCCTCAGCCATAAATACACTCATTGCTTCATGCCATTAATTTACCCATTCCCAGCCCTAATACACACATTCCCTCAGCCTTTAATTCACACTCTTCTCAGTCATTAATTCATTTATTCCTTCAGACTTTAAAATACCCATTGCCTCATGCCATTAACAACCATTCTCTCAGCCATTAATCCATGTATTTTCTCAGCCATTAATACACCCAGTTCCTCATTCCATTAATTCACCCATTCCCTCAGCCATTAATACACCCATTCCCTTAGCCACTAATGCACCCATTCCTTCAGCCATTAGTTCACCTATTCTCTCAGCCATTGATACACCCATTCCTTCACCCATTAATATACCCATTTCTTCATGCCATTAATACACCCATTCACTCAGTCATTAATTCACCCATTCTTTCCTCCATTACTGCACTCATTCTCTAATCCACTAATTCACCCAATCCTTTAGGCATTAATTTACCCATTCCCTCAGCCATTAGTTCATCCATTCCCTCAGCCACTAATAATACAACCATTTACTGGGCCTCTAATCTATCCATTCTCTCAGCCATTAATTCAGCCATTCCTTCAGCCTGTGATGCACCAATTCCCTCAGTGATTAATATGCACATTTCTCCATCCCATTTAATTCACCCACTCTCACATCCATTAATTCACCAATTACCTCAGCTATTAATTCAGGCTTTCCTTCAGACATGAATTCATTCATTCCCTCAGCCATTTATTCACCCATTCCCACAAACATTATACCCATTCCCTCAGACCTTAAACACCAATTCCCTTAGCCATTAATACACACATTCCTAATAAGACACTGATGAAAGAAATAAAAGATGACACAAACAGATGGAGATACACCATGGTCTTGGATTGGAAATATCAATATTGTGAAAATGACTATAGCATTCAAAGCAATCTACAGATGCAATGCAATCCCTATCAAATTACCAATAGCATTTTTCACAGAATTAGAACAAAAAATTTTACAACTTGTATGCAAACAGAAAAGACCCCTAATACCACAGAAATCTTTAGAAAAAAAAAAAGCTGGAGGAATCAGCCTCCTTTACTTCAGACTATACTACAGAGCTATAGTAATCAAAACAGTATGGTACCAGCACAAAAACAAATATAGATCAATGGAATAGGATAGAAAGTCCAGAGATAAACTGATGCACCCATGGTAACCTCATTTAAGACAATAAAGGCAGGAATGTACAATGGAGAAAAGACAGTTTCTTCAATAAGTGGTGCTGGGAAAACTGGATGGGTACATGTAAAGAAATGAAATTAGAACACTCCCTCACATCATACACAAAAATAAACTCAAAATGGATTTAAGATCTAAATGTAAGGCCAGACATTATAAAACTCTTAGAGGAAAACATAGGCAGAACACCCTTTGACATAAATTGCAGCAACATTTTTTTAATCCAACTCCTAGAGTAATGAAAACAAGAATAAAAATAAACAGATGGGACCTAATTAAACTGAAAAGCTTTTGCATAGCAAAAGAAACCATAAAACAAAAAGACAACCCACAAAATGAGAGAAAATACTTGCAAATGATGTGACCAACAAGGGATTAATCTCCAAAATATACAAACAGCTCATGCAGCTCAATATCAAAAAATGAAAGAACCCAATCAAAAAATGGGCAGGAAATCTAAATAGACATTTCTCCAAAGAAGACATACAGATGGCCAAGAGGCACATGAAAAAATCTCAACAACACTAATTATTAGAGAAATGAAAATCAAAGCTACAGTGAAGTACCACCTCACACTGGTCAGAATGGCCATCGTGAAAAAAATCTACAAACAATAAATGCTAGAGATGGTATAGAGAAAAGGGAAACCTCTACACTGCCAGTGGAAATGTAAATTGGTACAACTATTATGGAGAAACAGAGGTTCCTTAAGAACCTAAAAGTAGGGCTACCACATGATCCAGCAATCCCACGCCTGAGCCTATATCTGGAGAACACCATAATTTGAAAACATACATGCACCCCAGTGTTCACTGCACTATTTACAATAGCCAGGACATGGAAGCAACATAAATGTCCACTGACAGAGGAATGGATAAAGAAGATGTGGTGCATATATACAATGGAATATTACTCAGCCACAATAAAGAATGAATAATGCCATTTGCAGCAACATGGATGGAGCTAGAGATTATCATACTGAGTAAAGTAGTGAGACAGAGAAAGACAAATATATGATATCACTTATATGGGGACTCTAAAAAAATGGTACAAATGAACTTATTTACAAAACAAAAATAGAGTCACAGATAAAACACAAACATGGTTACCATGGGGGAAAAGGAGGGGGGGAATAAATTGGGAGACTGGGATATACACACTACTATGTATAAACTAGATAATTAATAAGAGCAAACTCTCTCAATACTCTTAACAACGTATATGGGAAAAGAATCTAAAAAAAGAGTGAATGTATGTATATGTAACACTAATTAACCTTGCTGTACAACAGAAGCTAACACAAGATTGTAAATCAACTATAATCCAATAAAAATAAAAGCAATTCATCCATTCCGTGAGCCACTAATATAACCATTCCTTCAGCCATTATTTCAGCCATTCCCTCAGCCATTAACACACCCATTACATCCACACTTAAATCACCAATTCCCTGTTGTTAATTCACTCATTCCCTCAGTCACTGATTCTCCCATTCCTTTAGCCATTACCCAACCACTCCCTCAGCCATTAATTCTGCCATTACCTGATCCTTTGAAACACCAGTTCCCACAACCATTAGTACATACATTCCCCTATCCACTAATTTACCCATTCCCTCAGCCATTATTTTAGCCATTCCTTCAGCCATTAATTCAACCAATCCCTAAGCATTATTTCAGTCATTCACACAGCCATTCCGACAGCAATTCCCTCAACTACTAACACCACATTCTGCTACCCATTAATTCAGCCATTCCCTCAGCCACTCATTCAGGCATTCACTAGCCATTAATTCACCCATTCCATCAGCCATTAATACACCAATGCTTTCATGCCTAATACAACCACTCCTTCAGCGATTACTTCACTCATTCCCATAGCCATAATTTCAGCCAATCCCCTGAGCCTTCAATACACCAACCTTTCAACAATTAATGCACACAATCCTTCATCCAGTAATTCACACATTCCTCAGCCATTAATTCGGGCAATTCCTTAGCTTTTAATTCATCCATTCTCTCAGCTGTGAATGCATCCATTCCTTCAGGCATTAATTCATCTATACTTTCAGCCATTAATACACCAATTCCCACAAGTCTAATACATCCATCCCCTCAGCCATTAGGTCAACCATTCACTCAGCCATTAATTCTCCCATTCCCACAGCCATTAATACACCCATTCCCTCATGCCATTAGTTCACCTGTTAATTCAGCGATTATTTCACCCATTCCCTCAGCTATTATTCATACATTCCCTCGGCATTAATGCACCCATTCCATCTGTATGTAAATCACTAATTCCATCAGCTCTTGTTTCATTCATTCCCTCAGACACTGGTGTTCCATCTCCTTTAGCCAGAACTCAACCATTCCCTAATCCTTTGAAACACCATTTCCCTAAACTATTAATACATACATTCCCCCAACCATTATGTTACCCATTCCAAGCATTAATTCAGACATTCCTTCAGCCAATAATTCAGTCAATGCAGAATCCATTAATTCAACCATTCCCTCAGCCATTAGTCTATGTATACACTCAAAGATAAATCATGTACACCCTCAGACATTAATACATCAATTTACCCAGGGCTAATAAACCCATCCCTTCAACAATTCATTCACCCATTTGCTCAGCCATTATTTTACCCACAACCTCATTCCATCAGTTCACACATTCTTTCAGCTATTATTTCAACTATTCCTTCAGTCATTAATTGAGCTATGCCTTCAGCAATATTTCAGCCATTCCCTCAGCCATTAATTCAACCAATCCCTAAGCATTATTTCAGTCATTCACAAGCCTTTGATATACCAATTACCTCTACCACTATATCACAATCCGCCATCCACTAATTCATCCATTTCCTCAGCCATTAATTTAGGCATTCCCTCACCATTAATTCACCCCTTCCATCAGCCATTAATAAACCATTTCTTTCATGCCTAATACACCCATTCCTTCAGCAATTACTTCAATCATTTCTTCAGCCATTTTTTCAGGCATCCCCTAGCCTTCAACACACCAATTCAATCAACCATTAATACACACATTCCTTCATCCAAAATTCACCCATTCCTCAGCCATTAATTCAGGCATTCCCTTAGCTATTAATCCACCTATTCCCTCAGCCATTAATTCATCCATTCCATCAGCCATTATTACACCAAAGCTTTCATGCCTAATACAACCAGTCCCTCAGTGATTACTTTACTCATTCCCATAGCCATAATTTCAGCCAATCCCCTGAGCCTTCAATACACCAATCCTTCAACAATTAATGCACATGTTCCTTTATCCAGTAATTCACACATTCCTCAGCCATTAATTCGGGCAATCCCTTAGCTATTAATTCATCCATTTTCTCAGCCATGAATTTATCCATTCCTTCAGGCATCAATTCATCTACCTTCAGCCATTAATACACCAATTCGCACAGGTCTAATACATCGATTCCCTCAGAGATTAGTTCAACCATTCAATCAGCCATTAATTCACCCAATCCCTAAGCATTATTTCAGTCATTCACATAGCCTTTGATACACCAATTCCCTCTACCACTAATACCACATTCTCCCATCCATTAATTCATTTCCTCAGCCATTAATTCAGGGAGTCTCTAAGCCATTAACTCACCCATTCCATCAACCATTCATACACCAATTTTTTCAAGCCTCATACACCCATTGCTTCAGCGATTACTCACTCATTCCCTGCGCCATTATTTCAGCCGTTCCCCTGAGCCTTCAATACACCAATTCCCTCAACAATTAATACACACGTTCCTTCATTCAGTAATTTACCCATTTTTCAGCCATTAATTCAGGCAATCCCTTAGCTATTAATTCACCCATTCTCTCACCCATGAATTCATTCATTCCTTCAGACATTAATTCATCTATACCTTCAGATACTAATACACCAATTCCCACAGGTCTAATACATCCATCCCCTCAGCCATTAGTTCAACCATTCACTCAGAAATTAATTCATCCATTCTCACAACCATTAATACACCCATTCCCTCATGCCATTAGTTCACCTGTTAATTCAGCAATTACTTCACCCATCCCCTCAGCTATTATTCAAATATTCCCTCAGCATTAAGGCACTCATTCCATCTGCATTTAAATCACCAATTCCCTCAGCTGTCATTTCAGTCATTCCCTCAGCCACTGGTGTTACATTTCCTTTAATCAGAACTCAACCATTCCCTTATCCTTTGAAACACCATTTCATGTAAAACATTCATACACATTCCCATAATCATTAAGTTACCCATCCCCTCAGACATTAATTCAGACATTCCTTCAGACAATAATTCAGTCAATCCTGAATCCATTAATTCAACCATTCCCTCAGCCATTAATTTACTTACACCCCCAACCATTAATTCACATATATCCCCAAATACTTATACACCAATTTACCCAGGACTAATATATCCATCAGTTCAGTGATTAGTTCACCCTTTCGCTCAGCCATTATCTTACCCACAACCTCATGCCATTAGTTCATCCATTCCTTCAGGTATTATTCAACCATTCCCTCAGCCATTATTTTAATCATTCCTTCAACCATATTTCAGCCATTCCCTCAGCCATTAATTCAACCAATTTCTAAGCATTATTTTAGTCATTCACAAAGTCACTACTAATACCACACTCCCCCATCCATTAATTCATCCATTTGTTTAGCCATTAATTCAGGCATTTCCTCAGCCATTAATTCACCCATTCCATCAGCCATTAATAAACCAATTCTTTCATGTATAACACACCCATTCTTTAAGCGATTACTCACTCATTCCCTCACCCATTATTTCATCCTTTCCCCCCAGCCTTCACTACACCAATTTCCTCAACCGCTAATACACTCATTCGTTCATCCATTAATTCACTCATCCCATCCACCATTAAAACACCAATTCCATCATGCCTAATACACCCATTCCTTCAGCAATAACTCACTCATTCCCTTATCCAGTATTTCAGCCATTTCCCCCAGACTTCAAATACAATTCCCTCAACCATTAATACGCACATTCCTTCATCCAGTAATTCACCCATTGTGAACCAATAATTCAGTCAATCCCAAATCCATTAATTCAACCATTCCTTCAGCCATTAATTTAGATATTCCCTCAGCCATATTTCAGCCATTCCCTCAGCCATTAATTCAACCAATCCCTAAGCATTATTTCAGTCATTCACACAGCCATTCCTACAGCAATTCCCTCAACTACTAATACCACATTCCGCTACCCATTAATTCAGCCATTCCCTCAGCTATTATTTCAGCCAGTCCCTCCAGGCTTCAATACACCCATTCCTCAAGCATTAACACACACATCCCTTCATCCAGGAATTCCCCCATGCCTCAGCCAGTAATTCAGCCAATCCCAAATTCACTGATTCAGCCATTCCCTCAGACATTAATTCACTTATACCCTCGACTACTAATTCACCTATACTCTCAGACTTTAATACATTGATTTACCCAGGCCTAATACACCCATCCCCTCACCCATTAGTTCACCCATTCCCTCTGCCGTTATTTTACCCACACTCTACGCCATTAGTTCAGCTATTCTTCAGCTATTATTTCAACCATTCCCTCAGCCATATTTCAGCCATTCCCTCAGCCATTAATTCAACCAATCTCTAAGCATTATTTTAGTAATTCACACAGCCTTTAATACACCAATTCCCTCAACCACTTATACCACATTCCCCCATCCATTAATTCATCCATTTTCTCAGCCATTAATTCAGGCATCCTTCAGCCATTAATTCACCCATTCCATCAGCCATTAATACACCAATTCTTTCATGCCTAATACACCAATTCCTTCAGCGAATACTTCACTCATTCCCTCAGCCATTATTTTAGCCTTTCCTGCCAGCCTTCAATATACCAACTCCATTAACCATTAATATACATTCTTTCATCGATTAATTCACTCATTCCATCAGCCATTAATACACCAATTCTTTCATGCCTAATACACCCATTCCCGCAGTATTATGTCACTCATTCCCTCAGACATTATTTCTGCCATTCCCCCCAGCCTTCATTACACCAATACCCTCAAGCATGAATACAGACGTTCCCTAACACATTAATTCACCCATTCCTGGGTCAATAATTCAGTCAATCCAGAATCTATTAATTCAACCATTCCCTCAGCCATTGATTCACTTATACCCTTAATCATTAAATCACATACACCCTCAGACAGTAATACATCAACTTACCCAGGCCTAATACACCCATCCCCTCAGTGATTCGTTCACCCATTCGCTCAGCCAACATTTAACCCACAACCTCATGCCATTAGTTTCACGCATTCTTTCAGCTATTATTAGAACCATTCCTTCAGCCACTAATGAGCCATTCCTTCAGCCATATTTCAGCCATTCCCTTAGCCATCAATTCAACCATTCCCTAAGCATTATTTCAGTCATTCACACAGCCTTTAATATACAAATTCCCTCAACCACTATACCACAATCCACCATCCATTAATTCATCCATTTCCTCAGCCATTAATTCAGGCATTCCCTCACCATTAATGCACCCCTTCCATCAGCCATTAATAAACCAATTCTTTCACGCCTACAACACCCATTTCTTTAGTGATTCTTTTACTCATTCCCTCAACCATTATTTCAGCCATTACCTCCACCTTTCAATACACCAATTCCCTCAACCACTAATACCACAGTCCCTCATTCATTAATGCATTCATTTTCTCGGCCAATAATTCAGGCATTTCCTCAGCCCCTAATCCAGCCATTCTGTCAGTCATTAATACATCAATTCTTTCATGCCTCATACATTCATTCCTTCAGCAATTACTCACTCATTCCCTAAGCCATTATTTCGGCCAATTCCCTGAGCCATGAATACACCAATTCCCTCAACCATTAATACACACATCCCTTCATCCAGTAATTCACCAAATCCTCAGCCATTAATTCAGGCAATCCCTTAGCTATTAATTCACCCATTCTCTCAGCTGTGAATTCATCCATTCCTTCAGGCATTAATTCATCTATACTTTCAGCCATTAATACACCAATTCCCATAAGTCTAATACATCCATGCCCTCAGCCATTAGTTCAACCATTCACTCAGCCATTAATTCTCCCATTCCCACAACCATTAATACACCCATTCCCTCACACCATTAGTTCACCTGTAAATTTAGCGATTATTTCACCCATTCCCTCAGCTACTATTCAAACATTCCCTCGGCACTAATGCACCCATTCCATCTGCATTTAAATCACCAATTCCATCACCTGTCATTTCACTCATTCCCTCAGCCATTGATGTTCCTTTTCCTTTAGCCAGAACTCAACCATTCCCTCATTCTTTGAAACACCACATCCCTAAACCATTAATGCACACATTCCTCCAACCATTAAGTTAACCCATTCCCTCAGATATTAATTCAGACATTTCCTCATCCAATAATTCAGTCAATCCAGAATCCATTAATTCAACCATTCCCTCAGCCATTAATTTACTTACACCTTCAACCATTAATTCACATATACCCTCAAACATTGATACACCAATTTACCCAGGACTAATACATCCATCCCCTCAGTGATTAGTTCACCCTTTCGCTCAGCCATTATTTTACCCACAACCTCATGCCATTAGTTCACCCATTCCTTCAGGTATTATTTAACCATTCCCTCATATTTCAGCCATTCCCTCAGTCATTAATTCAACCAGTCCCTAAGCATTATTTCAGTCATTCACAAAGCCTTTGAGACACCAATTCCTTCAACCACTAAAACCACACTCCCCCATCCAGTAATTCATTTGTTTAGCCATTGATTCAGGCATTTCCTAAGCCATTAATTCACCCATTCCATCAGCCATTAATAAATCAATTCTTTCATACACAACACACCCATCCCTTCAGTGATTACTCATTCATTCCCTCACCCACTATTTCATCCTCTCCCCCCAGCCTTCACTACACCAGTTCCCTCAACCATTAATACACACATTCATTCATCCATTAATTCTCCCATTCCATCCCCCATTAATGCACCAATTCTGTCATGCCTAATACACCCATTCCTTCAGTGATTACTCACTCATTCCCTCAGCCAGTATTTCAGCCATTCCTCCAGCCTTCAATACACCAATACTCTCTACGATTAATATACACACGTTCCTTCATCCATTTATTCACCCATTCCTCAGCCAATAACGCAGCCAATCTTGAGTCCATTAATTCAGCCATTCCCTCAGCCTAAATTCACTTCTTCTCAACCATTAATTCACCTAAACCCCCGTCCTTAATATATCAATTTACCGAGGCATAGTACACCCATCCCCTCAGCGATTAGTTCACCCTTTCGCTCAGCCATTATTTTACCCACAACCTTATACCATTAGTTCACCCATTCCTTCAGCTATTATTTCAACCGTTCCTTCAGCCATTATTATAACCATCCCTTCAGTCTTATTAAAGCCATTCCTTCAGCAATTAATTGAACCAATTCCTAAGCATTATTTCAGTCATTCACACAGTGTTTGATACTCCAGTTTCCTCAACCACTAATATCACATTCCCACATCCATTAATTCATCCATTTGCTCACCCATTAATTCTGACATTCCCTCAGTCATTAATTCACCCATTCCATCTGCCATTAATACACCAATTCTTTCATGCCTAATACACCCATTCCCTCATGCCATTACTTCAACATTAATTCAGCGATTATTTCACCCATTCTCTCAACCATTAATGCACCCATTCCATCTGCATTTAAATCACCAATTCCATCAGCTGTCATTTCACTCATTCCCTCAGCCACTGATGCTCCACTTCCTTTAGCCAGTACTCAACCATTCTCTCAGCCTTTGAAACACCAGTTCCCACAACTATTAATACACACATCCCTCCATCCATTAATTTACCCATTCCCTCAGACATTCAGACATTCCCTCAGCCAGTAGTAATTCAGCCAATCCCAAATCCATTAATTCAGTCAGTACCTCAGCCGTTAATTCACTTATACCCTCGAACTTTAATAAACATATACACTCAGACATTAATACATCAATTTACTCAAGCCTAATACACCCATCCCCTCGGCAATTAGTTCACCCATTCCATCAGCCATTATATTCCCCATAACCTCATGCCTTAGTTCACCCATTCCTTCAGCTATTATTTCAACCATTCCCTCAGCCATCATTGTAGCCATTCACTCAGCCATTAATTCAACCAATCCCTAAGCATTATTTCAGTCATTCACACAGTCCTTGATACACCAATTCCCTCAACCACTAATACCACATTCCTCCTTCCATTAATTCATCCTCCTTCCATTTTCTCAGCCATTAATTCAGGCATCCCTCAGCCATTAATTCACCCATCCCATCAGCCATTAATACACCAATTCTTTCATGTCTAATACACCTACGCCTTCAGTGATTACTCACTCATTCCCTCAGCCATTATTTCAGCCTTTCCCCACAGGCTTAAATACACCAATTCCCTCAACCAGCAATACACACACTCCTGCATCTGGTAATTCACCCATTCCTCAGCCATTAATTCAGGCAACCCCTTAGCTATTAATTTAACCAACCCCTCAACCATGAATTCACCCATTCCTTCAGGTATCAATTAATCTATACCTTCAGCCATTAATGCACCAATTCCCACAGGACTAATACATCCATCCCCTCAGTAATTAGTTCAACCATTCACTCAGCCATTAGTTCACCCATTCCTACAACCATTAATACACCTATTCCCTCGTTACATTAGTTCACCTGTTATTTCAGCAATTATTTCTCCCATCCCTTGGCCATTATTCAACCATTCCCTCAGTCGTTAATGCACCCATTCCACCCTCGTTTAAATCACCAGTTCCATCAGATGTCATTTCACTCATCTTCTCAGCCACTGACGCTCCCTTTCCTTTAGCCAGAACTCAACCATTTCCACAGCCTGTGAAACACCACTTCCTGCAACATTAATACACACATCTCAACCATTAAGTAACCCATTCCCTCAGACATGAATTCAGACATTCCCTTAGCCAACATTCAGTCAATCCCGAATCCAGTAATTCAGCCATTCCCTAAGCCATTAATTCACTTATACCCTCAACCATTGTTGACTCACCTATACTTTCAGACATGAATACATCAATTTACCCAGGCCTAATCTAATACACGCATCCTCGCAGCGATACGTTCACCCTTTCACTCAGCAATTACCTCATCCACAACCTCATGCCATTAGTTCACCCATACCTTTAGCTATTATTTCAACCATTCCCCCAGCCATTATTTTAGCCATTCCCTCAGCCATATTTCAGCCATTCCCTCAGCCATTAACTCAATTGTTTCCTAAGCATTATTTCAGTCATTCACATAGCCTTTGATACACCAAATCCCTCAAGCACTAATACCACATTCCCCTGTCCATTAATTCATCCATTTCCTCAGCCATTAATTCGCCCATTTCATCAGCCATTAATACACCAATTCTTTCATGCCTAATACACCCATTCTTTAAGCAATTATTCAGTCATTCCCTCACCCATTATATCAGCCTTTCCCCACAGGCTTCAATACACCAATTCCCTAAAACATTAATACACATATTACTTCATCCAATAATTCATGCTTTCCATCAGCCATTAATGCACCAATTCTTTCATGCCTAATACACCCATTCCTTCAGTGATTTACTTCACTCATTCCCTCAGCCATTATTTCAGCCATTCCCCCCAGGCTTCACAACACCAATTCCCTCAACCATTAATACACACAATCCTTCATCAAGTAATTCACCCATTCTTCAGCCATTAATTCAGGCAATCCTTCAGCTATTAATTCACATCTTAGCCACACATTCACCCATTCCTTCAGCCATTAATTCACCTATACCTTCATCCATTAATACACCAATTCCCAGAGGTCTAATACATCCATCCCCTCAGCTATTAGTTCAACCATTCGCTCAGCTATTAATGCACCCATTCCATCCACACTTAAATCACCAATTCCATCAGCTATCATTTCACTCATTCCCTCAGCCACTGATGCTCTCTTTCCTTTAGCCAGTACTCAACCATTCCCTCAGCCTTCAAACATTAGTTCCCACAAGCATTAATGCACACATCCCTCCAACCATTAATTTACCCATTTCCTCAGGCATTAATCCACTTATACCTTCTACCATTAATTCACCTATTCCCTCAGCCATATTTACACCATTTCTCATGCCTAATACACACATCTCTTGAAGGATTAGTTCACACATTCTCTCAGCCTTGATACATCCGATCCTGCATCCATTAAGATACCCATTCCCTCATGCCATTAACACACCCATTCCCTCAGTCATTAATACACATATTTCCTCATGCCACTAATTCACCACTCCTATGAGCCATTAATTCACTCATTCCTACAGCCATTAATATACCCATTCTCTCCTGACATTAATACACCCATTCTCTCAGCCATTATTTCACCCATTCCTTCAGCCATTAACTCATCCACTGCTTCAGCCACTAACACACAATTCCCTTAGCCCATACACCCATTCCCTCATATCCTTAATACAGGCATTCCCTCAGCCATTAATTTACCCATTCCCTCAGCCACTAATACACCCATTCTCTCAGTCATTAATTCACCTATTCCCTCAGCCATGAATTCACTTATTCTCTCAGCCATTAATACAACCATTCTTTCAGCCATTAGTTCAAACATTCCATCAGCCATTATTGCACCCATTCCCTCTACCATTATTTCAACCATTCCCTCACACCATTAATACACTTATTCCCTCAGCCATTAACACACCCTTTTCCTCAGCCTAATTCATTTACTCTCAGTCACTAATATACGCATTCCCTCAGCCACTCATACACTTCTTTCCCCAGCCATTAATACAGCTGTTCCCTCTTTAGCCATTAACCCACCCATTCCCTCAGCTACTAATACACTCACTGTTTTATGCCATTAATACAACTATTCCCTCAGCCATTAATTCAAACATTCCATCTGTCATTAATTCACCCATTCCCCTATGCCAGGACTTCAGATGGCACCACCAGAGGCCATCTTCTGCTTCCAGAAATGTTTCCTTTCACCGAAACAGCTACTTCAAAAAGAACAGAAATATGGAAGCAGCATTTTATAATACAGATTTCACACACCACACAAAATAACAAGGATATGGTGGTGATGACAATATCGATAAGAAGATACCAAATTTCCAGTTTTTCTTAAAAAATATTTGAAATCTGCCCCCCAGTGATCCTCTTTCTCAGGGTAGGAGTTGGCAGCTGCCCCTCTGAACACGAGATTCTCTCCAGTGGCCACCGTCCTCTCCCCTTCCTTCTGTCCACCCAAACTGTGTTGTTTTTCTTACCTTCACCCCAATTCACTCACTTCTGTCACCTGTCCAGCCTCAGAGGTGTCTGAGTTTGCAGCCTCATGTACATCCCCCACCCCCACCCACCCATTCATCACCCCACCCAGTCATTTGCCCACAGCAGCTTTGTACAGGGCCTGTTGGACCCAAGCCGCGCTCAAACTCCAGCCGACCTCACAAGGGCCCTTGGAAGAGCCCAGACCCCGGGGCAGGGAGAAATCTACCATCTGCCCCCCTGCATCTTCATTCAAGGGGTCTCCACCAGCAGCCCCTGGGTGGCACCCACCATGCTCCCTCCTGGGCCGGAGCGAGCCCCAGATTGCCCGCTGGGGTCTGTGTGGGTGGGGTGCGGGGGCCCTCACCGGAGTTGTCCTCGTCCTTGCGGACCTTCAGCTTCACCAGGTCCTCACACTGGCGCAGGATCTGCACGGCGTCCTCCATGGGGCAGTTGTCCAGGCGGATGTTGTCGATGGCCAGCAGCTTGTCACCCGGCTCGAGGGTGCCCGTCCTGCAGGAGCAGGGTGGGGACAGGAAGGAGCCTGCACACGCAGGCACCAAGCCCACCCCCGTGGGCCAGCTCCCCCCAGCCCCCTGCAAAGGGCTCCCCTACCTGTGCGCCACGCTGCCTTTCTTTATGTCGGAGATGACCAGGGGCTCCCCTCGCTTCCTGCTGGCCGCTGGAGGGAAGGAGCCACAAAGCCCTCCTCGGGTCACCTCAGCCTCGGGGGGCCAGGAGTTGGGCGTGGACTCAGAGCCGCACACCCTGCTCCCTCAGCTCCCTGGCTGGGTGATTGTGAGCAAATCAGCTCCCCTCCCTGTGCCTCAGTTTCCCCTCTGTAAAATGGGGATGAGGCCACAGAGTTCATGGGGACATCAGAGATTAACTAGACGAAGCGGGACAACACTTCCCACACTCAGCCCATCCCCCAGCGGGCAGGGCTCCCTGAGGGGCTTTGTCTGGCTGGTGTCTGTGTCCCCAGCACCTGGCACAGGGCCAGGTTCCAGCACTAGGTGACTCTTCAACAATTGACTTCTTCCTTCTCCTGCTGCAGGGAATGCTGGCTGCCAAGGGCTCACAGCAGGATCCCGCGGAGGGGTTGGCCTTTGGCTGAGAGAGCAGCCTCACCCAAGATAATGCCTGCACCCAATGACTGGTCCACGCGGTGGTGCCGAGGCCCGGCTCCCAGCCCCAACTCAGGACAACTCCCGCGGCCTCCCCAGCGGACAGCTCCCGGTGAATTGGCTGAGCCCTGTGTTGGGACTACATTGCAGCCCCGCTCCTCCCTCTGCCTGGTCCTGCGGTCTCCCCTGCTCACAGGTGTTGATCCTAAGGGCCCTCCTCCATAAGGCCGCTGCACATAACTCCTCGTGTGAGAAGCTATTTCCCAGGGAACATGATCTAAGACAATGGGTGGCTGAGTTTTCCTGGCCAAAGAATCCATTTGGGCTAACGGGGTTCCCCTGAGTGACCAGGTGTAAGGCGGTCCTTCCAGCCCATGCAGCACCTTTGCAAATGAGTCAAAGGTGCCCCTTTTAATTAGTCTGTTGAGAAAATGTTAGAAAATTTTAAGTCTACCTCGAATGGGCACTTTTGTGTCATGTACAACCTGGGCGACTGCACCTGGCGGCCCTGCCAAGAGGTTCCTGGGCTGGAAGCAGCTTCTCCCCCGCAATTGCTTAAACTCCCACTGCCCCTGACAGCGGAGTCTGGGGCGGGAAGGAGTGGCAGCAGCAGCCCTTCTGGACAGTTGCCCCTCCACGGTGTAATGGGGAGACGGCAGTGGACGAAGCCAGAGGACTTTGGCTTTTCCTGAGTGAGATGCGGGCTGGGGAGCGTTCTGACTGTTCCCATGCCTGTGTATTCTACCTTTCTCTTTCCATCCTGCAGTCCCTCACTTTCATTCCTTTGACGAACATGAATTGAACACCTGCTGTGTTCCAGGCCTTTTCTGGGCCCTGGGGCCACAGAGGCAAACAGAAAAGCAAACCTGGCCCAGGTGTCTGGTGCCTTACAAACCACTGAACCACCCCCGGAGACGAAAAAGACCAGAGACTCCCATCGCGCAGAACGGGAAACCGAGGCTTCGAGAAGACATGCCTGAGAACACACAACTGGGCATTGCCCGTGGAGGGAAAGCCAAGCCAGCCACCCTTCCTCCCTCCCAACCCGAGCCTCCGCCCCGGGCCGGGTGCTGGGCATTTTCTCGGCGCAGGCGGAGGCGGTGGGGAGGCACTCACAGCTGATGGTGATGCCCAGCTCCACGCCGCGCCTCTTGGGCAGCTTCACGTGGAAGGTGCCGCTGCTCGGGATGACCGACTCTGGGTGCAAACAGACACAAACCCACGTGAGCCTCAAGGGAAGAGCCTCCGGGAGTCCCCGTCCCACACCCATTCCGGTCCAGTGGGGAGGGACCCCAAACAACCCCATCCTGCTCCTTCCACCCACAAATGAGGAACCTGAGGCACGGCGCACTGACTTGTCCGACACAAGCACCCAAGGGGTCAGAGCAGAGTCAGGACTAGAATCCAGACCTCACAGCTGCCACCCCACGGGGGGCCCCGCAGCCCAGCCCAACGCACTCAGCTCCAGCAACGACTTACTGGGTGCCTCTCGCGTGCTGGGCCTCAGCGGTGCTTTCACGCACTTTATCTCATCTAATCTGAACACCACCCCTTGTGATAGAGGATTGTATTCACTATTTTACACTGGGGGGAGGGGAACGGAGGGGGGAGGAGGAAGGGTCCTGTCCAAAGTCACACAGGGTCCAAATCACAGAACCAGAACTCTAACCAAGCTGTTTGGGGGTCTTTGCATACACCCTCACCACCACCACCCCCGCCCCCAGCTCCTGTTTCATTGCAAAATCCCTCATCAACGCTCACACTGGTGTGTGCAATTCCTTCCTCCCCGGCCAACGCCTTTCTCCCACCACGAGTGCTGGGGACACACTGCAAATTCAGGGAGAAGGATCAGGGCAGGGCCGGGGGCTGGGGGGAGCAGGGTAGAGAGAGGAGGGAGCACAGGGTCCCGAAGGAGAGGAGGAAGCTCAGGGCACCCACTCACCTGCCACGTCAAACTCCACCTCCAGCACGACCTTGTGGGCCAGTGCCGCGTCCCGCAGCAGCTGGTTGGCTTCTTCCATTGTCCCATCCTCGGTGGTGATGCCGTTGATGGCCAGGACACGGTCCCCTACCTGCAGCAGCCCACACCTGAACCGGGCGGCCCGGCGGAGAGAAGAGGCCCGGTTGGGAGACAGGAACATTGTGCAGGAGCAGGGCCAGGCCCAAACCTGGGCTTCACCTCGCTCCCGGGACAGGGTGGAACGCTTAGGACTGCCCTGTGCCAGCTGTAGATCCTCAGACAATTTACCACAGGACTCTGGCTGAGGTGTGACCTTGCCGGGCCTCAGTTTCTCCTTCTGTCCAATGGGAATAACGCCATGCCTTAGGAGATGTATATAGAGGACTCTGACTTCAGATACACAGGGGATCATGTCCTGGGTCACTCACAAGCTGTGTGACCCTGGGCAGGTGAATCAGCTTCTCTGAGCCTCTGATTCCTCATCTACAAAATGGGGCCAGTGATGGGATTGATGTGATGGTTGATAAGATAACACTGTGCAGCCAGGCTGTGTGACTCGGTTTCTCCCTGGCTGTCCGTGAGCCCCCCACCCCACCCCCTAATTGGAGAGTGGCAGGCTCAGTGGGGAGGGGGCAGTAGGCTTACCTCTCTGCCGGGCTGTCAGGCTCGATAAAACGCACAAGGGGTGGGGAGGACAGGGTCTCGGTGGCGAAGATGCCGCCCTGGAGCTGGAGGCCAAAGCCGCTGAGGGGGTCTCCGCAGAGCACGACCTCCGTGGTCTCTGTGTGCACAATCTGGCCGCCTGGCCCCACCGTGCTGGAGGCCAGCGACACTGCGGGGCAGGCGGGCACGCCGCTCAGAGCACAGTCCCAGGGAAGCCTTCCTGCCAGAGCCCACCCACCCTCGGCCCCGACAACTGGAATCGGAGGGGCAAGTGAGTGGGAGGCCTGACTCGCCCTGGGGCGGGGCCAAGTTGAGGCCTTTTCTGAGTTTCCTCACCTGAGCAGTGGGATCACGAGTCCCACCTGGCAGAGCTGTGGCAAGGATTAAGGAAGACAGCTCCCGGGACTGCCATGTTGTAAAACAGAGGCTCTGAGGGTCGGTGATGTTATGTTATGTCATGTTGTGTGATGTTACATTTCAACTTATTTTATTACTGTATCATGTATCAAATATCACGTTATATTACAATTAGATATTATAGTATATATTATGCCATTTTTGGTAACAGCTTTATTGAGATACAATTCAGCTACCACAGTATTTATCCACAGAGTATATACAATTCAATGGTTTTAGTATATTGAGTATTTAGTATACTCAAGTTGTATAACCATCCCCTCAATCAATGTTAGAACATTTTCAATCCCTCAAAGAAACCCTGTTTCCTTTAGTTAATCACCCAAATCCTCCCATCTCTCCCAGCCCTAAGCAACCACTGATCTATATACTTTCTACGTCTATAGAGCTGCCTATTCTGGACGTTTCATATCAATGGAATCATACCACATGTGGTCTTATGTGTCTGGCTTCTTTCACTTAGCATAACGTTTTCAGGGTTCATCCCTGTATATAGCATACATCAAAATTTCCTTCTTTCTTGAGGCTAAAACCCCACTGTATGATGATACCACATTTTTTTAATCCATCCATTGATGGACATCTGGGTTGTTTCCACCTTTTGGATATTATGAATAATGTGTATAAACGTTTGTAAATATGTTTTTGGGTGAACATGACATGTTTTCATTTCTCTTGGGCATTTACTCAAGAGTGGAATTTCTGGGTTGTATAAGTGTGTTTAACTATCTGATATGGTATTTAATATATTTTATTTTATATTCCATATGTAAAATACATTTTATTAATATGGATATTGGATATCATTTATTAAATAAAACTTTTTACATTTTATTCTATTAATTACACTATTGTGTCTATTATTTTCTTATTCTATTATATATCATACATTACAATGTTACACATAGTTTATTGTTGGATATGTTATGTTATTATATTTATATTCATTATTTTTTTCACTATTACATCCCCAATGATAAGGTACCTGGAAAACTGGAGGTGTTCAAAAAATTTTATTTAACTCATTGTTATCATCAAGGAAGGAGACAGGTAAGGGATCCCAAGAGTCTCCAGGCTCCATAAGCTCCTCCCTGTGAACAACAGTTCTGAATCTTTTCACCTACACACCCCCTGCTTCAGTGGGTGACAAAGGTGTATTTTATCTATCGTCTAACTCTGAATTCTCTTTCCCTTTTCATCTTGGCTGCCAGGAAGCTCATAACCATATTTAGCTTCTTTCAGGTGCCAGATTACTTATATTTCTTTCTTCCCTCAACTGGTTCAATCCTAAATGGCCCAGTCTGACCTTCCATTCTTCCTGGAGGCCTCTGCAATTCACATGGAAGGAGGCTGAGGACACTCTCTACATCAACAAAGGGAAGATTCTTTCCAGGAAAGATTTCAAAATTCTGGGCATTCTTGTGACTTTTGCTACTTCCACATGTCTCCTGCATTATCATCCGTTATTATCTGTCTTTACAGTTATTCATTTTAAAAAATACTTAAATGCCTTCATTTCAAAAGGAACTATATATAGTGATCATAAAGAGAAATATTTATTAGCAAATGTTAAGTAGAAATATACATATCTAATAAAACTAAAAGTCACTACATTCCAGATGGCTAGTTTCAGGCCTGTGTGTCTCTGTCTTAGGGAAAATTAACAAATGTCAGAGAGGTGGTGAAGATAAAGTAACACCACACCCTGTAATGGATCAGAGGGTGTAAGGAGAGAAAAATGAAATGGAGTTACTGTGAGAAATTTGCGCAAATCTGAAAAGGCATCCTTTCCTCAAGACACTTTGCCACCACCTGCTGGGAACTTTTCATAATAAAAATACAAGACAAAGTGTACAAACTAACTGTCATCCCTCAGGTGTGCCCTTGTGCAGTGCACAACCTGCCCAACCATCTGCAGCAGCCTGGTGTACCACACAGGTTATTTAATGCCCTCCACCAGCCCCCAGCCCTGCCCATAATACCCACACCTTTTGGCAACTCTCTCTCTCAGGCATAGAGGCAGCCCAGCGGGGGAGGGAAGAGACCATGGCTTACATGAGCTCTTGTGTTCCCTTCTTCGCTGCCTCCTCCGCCCCATTGTGGTCCGGGGGCTCATGGGCTGGGATCCGCGAGGAAGGGTGCTGGGATTGGTGCAGGAAAAGGCATGGTTCATGGTCGGCGAGGAAAAGGGAGATGAGGACAAGGCTGGGGAGATGAGAGCACAGACCCGTGAGCCCCAGCAGAGCCCTCCACCCTGCCTCAGGGAGACAGAGGGATGCCTTCCCCCACTCTACCATGCTGCCGCGTGACCTCAGGCCAGTCTCTCCCCCTCTCCGCCTCCAAGCTTGCAGGGTTTTCACAGACCTGGTGAAACCCAGCTGCCAGATGGGGCCCATATCATCACTAATGTGTGAGGTGACGCTGTGCCGGCCCCTAACTTCCCTGAGTCTTGGTTTCCTTCTCTATAAAACAGGTTCAAGCCCCTCCCTAGGAACGGGGGAGAGTGACAACAGGGAGAGCACTTTACATCTGCTCTGGTCCTGGCCAGCAGGAGTGGCCCAGGTTGGCGTCCTGCAGTGGCCAGGCCGGGGGCTGTGGCAGGAGGGCATGCAGGGGTCCCAGCGATGCGGCTGCTCACTCCTCTGCACCTTCACTGTGGGGGAGGAAGAGAAGAGAAAGGTGTTAGGGGCTGAGGGAGTCTGAATCACTACACCCCTGGAGGATGAGCTCCTGCCTGCACTGTGAGGGGAGGAGAGCAGGAACAGAAGATCTGGAGTTTCCCGAGCCAGGCTGGGCATCGGAGATTTTGCCCACGCGTCCTGGACACCCACTGTGTGCTGGGCACTGTGCTCAGGGCTCAGCCACGCAGCAGCCCGAGAGGCAGGGACACGAGAGAGAATGCTGGCCCAGACCAAGGCCCACAGCTGGGAGGCGGTGGAGGAGCAGGATTTGAACCAGGCCGACTGGCTCTGAAGCTCAAGAACGGGCCAGTCGGCTCCAAGGAGTGCAGTTTGCAGACAGCGACCAGCTGCGGCACCTTGGGGCTCTGCCGCAGCCCTGCAGCCTGGGCAGCCTTGGCGGGGGGCTGAGCATCAGGACACCAGGGCCTGGCATTTCTGCCCCACGCTGGGCTCTTGGGGGGCCACCTGGGTCCCTGTTGGGTTGGCCCAGGCTTGCAGGGACCTGCATCGCAGTCTGAAGCTGTTCCCACTTCCTGCCCCTCAACCTTCCACAGGCCTCAGCCCCACCGAACACTACTCCAGCTGAGCATCTGCTTCCCAGGGGGCCCCGCAGACCCTCTACCAGATGCTGCCTCCCTCACCTCCCCAACCTGATTCTCCTGCCCACCACCCAGGCCCTGTGTTCCTTCTACACGGGACTCTGGGGGGGGGGATGTCCAGCCTGGTGGAATATGTTCTTAGATGAATGGGTGAGGTCCCAATGATCTCGGCCCATCGATTCTGCCTCCCCATGCAGTACCCCTCCCCCCACCAAGGGGCTGAGCAGACTCTGGGGCCAGCAGCTGGGCCCAATCCTGACTCCATCACTGCCCAGCTGTGGGACTGGGACAAGTCACTTAGTCCCCCTGTGCCTCACTGTCATATCTGTAAAATGGGACAAAGACAGTGGCTACTTCCTAGGGAAGCTGGGAGGATCAGAATGAGTTAACACAGGTGACGTGCTCACAGCAGCGCTCGGTGCTTAGCAGAGGCTTGTTTAGTGAGAGCCAGGGGGACTGTCGGCTGCTGTGTGCCCTCGGAAGGGTCTGCACTGCTCGAGGCCTCAGCGCCTCTGTACCAACCTTGCAGACTTGTCATGGGACTGAACTCAGATGACCCGTGGGAAGCCCCAGCACCACAACAGGGGGTGGGAGAAGAGATGACGGTACTTCAAGCCCCAAAGCCTCCTCTATCAGCCCCTGCTGTGGCTTGTCAGGGCCTTACCAGACCCTGGTAGAGACTGTAGCGATGGCAGTCCCCCCACATCTGATCTGCAGAATTTTTCTCTTCTGGAAGATTGGGCTTGCAAAGGGTGGGGCAGGCAGACTCCATCCTCACCCCAACCCCCCTGCCACGGTGCCCTGAGAGCTGAAATTCACAGCCTGACCACCCCGACCAAGCCTGTGCACTCGGGGTCCTCACTCCTATTCACAGATGAGGCAACTAAGGCTCAGAGAGGCAAAGCACCTGTCCAGCTATTAGGGACAAAGCTGGGATTTGAACTCAAAACCCAAGGTTTAAAAAAAAAAAAGAACAAAACCCAAAGTTTAGGCTGCTGGAGGCACTTCCTTGCCCTGAACAGGAGGCTGCCTTCCTATGAGCATCCTCCACCCTGACCCAGGCCCCAGCTCTGCCCTCTGGGACCATCTACGCCCTCTGCTCTTACAACTGCCCAGCTCCTAGGTCCCTGCTCTAGGCTAGGAGCCCCCAGCTCCTCACAGGGCTGGTTTGAGGCCCTCCCTGACTGCTCGGCTGTCTCCTCTGGACCTGCCAAGGGCCCTGAGCTGAGCCCAGGGTCCAAACTCTGAGTAGCACAGGGCACAGAAGGAATGTCCCCTCCCCATCCCACCTCCCCACCCTTAGCTGCTGCACTTGACAGTTCGAGCTTCCCTGTGGGAATAGACAATTGTCCCGGTAAATTTTAGTCTGACCATGGCTTTGATCCATGAGCCCTCAGGTCTGGGCCCTGAGGTCTGCCAAGGGGACCGACCTGCCTCTGAGGGCTTCAGGGGCTGCCGACTCTGGGGTGCAGGTAGGATCTCTAGCCGCACTTTCTCCGACACGCTGGCCAGGAGCTTGGTGGCTTCAAGCAGCGAGCAGTGTTCGGTGCTGGTGCCATCGATGGACAGGATGTGGTCTCCAGCACGCAGGGCCCCGCTCCTGGCCGGGTTGGGGAGCAAAGGCAGAGGCTGGTCCGTCCAGACACACCTCTGGGCGGCTCTCCCCCTACACCCCCCACACCACGGCAGCTCTCAGCAGGTGCCCACCTGTCCACCACACTGGCTGGCTTGATGCGGTCGATGGTGATGACTGGCTTGTTCCGGTGGGAGCCGGTGGTGAGTGAGATCCCCAAGGCAGACCCTGGCATCTTGGTTATTTCTACCATCAAGGGCCCCAAAGCATTGGCCACCGTGTCTGGTACGTGGAAGGAAAGAAGAGTCTGAGATGCAAGTATTGAGCACCTTCCTGCATCTCAACTTAACCATCGCTGCCAGGGAGGGATCACTGCACCCACTTCACAGATAAGAAAACTGAGGTGCATGGAGGCCAAGGCCTCATCCACGTTCACACAGCCACTCAGCAGCAGAGGAGGGGCAGGAATTCAGATCTCAGGGACTCTAAGCTAAGGGCTTTGCTGGACAACACGAATTTGCTCACATATATTGAGAGCCTACTGTATACACTGAACTGTGGGTTTCACCATGAGCCTTCCCCATCTCAGAAGACAGCACCCCCTTCACCCACCCAGTGGCTGGAAAATAAAACCCGACTCCTTCTACTCTTACCCCATCCCCATGTCCAAACATCAGCAAACCAGGCCAGCAGATCTCCGTCACATTTCCTGAATCCCGTCCTGTCTATCCCCCTGCTCAGCCCCTGGTCCAGCCACCATCACCTTCCTCTCACCTGGATGGCTGCAGCTTAGAGGACATCCGCCACCCTTCCCCATCTCTCGTTCTGGTTTTTTTACACACTTACCACCATCTGACACACTCCATATGTGCTCTAGTCTATCTCTTGTCCACATCTCCCCACCAGAATGTCAGCCTCGTGAGAACAGACACCTAATCTGTGTCGTTCTCAGGTGGATCCCCAGTGCATCAAATGATGCCTGGCAGGGTGCTTACGACCCAGAAAAGCTCAGAGATGGTGTGACTGGGCCAAGGTCACACAGCTTTTGCCGTGGGGAGGATCTGTACCCACTACCACCTTCTCTCCATCCCTGGGCCTCTTCCTGCTCCAGCCCTAGCCCTCAGGGCCCCGACTCACCTGGGACGGCCACATCATATTCCACCTGGAAGAGGGCCTCGTGGCTGCACTGTCGCAGGGTGGCCAGGGCCGTGGCGTGGCTGGCCCCGTGCAGCGGGATCCCGTCAACGCCCAGCAGCCTGTCCCCCACCTTCAAGGAGCCCTCCCTGTGGGGAAGGGCCCGCTCCGTCAAGCTCACCCCGTGCGAGCCCGCGAACAGAGGGAGGGCAGGGAGCGGGTGAAGGAGAAAGGGACAGTGTGGACGAGGGAAGGAAGGCACGTGTGAGCAAAAGAACCAGGCAGGTTATGTGGAAGCAGCTGAATCACTGAAGCGGGCGGGGAAGGTGGGGGTCGGGTCAGCTCCGACACCTCCCGCCCCATGTGGTGCTTAATAAATTCACAGTCCCAGCTCAACCCTCCCGCATCTGAGCTGGGGATGCCCTTCGAGGTCACTATCAGGGCCCCAACAGGGTCGCAGCCCTACCAGGGCCACTCGGCACGAAGGACAGGCAGTCTGGAGGCTTTGCGCCGCCAGCACAGAGGTCCCTGCCCAGGGCTCCCACCTTGTTTCTCAGCAGTGATTCTGGCCTGGTGACAAACGCGCCTGGGAAGGAATTCCGCCGGGCCCCGGTGGGGGGGGGGGGGGGCCTGAGGGGGTTCACCTCGGTTTGGGTCACATCCCAGCTCTGGAATGCCTGCTCCAACAGGTGGCCAACGCTATTCTGGGAGGCTCTATGAATAGCTTGTCACAGGCCAGTCCCAAGGACGGGTTTAGATTTCTGACAAGGCCATTCCAGGCTTTTCTTAAAATGGCCAGGAATCTCCCACCAGGAGGTCAAGGGGTCAGGAGCTGGGAACTGGGTGTGTTCCTTCCCCATAGTCTCTGCTTCTGGCGCTTCTGAGCAGGGCCCAGGCAGGGCCAGGCTGGCAGCACAGCCAGGACTGGGGAGGCTGCGTCACACAGGGCCACAGTGACGCCGGTCACCATGCCCCACTTCCCTCGCTGCAGCTCTCAGGGGCTGCACTATTGGACCCATTCCACAGACAGGAAAATGAAGGCCAGGGAACGACACCAAAGCTCACGCTCCACCTCTCCCCTGACCCCTGAGACAGGAGGACCTTGGGGAAGAAAGACCTTGGGGTCGCTCCCATTTGGGGTTTAGTGCTGGCTCCACCAATAATTCACTGAGTGACTCTGGGCAGGGGTGTCCCCTGTCTGCACCTCAGTGTTCTCCAGGTGACTAGAGAACGTGTATGATGTCCCCTCTGCCTTCTTCCTAGGGGAGCCAGGGGAGGGCGCTCAGGGCAAGGCTGTAAGCTTCCCCCGGCTCAGGCTCACCTGTCGGCAGGGCCGCCCGGCCGCACGTAGGTCAGGACGAGCGGGCGGGACTTGTGCCCGTCTTCATGGGCACCTCCTGGACAGAATTGACAGTCATTTACCCACTCCCTCCCTGGTGCCCAGAGGTCCCGACCCAGACCTTAAGCAGGCTTCCTTAATTAAATCTGCTTGAGGACTTTGCCCTGGCTATTCACAGTCCCTCCTATGATATACCAGCTGTAAATCCCACCCAGAGTTGGGACAAAAAGTAAGGAACAGGACCAAAGTCCTCTCTCTGTTAAACAGCTTGCTTCTTTTCCTGAGATCTCATCCTATTTCCCTTTTTTCCCTGGTTGCCAGGCAGCTCCAAACTTCATTTTCTGTTACAACTTTTCCCTCTCACTCCCCCCAATCATGCACACTTTGTTGCTTGGCCAATGTTTTCACTCAATACTTGATTTAATGGTCCTGGGTTCTTAAAACTCAGAGGGAAGGTTTTATATATGTCAAATTCATTAGAGCAAAACAGAACACACACAGAATTGGCATTAGCCTTCCCATCCCTTGACCCCAAAGGTGACTCTTACACTAACCTCTGAGGACAAAGCCAAAGCTATTGCCCTCCTTGTAGAGGGAGACATCCACTGTCTTTGAAACGATCCCTGGGCTGTTCTCAGGGGCTGGGGAGAAATGGAGGACTCCTTGATCCTTCAGTTGCATCACAAGCTGGCAGATGTTCCCAAAGCTCATTCCAGGACAATTGGGTGACCAGTCACAGATATTATAGGAAGTGTACACTTCCCCCACCCCATTTTACAGGTAGGACAAGTGAGGCTTAGAGGCACCCTCTTCCCTAAAACCCACTTAGTCCGCCACTTAGAGAGGGGAAAGGGCTGGCCCACACTCCCACAGAGACAATGGCAGAACTCAGGCTTGAGTCCATGGCTGGCAGTCTTAGGCCAGAGCTAAATTCCAGACAGGTACTCAAATTTCAAGACTTCAGACCAAATTTGAAAATTCAGAGCCAAGCTAAACCCTGCACAGTACTCAGCGCTGCATGGGAGGGCAGGGAACAATTTATTCAGTGACATTCCTAAAGCCTTCCCCACTAAAGGAGAAGCATCTGGAAACTAAATATGCAAGATGACAAGGGGTGATAAGCAGGTCCCTGCCACCTCCTGGTGACAGTGTACTGCAGGTATAGACAAAGCCCCAAGTACAGCCTGGGTGTTTGTGGCCAGTCTCCAGGTCCCACCCACCCCAGCTGGCATGATCCCCACCCACCACCCAGGTGCGGGCAAGGAGGCAGCCTTGTCCACCCATGACCAAGGCAGTGGAGAAAGTTCCCGGTTCAAGGGCACCCACCGGGCGGGGGCAGCTCATACTCCACCTCCAGCACCACACGCTCGCCCACATTCTTGAGCAGAGTGATGATCTCATCATGGCGGAGCCTGGTCAAGTGGATCCCGTTCACCGACCGAATGTAGTCGCCCACATTCAGCAGGTCACTCCTGGGAGAAAGGAGGCCAGAGCACACGCACGGGAACAGGTACTGGCATTCATATCCCCGTCCCGCTGAATCCTTATGGTCTCTGGATCCCCATTTTACAGATGGGGAAGCTGAGGCTCAGAGAGGTCAAACATTGTCCAGGGTCACACAGCAAGTGAGTAGGAGAGCAGCAGATTCTAACCTAAACTTGCCTGACACCTAGGCCTGGTCTTTCCTCTGATACTGCTCTGCCCGCTTTCCCTCCAGCTGGGGTGTTGCCCTCAGAGTTATCGCTCTCACCAGCCCCAGACAGCCCACAGAGTGGCCAGATCATCACCTCCTTTGCTATCCCTTACTGTCTTTCCTGGGCCCAGAGGGGCAGTGATAGAGAGGCTAACTCCTAGGTTTCATGGAAGTCACCGTCCAAGACAGCCGCAGAGGTGAAATAATAGGAAAACACAGGCAGTGTGTGCAGGGCTGTGCCAGCAGAGCAGAGCGGCTGCCGCAGCCTGGGGTCCTGGGGGCTTCCCAGAGGCAGTGTGGAGGGATGAATAGGAGTCTGCCAGGAGGATGCCTAGGGAATGGGCCTTCCAGGCAGAGGAAACTGTATATGCAAAGGCCTGGAGGGCCCGGTGAGCGGTGAGTTGGCTCTGATGTAAAGGGAAAGAAGCATCCAGGGCCTAGAGTCCCAGCCTCCGCTGGAGGCCTTCCCTCCACAGACACCAAGCTCTCAGGTGCTCCAAAGCAGCTGTCTGATGGCTCTGCCGAAGGCCCTAGTACCTCCTCCCTGCCCCCTGATCCCCCTCCTGGTAACCCCACCAAGCCCACTTCTCACCTGGCTGCGAGCCCGCCAGGTCTCAGGTTGGAGACCCTGGGCTTCCCATCTTTGTCGGTGCCGCCTGAAATGGTCAGGCCCAGCGTGCTGCCTTCCTTCTTGGTCAGCTCCACCATGGTGACACCTCGGAACTCCTCTGCCGACAGACAGGGGGTGAGTGGGCAGCGTGGGGCAATTATGGGCCCCCAGCTCAAGGACAAGTGAGGCCAACACTTGGTAAACAGCACGCTTGGCTGCGTGACGCTGGGTGAAATCATCTCCTTTTTCCGCAGGAGGATCAGATACGTTAAGTGACTAGTCTAAGGTCACAGAGTGAGTTAGCAACCGAGCTGATGCCGTCTGAGCGCCGCCTGGAGCTCTCTGTGCCTGCAGCACAGAGAAGGGGGAAGGAGGGGAGGCTGGGTACCTGGGATGCTCTGTCTGCGGCACACCAGAGCCACGTCGGCCCCTCCTGTGTCCTTGCTTCCTTTGGAGTAAGGCCCATCGTCTGCACGGGAGAGAAAAGAGGGAAGGCCCTGAGCCCCGCTGTCATTTCTATCAGGCAAACCCCTCCTGCCTTGGGGATCTTCTGCTTAGTGCATGTTAGAGGGGTTCCTTCTTGCCACCAGCTCCACCTGAGTCTCTGTTGGGGGAGCCTCATGGCTTCTCCCCACAAGGGCAACTCTGTCTCTGCTCTCAAGCAACACTCTTCAGAGCACCCACCACAGACTGGGCACTTCACGGCCGTCCAGTGATTAACCATCTCTGCAACCATCATTCCACGTACAGATAAGGAAGCTGAGGCTCAGAGAGGGACAACTCGTGCCCTTAGTCACACAGCCCTTGGCCAAGGCCGCCTCTGCAAAGACCCAGGGCCAGACCCCAGGCCCCTTCGCCCACCTCGCCCTATGCTCCAGGCTCCCTTGACCAAGTTCTTTTTCTCACAGTCCTTCTCCAAGTCCCCGCTCGGCCCTGGACTGAGATGGGTAAGGTGAACTGGCAAACAGGCAAGCAGGTGGCTCTCCCATGCCACCTCTGGGGCCGCCCCCCAGGCTCCTGCACACACCCCCTCCCAGGCTTCTGACGCTGCCTCAGGCCTCGCCGGGGTCCGCACAGGCTGCGCCTGGCCTTGAAGAGGCCCCCTCTGTCCCCACCCCCGTTCACCATTCACCAGCTGTGGGAAGGCCACTCCCTTCCTAGCCCCCTGGCCACAGCAAGGCCTCGCTCACAGGACCGTCCCCCTCCTCACTCTTCAGAGGAGGCAGGGAGAGAGGACTGGGGAGGAAATCAGCCCGGGCAGGGGGCAGAAGCCTCTTAGTCCATCCCAGCCACGCCCTTTTCACGAGGGGGAGGCTCCGATTAGCGTTCAGCCAGAGATGGGGTCAACCTGGGTCGAGATCAGGATGCAGCCTGGCCAAGGTCGGGTTTCAGTCAGAACCAGGAACAGGGCTCAGTCTGTAGCAGGTCTCTCAAGCTTAGTACTATTTATTGACAGTTTCCTGTGGATGCTGTATGATGTTTTGCAGCATCCCTGCCCTCTAACCACTAGATGACAGTAGCATCCCACCTTGGCATCACAACCAAAAATGACTCTACACATCTCACATGTCCTGTGGGGGAGCAATACACCCCCCCCCCCAACACCCCCGCCCCCCGGCCCTGCCCCTCATTGAGAACCACTGCTTTAGAGTCAAGGGTGGGGCTCAGGCTGGGTCAGGGTCAGGTTCAGCCCAGGGTCAGGGTCTAAGCAAGCCTGAAAAGCTTCGCCACCTGCAGCTCTAAGCACTGAGAAGCTACTTCTCCAGACTGGGGATAGGCTCCCTTAGCTTTGCCAGAAGGTGGGAAATAACAAATCAAACCGCAGTTAAGCCCAGTCATTTCCAGGCCCCTGGAGTTGGCCCCCAGCTGCTCTGCTCAACCCCCCACCTACAGGCCCTGTGTTCACATTCGCTGCCACGGATTCAAGCAACACCCCATTAAGTATAATGCCTCCTATTACGGTTCCCTAATTCGCACTTCATTTAGATTCAACAAGATGTTTCTGAGCTAATAAAATTAAAAAGATTGGGTTCGATCAACTGTGTGACGGTGAACTTCTCTGGTATTTCATGTGTGCAATGCTGGGATTAAAATCTGTCTTATCCCATGCAAACTGGATTCTGCCACTGGAAAATCCTTCTCTCCTGGGCTGTCCAGGGAAGACCAGAGATAAGCTTGCTGGCTCCAAGCTCAGGAGTCTGGAGATGGGAGAGGGGGAAGATTGTCTCCTAAGGCCAAGAAAGCAGAGGATCAAGTTTGCCAAATTCAGAGCCGTAGAATCCCAAAGAATGGAGAGGAACAGCGAAGGGTTAATGCTGACTGGGAAGCAGAGGGTGCAGGACGCTGGCTGCTGAAGCAGAGGACCCGTTTCCTGGGTGTCTCTGTGGTTTGTCTTCAACGCTATTTCTCTGCCCTTCCCTCATCCCAATATTCAAATTTTGCTCCAGTGAATGACACGGTGCCAAACTGGGCTGCGATGGCACACTTGGGACAGCTGAGGTGTGGGGGTCTGCTGGCTTTGGGCTCAGCTGTCACACAGGCCTGACGGTGTGATGCACACCAAGACTCATACAAGTGTGTGCAGACAAAGAGTCAGTGGGCCGTACGTGAGGACTTGAGAGCCTCTTCTCTAGAGAAGGCACGTGCATTTTAGGGTGTGGCCTTGATGACCCCTCTTGGAGGTTGAGGCCACTCGGGATAACTGATTGCCAGATATGGGGCTTCTGGATGTCTAAGACCCCTGCCACATTCAGAAAGGCACCCAATAAGGAATGCTATAATGTTTGCCGATGTTTGTTCAGAGGGGACCGTGCCCCACTTTCACAAACATCCTCAGGTCAGGGGGAGACAGGCCGCGTTCAAACCAAGAGCTAAGGCAGGGCCAGAATTACTTGTTAACTTTGTGGCTAGAGTCTCTACTTCTCTATCTACAAAATGGGGGTGTCTCCCCCCACCGCTGGCTCCCATCAGCCCAGGCATGAGAATTTGAGGGAATTATTTTATTTATAGAAAACCCGATGAGGGTTCAGACCCCAGTCCTCCTCCCTCGGAGAACATGCCTGCTCTCTCCGGCTCTCTCTCTTTTTTGTTCTGGGACCTGGTAATTATATGCTTAGAGATGAAGGCTTTTCAAAAACATCTTTCCCACCAATTTTCAGCTGGAAACGTGCACAAAAAACAGAGATATTTTTACCCGAGTGTTTTTTTTCCTGTCTCCTCCTTCCAGCAATGGGCAATTATGAGCTTTTGCCTTCAGTCAATCAGTCCTGTAAGAGCTCGCTTCAGAGGGAACTTCATTTCCGCAGAAATGCCAGCCCGTCCAGCAAACTCAGGCTGGGCAAGTCGGGGGTGGGGGGGGGGCGGGGCGGGAAAGAGGGAGAGACACCGGCTGAGCACAGACTGTACACCTGGTCCCGGCCCCCAAGCTGCAGCCTGGGTGGGTGGGTTTCTTTTTTATTTTATTCATCATGAAAGCGTTGCTAATTTACCTTCATTATCTCCGTTTCTCTGGGCCCCAGGGAGCTATTGAGCTTTGACAAAGGGAAAAGGAAGTCAGCTCCTGGCCAGGCTGCCTTTGCCAGGGTCCCGCCTAAGCAGAAGAGGGGCTGGGGGGCGGGGGAAGCGGGGCTGGGCAGGGCTGTCCACGGGGGCGTGACTGATGCCTGGCTCTGTGGGCCTCCAGGAGGGAGTGTTCAGCATCTGAGAAGGGCCACTGGGAAAACCAGTCCCGCGAGGCTCAACTTGGGTCGAACAGAAAACGACCGCTTGATAGCAAGCCAGCCGCAGGACCAGCGCAGCCTGAGTGCCGCTGGGGAAAAGGGGGCCCCCGGTCGTCCCTGGGTCCAACCACAGCTGCACACAGCGGCCCGTTGCTGCTTGGCCAGTCCTGGCTGGGTCGGCCCCACCTCCGAAGGCGTTGCTGGCTCGATGGAAAGGGAAGGACGGGCTTTGGATCCTACATCTGCTGCCCAGTGGCTAAGGGATCTGAGACACGTCGCTTCTCCTCTCTGAGTTCTGGCACAGTGGGGGTGCTACTACCCACCTCACAGGTTGGCAGGAGGAATCAGAGAGGTTATGTGGTACACGGAGCCAGGACGCATGGAAGCTCTCTCGCTGGCCCTTTTACTCACCTTGTTAGGAAAATTTTCCTATTAATAATGGTAACAACTCCTACTGATGAAGTGTGCTAGGTGCTTCACAAGCTTTACCTCATGTATCCTCATCACCTTCTGAGGTGGGATGATCGTCATTCCCAGTCTACAGACGGGGGAGCTGAGGCACGGGCAGGATAGGTGACTTCCCACTGCAAGCGGCAGGGCCAGGATTTGAACCCAGGACATATTCTAAGAAGTTTTAAATTATTACCACTGTATCCTCATGATAATCTTACGTGGTGGGTGTCATGATCATCCCCACATTATAGATGAGGAAACTGAGGCACAGAGAGGTTAAGGGAACTGCCCAGGGTCACACAGCTCCTCAGTGGCAGAGCCACAGGCCTCCTCCTGCACCCTCCCCCCACCCCATGACAGTCTTGGGGGACTCAGACGTGACACCTATGGCCCTCCTGGCAGCAGCCCCGGCTCCTTTGGGCACTCATGACCACTGAATGCTCACACTCTGGCCATGGCAGGCTGGACCGGGGCAGGCAGCTGGAGGGAGAAGCATCAAAGCTGGTTGTAGGCTGACCTCGGAGTGACAGCCCCAATCCCCGCAGCTGACAGGCCTCCCCAGAAGCCGCGGAGAGATCAGCTTGGCCACGGGGTGACCCTCGCTCTGTTCAATCCATGTTTTTAAGAGAAACAAAAAGAAATATATCAATAGATTTAACAAGCAGACATCTGCTTCACTTGGTGCCAAGGATTAGGAAAAAAAAAAACCGACAAAGGAGCCCGGGGCTTGGCCCTCCTGGTGCCAGGCCCACTCCAAGCACTTGACCGGCACTGTTTAACTCTTCCTAGAGCTCACTAACAATCCCATTTTACAGACAGGGAGACTGAAGCCCAGAGAGGCCACTCAGCTGGGGAGCTGCAGAGGACAGACTGGAACTGGTCTTTCTGGCCCGTGGCAGACCACATCCTTAATCCTCAGCTCTGCTCTCTCCCTCCAAACATGAGGGCAACAGACCCCAAAAGAGGGGCACCCGGGGAGGCAGCATCAGCCCCCAAGAGGCCCATGTTAGGGCTCAGGCACCCACAGGTTGGACGTGACCAGAGAGGTTGCCAGCCCTGTGATTTCCTTTCCACAAGGTGTGTGGGGTCCCCAGCACTGGGCCCTGAGCCCACGCTCAGGCGGACATCCTCCACGGGACCACGACGGCCCCAACATCATGCGGGGCGGGGCGCAGGCTCAAGGAAGGCCGTGGCCTCCTGGGTCTGTGCTCTCCCACGTCCCTCTGAAACCCGCAATATTTAAGAGCATCACCCCAAAACTGGGTCACCAATGGAGCAGTGAAGACTCAATTCACCTGGCGGAGAATAAAAGCAAAAGTTCTGCCCACAACGTACGGTCCCCAGGCCTCCCTGACCTCCCTGCTAATGCTCTCTCCTGGACCAGCTCTACTCTGGTGTGCTGGTCTCCTCACTGTTCCACACACCAGCCTCAAGATCACCTCAGGGCCTTTGCACTGGCTGTTCCCTCTGCCCAGAATGCACCTTCCCAGACATCCACAAAACCCCCTTCCTCACCTCCTTCAGGAACTTGTGGAACCTTCCCCTTCTCGTCTTCCCCACGCAGACTGAACTGACACCCGCGCGCCCCACACCTCCAGCACTTCCCATCGCCTTCCTTCCCTAACAGACCTCACTTCTCCTTTCCTTTAACTTAAAGATTTTCGTTACTATCTGCCCCTGCCCACTAAGATGTCAGCCCTGGGGGCTGGGTTCTGTCTGCCTGCTCACTGCTGTTTCTGGCTTGGAGAGTCTGGCACACAGTAAAGGCTCAGTAAATCACCTGAAACTCAATTCCCACTTACAGATCAGGACAATGGGAATCAAAGAGGTGGAATGAGTTGTTCAAGGTCATAGAATCAGGAAGAGGCAGAGGCAGGATGCAAACTCAGGCCTCCCAGGGTCTGGAGGCCTTGGCCTCCGTGGTCTGGGGACTGGGCTTTCTCTCACAGGCACGGCCCTGCCGAGGAGCAGGAGGTCAGGCCTGCCCGAAGATCCAGGTGGTTCTGGTGAGGGCCCTCCAGAGGAATGGGCAGTTCAGGCCACGGCAGAAGGACCCTCTCACCCACCCCAACACACACACACCCTGTCTGAGCCTTCCCAGGCGCTGGAAACAAAGACCACTTTGTGGCTGGGAGTCAGAGGAGAGTGGACACTGTGGGGTGTGGGGGTTTCCTGCCAAAATCGGCTTTCAAGCCTACTGTGTGCCCCAGTCCCGGTCACATCCCTTCCTGCAGGGGCTCAGGGTTACTGGGGTGAATAAGGCTCCCAGGACCAAGATGGCATGGCCAGGGTATGGGACTGAGAAAGGACTTGTGCTAGCAGAGTCCATCGGGGAGGAGAAAGGGCCCTGGGCATTGCGTCCCACAGGCCCCAGGCCCTAGCCTGGCTTTCCCTGAGGAGCACTGTGTGTGGCCTGACTGCTCAGGGTCTCAGCCTGCTCTGTGAAATGTGGAGGGTGCATGGAGTGGCCACCTGTTTGGGACATTTGCTGGAACTACTGGAAATAGGTTCTCTTTCCTTAGGGAGGATGGAGCTGTCTGACCATAAGCTCAAAGGTACTAGGGGGTCCCTCTGGGAGCCTCAAGGAGAGGAATCTGCCTAGAAATAAAGCTCGCCTAAAAGCAAGCAGAGACCTGGAGTCCTAATCATGTTAACTGAGCACCTGGATCCCACTGTGCCTGAAGCTCCATCTTTGGACTTTTCTTTAAAAAAAGCCTCAGTGCTGACACCAAATGTGATCATGAAGCTCTGTGACCTGAGAGGAGACTAGGGTGGGGGCTGCGAGGGTGAGGGTGGGAGTCAAGGAAGTCATCAGAGAGAGAAAAAGCCAGGGAGATCATGAAGGGCCTTAAATGCCAGGATAAGAAGCTGTGGTCAAATCTGAGTTTTAGCAAACTCTCTCCCACAGCAGCTTGGATAGGGTGGGGGGTGAGAGCCAGAAGGCCAGGGAGGAGACTGGGGCTAAGGTCCAGGCAGGCGATGCTGAGGCCCGAGCCTTGGTAGAGGCCACAGTACCATGAGGAGGGGGAAGACACCTCCTTGGCGGCCCCAGGTGAGGTATCCAGGGCACTGCTGCCCTTGTGGCTCTGATCACTGCAGGATGAGGTAAGCCCACTTCCTGGGCCTAATGTCAAGAGGACAGATGTGCCCAGGCCAGGAGGGCAACGGAGTCACCAGGAGGGGGCAGGGGTAGACCGCATGGGGTCAAAGCCCAGCTGTGCTACTTCTAGCTATAGCCTCGGACAAGTCACTTAAAACTTCTGTGCCTCAGTCTCCCCAACTGTAAAATGGGGAGAACAACCGTACTGAATGCACAGTGTTGTGAGGATTAAATGAGAAAATGCACAGAGAGCGCTCCAAACAGAGCCTAGCACAGATCAAGATCTCAACAGCCATCAGCTACTACTATTATTCACATTATTATTATCGGGGGGCCTAGGAGTAACCCTGTCTCGGCCCCCTGCCATGGGTGGAGAGGTGGGAACCTAAGTTCACGGGCCCTCAGAAGCATGGTGAGGGGAGCTCTGCTATAAAAATCCCCTGGGTGCCAATCCAGGCTCAGCCACTGTGGGCCTTGGGCAGCCACCGGCCCCTCCGAGCTTCAGTTTCCCCATCTGTCCACTGGGACCACAGTCCCTACCCTTGGAGCTGCTGCAAGCAGGTAACACCAGGAGTACGTTGAATACGGGAAGGCATTGACAGGGCGGCGCAGGACACAGAGTGAAGGGTGACCTAGTCTGCTCCAGAGCCCCTCCCAGGGTCCCGGCCCCGGGCCCACCCAGGAATGTGGCGGCTGAGGGACACCTGTCCCCTCTGCATTCCCAGAGCCTGAGGCTCACCGACCTGATGCCACCAGGCCAGGGCCTCCGCCTCCTTCCCTGAGCCCACGCAGAATCTCCCTCTACAGCACCCTGACCAGGGAGCCAGTGCCCACAGCTCACGCAGGGGCAGGACGCACCTCCCTGGGGCACACCTGAGGCAGAAGCGCGGCCCTCTGGCCGTGCTGTGTGGGACAGCACGACGGACTCAGTCCCCGCAGCCAGGGTCAGACAGACAGTCCTGTCACCTGCCCACACCAGCCAGGTGTCCCGCCCTGCCCTCCCTCCAAGCTCTGGGTCTGGGAGTGGCCGTCCCAGGCTTCACCATCCCAGGCTCCTCTCTGGGTGGCAGTTCCAGAGGGACGAGAGGCTTCAGCCCCGTCACTCTGCCTACGGGTCCCCGTCACTCACCCGCCTCTGCAGGGGTCTCCCGGCTGAGCCCACACAGCATGTCTGCTATTGTCTCCCCAGTGCCACCAACTCCCTCGGGAGCCACGCTGCTCGGTCCCTCCCTCGCCCTCCCCAGGGAGGGGCTGTGGGAGGGGAGCTCACAGCTCCCACTGGCTGGGCACGAGTCCACCCACTGCAGCAGGCGGCTCTCTGCTTAAAGGGGACACGGCTGTCGTCATGGCTGATTCCTGGATGGGGTTCAACACCACCCCCCGAGCCTGAGTCTGGGCAGGGGTCTTTGAAGATGGCAGGCCTCCCCCAGGGCCCCCAGGCAAACAGACCCCTGGGGCCAGCTCTGCCCCTAACTCACACTGGGGCACTGGTAAGTTATTGCCTCCCACCCCACACTCAGTTTTTCCACTTGGAAAAGGGGAACAGTGCCTTCCAAACTTTTTTTTTTTCCTTAAGTAGCAGATTCCAACAGAATCTTGCACAGAATTCCCAGGACATAAGCCAGATAAAATGCAGCCGCTGAATGATGCCAGGGTGTGTCTGCAGGTCTCAGTTTAGAAACCTGTGCACTTGAAGCCCCTTGGGCCTGTCCACTGACATTCCAGGTACAGCTCCCAGGCCTCGGTTTCCTCTCCTGTAAGGTGGGACTTGTGGAAGATCAGCCCAGCAGCCTGTTGCCCAGAGCATGCCCCAGCTCTGTGGGGAGACTGTGCGTCCCGGCGTGATGGGCAGGGGCAGCTGGTCACAACTCCAGCCCCAGCTGTGCCTCAGCCCGGCACACTCCTCGCTTCCTCCACACCAGCTCCGGATGACCCTGACGACCCTGAAGGACACCCAGGGCCCCTCCTCCAGCTCTCCAGCTGCTCCACCCAGACCAGCTGAGAGCCAGACACCGCAGGGGTTCTGGGAAGAAGGATGGGTGACAGTGACTCGGGGTGTCAACAGCCTGTACAGCTAACTACTCGATGCATCCAGCTGAATGCAGCAGAGAACGAGACAGACAAGTCCTGGCTCCCGTGGAGGCTCTCAGACGCGTGGGAACAAGGGGTCTCAGATTCACCCCTGTCCTGCAGCGAATGGGAGGGTGCAGCCCGGTGGTTAAGGGCCAGGGGCTTTGTCTGAGTTTATTCCTCAGCGGGGATGCCCACCGCGGAGTCCAGCCCACAGTTCCGGGGCTGCCCATGCTGGCTCCTCTCAGCCCCACACCATGGGCACCTTCGGGACAATCCAGGCTCCGAGTACAGGGTGGGGTCACTTGTACCCCTGTATCCATAGGTCATATTTATTGCCTGTTGCCCACCTCCCAAGGGTGCCATCCACTTCAGATGACTTCAGGAATGTCCCAGGGCAGGGTCCCTTGGGTCAGCAGTGAGGCCAAAGGTCAAAGAGAGATGCCAAGGTCTCAGCCGTGGGAGGGATGGCGATCATCGGGTCAGAGAGGGGGGACCTGAATTGCGAGGCATTTGCTGGGAGAATCGGGCCCGTCAGGAAAGAAGGTGCAGGCTGTCAGTGTGGTCCACGGTGACCTGCAATGATCACGACAAAGCTCTTGATGAAGACCCTGACAATCCCCGGGGCACCAAGAGCCACCCTGGAGCAGCCCCAGCTCCACACCAGGCAGGAAGGGACACCGCTCTTAACAGACCCTCACCCTCTTTCCCCTCCATTTCCAGCCCCTTCAGGGAGGAGGGCTGTGTGGTGCACAGGCCTTTGGAGTTCCATTCACCCCTCTCATAAGAAAATATTTGCTCTCCATAGAGGTGCATTTAAATGAGCGATGAAGACTGAAGATCCGAAACCTTGCCATGTTTCTGTCTCTCTCGCTGCTCCTTTGCAATTTACTTTTGTGGACGAGAAGCTCCTGGAAAGGTCACGCCATGGGTTATGGGAGAGCTTCCACGCAGCATTTCTCCAAGCGCCTGCTGTGCCAGGCACTGGGGCCTGAGACACCCGGAGACAGGCAGGGATCTGCACCCTCCCTCTGCCCTCTTTCCTGTCCACCCACAAGAACATTTTCACTTCCTTTCGTCTAAGAGTTGGTTTGGAAGCAACTGTTGGTCCATTCTGGAACAAGGTAGGGTTTAAATAAATATCTGGCACAGAGAGGTTAACTAACTTGCCCAAGGTCACCCAGCTGTAAGTGTGGACCCAGGCTCACACCTGAGAGGTCTGTTCTTAGAGGTCTGTGCCTCTCAAGATAAAGGGTCTGGGAGTGCAGGTGACGGGCACCTAGCTCTGTCGGGGGTCCACCGAGGAGGTGGTTTTAAGCCTGACTTTGAAGGATGGGAAGGAAGGACCCAACTGACAAGTGGGAAGACCAGGTGGGAGATGCAGACGGAGCCTGGCCACACGCGCTCCTGCAGGTGTGGACAGAGCACCAGCAGCATCAGCATCACCAGTGTTGCCGGTGGGGGGGGGATGGTGTCAGCAATGCAGACTCTCAGGCCCCACTCAGCCTGCTGAGCCACAACCTGCATTTTCACCAGCTCCCCAGAGGATGCATACAAAGTTTAAGTGCTGTATTACGAGTTTGGCTTTCATCCTACAGGAAAGGGGAGCCACAGATGGTTGTAGAGCAAGGGTGTGAGAGGCTCTGCAAGGACCTCAGACACGGAGCGCCTCTGAGGGAGAAGGGAGGACGGCCTGGGAGCAAGGGCCCCTTCTGGGAACTGAGAGTCAGTGAAGCTCCTGCTGGGCTCTGTCCCAAACACAACGCCTCTCATCCAATGCAGCCAAACTTCAGGGAAGTAGAGGGAAGGGAGACAGGCTGCTGGGCATGCACCGTGGCTAGAAGCCAGGTCTGCTCGGGGCCCGCTCTGCCAGGGGCTCCTGGTCACAGCATTTGAATGTTCTACATTTCCAGCACTACGGATGACCCATGCAGGGGACTGGGCAGCCTAGGGAAGGTGGCAGGACCACTGAGCTGATAGGCAGCCCCTCCAATGGCCAGGAGAGGCCCTGACACCTCCATGTCCTCAGGTTTTATGAGACAATTGAAAGAGGGACTGCTGTGTGACCTGGGGCATGTGTCCAAACCTCTCTGGGCCTCAGCTTCCTTACCTGCACAATGGGAATAATAAAAGCACCCACTCTCTAGGGTGAGAGAGTCCATGTATTGAGTCAGGAGGCATTTACCCACCCACTTTCCTGCCGAGAGTCTCACACCAATGCCTTCGATGGATACAGGCCACAGGGGCAGAACTTCAAGCTGGCTGAGCACAAAGGCCAGACGCACCCAGGTTCAAACCCCAGCTCTGCCCCCCAAGAACTGTGTCATTCTGGGCAACTCACTTCTGCCGGAGCCTCTGCTTCCCCACCCGTGAGGAGAGAGGGCAGAGAGACCTTGGAAGGGCTGCCCAGCACACACTCTTGACCTCTTCCCCACATGGGGTCAAGCCTGCAGGGCCTTCTCAGAGTCTCTTAATGGGGAGCCACTGGCACCAGTGCTGAGCGGGCTGTCTTCACACGGCAGGACCCAGCGTCCCCGGCCCCCGCCCACCCAGGGGCAGTGACCCCACAAGTGGGAACCGACCCCATGCTGCACAGATGGGAAAACCAAGACCCAGAGAGCGCAGTGTCTGAGGCCCCCTCGCCACCCAGAGCACAGTGGAGCCTGGCCCCTGGCCCCTGGCCTTTCTCTCAGGCCCCAGGGCCGGTGTATCATAACCACAGCACACTCTGTCCCAAGCTGCTGGGGACCCTGAGTGACAGCCGGAAATGAAGTCTGGGTGGGAAGGAGGCAGAGACGGCGATTCAAGGACAAGAGATAAACCCTTTATTGCTGTTCTGTCGCTTCTTCCTCCCTCCCTCCTCACACCACCCGAGGGCCAGGCCGGGACGATCCCTCCCCTTCTCCTGTCTCAGACGTCAGGGGTAACGCCACACCCGTGGGCTGCACCAGGCTAGGCCCCTCGGCCGACACCTGCTAGTCCCCAGCGCCCTTCACGGCAACCTTCCTCCAGCCCCGGAGGGCAAGAGGGCAGGCAAGGCCACGGGGTCTCAGGCGGCTGCAAGAGCAAAGCATGACAGCGGTACAGAGACCAGAGAAGGCAAGGCTCGGCAGGTGAGAGCAACCATGGCTGGTTCTTTACACAGAAACTCTGTGCCAGGCCGTGTTCTCAGCACTTTACTGCTATCTTCTCATCTTATCCACCTCAGAAATAAGGAAACGGGGGCCCCGAGAGGTGAAGCCACTGGGTCTTAGTCACACAGAGTGTGAGGAGTGAGCCGGGATTGAAACCCAGGCCCCACTGATGCCGTCTACACCACCACAGCCCCCTGAGAAATGCACACTCATGGATACAGGAAGAAAGAGGGACGGCTGGGGGGCAGGGTCCCCAAGCTGCTGCTCCTGGGGAGTCTCTAAATCCTCTGGTTAGGGAGGCCACGGGGCCACGGGCCCAGGCCTGGCCACTGAAGGGGAAGCTCCCTGGGGCTCCCTCTTGGCCCCCATGCTTGACCTGCAATGGCTTCCCTCCTAGAGGAGAAACGTGGGGCCATAACCGTGCAGGGGGCCTCTCTGAGCCTCAGGTTCCTCCTCTTAATGTTGACGTTATCCGTCCTCACAGGGTTTTGCGGAGAAACTCAGTGAATAAACAAAACGCCTGGAAAACTGTAGAGCGCAGGGCCCACGGAGCTGGTGTGTGTGAACACGGCCCTGCCTTCCCCTCTGGTCCCTCAGTCACCCAAAAGCACCCACTACCTGTCAGAAACTAAGCTGGGCACCAGGTTTCCAAGTGGGCAAAACAGATGTAGAGCCTGCCTCTCGGGCTGCTGGTCGAGGGGAGGGACAGAAATCAGAGGAGAAAACCCTGCAAACATAGATGTCATTGAGACGGTGCCAAGGGCTGAGGGGCCAGGACAACCCGAGGCAGGGGGTCAGGGAGACCCTTGGAGGAGGTGCCTCTAGGCTGAGGCAGGATGGGAAGGAGCCAAAGGGGGCTGCCGGAGGAAGTCTCCGGGCGGGAGAGTATGGGCTATCTGGGCAGCAGGCAGGAGGAGGAAAGGAGTCAGGATTCGGCTCCAGGTGCGGTGCCAGGGGAGACACTGGAGGGATTTAAGCTGGGTCCTGTGTGATCTGACGTGTCTCCAAATGGCGGCAGGAGGGAATGCGCTGCAAGGGTGCACATGGCACGGGGGGACAAGAGGGGTTGGGAAGGGCCAGGCACCTCAGGGGCGGGAGACCTGGAAGCCAATTTTCTCTGTGCCTCGGGCCTGTCCCTTCCCGCTCTGAGCCTGTTTCCCTTCTGATGACAATGACCAGCAGCAAGAATTTGGGGACCTGCCAGGAGGAGAGGTCAGAAGCATCGAGTCAGGATGCATCGCGATACAAAACAAGAAGAAAAAGGAAAAAGGGCACCATGATGAACAGGCAGGGCACCGAGCACGAAGGAAACAGTCTCAGATTCGTACAGAGCTGCCCCACGCACCGCTAAGCATTTGACTCTTCAGGGTGGAGAACAACTGCAGGCAAAACCAGGTGCTGGTGAGCACTGGGGAGATGGAGAGGCAGGGGCACTGCTGGCGGCTAAACGTAGGCAGCCATGAGAGAGCCAGCACCCTCCCTCCTGGTAGTTATCCTAGGGTGATCCCCCACTCACCCCTAAGGAGCGGGAACGGGAATGTCATTGGTGAAGATGCCCTGTGTCTCCATTCTGGGGGAGGGGACAGGTAACGTGATGGCCACATCCCATGGAGGACAACACAGCCACATGGATGGGTTTAGAAACATAGTGTTGAGTTAAAGGGAGAAAGGAAGGGAGGAGGAGGAGAAGCAAGGGAGGACAGAGCAGGGAAGAAAGGAGGCAGGGAGAGGGCAGGAAAGAGAATGAGATTTCCCTGTAATATCATTTATATAAACTAAAAACATACATAAAGCACTACATGTGCTGCAAGGGCGTATACATTTGTAAAGACCTGTTTCACAGAGTGATGGTCTCAAGGGAGGTAACTGGGAGCGGGGGTAGGGCATGAAGGAGGAAAAATAGAACAGTCAGAGCAAGTGCCAGGCTGGCTCAGGACCATGTGTGCCACGCACCGAGGAATTTAGCTTAACCCCCGGAGCCTGGGATTAAAAATAAAAAATAAATAATTGCCTTGAATGGCATGTTAAGAAGTCGAAGCTCTCTCCTGAGGATACTGGGGAGCCATGGAAGGGCTTAGACCAAGGGAGGAATGAGGTCAGCCAAGTTCCTTAGAAAAATACCCAAACTGGGTGCTGAGAGAGCTCCTGGGTCAGGGTGGGGGCCTTGGCTGACCTCAGTCAACCTCAGCCACCCTCCTCCCCACAGGAGCCACTCAGACTCTGCCCACCTACGCTCTTGCTGCCTGAGCAAAACCGAAAAATAAATGGGCAGGCTGTCAGGGCTCAGCACCATCACACATCCTCATCTCAGGATGCCAAGGACACCATGGCAGTGCCCTCCCAACACCCCCCTACACACACACACACAGACACACACACATCCAGCCCTGGAGAGAACCCTAGGCTTGGAGTCAGAGACCTGGGTTCGAGGCCCAGCTGCTGCCCACACAGGACCAACTCCATGCCGAGAACATTTCACATGATGCAGAACATCGGTGTCTCTTGCAGAAGGGACTACACTCAACAAGCATCCACTACAAGCCCAAACAAAACAAAGGAGGCCATAGAGTCAGGCCACTAAGGGAGGCATCAGGGAAAGCTGCCTGGTGGAGGTGGTGTCTAAGCTAAGCCTTGAGGGACACAGGAACCAAACCCTCAAAGATGATGCAGGAGGGCATTCCAGGTAGAGGGGCAGCCTGGGCAAATGGTGGGAGGGAGAAGGTGTGCGGTATGGTAGGGAGAGGCACCAGCCCACGTGGCTGGGGTCGGAGGTCCCCCAGGAGCAGGGGTGGGTCCTGATAGATGAAGACCTGCTCCAGGGGAGAGAATGCACTGAATGGGGCAGTCCGGCACTGTGGCCACCTCGTGGATGACACTTCAGGAGGGGAAAGCTCCTCTGAGCCCCCTCGATGAGCTGCTGGCAGGGGGACACATGGAGGGCCTTGGCAGCCACATGACCAAGCTGTCGGGAGCAGGGCAGGAGGGGAGCACATAGGAGCCCGAGGACCGCGATGCCCCCTTGTGGCTGGTGATCGATGAGGCTTCGGGAGGTGCAGGCGCAGACCTCATCCTGTACCCTCAGCATCTAAGTGGAGAGGGAGATTGGGCCCAGGTTTAGCCTGTGGCTAACGTCTCTGGGCTCCCAGTATCCACCCTCTGGATCAAGCATTACCCTCTTTCCATGTGTAAAGCCCCAGAGAAAGGGCATTTACACAAGGTTTTACCATTTTATTGAGTACAGTGTCTCATGGAATCTTTCAAGAGTCCTTTGAGGTAGGCCTTGCTGCTCCTGTCTTACAGAGGGAAAACTGAGGCCCAGAGAGAGGAAGGAACTTGGCCAAGGCCCCCAGCTAGGATGGGCTGAGGGTCAGATAGTCAGATAATCAGGTGCTCCCTCCTTGGGTCCTTTACATGGGCTCTTCCTTCTGCCTGGAGCCCTCTTACCGCTTCATCCTTAGGACCCAACCTAAACGCCACCTCCACCAAGAAGCCCGCCCTGAACACACCAGGTGGGTTCCCTTGACCCTCTCCCAGCCTTTCCTCCAATGCATTTGCTCACCTCTCCTATTCCAGTAAAGAGGGGACCCTGGACTGTCTTGCTCATTGATTTTGACCCTATGCTCAGGGCCGGGTCTCACGCACAGTAAGCACTAAATAAGTGTTTGCTGAATGAATGAATGAGAAATAAATGATGACTATACATAACTTCTGGATTGCTGTGTTGGAAAGAAACCAGTAATTCATCCGTCTTCCATCCGATGCAGGAATCCTTTCTGCTGTCTGGGAGCACTTGCATACCTCCACAAATAGGGAGCTCCCCACCTCCTGAGCAGCCCACCCTATTCTGGAACAGTCATGAGGATGGGAGTCACTCCGTTATCCTGACCTGGAGACTGTCTCCCTGTGGCTCCTCCGGGCCCTGCCCCAAGACCAGCCTGCAGAGGCTCAGGGGCTGTGCCTGGATCCAGGTCGTGGCCTCTGAGCCCTGGCAGGAGAGGCCACAGCTCAGAGTCTGGATGTGGTTCCAGTGGGGACCCACCAGCTCCCCTCCCACATTGAGGGCCTCTCCTGGGTGTGTGGCTGGGAAGAGCAGGCGGCCATCCCCACCCCCAACCCCACCCAAGTCTTGGGCCAGGCTCTTTAATCCCCTCTGGATGTCAGGATGCTTTTAACTTCCAGCGGCATCTGCTTCAGGCCCATGAGGCTAGCACAATCACCTCTTTTTGAGACGAGAAAAGTAGAGTCCAGACAGGCAGGAGACAGGAGCCCTGGTGTCTAGCTTCAAAGCCTTAACCCCAGCCCAATAGACACACATACTCAAAAGGGTTTTGTGCGATAGCCTTATCTTATTTTGTGTCCTCCTGGTGGACTATATGAAAGAGAACCCTGAAGTTGTGGACTCATGAGTGGTAGAGCTCAGGCAGGCAGAGAATTTGGGGACGCCCATCCAAGCAGCCTGCACAGCCCAGCTGAGAATATACCAGTGAGATCCAGGCAGCAGGACCCCACTGGCAGAGCTGTGAGGCAGGTGCTGCGGGGCTGGGGTGGGCCCTGGCAGAGGCCACTTATTTGAGGCCAAAGCTTGACCCTGAGATTTCTGGGCCAGTACCTGTTACCTGCCAGCTGAGGCACCCCACGTTCCATGGCCCCCTCAGCACCGGTTAGGAAGACTCCTTGGGAGGTCGCCGATGGGTGTGCAAAACCAGCCTGCCCTCCTCTGCAGCCTCACCTCCCTCCACTCCCAGCACCCTGAGCCCATTCCCACCTTCACACCCTCAGTCCCCCAGGAATGCGCCGGCCCTAATCCCTCCTCTGCCTGGCCAAATCCAGCAGTCCCCCAGAGTTGCCCCACTGTCACCTCCTGGGGGATCGTCCAGCTGGTTGGTGCCCCATCTGGGTCTCCAAAGTCCTCGGGCATCCCTCAGTCCCACTGTCCCCCTCTTCCTGGCCCATCTATCCCCAGATGAGCCCAACATCTAAGAGTTAATGAGCATTCCACGCTGCCAGCACCCCTCCTCCAGCAGCAGCAGCAGCACAGGGGCCTGAGAGGGCACCCTGTGTTCAGGCCCCATCTCCACCCCGACTGGCTGGGTGACCTTGAGCAACACTGGCCTCAACCTTCCCCTGTGTAAAATAGGGGCACATGGGTGGGCTGGGGCAGGAGTAGGACCCTTATCTCTGGGGGCTACTTCAGCTCCAGCCTTGCCAGCCTGGGACCCCCTCACCTCAGTCCCCAGCTTGGGCTCCAAATGACCCTGGCTGTTTCCAAACCTCAAAAAAACCTTCCTCAACAGACTATTTTGCAAACGGGGTACCAAGACTCAACGAGGGGCAGGGACTATCCCCAAGGTCACCTGCAGGGCCCCCAGCTGCCCCAGGTGTGTGGCTGTGAGAGGTGGCCGGGTAGGTGCCCGCCCCCCTTGCCCGCCCACCTGGCCACACATCTGCTTATGAGTCACCGCCACCTCGGCCAAGGCAGCGAAACGCGGGGGCTGGAGAGACAAGGTCAGCCCAAGGAGAGCGATGGGCGGATGGGGAGAGGGGTGAGGAGGCTTCCAGCCACCGCAGAGCAGGGTAGGGGCACAGAAAGGACACTGAGGCCAGGAGGAGCAGGGAATTGCTCCAGGACCACAGAGAGCAGGGTCTCCTGCCTGATGGATGTTCTTTCTGCTCCATCAGGCCATCTCCTCAGGGAGGAGACAGGGCCGGCAGCCTTCACAATTATCTGGGCAATTAAGACAGGCAGATGGTCCTGCTGGACTGAACATTCAAGTCGACAAACGGAGACAATGCGCTGACAAGATCAGCACTGCTGCTGGTGGGTGACACGGCTGCTCAGCCTGGAGGGGGAAACTTGGGGGACCCCACTGCTGTCTCTGCAGGGCTGTCCTGAGGTGGGGGGAGCAGAGGGAGGGTGGAGAACCTTGGGGGAGCCTGGGGAAGACAGACCAGACATTCCCAGCTACACACTGGGAACACAACAGAGGGGTCCCTTGTTCCTGGCAGATAACGGATCATTGAGAAACACGCCCATGGTGAGCTGTTTGGGCTTGGAAGTCAGACTGCCTGGGTGCTGGGGGGAGCAGTGGTGGTGCACAGATTCCACCATTTCCTTCCTGGCTGTGTGACCTTGGAAAGTTGGAAACTCACTTCTTCTTTGAGCCTCAGTTTCCTCACCTGTAAAATGGGGCGATTTAGTTCATAGCTCACAGGACTGTTGTGAGGATGAGAACATACATGTGAAGTACTTAGCACGGCGCCTGGCAAACAAGTGCTCAATAAACACCCGGGGAACAAAGAACAGGTCCAGAGTTTCACTCCAGGCTGCTGGGACTCCAGGAATTATTCCAGGGATGAGAGTTTATCCTCGGCCCCTTGATAAAGAGAGAAGTCCCCAGGTCTCTAGACACTGTATGTGGTCTGAACTTCTGGTGCCCCCAGCATCCAGGAGGGCAAAGGCCAGGGAGGGGGGTGCTGTCTGGGCACTGGAGGGAGGGGGCTCGTTTCCACATCGAAAGTCAGATCTGAGACCCCAACGCAGCTGCCGCAGTGTGAGAAACACCGGGAGCCGGATGTGGAGGCGGGAGGCAGACAGAGGAGAGTCTCATTACGGAGGGGAAGGAAGGAGTGAATAATTCATCACAGATGTGCGCCACGGAGGGAGGGGGCGCTGGCGGACGCTCGGGAGAGCACGCGCAGGAGGGTCCGCTCAGCCGATGGGGGGATTACTATCCTTAATAACCTCCTCATCCCTAAACTGCCCGTGGCTCCTCCAGAACCGCAGGGCCCAGACCAGAGGTCCCTCAACCGCCCTTCCCCCTCATCCCCAGCCTTGCTGGCCTGGGGACACCCAACACATCCGCACAGGGTATTCTCCTGCCTCAACAACCATTGACCCCACCCCCCACAGCCCTAGCTCCTCACTTTTCACCTGGACCCCAGCCCAGCCTCTCCCCGTATCCCTGCCTGTGGTCCGCACAGTAGCCAGAGCCCGTTCTCACACTCAGAGCTGTCCTCCACTCCCTGCTGCTCACGGACGTCCCATGGTTCCCTCTGCCCCCAGGACAGAGCCCCACGGTCCCCCACCTCCTCTGCCCCGGCTCCCTTCTGTCCCACACTCTTCATGCTGACCAAAGGGAGCTGACTGATTCTCTGAGACAAATCTTTCAAGCCTCTGGGCATTTGTACCAGCTGTTCCCTGGGCCTAAAACCTCTCTTCCTCCCTTAGCTGCCTGGAAAAATCCTACTTATCCTTAAAGACCCCACTCTGGGAGCTTCCCCTGAACTCTTGCAAGCAAAATCATTTCTTCCTTATCTAGGCACCAATGGAACACTGTCTGTCCACCCCACTGTTGCCCTGACATCACCTACAAGTCGTTTCTCCCTGAGTCTGAGCCCTCTGGGTCAGGAACCGCAAGGGGTCCCCTTCTGGGGCCCTGACACCTAGCATTTTGAAAGTATCACCTCAATGGTCCTTGCAGCCACTAAGTGAGGAAGGTTCCAATATTAATCCCATTTCACAGATGGGAAAACAGAGGCCCAGAGAGGTGAAGGCACTTGCCCTGGTGGCACAGCTGGGACTTACACCCGACCACTGGCTCCAGGACCTGCATATCCTGCCTCACTCACATCGCACACATCAATTTAAATCTCTCACTCTTTGAACTGAATGTAACCATTTTACAGCCAGAGGGTCAAGCTCAGCAGAGGGTCCAGCACTTGGGTGTTAGAGTCGGGTCAGCTCTGCAGGCCTCTCCCCTCCCAAAGCCTCTGCTTCCCCACTGTCCAGATGCAGAAACAGAGGCCACTGTCAGGACTGAGGTGGGCAGGGGGTGGACACTGAGTGTCCAGCACTGCAGAGGCACTCCCATCACTGTGTGCACACAGCAGGGGCTCCCTCAGCCTCTAAGGCTGTGGCAGAAATTTGGGGGCCAGTTGGGTCTGAACCCTTCCTTTCCCCAGTCCCAGCCTTGGGCAGGAAGCACTGCTCCTCAATTTAAGCAAAGCTTTAAAGCCCAGCCTGGGGCACAGAGGAGAGGTTGCAGAGGGCTGTGGGGCCCAGGGACCCCCACCTTAAGCAATCACAGGGTGAGGAACTTTGGGGTCTTACCCAGAAAAGATGGGAAACAGGAAGGTCTATCTATTAAAAAATACGGGCTGGAAGTGGGGAGATGTATCCTCATGCATTTAAAAATATATTTTGGAGGGACTCCCCTGGTGGCGCAGTGGTTAAAAATCCACCTGCCTATGTAGGGGACACAGGCTTGATCCCTGGTCTGGGAAGATCCCATGTATCGCGGAGCAACTAAGCCCATGAGCCACAACTACTGACCTCACATGCCACAACTACTGAGCCCACGTGCTGCACCTACTGAAGCCTGTGTGCCCAGAGCCCATGCTCCCCAACAAAAGAAGCCACCACAATAAGCTGAACAGTAGCCCTCACTCACCACAACTAGAGAAAGCCCACGCGCAGCAATGAAGACCCAACGCAGCCAAAAAAAAAAAAAAAATATATATATATAATTTTTTTTGAGAAAGAAGAAACACCTCCCCTTCCCCCAACCTCTTGAATCCCTGTCCCTTGAGAATTCCCATTTTAAATGGATGTGTAGTCTCACTATACGGGCGAACAAGGCCCCGTGCCTCCCTTCGAGCCCCCCAAAGGAGTGGAGAGATGCCACAGCGCCTGGTACCCATCAGGGCACAGTGTGCCCTCAATCAGGTCGTGCTCCCTTCTGCTTTCTTTGCTTCTTTCCTGTTTAGGGGCTTGCTAGTCCCAGACACAACCACCCTGGGGTCTGTTGTTTATGGGGTGGGGGTGGAGGGATGGGGGGGAGAGGAAGTTGGGCCGCTGATGGGAAGATGAAATTCAAGATCACCAGGCGTCTACCGTGTGCCAGGCCCTGCCCCAATCTTTCCTAATGTCACTGCAATCTCGGGACGGTGCCTTTTCTTGGGTACACTTTACTGATGAGGAAACTGAGGTTCTGAGTGAGGCACACAGGACGTGAGAGGTCTGCTGGGGACAATACAAGCACTTCCTGCAACTCCAAGACCCAGAACCTGATCCACAGCACGGATCGTGTTAGCTGTTCTCCAGGTCCTGGGGGCACTCACATCAGGAGCAGGTCAGGATGTGTCTGTCTGTCCCTCCAGCCTGGGAGGATTCCACTGGGTTCTCAGGGGCTGTAGACCTGAACAGGGGGATAACAGCCTTGATGGGGGAGGGGACTCCTCCCTCAGGGAGGGTCCCAGCACAGTGGTCTCTGGGAAGCCCCGAGGGAAATCCTATTCCTGATGCTCTCCAGGCATCGGCTACTCTGTCCCTGGAGAAGGGTGTTCCAGGGACCTCAGGTAAGTCAAAACATCAGCTGCCCGTGGACCACTGCAGGGCCTAGAGCCCTCTGTCATCCCACAGACCCTGCTACCTCTTGACCCCTCCCGAGGCAGCCCATTCCCCTATACAGGTCTGTCAGAGTCTAGAAAATGCTCAGGGCCGTAATAGAAGCTGGCTTGACAAGGCCCCTGGATCTCAGCTGTGCGGCCATGGGCAAGTTACTTAACCTCTCTGTGCCTCAGTCTCTCCCTGTGTACATTCAGGATAAGGATAGGGCCAATCCTGCAGGGCTGTTGTGAGGAACGAATGAGTTAGTGCAATGTCTGGCACACAGTGGCGCTGAATTAATGTCAGTTGCTCTTGTTCTTACGAACAGTACGATTATTCTTAGTTCTGAGGCCTGAAGCATAGAGGCTACGAACCCACCACCTCCCCCCACCCCATGTTGCAGATGAGACAGCAGCACAGGGAGGCCACAGCTGAGACCTGGGGTCACACGGCCTGGAGGGCTGAACTCCCTGCTCTAGACACTCCTCCCCATCCCCACTCCCACCGCAGCCTCCTCGCCCCCTTCTGGAGCCCCCTTCTGGGGCTCAGCCTCACCCAGGACCAAGTCCTGCATTTGCCTACAGTCCCCCTGCCCCAGCTCCCCACACACAGCCCCTCGCCCTGCACACAAGTGTGTGTGTGCGTATACACACACACAGACACACAGACACACACACACACACACACACACACACACACACACACACACCCCCGCTCTGCTGGTCCAGCTCCACCCAGGCAGCCCCAGGCCCGGAATCAGGAGAAAAGGAAAAGCTGCCAGGGACATGCCATGTGAGGGGACAATGAAGGAGGTGGTGGCAAAGAAAAGTAGAGAGCGAGGGAGAGACGCCAGGAGAGGACAGAGGAGACAGGGACACAAAGAGCAAGACAGAGCTGGAGCGAAGACAAGGAGCAGCACAGATCGGGTCACAGAGAGAGAGGTGGAGGGAAGAGAGAGACCCAGACAAGGAGAGACAGTGGGAGACAGAGAAAGAGACAGACGTGGGGAGCGAGAGAAGAGACTCAGACACACAAAGAGATGGAGAGGTGCAGAGATGGGGAGCTGGCCAGGGCAGAGAAAGGAGTCACACGCAGATTCAGGGACAGAGACCCGGAACCGAGAGGAACACAGGGCAGGGAGGGGAAGCGGGGACTCCCCGGGGCCCCTCGCCCGCGCCCTCCATCCGGACCCAGGTCCAGCCCCAGTCCCCGGGGTCCCGTACCTTTGGGCCGCCGCCTCACCACGCCCAGCCGCCACTTGAGCGACACGGCCAGCATCACGCTGCCTGCCCTTGGGGCCCAGGGCCCAGCGGCCCGCGTCGCCTGGCGCGGCTCTGCACTCCTCGAGCTGCCTGCGCTACTGGCAGGGGCTAGGCGCTCCCTGCCCCGCCCTCCCCAGTTGCTAAAATAGATAATCCTCCCAGCCAGTGTGGTGGCATCGGTAAGGCCCTCCCTTCCCCGCAGCTCCAGCCTGCCGAGTGCGGTGTAGCAGACCCTAGGGCACACCTCCTGTCCGCTTCCAAAGTGCTCGCCTCGCCCACCCCTTCTTTTGCCCAAATCTATCCATCCGCCCCCCCTCCTCCCTCGGCTGGGCTATTTGGTGCCCCCAGGCCTTTGCACTGCAGGCCCTCCCCCGGCAATGCTGCTCCCCTCAGGCTTGACTCCTTGAACTTCTCTGCACAGGGAGGTTTGCTCAGCCCTCAGAGATCCCCACTTGATGGAGTCCTTGCCCGCTGGGTCTCAGCAATGCTTTTCTTACTAGGTTGAAGCTGTCTGCCCCCCTCCAAGCCTGGAAGCCCCTGCAGAAAAGGACAGGGACCCCTGAGGGCAGCACAGCCATCTCAGGGGCCATCCGTGTAGAATGCTGAGTCTGAGGCCCCAGCACTGCACTCGCAATTGCTGTATGTACCCCAGTCTGTAACAAAGGATTGTGGGAGAATCCCCACCCAACTGGCTGGGTGGGTGGAGTTGATGAATACATGTGAGTGCTCCAGGCATCCAGCAAGTGCTCAATAAATGTATCTGGTGTCCCTTCCTGTCTCACACACAGCTAGCCTCCTCTCTGACCCCCCTCCCCCAGCCTGGCCCCTGAGGTGGGCAGGACAAGCAGAATTACACCCAGAGAGAGGCAGAGGGGCCTTAGGGGGCTCAGGGTGACAGAGCAGATGTGTGGCAGAGGTGGGAGTGGACACCAGGCGCCAGCCCCTCCCTACCAGAGCAGCTCATGCTTCCTCTGTCCTTTCTCCAAACCACTGAGGCCCCAACAATGGATCAGGCCATAGAACACCTTCACAGGGAGGGCCAGATGCCCTCTTGGGACTCACAGCACCAGAAAAATCAGAATTCGTGCTTGAACTAGCAGCTGGGCCTCCGTTCAGAAAGTCAGGGGTTTCTCCCACACACAGTCTTCCTGCCAGTCCCCGTCACTCTGCAATAATCCCACCTCCAGGCCTTGGCCCCGTGTTCACCAAGGTGCAGGATTCCTACTATGAATGGAGTAAACAGATGCAGCAGTTAATAGAAATGAATTACACAGAGAGACAGTGATGCCCTCCTCAATGATCTCCCAGTCCTTCTGACGCAACCCAGGAGTCTCCATTTGGTTCTGTTGCACCTTAATGCCTCCCTGAAGCTTATAGATCAACCAGTTTTAACAAAGAGAGCGGCCCCTTGACTCAGAGAGCCCCCCGCAGCGTGGATTCCAGCCAAATGCATCAGGAGGCACTTGCTGGCAGAGGTCTGGCTTGCGGAAGCCCTGTGGGGGCGGCTCAGTGAGGCCAGAGTTCCTGGGTAGAACTGACTCCAATGGGGATTCTGTCCGTTCATCCTCAAGGTGAGGGTGGCAGGGCCACTCAGGGCAGCCCAGGAAGATGGAAGCGGGTACCTGGGAGACATCACACAACTCCTTCTGCCCCAGTGAGTCTCAGTTGGCTTATTTCCCACCTCTTCCCAAGTTCAAAGTAACGTGGGTTGTCTCCATCTAGAGGGGCACAGGATCCACTCAGAAGTCACTTGGGCCCAGCCACTCACAGCTGCTTTGGCAGGTGGTTCCCTGGGCGCCAGAAGACCTGGGTCCTGCAGAGAAGAACCCTGGTGCTGTGCCAAGTGCTATCCGAGGAGCAGAGTAAGGAGGATGTGGTCCCCATCCTCTAAGAGCTCCCAGCTGAGGAAGTTTCCCCATCTGAGCCCTGGGGACAGGAATCTGTACTGCACGGTCATTCCACATACAGTAGGTGCTCAACACGCGCCTCCTCGCCCCACCTGCAGTCCAACTTCTCCTCTAAACCGTGAGCTCTCTGAGAACAGCTGTCTGCATGGACTCCTGCTCTTTCTGCCTCCTGTTCCCTCTTCTTCTGGCAGCGTCACCCCACTTTCCCAGGGGAGCTGCTCCTCCCCTGCACTCAGGCTGGGTGGAGCTCGGCCCCCAGCTCTGGGAGGGCTCTTGACCCAGAGCCCGTGAACCAGCATACTCCCAGCCCAGCCACGGGGACGGGCTCAGGGACAAGCACAGGACCCAAGTCAACCCAGTGAGAGATGATCCTGGCATTCAATCAAGCTCCTGGGAAGGGGAACTCTGTCCACTGCGGGGTGCAGGCAAGTGGTGTCATGCTGGGGCTGCTGGTGGCCACGTGACACCAAAATGAAAGAGAGAGAAGGGGGGGTGTTGAGACTGATCATATCCTGATGATGAGGTCACCTCAGCACCTGGAGCCCAGCGAGCCTGATGTCAGTAATATCCCTTTTCTGTTACTTTAGCCAGTAAATTCCCTTCTTTGCGTAAGCCACTTTGGGCTGGGTTTTTGGAAACTTGGATCCCAAAGAGTCCTGCCCAATCCAGTGTCTTCCTCACCTCAGGTTCCAGAGCAGAACAGGTGCTCAGCAAGTGCAGAATGAATGAATGAATGAATGAATGAATGAACGAACGAGTAAACAGAACATAGGTTGATATGCTCCCCAAACTCTGCCTTCAGTGGTGGCCCCAAACCCCGGACTCAAATTGAAGGATGCCACAGCTGGTACAGGAGCCCTGACTCGCAGGACTCGAGAAGGGAGACTGGGGGTTCTGGTGTCCAGCCACCAAGAGCTCACCGACAGGTGTCCCCCCTCTCCGTGGTCCCCAGATTTTCACAGGGCTCCTTCTGCAGAAATGGTAGCTTCAGGGAGAGTATGGGAAAGCAACCAACCTCCTAAAGGAGATGAGACCAGGGGCGACAGCGGAGCTCAGGCGGGGAGCCAGGAGGCCCGAGTCCAGGTCCCAGCCAGCAGGGTGGCCCTGAGCAAGTCCCTGCTGTTCTCTGGCCTCATAGGCTGTAATCCACGGTCCTCCCTTGGTTCACCCTTCCTGGGAGTTTCACTTCCTCTGCCCCAAGCCCCAGAGATGTTCCTCCCATCACCTAAGGTCACAAAGCCACTGGGGCAGCCAGGCCGGGATTCAAACACAGGGCCATCTGACTTCCCTTAAAAATGAGGTGACAGAGCCCAAGAGATGGGCTAAGAGAAGGAAACCCATCACAGAGGGACCCAGGCTGGACTCTACCCTGGATGCTGTTTTTCCATCCCTGCCTCAGCCTCACAAAGCCCCAGAGGCCGCGGGTTGCTGCCACCCCCCCCTGCTTCCTGAAACAAACTGGCATCTCATCAGACATGCCTCTAATCTTCTCAGCCTGGCCCTTTCTTCCCCATGGGCCACGTGGTGTGACATTTCTGCTGCCCAGCTCTGCTGATCTAAATAAGACAGAGGCCCCCAGGCTCTGCAGGCAGACGAGGGGGCGGGGTGGGGGGGCAGACCCCTCTTACGCACTTCTCCAGGCTCGGGGAGGGAAAGGACAATGGCCGTCCATCCATCCATCCATCCGTCCACTCTTTCAGCAAATGTTTTACTAAGCGCCTTCGGTATGCCAGGCTGGGAGGTACAGCCACAAACAGAACCAAGCCTTCACGGTGCTGATATTCTAGTGGTGAAGACAGAGAGTAAATGATCCATGTGAGAATCAAGTAAATGTCACAGGGTGTTAGAAGGTGAAACGTGCTAGAAACAAATGGAGCAGAGTGAGGCGGGTCTGAGCGCAGAGGGAGATGTTGCCAATTCTAAAGGGGGTGGTCTCTTCAGAATCCAGATTGTGGTCTCTAAATACCTTTTCCCACTAAATGGGTCCCCAGAGCTCCTCGGAGAAGAGGCTGATTCCAGAAGTAGTGCAGGGAAAGTGCAAGATGAGCCTGGCACATCTTGTGTGGCCATAAAGTAAGGACATGCTTGAAGGCTGATGGAGAGGGTTGAAAGGACACGGAAGCCAGCTTGAAGGGCTCCCTCTGGCCACATGTGGGCCAAGTTGAGCATCAGGAAGAGTAATGCCTGCAAAACTGTAAAAATCCATGTGTTCGCAATTCTCAAAAGAAAGAAAAACCTCCTCGGTTCCTCTGGAAGTAGTCAAGGCACTAACTGATTATCCTATAAACGCAAAATGTGGGTAAAAAATGAAGCATTTATCCCATCTTCCTGTATGAACGGTATTTAGGGGAACCTAATAAGGGAAAGTCATTCTTTACAGAGCAACCACTGCAAATAGGTACAGAAGAAACAACAGAATTGCAAAAACCACCTTTTTGCAGTCCTAATGAAATAAAGGATCCGGCATTGGACTTTAGTGGAATGTTGAACAGACCTGTATGACAGAGGGACCAGCAGACAGCACTTGAGCCCCTGGACTGATCTTAGCACCACCAAAAGTGGAACATTCTGGCACGCGTGCCTCTTGATAGGATGTGGAAGGAAGCCCATAGCACTACCTGTGACGTAGCCTTGCCTGCAAAATTGGACCTGAATTAAACCCAGCTCTAGATCCAAATCCTAGTCGACAGAAAGTACAGGGGACATAGGAAAGTATTAATGACACTGTGAGGCCATTCCACAGGACAATGAGCCGGTTGTGCCTACAAATAAGAAGAGAAAAAAAGGGAGGGGTGGGGAGAAGGCACTGTTACAGATTAAAAGAGACCTGAGAGACCGATCAACCCAATGCAATTCGAGGACCTTGGCTGGATCCCACTTTGAATAAACTGGGTGTGAAAAGACATGTGGGGGACAACAGGGGAAAACCGCACAAAGACTCAATCGGAGACAAGATGAGGAAGTCGGGTGAATTCTGTTAGGTTGATGTTATTTTAATTATAAATGAGAAAAAGTCTTTATCTGTTGGAGATAGAGATGAAACAAAAAGTTCAAGATTTGCCCTTAAAATGCCTCAGGGGTATTCCTGGGTTATGTGTGCTGTTTAGAAGTAAATGATACACTAAGATATAGACTAAAAAGAGGTAGGGGGGTCATAAAAGGCCTCACTTGGTAGGGGACATTTGAAGAAAAGCTGAAAAGAGGGAGAGGATCATGGGGGCTTCTCCAGCAGGGAGGGGCTGGAGATGGCCTGGTACCCAAGGAGGAGGGGGTGCATGGGGAGGGTGGTGTAAAGCAGGGCCCCCTAAGGACTCTGGCTTTTCCTCTGGGGGAGGTGGGAGCCATTGTAGTGTAGTGAGCAGAGGAGGGATGTGGTCTGACCTGTGATTTAACACCATCCTCTGGAGGGAGAAGGGACTCCAGGTGGAGAGGGTGGAGGCAGGCAGACCAGGGAGGAGGCCCCTGCATGAGGTGGGGGAGCGCCAAGGGTCTCTGGCCCTGGGTGGGGACAGAGGAGGTGAAGAGGTGGGCAGGATCTGGCTTCTTTTTAAAGTCACAAAGCCTTTGTCTGCCAGGGTTAAATGTCTGCAGAACGGGAAATAGTCCTAGGAGCGTGAGCTCTGGAGTCCAAAAGGCCTGGCTCAGATGGCAGCCCCCACTCTCTGTGTGGTCCTTCTCCACTCTGGGCCTCAGTTTCCCTGTCAGTAAAATGAGGAGGAGGATTAAGAACTCAGACAATCATTAAGCTGCTCTGTGGAGACAAAGGAGGTGAAAATGTCCTGCAAGCTGGTAAGGGCTGGGTATGCGTTGCCAGAGGGAAACAGCCTTTATTGGGCATCTACAAGGTGCCAGGCACAGAACTCAGGGCTCCAAAGGTATCAACCCTTACCTTATCACAGGTGATACCACCTGGAGAGCTGAAAACAACTATCGCTAAATCAGAAACGTTTCAGGTAACCAGGATGGAGAATCACTGCCTCATTGCCACCCTTTAACAAAGTCGGGGGACAGATTTTCAGAGAGGGAAAATGACTGCTCCAGCATCACACAGCTTCCAAGTGGCAAAGGAGGGATTTCCAACACAACCCAGCCTACTACCCTCCCCGCCCATCTCCTACCATCTACCCTCATCAGACCCCCTCTGAACCAGAAGCAGCCCCATGGGAGGCTCAAAGCACGCCAGGCGAGCAGCTTATCCATCTGATGGTTCCGAAGCTTTCCTGAGCCAAGAAAGAAAATGCCATCAAGCATTCTCCGAGTGGGCCAGGGCGGCTGTCGGACAGGTGCACCAACAGGGCCACCTGCCAGGAAACAGGTGGCACGCCTGTTAATAGTCCTGGCACTGCCTTCACAGTGCAATAATTAGGAGCAAACGCCTGGGCAGGCACATTAACAAGTATGCAGATTAAGTCGTGGGGCACTTGGACGAAGGTGACGCAAATGCTGCAATTACGGCAGGTACCCTGTGCCACGTGGGCTCCCCTGCCAGCCACGCCTGTGCCCATGTCTTCCCCACCCTGCCACCCAGCCCCCAGGAGGGGAAGGTTCAAATCCTGCACTTCCGTCATCCGTGAAGTGGGTATGACATAGCTCAGGCACCACGTGGTTGTGACAGTTTCATGAAATAATGCATGTCTGGGGCTGCCACGGCTCGGTGAAAGGGACCTGCCTTATTACGTGCCAGGCATTTGCTCTCAGACTGCAGTTTCTTTGTCTGAAAAATGGGGATAAAAATAACTAAAGTTTGAGTTTTACTCTGCGGTAGACACTCCCCAGCCTTTGCGCACAGCAACCCTCTCCATGTCCCCATGAGGTGGGGCTACGATTAGTCCCATGTACCTAGTGGAGACCTAGGCACCTGGAGCAGGGCGAAGGGCCAGGGGTGCATGGCTCTGAGCCTAAACCCCACAAGCAGGCTCCAAGTCCACCCTCACACCCACTCCGCTGTTTCGTCCAAATACAGACGCCTCTGCTGTGGGCCCTGTGGGAGCATGTGAGCGGGTGTGATTAAATACAGCAAATCTGGCAAAATGAGGACCAGGGGCACAGCCCACACCAGGGCCCGGGCGAGCTTCCAGCCTCTGTGCCGTTCCAGCTTGTTTTCTACTGTGTGGCCGTCCCTGCAGGTGGGCAGCCCTGAGGCCTACACTTAGAGGCAGACCAGGGAGGGGCCCTCCAGGGTTCTGACCAGCCATAGGACCCTGGGCTCCACCTCCCCTCGGCCACTGTGGGGACATTGCCCGGCACTTTGGGAGGTTGAGAAGGTTCATCTGGGTCTGCCTGTCTGCTTTAAGTGGACACGAGACTGCAAGTGGACACCATCACGGCCTGGGGGAGCCAGTGTGAGGCCCCCGGAAGGAGCCATGTCCAAACATCACCCTTCCCGGGGTGGCCTGCAGGTCCATATCCCCCAGCCTGGCACACAGAAGACCATGAGCCCCCACGAAGGGGCACAGGGGCTTGTACCCATGCACCTCGTCACCGGAACAGTCCCCATCCTGCTGTGCATTTCATCTCAAACCCCCAACCTCAAGCACTGAAAAAGGAGAGGACTGAGGTCACACAGCTCAATAGCGGCAACTACAGACTGGATACTTGTGTCCCCTCAAAATTCCTATTAGGAGGTGGGCCTTCAGGAGGTGACTGTCATGAATGGGATTAATGCTCTCATTAAAGAGACCCCACAGAGGTCCCTCGTGCCTCCCCCATGTGAGGACAAAGCAAGAAGGCGCCAGCGGTGGAAGTGGGCCCTCACCAGAACCTGACCACAATGGTGCCTTGATCTTGAACTACCAGTCTCTAGAGCTGTGAGAAATACACTTCTATTGTTCATAAGCTACCCAGTCAGGGTATTTTGTTACAGCAGCTGGGACACTCGCACAAGTGGGGCCGGAAATACCAATGCCCGTTACCCCGGCCCCGCCCCCTGCAGGCAGCAGCCATGCACTCCCGCAACACCCAGAGGTGGTCCTGCCAGGGGCCCCAGATCAAGAAAGGGAGAGTGTGCCCCAAGGGGGTCCTCTGGGCTCTCCTCAGAGAGGCTGGTCCGGCCGTGGGATGGCCTCTATCTGTCCACTTGTCCTCAGGGCAGCCGTGTCAGCTCTGGACTTTGTCCACAAAGTCTCGGAACTCTGGCCATTCAAATAAAGCACCACAGTGTGGGAATCAGAGCCCAGGCCAGTAGGAACCTGGGTGATCACCCATGAGGGCACAGAGCTCCCCAGGACGGGGACACAGAGCCACACAAGCACAAGGGACGGGACACTTGTCCATGAGGGCACACGAGATTGCAGCCCGGGTGCCCCAGAATGCTAGAGTCACGCAGCGCCAGGATGGTGGGTCCGGAACCACAGAGCACTTATCATGGGACCACGAGATTGCAGCCCAGGTGCCCCAGAATGCTAGAGTCACGCAGCGCCAGGATGGTGGGTCCGGAACCACAGAGCACTCATCATGGGACCACAGCACACTGGGCCCTGACCACAGGCTGCGGAACACAGCCCACGGCATCCGAATTACAGACACAGAAGCCATGGCGGCGAGTGAGCCCAAGCCACAAGTCATCAGATTTAGGGTGGGGACAGGGAAGAGGATGGCATCGTGGGACCACAGGCCATGTCCAATGGGACAGCATGAGTGATCGGTTTCTTGCCAAGCAGACTATAATCTTCCAGAAGTTCCTTTCCACAGCTCCTGATGCCTCCAGCCCTGTCCCACCAAACTCCCCTTCCCAACGCTTTGGGTGAGAGAGGCAGTCACATGGCCACTGTGTGACCTGGGACACGTTCCTGTCTGCTCCGGGCCTGTTTCCCCAGTGTAAAATTAGGGGGTTGGCCCTTTCTGAGGGTCAGTTCATCACCAGTAATCTGTGGAATGAACATGACTCTTCTCTCCCTTCAGACAAGCTTCTGTGGTTCCCCAAGGACCTCATTTGAATGAATGAATGAATGAATGGACAAGGCACCCTCCTGAAGTCTGACCACTGTGCTTATCTGGGCTCACCTCTCGTGCCTCTGGATCTCAGCCTCTGCTCTGTTCCCTAGATAAACTAGGTCCTTCTGCTCTTCTCCTTTTTGCTGCACAGCCACCTCCTTGGAAGACCTCCTCTCCACCATCCTAAATCCCCTAAACTCTGCCAGCCCATTCATGGGTCACCTCCTCCAGGAAGCCCTCCCTGACTCCTCTGGCCCTGGTTAACTTCTCCACCCACACTGCTGGAACAACCAAACATCCCTCAGTACCCCACCGCTCCCTCCCCCACCCCGGCCAGTGGTCAGCCAGCATCGCTCCCCTGGGAGGCGGCAGCAGCAGCAGCAGCCTCCACTCATCTTCCTGCCTTCCCTAACCCACACTCCTCATGGCAGTCAGAAATTAGCTCTCCTTTTCGCCCTGCTTATACCCTTCCACAGATCCCAGGACACTAGATGAAACTCAGATTCCTCAAAAGAGCAACCAGGTCCCACGTGATTGGTCCCCCGTGACCTCTGGCCTCATCTCTCGCCACTCCCTTCACATTGGCCTCCCCCCCCACCCTGTTTCTCAACCACAGGGCCTTTGCATCTGCTGTGCCTTCTGCCTGGAACATACCCCCCTACCACCCACCGTCTGCACAGCTCCCTCCCTCCCTCTGCCCTTTAGGTCCTCATTTAAAAAATCACCTCCCTGTCTACTGAAAGGCGCAGACCCCACTCCCTAGCACTCCCACTCCCTTCCTTGTTTTATTTTTTTCCATTAGCATTTATTATCTGACAAACCACTCTATACTTGTATTTCTTATTTATTGTCCACCTCCCACACTAGAATGACAGCTCCATCAGGGCAGGACCCACATCCCAGCACACAGTAGGTGCTCAACAATACTTGTTCACTGAGGGAACTCGGGTCATGCCCAGCCCAGAGCACGACTCTTTCCTGTTCTGTGCTGACCTGAGGCTCCCTGGGCTCCCGGGGACAGGACGGGAGGCGATGCCTTCCTCTCCGTTCCTCCCTCAGTTTGGGGCAGATATTTGTACAAGGTCACCCAGTGATGAGAACAGAGCTGGGATTCGAATCCAGAACGCTTGGTTCCAAGCACACTTTAGATCTGTTCCTGGGCATTGAAAAAATATCTGCAAGGAAGAGGAGGGCAGACCCCGAGAGGAATCCTGGCAGCAGGTGATTCAGAGTCCCCTGCCACTGCATGGGTTCCAGCTGAGGAAGGCGGCCAGCCACGCTGTGGATATTAAGTGCCAGGTCCTTCCCTGGGGACATGCAAGCCTCCAGGCTGCAGTGTCACATGGTGTCCTGGGAACTGGGAGAGAAAGCAAGAGGTTCAGGATGACGCTACTTCAGAGATAAGGAAAACCTGCAGTCAGAGTGAGGTCACCACACTCCTGGAGCTGCTGGAGGGGCCTCTTGTCTGCCCGAGGCTCGGGCAGCAACAGGAGAAAAAATAATGAGGATGACAGCTGTGACAACCCAGTACCATTTATGCCCAGACCCCATGCTTTCGGCTGCACCCCAGCAGGCATGCACTCACTCACTAAAGACATCGAGCAGCTCTTATGCTCCAGCAAGGAATAAAACCTGTAGACCTGACATTCCACGAGGAGACACAAACAGTAAGCAGAACAAAGAAGCAATATAATGTGGGTGGAAATAAGCACACTGAAGAAACATGAAGTGGGGTGAGAGGATTGTGTGGGGGAGGAGGCGTCTCTGAGCAAGTCTTCACACAAACGAAGGAAGTGAGTGGGGCAGATCTCTGAGTGGGGCAGAGGCTGCACCCAGTGCAAAGGCTCCATCTTGCATGTTTGAGGACCAGGAAGGAAGCCAATGTGCCTGGAAGCTGAGTGAGCAAGGGCGTAGATGTCTCAGGACGTCAGAGGTCACAGGGCAGACCACAGAAGGCCGAGTTGGCTGCAGGGAGGACTGTGGCTTTCCCTTTGAGGGAGGCAGGGGCCATGGAAGGGTGCTGAGCAGGGGAACGGAGCTGTGGCAATGGGGTGAAGGTGGAGAGAAGACTTTAAGGGCAAAAGTGTCTGGCGTTCAAGTAGAAGATACGTGAGTTTGTGCGATGAAAGGCCCTCCATCGCCTCCTCCTGGCCCGCGTCTTAGTTGAGCTTGCTGTTCCACATCACTCTCCAAGGCCTACCGTGTCCCAGCCTGAACCAAGATGGGCACCGTGGAGGCAGAGACTGCCCATGTGGGCAGGGATGTGACCCTTACACCGAAGCAGCAGTAGCAGGAGGTCAGAGCCAGAGGCTGGGGAGGGCGGCTGCCCTGGGTGCACAGAAATTTTGGAGGGTATTTGGACCACTTGGGGCAGGGATTGGAGGTGTTGAGGCAATTACAGTCTCAGCCAGATTGAGAGTGGAGCTATGCAAAGTGCAGGCTATGGACACAGGTCTGCCCTTGAACTATTTTTCTATTTGCTGGACAGCAACAGGAAAGTTCAGAAACAATAAACTTAGGTTAGCAATTCGACGTTGCCACAATACCCAAGCGCCTGATCAGTGGCTTATATTTTTCATGTCTTTCCTGTTTTATTTCACGTTTCAAGATGTCGTTGCTAGTGTACTTTTCAAATATATCAGTCTCCAATAGATAAAAAAGAAAAAGAAAATACTGGCCCTTTAGCAGATAGTCTGAGCAGCACCACTTTGGAGGAAATAGCCAGGGAGTGACAAGCAGCTGGCAGCCGGCCTGATGTGTCACTCAACAAGTCAAGCCGCAAAATAAAAGTTTTGCTTTTGAAATGACACAACATTTTTACGTGTGCTGAAACGTAAGTAGCTCTGTCAGATCAGGGTTTCTCAATCTTTGGCACCACTGGCATTTTGGACTGGATAAGTCTTTGTGGTGGGGGCTGTCCTATGCCCCCCAGGATGTCTATCAGCATCAATGGCCTCTACCCACTGGATGTCAGTACACCCCTCCCCAGTTATGACAACGAAAAATGTCTCCAGCCATCGCCAGATGTCCCCAAGGAGGCAAAATTGTCCCCAGTTGAGAAATGCTGGCTTAGATGTTCTGACTCTGTGTGTGTGTGTGTGTGTGTGTATGTGTGTGTGTGTCTAGCCCTGGCCCCACTTCCTCAATCACATGGCCAGCCTGCCTGGCCCCTGTTGGCATCTGAGTTTGCAACCCCTAGTGTCATTCATTACTCTAAGAGCTGCTTGTCGGATCCCTCTCCCTAAAGTTGGCCCGTGGAAGAGGGACAGCTGCTACTGAGGATCAGTCTGAGAAGGTCACCATGGGAACCAGGGGAACCCCAGAGATGCAGAGGTAAAGGTGCCTTCAATGCCTCCTATACCACCTCAGCTCCCAGAGCCTGGGGTCAGTAGATCAATAGCTGGACAGAAACCATGGCCTTCAGCCAGGGGTTGAGGCCGAGAGAAATGGTCTTTGGGAACCACTGGTCAACAAGAAGCTGGACAGCGGCCTGGCAAGGGGGCTGGTGGAATAGAAGCTCCTAAGGACATAACAGGGAGCACAGCTTTCAAACTACAGGTGTCTGCACTCCAGCCTGGGGTCTCTGATTCGGAGTGAACTGGGTGTGTGTGCTCTAACCTGGGGGGCTCTGATTCACAGTGACCTGGCAGGGCCCCAGCATCTGCATTTTTAAAGCCCACTAGGTGATTCTGATGCACAGAAAAAGTTGAGACCTCCCTCCGAGGGCATCAGAATCCCCTGGGAAGGTTAATAAAAATAAAGCTTCATGAAAGGAAGGGAGGGAGGGAGGAAGGAAGGAAGGAAAAGCCTGACAACAACAAGTATCGGTGAGGATGTGCAGCAACTGGAACTCACACATGGCTTGTGGCAACGTAAAACAGTACAACAACTTTGGAAGGAAGGCTGGCAGTATCTCTCTAAATATGCATATCCTAAAACATACCTCAATAAAGCTGTTAAGAATATGCTTACCCTATGGGCTGGCAACTGCACTTGAAGGCGTGTATCCAACAGAAATGGGTGCATCTGGCTACCAGGAAGCAGGTTCAAGAATATTCAGAGCAGGACTTCCTAGGTGGCGCAGTGGTTAAGAATCCGCCTGCCAATGCAGGGGACTTGAGTTCGAGCCCTCCTCTGGGAAGATTCCATATGCCACAGAGCAACTAAGCCCGTGTGCCACAACTATTGAAGCCCAAGTGCCTAGAGCCCGTGCTCTGCAACAAGAGAAGCCACAACAGTGAGGAGCCTGCGCACCACAATGAAGAGTAGCCCTTGCTCACAGCAACTAGAGAAAGCCCGTGTGCAGCAATGAAGACCCAACACAGCCGATAAATAAATAAATAAATAAATAAATAAATATTCAGAGCAGCATTTTTCATAAAAGTCAAAAATTGGAAACAACCTAGAAGTCCATCAATAGCAGGCTAGATGAATGAAGATGGTGGTGCATTCATGCAACGGCACACTACACAGCGGTGGAAAAGAGTGCACTGCTGCCACACATGGCACAATGGATGGAGCTCAAAAACATAGCGTTGAGGGGAAAGAGCTGGACAGAGAAGACTACGCACTGTGAGATTCCATTTATGTGAAGTTCAAGAACAGACAAAAACAAACTTTATCATGTTGTGATATATACAAGGGGGTAACACCATAAAGAAAACGAAGAGAATGGTCACCCAGAAAGTCAGGACCATGGGTACCTCTCGGTGGAGAGGTAAGGGGGATGTAGTTTGAGATGAACCTGCAAGGAACTTCTAAGGGGCTGGCAGTGTTCTATTTCTTAACCAGGGTAGTTAAAAGGGTGTTCACTTTTCATTATTTTTATACTCCTCCTCTGTGTTATAACCACATGTATATTTTATGATTTTAAATTGAAGGGAAATTAAGGTGTTTCCGTTCCACCCTTAGCAATGCTGATTCCTCAGGCTTGGGTTGGGGCCCAGGGATGAGCATTTTAAACAGGCCCCATCAGGTCCCGCCCCCTGGAGATTCTGATTCCCAAAGTCCTGGGGCCACACCAGGGTCTAAAACATCCATTGACCACGTGCTGGGATGAGGAGCCCAGAAAGCCAGCCCCCAGTTGGCAAGCTGCGCTGTTGCTGGTAAAAGCCCAGAGGACACCAGAACAGTGGCTGGCCCACAGCAGGCCCAGTCCATGCCAGTGTCCTAAAGAATGGCCTTGTGGGCTTCAGAAGGGAATTCCTACTGATGGGTGCCACTCTGGATGTGGGTGATACTGGAAGGGAGGGTGGGACGGAGTTGGTGAGTCACTGAAATCTCATTGCAGAGGGGCTGGTGGCCTAGTGTGCCCACTCCAGGCTGGGTGACAGCCCTTTAAGGAAAACAAAAAGGATGGGGAGGAAGCAATCAAGAGGCTCCATCAGAGAGGCAGCTGGCATCTGCTCAGGCATCTGCCCAGGCATCTGCCGAGGCTCGTTCAGTCTCCCCAGAGCCCAGGTGGGAGTGGGGGGGACAGGACCTGGGGAGCTTCAGGCCCACCCTCTGTGTGAGAGGCTACGGAAGACAGCAAGCTGCATGGACACCACGAATCCTTATCAGCCACAGGCATTGCTAGCGAGTCTCAAACCCACCCCATCACCACACTGGAGGGAGTGAGCTACCCCCTAGAAGACCCTGAACTGCAGACCACCTGCTAAATGCCAGGCCCTGGGGCAATGCTGAGGATAGAAGGACCAGAACCAGCCAGCAGCTGTGGGGCTCAGGGTGTGAGAGGGTGTAACAGGGAGCAACGGGAGGCTCTGCTGCAGAGAAGATGCTGGGCCGAGGTCTGCAGGATTAGTGGGGATAAAACAGAGAAGCCCCCCACCCCCTGAGGCAGAGAGGACAGTGTGGGCAAGGGCCTGTGGTGGGAGGAAGAATGAACACCCCGTGCTCCCCTGTGGCAGGCTCGGCTCTGGGGCTTTCCTGCATTAACACAGATGACCGTGTGATGACACTCTCGTGCAGGCGCTACTATTCCCATTTTACAGATGAAGAAACTGGGCCACAGAGAGGTCAGGTAACCTGCACAAGGTTACACAGCTCATAAGTAGCAGAGACTGAATTTGAACCCCCTGTGCTATGCTGCCCCTCATTTGGCTGTTTTCCTCCAAGGATAGACAGGAGGCCAGTGTGGCTGGAGCCCAGAGAGGGTGGAGGGGAGCAGTGCGCATGAGGGTCGAGAGGGCGGCATCGGCGGGCCGCAGGCAAGGATGCTGACCTTGATCCCGGCAGCAGTGAGGAACCACTGAAGGTAGGAGGAAGTGAGGGTATCAGACACGGGTTTTAAAAGTGCTGCCCGGCCAGGGGACAGCCAAAGTTGAGCAACACTGGACTGTCCACAAACACCTCCTCTCTTGTTCTGCATTGACTGAGCACCTCAAGGCACCACGGTCTTTCCTCCAGACATCATAGTCCATATTGACCCTGGTTAGGCAGCAAGGACATCTTGAATACAAATGCACAGATTTTACAACCTGATGAACATGAGGAAGCACTTTCTGGCACGAGCCTCAGAGACCCCATTTAAACCTTTGATTAATCCTCTACAAAGCGCAGTTAAGCCACTTCCACGGTTTCCGTTGCTGTTTTTGCTTTATTGAGGTCGATTTCACCGAGATGGAGTCTCTCCTAATTAAAATTTGTAAAGAAGATCTGACTCATCAATCAGCTCCATTGCCCACAGCACACACCACCGACTGCAGCAACTCCTGCCACTGTGGATTCCCCGTTCCAGCCGTGATTTCTGTCAATTTCAATTCTCTTGGGTCAGATTTTTGCAGATCTTAATGTTGGCATGGAGATTTGATTCTTCTGTCAATGTTTTAGATCAATAACTATTTTTACCATGCACAGTTTTAGCCAATGTCAGTTTTCTTTTGTGTTGGTTTTTTCTACTAGTGATGTTCATGACAGATTGGATTGGAGACAAATGGTCTGTGCTTCTTTCTTAGGGAATCTGTGACAAGTGAAAACCTGCTTGCGAACCAGAAAAAGAAAAAGACTCTGAAGACAGGGAGAGAGGTCCAGACCCAGACATAGATCACAAATAGAGGCGGCCAGGGAGAGACAAAAAGATACAGAGACACAGACACAGAGGGGAAGGGAGGCCCGTAAAATGAGAGTTTATATCCTGACAGCTCAGCAGAGTCCAAACTAGTGGGCCACACTGCCCTGCTTCCTCTCCAGCCCCAGCAGGGACAGCCCCACCTCCAGGCCATGGTCCTGCCTGGAAATCCCTTTCCTTCTTGACACTCAGCTCAGGGTTTGCTCACCCCGCTTCTCAGTAAAGCTTTATCAAAATAAGAATAAATTTCACTCAGATTGTATCCCAGCAGACAGGACCTCTGGGCAGATGGTGACCAGGTAACAATACCCCAGGTCCAGCCCTTGGCCTGGAGCCAAGGAAGTCTCAGCAAAAGGAGGACTGACTGCAGACATGGCAGAGGGAGCACAGGCGCTAGACCAGGCAGGCTTGGGGTTGAGTCTGACTGTCTCTTTTTGGTTTCTCGGCCTCATCTCAGCTGCCTCATCTGAGAACAGGGGATAAACACTCAGCTTGCAGCACGCATGTCACACAGCGGCCTCGTGTGAAGCACCTAACAGACCCCTCTGCCCAGACGTCCTCTCTAGCAGGCTGGCTGGGGAAGGTGTAGACCCGCACAGCTCTGGTTTCAGAGCAAAGGCCCTCTCCTCACCCCAGCCCTGTGGAGTGAAGAGGTTCTGAGCTTAGAGTCCTTCCTGGCTCAGCCTTCTGCTAGGGAGGGCCCTTCTGCAAGGCAGACCTGGACTCTGAGAAGGGCCGGGGCCGGGGCTGGTTTTGGTAGCTCTTCTCTTGCCTGCCATCCCTGATCCATCATCAGTGGCTTCGTGGAGCTGTGTTAAAAAAAAGCCTCCGAGGCTGTTTCAGCAGGAAAGAGTGTGGCGATCAACTGGCAAATGTGCTGGGGAGTGTGTCTGGTGTTCTCTGCATCTCTAGTTGGTGCAATGAAAGACCGAGGGCCCAGAGATCTGAGTTTGAGTCTCAGCCACTATTCTTTGAGTCTGGGCCTCTATTCTTCATCTGGGAAATGGACGTAATACTATGATGTGTCTCATAGGAATTGTTGTGAGGATTAAGTGAAATAAATGGTGTATACATAGGTACTAATAAACATTATGAATGAAAAGGTTTTTTTATTTCTTTTTTACTGGGTAAGTCAATGATGAGGTAAGAGAGCCCTGGCCTGGACTGTCTCACATTGGGTGAGGCAGGTCAGCTGCTTTCTCTCTCTGACCCTCGATTTCTTCATCCATAAAATGGGTCTGCTTCTTACAAGAAGTTGAACATACACTTGGCATGCAATCCAGTAATCCCACTCCTGGGTGTTTAACCAACAGAGGTGGAAACGTGTTCACACAACCCCTTGTCTATAAGGGCAACTGGCAGCTTAAGTCACAGCAACCCCAAACTAGGAACCACCCAAATGCCCATAAACAAGAGATTGAATAAAGACACTCCCTGGATACACGTGGCAAGAAAGAATGAGGTACTGAGACACAGCAGCACAGGGGGGTCGCAACACATGCTGAATGTGCAAAAACTATACACATGTGATCCCATTTCTATGAAACTCTAAAAAAGACAAACAATTTATATGCATGAAAAGCAGATGGGTGCTTGCCTGGGTCTGGCAGGAAGGGGAGGGGCACAAGAAAGCTTTGAGGGGTGATGGGAACACTCTAATTATGCATGGATTGGGGCAGTGGTTATACAGGTGTATACTTTTGTTAAAACTTTCAAACTGTACATTGAAAATGAGTGCATTTTATTGTATGTAAGTTATACCTCAAAACAGTCAATTTTAAGAAGGTTCCTGAGACAACCTCCTTGCAAACTTTCTTGGGCTGGTCTGGGATCGGATATCACATACCAATGGATAGGCTGCACTTTGTCACCCTGGAACAAACTCTACAGGCGTGGGGGATTGGGGGGTGTTTCTATGGGTGGTACCAGAAAAGAAGCCCATGGCGGTGGCTGTGTTGGGATTCCGCCATGAAGGTGACAATGCCACAGCTCTGGGGTCAGGCTGACCTGGACTGGAATCCAGCCTCCCACCTTTACCAACCTGCTATGCCACCTGGGGCAAAGTTGTTTCCCTTTCTGAGTCTCAGTTTCTGGAACATTCCTCCGGGTCAAGGTGAGCAGAGCTCCTGGCTCTACGCTGAACACTAGGCATGCAATCAGCCCTCATCAAAACCGGGAGACTGGGGACTTCCCTGGTGGCACAGAGGTTAAAAATCTGCCTGCCAATGCAGGGGACGTGGGTTTGATCCCTGGTCCGGGAAGATCCCACATGCCGCGGAGCAGCGAAGCCCGTGCGCCACAACCACTGAGGCCCGCACACCTAGAGCCTGTGCTCCACAACAAGAGACGTCACCACACTGAGAAGCCTGCACACCGCAAGGAACAGTAGCCCCACTCACCACCACCAGAGAAAGCCCGCGCGCAGCAGCAAAGATCCAATGCAGCCAAAAAGAAATAAAATTAAAAAAAAAAACCACCCCCAAAACTCGGAGACCAGTGCAGAGAGGGAGCACCTCCCTGAGGGCTCTCAGCTCCACAGTGGCAGACATGGCCAGAAGCTCTTCCACGCCGTTCCTCGGGCAGTGCGGCAGGCCTGTCCATCGCATGCATAACGGTCCCCTCTGCCGCTCATTATCATGATTCTCCCATCAGTGTCACAGCATCCCCCTTTCCTCCGGCACAGCGGCTGATGGCTAAACCACCTCATGTCAGGGGACTCAGAGAGATGCTGACTACCATGGGACTCCATGCCAGATGCAGGAGCTACTTCCCCACCAGCCTGGGGGGCCTCCTCAGGTGAAGTGCCTCCCTGGCCAGCCTGGAGGACCCTGCGGGACAGAACTGGTCTGGCCATCCCTGCAACCCAGAACCCGGAGCAGATGTGGACCAACACTTGTTAATGAGTAGGGAATGAAAACTACACCCAGTTCCCAGTGGCCCCAGAAGGTTCTCCTCCCCGCTCACTCTGCGGAGGCCATGTGGCCTCTCCTGTCCCTCCCTTGGTGGTTTCTCTCAGCCTTAGGGGAAAAAGGGGACAAATACACTTTTACATGGTCACGTGGTGCTTATTTAAATACGCACCTTTGTGCTCTGTGATGGTCCACTTTCTGTGTCAACTTGGCTTGGCTATGGTCAACATCCATTTGTTGACAAGGTGCTTGGCTGGCTCGCACATTTGACCAGCTGTTTGGTCAAACACCAGTCTAGACGTTACCGTGAAGCAGTTTTGTAGATGTGATTGACATTTACAATCAGCTGACTCTGAGTGAAGAAGATGACCCTCCATCACGTGGATGGGCCTCACCCCATCAGTTGAACGTCTTAAGAGCAAAGACCGAGGTTCCCCCCAAAAGAATTCTGCCTCAAGACTGCAGCATAGAAACCCTGTCAGAGCCTCCAGCCTGCCTGAGCTGCCCTATGGATTTCTCTATGCCAGCCCCACCATCATGTCAGCCAATTCTTTAAAATAAATCTCTCTTTTTTGATAGATATATAGATAGATAGGTCTCTTATCTCTTCTGTTTCTCTGGAGAACCCTGACTGATACACTCTGAGCCCACTCTGCTCATAGAAATGAACTGAGGCCCCCACCGTGGGTATCAGTTGTTTCTGTCCACTCAACATCCGGACTCTGGTGTTCTGGTACAACACTCTGATTTTGCTCAGACCCCCTCCTCCACCCTCTGTCCATGAGGTTCATGGGGCTGATCTTGCTTCCAAGTCGGGCATAGGAAGCTTTAGCCAATCAGAGCAGTTCATTCTCCAGCCCACAGTGACTGGCTGAGGAGCAGACATGTGACCCAACACTGCCCAATGGCAGACGGCCCGAGGGCTTTCACTGGAGCCAACTGTGCATTCTCTTCCCTGCAGAATGCAGAATCGTATGAGTCTGGAGCAAAGCCAGCAGCACAGAGAAAGAAAGACAGGGAATGGAGAGACAGAGCTCTGATGTCATCCTTTGAGGCCCTGGATTCAGCCCTTCCTGAAGCTGCTTTGAGCATGTACGGTTTCTTTCTTGCTTGTGCTAGTTGGGGCTGGGTTTCTGTCATTTATAACCCCAAACTTCCTGCCTGATACCACCTCCTCTGCAGGCTTGAGAGTGAGCGAGTGCCCATGGCTCAGCTGACAGGGCCTGGTGTGTGTTGGACCCTGGTGTGTGCAAGCCTGAAGCAGAGCTGACCAGCAGAGCGGCCAAGGGAAGGCTGAAGAGGCAGAAGGAGTGGGAGGAGGGACCCAGCACCAGGCTGCCAGAGGGGCAGGCTGGGAGAGAGGAGAGAGCGGCTGGCTGGGTGAATCTACCCCATGTTGCTGTGGGTGTGATATACCTGCTTTCTCTCCCCAGGGAACCTGTGGTAGAGCGACGTTTGCACTCCCGCCCTCAATGCACCATGGTCCCGCTGCTCCACCTCCACACGCACACTCCGCAGTTTCAGCTCTTCAAGTGGGCCTCTGCTGGGTACCTCTCTGTGGTTTAATGTCCATTTCCCTCTGTGAGATGCTGCTGAGCACCTTTTCATGCATTTACTGGTCATTTGGATCTCCCTTGTGAAGTGCCCACTCAGGTCTCTTGGCCAATTTGTTATCGGGTTGTCTGTCCTTTTCTTGTTGATTTATAAGAGCTCTTTACATATACTGGATGAGCGCTTTGTCTGTTGGCAATATATGGTCCATATGCCTGCAAGGTAGGCACAGAGAGAAACTACAGGCCACTCATAGAACTCAGGCTTATGCGGGATGGATCTAAGAGAGGTCAAGTTGCAAAGCTTAGATATTTTAGGAATCTCTGACCCTCACACCTCGATTACATGAAGGACTGAAGCACAGGCCAGGGACAGCAAGAAAGCAGGAGGGCAGGGGAAGGAGGAAGAAGACCAACAAGTATTTGCCCTGTGCCAGGCCCTATGCCAGAGGTGTCACTTGCTTGACCTCATGTGCTCGTGCAGCCCTGGCCTTCCCAGAACATGCAGACCTGTCTGCACCTCAGGGCCACTGCACTGGCTATTCCCTCTGCCCATGCAATTCCCTGCAGAGAGGGCTCCTTCTCATCGTCCAAGTGTGTGCTTGACCATCACCTCCTCAGAGAAGCCTTCCTGAGGACCGCAGCTAGGGGGGTCTCCACCCCCTGCACGCCCTGCCTTGGCTACATTCATACTCGTTTCATGGCCTGTCACTAGAATGGACATCCATTTGTTGACAAGGTGCTTGGCTGGCTCGCACACTAGGATATAAGATCCATCAGGCAAGGTCCTGTCTGTCTTATTCGCACTATACCCCCAGGGCCTAAAGCCGTGTCTTTACATAACAGACGCTCAGCAAACATCTGTCAAACAAATGAATGAACTAGACTCACGACAAACCTGTCAGGTAAATACCAACACTGTGCCCATTTCACAGATGAAGACACTGAGACTCAGAGGTGCTGGGTAAGTTGTCCAAGGTCTCAGAGAAAGTGAGGGGAATCCCAGCCCTTCTGAGTCTGCAGGCTGCCCTGTCCCCTGCCCCTCTCCAGGTTTCTTTCAGCTCTGGGGGCAGCAGTTGCATGAATTGTTATCCTGTCTTACAACTGGACTTCCTGGCTCCCAGATGAGCTGGGTGAGGGGAACAGAAGAACTGAATGCAGTGGGGAGAGTGTGAGGTTGCGGCCGCTGCCAAGAGGCCAGAGCACAAACCAGAAACAGGTTAAGGTTGCAAAACCTCGGCCCACCAGAGTGGCCAAAGCATCTCCAGAGTTGCCCTAGGAGCCCCCCAGCCCAAACCGCACCCAGGACAGTGGCCCTTTCAGCAGCAGCCTTGACTGGGAGCTCACCCCCTCCCAGGGCAGTTTGGTCCAGCCTGGCCCAGCTCCAAGGGGAGCAAGAGGTGCTGGGGCCCTCCTCATCCTGAGCTTGGCTGGGAAGCCTGGAGGGGATGCTCAGCACTCCCTGAACTGGGAATTCTAAGCGCTGCTGGATACGTGGCAAGAAATTAGGTTAAAGCAGGAATAATCAGCTCATTAACCCCCTCGCTAGACTCCACACACACACAGAGCCTGCCTCAGAGCAACGCTGCCTACTGTCGTTGTCTGCCCGGATCCGGGTGGAGGGGTACAAGTGAGATATTTTATTTATGTGTCGTGCATATTTATTAGGAAGAAGTAAATAAATTAGCTGCTTGCCATCTGCAACCACCAGCCCACATTAAGTTCCTTCCTCCCTCCTCTGCCTCGGGAGGGGCCACACTAGCAAAGCCCAGGTCCTGTAAAGAAGGGGCTCCTTTCTAGTAAGATTTTTCTCCAGGGTTTGAGCAGCCCTAGAATTACAATTTTTCTGAAAAGCAATTGATATCAGGTACTATTCTAGGCCATTTGCCAATAGCTGATCCTCCCATCAAGCCTGGGAGGTGGGCATACTGTCATCCTCATTTTAAAGATGAAGACACCGAGGCTCAGAGAGGTCAGGTCACTTGCCCAGGGTCACACAGCAAATGAGTGGAGGCGCTGAGCTCAAGTCAGGAGAGACTGAAAGACTTCTGCAATGTACTAGGGAGAAAGGCTGGACAAGGAGGTAATTATATTCTGGTTCTGGTGCTAGTTGTTGTGGGGTCCAGGATGGTCCCTTAACTCTCCTGGCCCTTCTCTGTTGCATGGGAAAATAAAACGCAATAGGACAGACTTCACATGTGGAAAGACACATCGCCAACAGTCAAAAACCTGAGTGGCCTTCAGGCACACCACAGAGGCTCCTGACTCCCCCACTTAAAAGGGCCAGATAGCAGCCCCCCCAACACCTGCTCCAGACTTGCTGTGTAACTCTGGGTACATCAGTGAACCTCTCAGAGCCTCAGTGTTCTCTGTAAAATGGAAAAACAATTGGGTTGAGAAGGGCACAGGCTGTGGAGAAGACCTCACAGGTACGGAAAGCCCCGTAGGTCTGGTGGAGGCAGGCAGCAGGCTGGGGCCAAGGACAGAGGGGCAGAATGCCTGATGGTGCTCCAGAGCCCAGAGAGGGGCCGTGACTTGCCCAGGGCCACACAGCAACCACAGCCCTGGGGAGTCTCAGGCCATCTGCCTCCCAGGCTGCGGAGACAGCCCAGGGCACTGAGCCCAGCACCTTCCAAGCTCAGCCTGGATCTGAATCTTTTATGAAGCACCATAAATCTCTCCAGAATTGCTCCTGCCCGCAGCCCGCAAGCTCTGCCTCACTGCCTCTGCCTCTGCCTCCCTGCAGGCCCTTTGCATTAAATTAAGTGCAAAATCCAATGCGATTGCTTTTGATTTTCCCCAAGGGGCCACCTGCCACCTCCCTCCAGGGTGCCCACAGGGCCAGGGTTGCTGCAGGGCACTCACACATACCCTCACAAACAGTACAGAGATTTCCAGATAAAATATTATTTTTTAAGATGTTTGATTTAGCATCTTCAGAGCTGATGTTACTGAACCCCCACTAGGTGCCAGCAGAGCCCCCTGAAAGCCCCAGGAGGCAGAATCGGCCCAGTTCACACAGAAGAACAGCTGAGAGCAAACACAGGCCCACGGAGTCCCCAGTTCCCGGGCCAAGGGAGTTGGGGGGTGGGGAGCTGCAGGTGCACAGAGCCAGCTCGTCCTGGGGCCACTGTCAGGGTGAACAGGTATGAGCTGCAGCAGGAAGGAGCCATGGTCGGACTCAAAGGAGGCCAGATGGCAACCCTGGTGCGCTCTGCACCGAGCAAGTCTCAGCCCTCTGACTCCTTCACGAGGAGGGAACAACAGTAGCAGTAGTTGTTCAACTGGGCACCTACTATGGGCCAGGCCCTGCAAAGGTTTCCCAGGCCTCTCAGAAAAAACCCAGACTCCTCCCCTCAGCCTGTGGGGCCCTTCTGAGCCCTCCAGCCTCACCCCCTCCACTCTCCATTCCTCAAACACATCAGGCACATTCCTGCCCCAGGACCTCTCCGTGCTCTTCCTGCTGCCTGCAAAGCTTCTCTCCCAGGTCTTCCCTTGGCTGGTCCCAGCACAAATGTCACCTCCCCCAGAAGGCCCTCCCTGACTACCTCATCACCCTTTAACCTCTCATCCCATTTCCTTGCCTTCTTTTGCTTCTGTGAATTCTTATTTGTTCACCTCTTCATGGCTCACCGCCCCTGTCTCGTTTGCTGCCCCTGTCTCATTTGCTGCCGTAGCCCCAGCACTTAGAGCAGTGACCAGCACCTGGCAGGGCATGGTTAAACAACTGTAGAATGAACGAACACGGGGAAGGAAGGAATCAGCCCACATGGCGTCTGGTGCCAGGGCCAGGACACAGGCAGGAGGGAGGCAGCACATGCCTGGGGTCCTGCAAGATGACGACAGCCCCCTCCCTGCCCCCGTGCCCACCACTCAAGGTCGGTTCCCTGAATCAAAGGTGCTCAGGGGAGGGGGTGGCTTCCCAGAGCGAGTAGGGAGACCTCACGGGATACAGAGAGGGAGAAATGGTCTAGAACATGAGGAATAGCAACACTCCAGGAGATTATGTAGCCATTAAAAATGACAAGTGTGAGAAATAACATCTGCAGGGGGAAAAGCCCAAGCAGAATTGCCTTACAGGCTGATGACAGCCACAAGTGGGCTGCGTCTCGCTGCGCGTCAGCAAAACGCCAGAAACAACTCTGTTACCCAACTTGCGGGGGAGGGGAGCGGGTAAGGGGGAGGGGAGAGGGTAAATACGCCCCATGCAGCCACTCGCCGGGCATTCTGCAGCTAGAAAAATCCAGGGAGACGCTCACCCTGTAAAGCTAAGTGAAGAAAATGCAAAACGTAAAAATGCCATATGTCATATGAACGCAACAAAAATAGACAGTGGAAAAAAGACTGGAAGGAAATGCAACAAAGTGTCCCTGGATGGCAAGCTGATGGAAGATGCTTTTAGTTTTCTTCTTGGTCTTTATCTTTCTTTTCAAAATGGTCTACATTTAACAGTAATTGCGTGCTTACTCAGGGAGAAAGTAACTTAATTTAAAAGGATACTGCTATTATTATTTTTTAATGATAGCAAGAAGCTAGAGGAATGTGTATGCATCAGTGCTGCATGGAGTGGGGGGCATTGCAGTGTCTTTTTTAAATTGATATTGCTGTGTTTAATTATTTTAAATAGTTTAAATGCCCAACAAACATCTTATAAGATTTCTTTTTTAAAGACAAAGGAAAAACCAGGAAACTGGTCAACAGGAGGGTCAGGAGGCCAGTCCCATCTCAGGAACCAAGTGGGGCCTTCTCCCCTCTGGGCCTCAATTTACTGGTCTGTAGAATGGGGTTAACCATTTTGCCTTCCACTGTTGCTGTAGGATCCGAGCCTCTAGAGAAGGGGTGTGCCTGTGCCCAGCACTTAGTAGATGCTCAGCAAATGCTGGTGTCCCTCTGCCCTCCAAGCAAGGGAGACCCCAGCCAAGGTCCTCCCTACTGCTACACTCCCATCAGGCAGGCAGGGAGTGGTCCCCAAATCCTTTAGATCTTGCACTCCCATCTATAGAAAAGTGTCTGTACACTCCTCTGCAGTGACATATGCATATTATTTATGGAATACCCATGTTTCACCATATCTGTGGATCCCATCACACAACACACGCAACAATGGAAAAGATTAAATTGTGGTAAAACATAAGTTTAAACTGAAACGCTTAATATTTTTTCCATCTTCCTCCTCAAGAGACATCCTGGGTGTGGCAGGCACGCCCCGCATCTCAGGGACCACCAGCTGAGCCTGTGCGCTCCTGGAGGGTAGAGGCCACCGAGGGCTCAGGCAGCAAACTGTCTCAGCAGACTGCTGACGCTCCCTCAAGAGCAGTTTGGAGGGAGGTCTGTGATTCAGGCTGGTTTACATTTGAAAGAAACTGAACAACAGCAAAAAGTAAATCACTCACACCAGAGTCTGACCACTCAGGTCTGAGGAACCCTGCCCTCCCCATGGGCCCTGGGCCACATTCCCCTCTCCCTGGACAGTCTCCCCACTGAGAATCTGAGAGAGCTGGACCAAATGATCTCTGACGGAGGCTCTTTCCTGCTGTCCCCAGGCATCACCCCCCCACCCCCAGCCCCTTCCCACCCACTTGAGGGAGGCGGCTTCTCTTGGAGGCCAGGAGGCCACAGTGATTTACAGCCTCCTGGGACCCAGCCACACTATAAACTACAGCTGCCCCATCCTGCCTGCCCCCTAGGACTCCTGCCAACCCAGAGCCGGCTCCCATAACCCCCCAGATGTAAATCCTGAGACCCAGTCCCATCAGGACAGAAGGCAGGCAGGAAATTCATGGCTCCGGGGTCGCTGGCAGCAGAGCCTTCCGGGAGAATTCATTTTTCACCCTGGGCTAAATCACTCTTGCTGGACAGGAGAGGTGAAGCATTTGTTCATTCAGCTGAAAGCTGGTTGTTTGAAGGGCACCCCGATGGGTTTCCCCAACTGGGCTGCCAGCTCCCAGGGCTACGCAGCCAGGGGCCTCCAAGGCAGGGGTCTCGTGGCAGGCCCTTCCCACGCAACCCCCGAAAACCCACTCCTGCACATCCCGCAGCTCAGTGAAAGACGCCAGCATAACCCCCGGACCCTGAGGAATCCCAGTCAGGGAATGGTGAGCGTCAGCAGGCCTGCCAGGTCCCCCGCATGGTCCACTGCCACGGGTGGCCTATTCCGCTGCCTGCCTCCCCCTGCTCTAGGCTGCGGCCTCCACCCTGCTGGGCAGACAGAACTGAAGCCAAACCAAAGCCACTATCTATCAAGACTGGGGACCTTGAACAAGTGAAACCACCTCAAATCTTTATCGTTTTTGTAAAATCACACAAGTTCCCAAAGAGAGTATAAGTCAGAACAGCCATTCTGGGGAGCCGTGTGGCCTTGGGGCTGGGAGCGATGTATTTCTATCCCAGGTTGGATGCCTCGGTGATCGCTTTATGTTGATCTTTTAAAAGTACCAGTGTTTGAGTAACTCTCCAATATATCTCCTAATAAAAGAGCAAAGTGCAGAAACACACGGTAGCAGGCCACCACTTGTGTGACACGAAGGGAAAGACTAGGAACATATAGTTGCTTATTACGCACAGAAGAAATTTCTAGAGGGGTACACGAGAAACAGATGATGGTGTTTACCTCCCGTGGGAGAGGCGGGGACTTGGCAAATGGAAGACAGATGTTGGAGAAAGAAACTTCACTTTACTGATGTGTTTTGAGGTTTTTTTTATCTGAACCACGTGACCTTGCGTTCTCACGCCCGTCCCCTGCTGATGGGTGCCCTTTGGCTTTCTTCGTAACCACTGCAATGAACGTCCTTATCCATGTTGCCTTATGCATCTATGTTAGATTTTTCTCAAGAATAGATACTTAGAAAAATGGATGGCTGGGTCAACGGATGTGAGCACTTTCCATCTTGACAAGTGACTGTCGAACTGGGCCCCAAAATGGCCCTACCCACTTGCTGCATATGTCAGTCTCTGCTCCCACATGGCCTCACCAACAGTAGATGCTACAATTTTTTTCATTTCTCCTCAAAATTGATATTATGCTGCTGTTTCTATGAGCATTTTCCTAATGCTAATAGAATAATCCCCTGAGATGGTGAGGCTGACCACCTTTTCATTCCCTTTCTGGCCATTCGAGTTTCTTCATCTAGTAATTTCCTGATCGAGTCCAATACATTCCTCCTAGACTGCTTGTCTGTTCTTACTGATTTACAGACCTCCTTGCACTCTGGATATTCTTCTTTATGAGGGGTGTATGTTTTAAAGACTTTTCCTCCTGGTCTGTGGCTTGTCTTTGAACCTTGTGAATGGTTTCCTTGGTCATACAAAACTTCTACATTTTTAAGTGGTCCAATCTCTCCACTCTTTCTTTCATGGCATCTGCTTTCGGAGCTTCTGTTTCCTCATCTGATAACCCGGCCTTGCAGGGTTGATATGAGGAGTGAATAAGGCATCCAGCAGTGCTGAGCAAATGCTCCTAAAAATGACAAGGATAGTCATTTGGGGGGGGGGGGGTCTCCCTGCCTCACCCTGCCTACCAGCCCCCTCACAGCCAGCAGGAGCTTTCTGAAGATAATCACTCTCCAGCTTGAAACCTTTTAGCTGCCTAAGGAAATGACACTTGAACTCTTTTCGTAGGTGAGTTCAAAGTCTCACGCACTGGGCAAGTGCGTGCATGCGTCATCAGCTGGATGGAGGGGGTGTGGTGACCAGACTCCACAGGGGACCGCAGAAAGGTAAGCCCAGGGTTGCCAGACCCTCTGAAGAAAGCTGCACATATGATTTTCCAGTGGGAAATCTCCCCTTGCCTCCTCCCATGTACACTTGAAATTTAATGGCGACTAAATTTTTTAAGCCACTGTCAGTGTCAAGCAAGGTCTATTTATGAGCTGGATGTGACCATCTCTACCTCGCAACCCAGCCCTGACCCACCTTTCCAGAATCATGCCCAACTCTCCCCCCCTCAACCCACACACATACACTTCATGTGGCTGACGTGCAAGCCACACGGCACAGCTGGGGACACAGCATGTTTTTCTGAAGTCTGCTTTTGCACATGCTGATCTCTTGGGCTGAAATGCCCTTCCGTGCTCCTCTCCTTCCTGGCCAACTCACCATTGCTCTTTGAAACTCAAGTCAGATGTCAACTCCAATTCCCCAACCCAGACAGAATTCCGTGCTCCTTCCCTGAGCGCTCCATCACTTGTGACTCCTGGGACCGGAATTCCAAAGGAAGCAGCCTGGGGTCACAGAAGGAGCCCTGGCTCGGGAGAAAGACATCCCTGGGCTGAATTTTCTGCTCTGCCACATCCCAGCAATGCATTCTCAGGCAAGTGACTTAACCTCTCTGTGCCTCAGGTCCCCAACGGTGAGATGGAGATAATGAGCCCTACACTCAGTTGGGTTTCTGGGAAGAGAAACTGAAATGGTATGAGAAGGACCTGGAAGGGTCCCTGGCAGGGGCTTAATAATATTTTGTGGAATGAAAGAATAAACTTTAACAATGAACAACTATTTCCTCAGAATGCTCTGAACTGAGCACATGAAAAAAATTAGCTAATTTTCTGGAAGGGAGTCTGGGGGTTATCTAAACTCCTGTGCAGCCCTGTCCTTTATTGCCATCTCCTGATTTCAGAGAAGGCCATGGACCACCTACCCCTCAGTGGCATGCACTCTGAGGAGCCATTCAAGGCCGAGGACTGCGGAGGAGTGAGTTCCTGGAGCGTAAACTGAGGCAGACCAGCCAAAGGAAGAAGAGTGGGCAGATCCAAGCCCCTCGTGTTTGGGAAGCACAGCAAGAGGCAGCAGCCCACAGGGCTCAGCTGCACATCTGCAGGCTCCGTGAGATCAGGGGCCTTCTTGGTCTTCAGTACTGTGTCTGGCATATCATAGGTGCTCAAAAAACACCTGCTGATTGAATGGATTATTAACTAAATAATATGGACAAGGATGCTTAAGGATGCAAGGCATAAACTGCCATCCAAACGCAGTTCCCCGTGAGCGTGGTCCCTGCTGCCTCCACAGTCAGGCCTGTCCTGGCCTGCTCCCAGGCTGGGGCCCCTGGGCTGGACACCACAGACCCACAGATAGATGGGACGGCGTTTCTGCCCCATGGAGCTGAGTCTAGTGGAAGAGACAGGCGAGCAAACACACAGGTATGCTCCAACAGGAGAGGAGCCAGGACAGAATCACGGTGGAAGAGAAGGGGAGGGGCAACAGGAAGCTGCACCTTGGCGTGGTCTCCGGGTTGGAATGAGAGGAAACAATGATTTGCTGGGTGAAGAAGAGGGTGGGGGAGAGGCACTCCAGGCAGAGGCAGCAGCCTGAGCAAAGGCTGAGAGGTGGGGCAGAACAAGGTCTGTGCACGAACAAGTAAGAAGGAAAGGTTACTGCAGCCAGATCCCAAGAGCTTGGAATATCAGAGGCCTCCAGCTTCAAAGGGAGTGTCATTTGACCCCTCAGAGTTCATCTGAACTTGTATTCAGCACTTTAAAGTTGGGAGGTAGTAGGTAAAACTCTGGATTTTTAGCTTCTCTAGAAAAAAATCAGAAGACCTGGTGGGCTGAGCCAGGGCTCCTATAAAGTCTAACTCTCTAGTTCAACTTTGTCCCCCAGGCCCATTTCACTCCCTTTGCCCACAAATATCTACTGAGCAACTACTATGTGTCAGGCACTGTGCTAGTTCCTGAGGATACAATGAAGAATAAGACAGACATAGTCATAGCCCTCATGGCACTTACATATTGGTGAGAGAGAAAGGCAATAAACAAGAACACAACAGAAGGTCAGGCAGTGCAAAGTGCTGGGAAGGAAAAGAAAGTTCCAGGACTAAAGGGCGCTATTTTAGATGGGATGGCCAGGGAAGCCTCTGTGAGGAGGAGACAGTTGTGCAGATCTAAATGAAGTGAGTGAACCATGTCCTTATACAGTCAAAGACCAATCCAGCAAAAGGAAGAGCAAATACAAAAGCCCTGGGGCCTCCATCATCCATCTTTTGGGTCACTTGCCGTGAGCCTTTAAGCATTTAAGTGTGAGACTCCTACTTTAAGTAATGGAGCATAATGCGGAATGTGTAAGCAGGTGTTAACCACCCCCAGATGTGTGTTTCAGATAAAACACTTCTGACCAGTGGTGAGGGAGGCATGGGAAATAGGGAGGAAGGCACTGTATTTTTTTCCCATTGGAAAAAAGTATTAGGATGACAGGGAAGTGGCAGAGAAGGTTATGGTACATGGCACATTCAAACTTGAGCCCAGAATAGAGAAGCCAAGAGAGGGAGCAGAGAAATCCCCACTTCCTTCCTTACAGCAGCATCACCTGCCAAGCCCTGCAAAGTGGGGGGAGAGAGACGGAGAATGATCAAATCTCCTGCAGCCCTGGAGCTGTTGTTGTTGTTGCTGTTGTTGTTGTGTTTTTCCCCCAAGTCTACCTGGGCTGCTGCTTTAGAAAGTCAGCTGCAAAGAAAGCACTGTGATGGGGTTTTTGTTTGTTTCCTTATCCCCTTTCCTAGCAAAATTAAAGTGTCGATTCCTTGTCCTTTTGCCCACAAAGTAAAGGAAAGAGAGATATCATTGTTTTTAAAAAGGAGAGGAGAGAAAAACCAGATCTACAATCTTATATCATCCTTCTTGGCCGGGCAGAGGGAAGGAGGCTATTCTGCACACTGACATCACAGTCCGCGTCACGGGACATAACTTCCGCAACTCAAAGCTTTATGTGCATTTTTGGAGGTACAGGGAGATGTTTAAAATTGGCTTCAGTGTTGACATTGCAGTTATTAAAACCAAACAAAAGATGCTTTCCCAAGTCTGGCTGTTTCTTCTTAAATTTATCTAGGCCCCCACTACCTGATTTAAGGCAACGAACAGATGTTTCACAGCAGGAAGCACATTAGCTCCAGATGCCATCGCTTTGTTCAAGATGTGCACATGTACGCACTGGCAGACACACGCAGACACACACACACACACACACACACACACACACACACACGGAGGACTTGGGGCAACGAACGTTCGCAGCTCCCCTTCCAACACTTGGCGTGCCCACATGGACCATTTGTAACCTCTGCCTGCCAGTTCTGACAGAGAGATGAGCAGCGGGAGTAAGTAGCCAATCACATCCCACCCCATCGTCTTCCCGTTGTCTCCTAGGTAACCGGCAAAGGGACACATCAGCTAGCTGGGTGCCACAGGGACACACACACACACATAAAGATCCCCTAAAAGTCCATAATTGCAGAGCTGCTGGATGAGCCTATCAGAACCCTGGACAGTTCCCCCAAAGCATATTCAATGCCTTTGGTTCCTGCCCATCCGGCAGCCTCAGCTCCTACAGCTTTCCCACCTCCGCCCTTTTTTTTTTTTTTTTTAAAGATGTATTTATTATTTTGTTTATTTATTTTTGGCTGCATTGGGTCTTCGCTACTGCACGTGGGCTTTCCCCACGTGGGCTTTCCCTAGTTGTGGGGAGCAGGGGCTACACTTCATTCAGTGTGGTGGCATCTCTTGTTTTGGAGCACAGGCTCGAGCTCACAGGCTCAGTAGTTTTGGTGCATGGGCTTAGTTGCTCCACGGCATGTGGAATCTTCCCAGAGCAGGGCTCGAACCCGTGTCCCCTGCATTGGCAGGCAGATTCTTAACCACTGCGCCACCAGGGAAGTCCCCCCACCTCTGCCCTTTTATTCATGCCATTCCTCTGCCTGGCATGCCTCTCCCCACTGCCATCTCCATCACTCAAAGCCTTGCTCTTCTTTGGAGTTAGCCCAAGTCCTTGGTCAAGACTTCCAATGGCTCCTATCACAGAATTAAATCCACACTCTTCGCCTGTGGAGATCTGGCCTTTCATGATCTGGCTCCTCCAACCTTGTCATTCATCACTCTCCTTCTCCCTCACTGCTTTCTCCTCCTCCAACAGGTCAAATTGGTCCTCCCCACACTATCCCCTGCAGTCCAGGCCTTTTCTTGGTACTTGCTGTTCCCTCTGCCTACACAGCTCTTCCTTCTGCTCTTGGCATGGCTGAGTTTTCTTGTTCTTTAGTCTTGACTCAAAAGTCACCTTCCCAGAGGGGCCTTCCCTGAACCTCCTTGGCCATGCTACCGGTAGAAGTCCCCTCCCCTGGGACTCTCCACCACATCACCTTATTTTCCTGGGTCATCTTCATTTCACTGCTGACTCTGAAACAATGCCATTCCTATTTACTTATTTACTTGTTCTCTGTCTCCCCCATTAGAACGTAAAGTCTGTCATAGCAGGGTCTTTGTTTTGTTCATGGCTGTATCCCCAGCCTCCAGAACAGGGCCCAATAAATATTTGTTGAATGAATAAAAAGTCATTTCCTCCTGACTGCTTCTATATTTCCCCCTCCCTCTAATAAGAGAGTTGGATGTGATGACTTCTATTAACCCTCCTGGCTAACATTCCAGGAGTCCATTAGAGAGCAGAAAGGACTGGCATAAGGAAGAAAATTAATCAGGCCACACCACAGGAAGAACCTGCCGGTGGAGATCTGACGTCCACTGGGTCGCGGTGCCCTCCTCCTCTGAGCAGCCTCCCTGATAGGAAATGGCTGCTGCTTTCGACTTCACATTCCCCAGGCACTGGGCACTGTGAACTTTTGTTTTCTGAGGGACTGGGGGCAACCTGAAGCTGGGGACTGGCTTTTATTTTTCTGTTCTCACACAAACACCAGCAAGAGCCTGGGGAAAAGAGGGGAGGGCCCTCTAGAAGCATTTACTGTGGTGAATAGAAGAGAATGTGTCACTGTCTCTACAGGGCTACAAGCCTCAAGGTGGACGTTCATTAGAACACAAGTCTCTCTCTCTCTCTCTCTCTCTCTCACACACACACACACACACATACACACACACACACACACACAAAAGCATCATGAAGCTAGAATCACAGAGTTCCCCAATCCCTGTGTTTCTCTTCAAGGGACATGACTACTACGTAAGGTCCTAAAAACTGTGCAGTGATTTGGACACACGCACTGTGTAAGTGTGTGCTGACCACAACCACACTTTGGGCCAACCTCACTGGGCAAGGCTGGGTGATGGATTCAAGTAGCCATATGGTAGACACAACCCACAATGGATCCCCCAATGTGGGGAGCCTCAAGCTGACCACTCGTTATCTAGAAACCCACTCTGAGTCTTGAGTTCTCCAATGACCAACATACTAGATCACTTCCCCAAATCTGACGTGGATGTAAAGATCCGGAAAGGAAGTGCAGGATTAGTATTTCTTGAGCACCTACTACGTCTTAGGCCCTGTTAACACTGACTCTTCAAGACCACCTGCAAGGTTACCTTTCCCACTTTATGGGTGAAAAAACCTGAAGCTCAGAAGAATTAAGTAATGTGCCCACAGTCACACAGCTGGCAAGCAGAGGGGCTAAGTTAGGAACATGAATCTGGTCTCCAAGCCCACTCTTCTTTCCCCAGCGCCTTAAATTACACCACACAATAAGCAGATAAGCTGGCCTTGTTTAAAATGTCCCTTCTGCTGGCTGAAGCTCTTCTCTGAAGATGGCAGGCCTGTGCCCCTATCTCTGCATCTCTCTCTGTCACACTCAAGCTTGGCTGACCTCTCACCACAAGCCACTTGTCCAGCAGGACCCACATCTCAGAGTTTCTCATTTGAGACACAGCCCATGGGAAACAATTTTCCCATAGCCCAGAGAAAGCTGGGGATTTTGTCTTTTTAAAATAGTAATTTCCTGCCAGTGCGGGTGGATGTACCAGCCACCCTCTGATTTAGCGCTGAGCTCAAAGATCAATCTCAAGTAAGATTTTCCAAGGAAAACTCAAAAGCTGGGTACCTCATGGCATTGAGGGAGGGAGAAGTGGCCCCCTCTCAAGAATGTAGCCAGTGGCAGACAAAAGGATTGCAGGCATCACAAGACCCACAAGCCTCACACATGTCACCCACGAGCCTCGTGTACACCCTCATGCATCTCAAACACGCCACCCACATGCCTCACCTATGCCACACACACGTGGGTGTGGGGTCAGGAGCAAGAGAGCAACACCCTCGGCCTCAGGTCATCACAGCCCCCACTTCTGAGCCTGCTGTGGGCTTTGTGCTGTGCCCTGGCCAATACCTCATTTCATCCTCCCTTGGCCCTCCCCTTACAGACGCAGAAAGGGAGCCTGGGAGAGAGGGAATGACTTGTCTAAGACCACAGAGCACGCCTGTGGCTGAGCTTCCCCGTCTTCTGAAGGTTGGCGATGGGCACCTGGCTCTGTATGATCTCCTTCTTCACTTACTCCCCTCCCTGGGGGCAGCTCCATCCAGTAGAGGCCCTCCATGGTGGCGGCCCTATCCATCTGCTTCCTCCCTCGACCGAAAGGAAGGAAACCTGGGCACTCCCTGTGCAGGAGCTACAGACCTGACTCAGCCTTGAGGACAGGACAGGAGGGGCAGGGACCTTGCTCTCGCTGTTCTCCTCCTCCCTTCCCCCACGCCCCAAACAGGCGCTTCTGGCCTGGACTGGAGATGTATCGGTTCCCATGAACGGAGTCCGGCCCAATTCGGGGGGCAGATGGGGACGTGGGGGGCTGGCCCTATCAAAATCTTCCCGGTCACACAGACTCAGGTGCACCTCCCAGCTTTACCACCTACGGCTTGTGTGACCTTGGGCAAGAGGCCTTCTCTCTGGAGTTCAGTGCCCTCAGCTGTAAGGTGGAAGGAACAGCGCCCTCCTGAGGGGTGACCGTGAAGGTTAAAGACAGAGGCGGACGCGAGGGCCTGGGCCCATCGTGCCCGCTGCCAGGAAGCCCGCCATCCTGCCCCCTCAGGGAGCAGAGGGTGCGCAGCTGCCATCCCCGCCTCACTCTGCCCCCGACACAGTTCTGGCGATTCTCAATCAGCGCCGAAGCCCTACGTCCCTCAACGGCGGCAGGACCTGGACGCGGCTCCTTCTCCCTCCTCGCTCCGCAGCCAGCGGCGCGGACAACAGGTAAGCGGCGGAGCACCCCCGGAGGCGGCCGGGCGGAGGGGGCTGCGCCGCAGCGCTGCGGCAGGGCCGGGCCGGGCCGGGCAGGGAAGGGCAGGGGGCAGCGCGGCCGGGTCCAAGCCCGCCCCGCACCCCCTCCCTTCTCCGGCCTCTTTGCAACTTTGAGGAACTGCGGACTCCGGGGTCGGCGCGGGGCCGCTGCGGAGCGTGCGCAGGAAAGTTGGGTCCCAGCAACTGCAGCCTCGGGATCCCCAGACCCCCGCCGTGAGCGCCCGCACACGCGGACCCGCGGCGAGCTCGGTGGGGGCGAGGAGGCACGTGGTCGCCGAGCCGGCCCGGGCCGCTCCAGGAGCCGGACTCGCGCGCCGGGCCCGGGCTGCGTCCCGGAGCGTCCAGAGCCTTCGCCCCAGCCCCGCGCGGTCGCCCTGCCCGGGTCCCACCTCCGCGCGCCCCGCGCCGCTCCCCTGCCGGCTGCCCCCGGCCCGGCTGCGCCCCGCGCCGCGTGTCCTGCGGTGACCCTTCGAGCTCCCCGCTTCAGCTGCTCCCCTCCGGCGCCTGCGAGGCAGACGGCCGCCCGCCCCTCGCCTCCCGCGGGCACCCTCCGCGGCAGCCCCCGGTGAGCCCCACGCTGGGCCCGCCCTCCGCGCCCCGCGCCGCGCCGGTGCTCCCCGGCCTGGGCGGCGGCCGCGTCCTACCTTCGTCCGGCAGCCGCTGCAGGCAGAGCGCGAGGTTCCTCCGCCAGCCCCGCATCCCCGCGGCCGCCCTGCGGCCCGGGCCGGCCTCGCCAGCCCAGCCGCGGCCCCGGCCCCGGCCCCGCCCCCGCCCCCGCCGGGCCCGGCGGCGCAGCGCAGCGCTGGGGAGGGCCGCGGGCCAGGGGCGCGGCGGGCATGGGCGGCCGCCGAGGGTCGGGGGGCCCGCGAGGCCGCCAGGCGCTCGGCTCGGCTCCGGAGCCCGCGGCTGAGCAGACGCTCCCCGAGAGCGCGCGCTTTCCCGGCGCGGGGGCGGGGCGGGGCGGGGGCGGCGCGGAGCGCGGCCGGAGGGGACCTGCAGCCGCCGAGCCCGCGCGCCCCGCCGGCCTCCCGCGGCCCCGCACCCCGCGCGTCCCAGGAGCGCTGATTACCACGAGTTCGTCCGTTGACGAACGAGGGAAACAACGAATGGTTAAATGAATGGGTGAATAAGTGAGGGAATGAATGAGTGAATAAACGGGTGTGTGGGTGAGTGAGATGATGGTGACGGAATGAATGAATAAGTTGGTGAAGTGATGTATGATTTATGTAAATTAACGCGTGAGTAAATGGGTGAGGGAGCATGTAAATAAGCGACGGAGTAAATGACTGAATGGGTGAATCAATGAATGAGGGAGTGCTCCCTGGCCTCAGGCCTGGAAGAGGCAGGCGCCCTCACCCCTTCCCTGGGAGTGGGGTCTTCGAGTTGCATCTTGTGGAGGAGGCTCAGAGAGGGCGGGGCCTGTTCGCGGACCCAGCAGAGGCTGGAGGCTGGTGGTGAGGAGGCCGGTCTGTCTGCAGGCTTTGTCCACTGAACCTCATCACAGTTCCCCTCCATCAGCCGGCAGCCCCTGAGCTCACCAGGTCTCAGAGGCTCTGAGGAAGAACAGCCAGGGAAGGGCAACAGGGGGTCCTATCCTTCGAAGTCAGATTTGCTTCTTGCCTTAGGATGGGGGAGGGGGGAGGTGTGTGAGCAGTGCAGACAAAGGAGTACGACACAGCTAAGAAAAGGAGGGAGGTACTCTTTGGAAGAGGGCAAAGTGAAGTACGTGTTTATAATATGTGCAGAAAAAAGGAGTGAAGGCTCTGCCTTCATATTTGCTCAAGTGTGTGGAAAATTCTCACCAGTGGGCACGCAGATCTCCTTGGCAAGTGGAGTCAGTTGGCTGGGGGCAGATGGGAGAGACTCCATTTTCACTGAGTCCTCTTCCATGCCTCTTGAAATGTTGAACTCTAGAAATGCATTACCTATCTAAAAAATAAAGTTTTTAAATAAATAAAATTTTATGACAATACGAAGAAGCATTTGTACCTCGGTAAAGGCTGCCTCCCCGCTGCCCAATCAAGTCAGCCTATTTGCCTGGACACCCTCCCTCCCACCTCCTTCTCTGAGAGGGAGAGGGTCTTGCTAGTCAACAGCAGTGTGAAATATGAACGTGGGGTCAGTGTAGAGCATGCTACCTTCCATGAGTGCTGGGAGGAAAACAACTGGCTTCTGCTTGGATCTTGGGTTAGTGTGTTTTCAGCCAGGTGTCCTTGGGCAAATGACCTCATTTCTTTGAGCCTCAGATTCCCCACCTGCAAACTAGGGACCATCATAATGTCCTAACAGGATCCAGGAGAGCTGGAGCCAGGTGCCTGTATTCCAAAAGGGAGTCCAGTGGTGGAACCCCAGGCATCTTGATCCTATCGATGAAGCCATGTAAACTTTGGCCTTCAGAAGTACCCCTTTTGTAAGGTAAGGGTGGGCTTAGAACCCCAATACTTCTGCAAGGTTGGTATAACTAACCCATTTTACAAAGGAGGGCAATGTGGCCCAGAGAGGTTAAGTGTCTTTCCCAAGGTCACACAGCGAGGAGTTGGCAGAACTGGCATTCAAACCCAGATCTGCCCAGCCCCAAGTACCCCCAGACAGCGCTGCCCGCACAGTCTATGTGATATGCCTATTGTCTGTTTGTGCTCCTAAGATCCTCAAATATGGGTCACATAGCAGCCCCATATTAATACTGAATTATTAATTACTTCAATAAATAGGGCGCAGGCCCAGGGGATGGGGTGAGGGAGGGGCAGATCAGTACGCAGGCCCGAGTCTGCAGAGTGCTGACTCCACAACTTGTCTTAATGGCCATGAGCTTTGGACGAGGAGTGAATCTCCCCTAGCAGTAGACCTGTGAATCATTGCTGTCTGCACCCAGCGTGATGGTCTCACAGCCAGGATGCTGGCTGCTCAGAGGATGACGGGGCTGGGATCACTGATGGGAGAGGCAAAGGTGCCAGCACCAAGGTCAGGAGGCTCTGGCATAAGAGGTCAGTTAGGAAGGCAGGGCACAGACCTGGTAACTCTCCAGTGGCAGGAGAGGAACAGGAGTGGTACGAGGAGGAGGATGGGCCATGTGAGTGAGGGGAGAGGGTTCCAATTACCTATTGCTGCATAGAAGGCCACTCTAAACTTAAGTGGCTTAAAGCAACCATCTTATTATGGTTACGCATTCTACGGGTCAGGAATTTGGGCAGAGCAGAGGGAATGTCTCAGCTCCATGATATCTGGGCCTCAGCTGGGAAGGCTGTGGCTAGAATCACCTGCAGGCATCTTCCCTCTCTGGTGCCTGGGCTGGCATGACTCCCTGCGGCCAGGGCTTCCCTATGCTGTGGGCACCCTTGGGGCAGCTGAACGTCTCAGGCTAGGCTCAGAACTCCCAGAGCGAGGGTGCCGACAGCACAGGTGGAAACCGCTCCACTCTCATGACCCTGCATCAGAACTCAAGTGCATCGCTTCCTGCTAATCCTTAAAGCAGTCACAAGCCTCCCAAATTGCAGGCACAGACTCCCCCTCTTGTGGGAGGAATGTCAAAGAATTTGCAAGTATTTTTGAAAGCCACAGAAGGACAAAATGTCAGAGGACACAAGAGGAGGAAGAGTAACAGGAGACATCCTATTAACTGAATGAGAAGAAAGAGAAAAAGTAAAAAGAATGAGGAAGAGTTGGAGAAGAAATCATTTGCCAGGAGGAGTGATCAGAGAAGAAGTAGTAACAGGAGGAGGAGTGGTGCTTGGAGAGGTAACATTAAGCAAAGTAACAAGAAAAACCATAGCAGCCTGAACAGGATGAACTGTAGTTGGAATAGGAGGGTTAAAATAGGAGAAGCCATTGTGTAGGAGGGAGAGGAGAAAGAGAAGGTGTGCAAATAGTAATAAGAATGGCAGTAAAGGAGTAACCTTGCAATGTAATAGGACAAGGGGAGAATGTAGTAGGAATGGGACACTGTAAGCAGAGGAATCTGTAAGGGAAGTGGAGGAACAGTGTGGGAGAAATGAATGCATGATGTGGGCGGGAGTGGCAGTAATGGGAGGTGGTGTAGCAGAACAATTTAAGGACGCAGAAGGCTCCAGAACCAGGTGCATGGTTTCAGATCCACCTCCAAACTGCGTGGCCTCTGCTCAGTTTCTGAACTTTGCCTCAGTTTTCTTATCTGTAAAATGGGCATGGTGATACAAATCACACCTCCCTGATGAGGCTGTTGTGAGGGCTGATGAGTTAATTTGTAAAAATCATTTAGTGCCTGGCTCATACGGGCCCTGTGTAAGGTTAGCTGCTGTTACTGATTTGTTAAGACCATGGAAATGGGAGAGGTATCCCAAGCCAGTGACAGTTGCTGCAGAGGGACCTGTCAGGGAAGTAGGACCAGCAGAGTGAGGACTGTAAGCCCTGCCACCAAGAACAAGTCTGTCACTCACCAAGGAGTGGCACCCAGGCCTCAGCCAGGCCTCCAGGCCCCGGGCCAGGGCTCTCTGGGGAGAAGGGGAGAAGGTTCGGCTCCAGGTGCTCAGGGCTGGTGCCCTAGAACTTTCTTGACCCCAAACTCTGTCTGCACTTCCTGGGAACCAGCCAAACTTTGGTGACGAGCAGGCACAATCTGATCCGGTGAAGCAGGGGGGCTGAGCAAACCACCGGGGTGCAGCAAGGAATTATTACTACTTATCTTTCTCTTTATCATCGAAAATATAAAGTAAGCAAGCTTCACTGGTATTTAATATATGGATTGAGTGGGGGATGTATATTTAATTTATAAGTATGTACATATTTAGGGGGTACATGCTCCCAAATTGTTTTTACCAATAGGGTGTGAGACCACAGAATTCGAAGAACTGCATGTAAAGGTAATCACACCTGAGCCAGCCAGCCCTCCAGGGAGTGTGTGTGTGGACTTGCCCTAACAATTGCTCCGCAATTACTGCAGGGCTCCCAGCGCTGTCCAAGGCCTCTCTGGGTCTTGCTTCTCTTCTCAAGGCCTGAGTCTGGGGCTGGGTTCCCCATAATCCTGAGCTTTTCTTTCACTCCTTCGCCGATTATTGCCGTCAAAAAGTTGGCATTCTACATTTTTATGTACCCTTCCCCTTCCAAGAAAATAATCCAAATATTTCCAGATGGACTGCCAGGACGTGGCATTGAGCACTTGAAAAAGCACAGGCTTCTGAGTCCCCCAAGCCCAAGTTCAAATGCCAGCTCCACTCAATGGGTCCTTGCTGAGAACCTACTGTGTACGAGGCACTGCACTTTGTACAGGCGTAGATCAGTCACTTGGACAAAATCCTTGCTCTTACAACTTACATCCTAAGGGAGCAGCTGATGTGCTGCATGGCCTGAGGCAGGTCACTGTACCTCTCTGAGTCTCAGTTCACTCATCTGTGACGTGAGGCTCCTAACCCCCAACTCTGCAGTACGGCTGTGATGAAAAGAGGTCTGGGATCTGGGGCCTGGGCCATTCAAGGGAAGTCGTCTCGGGGGCCTAGACCTGGAAGGAACCTCAGCCCAACCCCCCATTCTGCAGCTATTGACAAAAGCAGGTGTGTGACGGGTAGTGACTTGTCCAAGGTCACTCAGCGAGGTGGGGCAGAGCAAGAACGCCCAGGAGTCATCTCTTGTCCCTCTTTCCTCCAGTCCAAGGCTCTCTGCCTGGTTCAGCCAGGACTGAGGGGGCCCGTCATATTCCAGGGGACAAGAAAGCACTTTGACCGCGGAGTTTAGCTGGAAGCCTACTTCTAACCTCTCACTCCACCCCCGAGTGGTCCTGGGGGAAATGTGCCCTGGCTCCCCTGGAGAAACAGCAGATTCTGGTGTCTGGGCCAGAACAACCTGTGGGAGCCCCAGGCAGTCCAGCCTTTGAGTCACATGGAAACAACTATTCTTTAAATACCAGTCCAGCCTCAGATATTCAAGGAAGAGGCCCAGCACAGCATAGGCAAGGGTGAGGAAGTGCCCGCAGGGCCAGGAGCTCAGCTCCAGCCACAAACCTGCACATCTTACTCAGCAAAACCAAAGCCTGATTCCCGTCCCACCCTTTTGTCTGAAGACGATTCAGTGGGCATGCTTTCACCCTTCCTGCAGCTACAGGGGCTCACCAAAGGATGATTTCATTGAATCCACAGAGGACTCTACTCCAGAGCCCTGGGATATATAATTTTCTCCATCTTGGTACATTCGCAGGGATATTTTACACCCTAAGGTTGGGGAGACCAGGAAACTGCCTGCCTTGCCTGACCCTCAATCCAGGTCAGTGTCTATGAGCTTGGGCTAAATGTCTCCAGAGAAATGTCTTTAAATAAGTAGATTCCATACTTGAGATGTGACCAGAACTGCCCAAAGCCATCTCTGTTTGCCCTGTCACATTTGCACAGTTAGGTTTTGTTTGTTTGTTTAAACCAATCATGGTCTCTTCTTCAAAAACCATGAGAAAGGAAGACATTAATCACCCCATTCTATATGTAGCTTGTATCAGAGAGCTGCACAGGCATCCAGGACTTGAGGGGTCAAGATCTTAGACAGAGGGCAGCTCACCAAGATGAGCCCAACATCCTCCCTTGGCCCATTTGGGCAGGGACGGGGTGGAGAGGTGGAGGTGGAGAAGCCGAATGAGCTCTAAGTAGTTTCCTGGGGCTGACTAGACAAAGTATGAAGTTCAGGGCTACCAAAGCCACCAGGACTTGAAGATCCCAGAGAGAAGGGAGGCACAGAGAAGTAAGGCTGACTCTCAGTACCAGTTTTTCCCACAGGCATTTGCTACTGAAAAGCAGAATTGAAGTGTTCTCCAGTCTCACCGCACGTAGGAGACAAAGTTGCAGTTTGGAGACCCTCAGGTAGGAGAGGCCCTAGGAACCGTCCTGGGTTTTATTTAGCGGGGACCCTGGGGAGTTATAGCCCAGGAGTAAGGGGGAACCACAGGTAGACCAAGACTCACAAAAACTGCAGTCCAGTTTTGAATCAGTTCAGCCCCTGATTACACTAAGGTGACACGTCCTAACTCTAGCTATGTCACAGGAAAGGACAAATCTTCCCTGGAGGAAGCTAACATTGTGAAGATTCTTTTCAATTTCTCATGCACAATGTTTGGCATTCAGTTTTCAAAAATTGTTTTTAACCAGACACACCAATAAGCAGAGCCAAAATGAAAAAAAAAAAAAATAGCCAATAGAAATAGACCCAAAGGTGACCCAGACTTTAGTGTTATCAGTTGTGGATGTTAAAACAACTGTTACTGTTATGTTCCAGAAAATGTAACAAATGCTGACTCTCACCAGAGAACTGGAATCTATAAGAAATAACCAATTGCAAATTTAATAACTGAAAAATACAATCACTGAAATCAAGAACTCAGTAGATGGGTTTACAAGATGATTGTGTGCCTCTGAAGAGATGATTTGTGAATTGGAAGATAGGTCAGTAGGAAATATATAGAAAAATATTTCCAATATAAAGAACAAAAATGATGGAAAATACAGGAAAGGGACACAGGAAAATACAGATGTTCTGGGCACAGTGAAAAGGCTTAACTTACAAGTAAGAACTACAGTCCCAGAAGGGGAAGACAAGTATAATGGAACAGAAGCAATAGTCCTGATAATGACCAAGAATATTCCAAAACTGAGAAAAAGACACCAAACCACAGTTCCAATAAATGCTACAAACCCAAAGCAGGATAAACGTAAGGCAAACCACACCTAAGCCTGTAAAATTGCGAAAATCCAAAGACAAAAAACAAACAAACAAAAAGACTTAAAAGCTAGTCAGAGGAAAAAAGACACATTACCTTCAAAGCAACAGTGGTCAGACTGACAGTTAACTTCTTAACAGAAACCTTGGAAGGTGGAAGACTGTGGATGGTGGCATCTTTAAAGTAGGGACAGAAATCAACTGCCAACTTAAAATTCTGTACACAGAGAAAATATCCTTCCGAAAGAAGGCAAAATAAAGACACAGACAAGTGAGAGAAATGTTACCCCCAGACCACACTAAAAGCAATTCTATGGGAGTTCTCCAAGCAGAAGGTAAATAATCCCAGATGGAAAGGTGAGCATGCAGAAAGAAATGAGGGTTAAATCTGGAGTAAATTGAAATGAAACTTGACTGTACAAAAAAGCTATAATAATGTCTTCTGGGGTTTGAGATACATGTAGCATTAAAATGCATGAAACAACAGGCCAAGTAAAAATGGAGTTAAAAACAGCATAAGGTCCTAGTATGCTCTCCAATGTGATAAAAGTACTAATTTACGCCAGACTCTAATAAAGATACATGTCTGGAGCTTCCTAGGTGGCGCAGTGGTTAAGAATCCGCCTGCCAATGCAGAGGACATGGGTTCGATCCCTGCTCCAGTAAAAAAAAAAAAAAAGATACATGTCATAATATTGAGGGTAACCAGTAAATCAATATATATAACCAGCAAATAATATATAAGTAATAAAGTAACAGAGGGGGGAAATGAAATAAAAAATATTTCTTGATTAGTCCAAGATAAGGAAAAAGGAAACAAAACATAAAACAGGTGGTACAGATAGAAAATAAATGGTGGCATTGTAGATATAAAATAGAATCAATGCAATAGATACTGTTGAAGTACTTACTACTTGCAGGACTGTGCTCAGTGCAAGATACACAGACAATTAAATCACAGTCCCTTTCACCATGCAATTTAGTGGGGATATTAAGGAGAGGGAGCAATCTTGTCCTCTCCTGTTGAAATTCAAGTGAGGCTTCATGAAGATGGTGATATTTGAACTGGGCTGTTAAGGATGGAAAAGATTTTACACACACAAGAGCTAGAGCAGGCCTGCTAGGAGGACACGGGCAACGTGGACAAATGGCCACTGGCAGTAAGAAGCACTGGGTAACAGAGGAGCAGAACAGTGTGAATGGGTAGGACTTCCCTGGTGGTGTAGCAGTTAAGAATCCGCCTGCCAATGGAGGTGACATGGGTTCAAGCCCTGCTCCAGGAAGATCCCACATGCTGAGGAGCAACTAAGCCTGTGTGCCACAACTATTGAGCCTGCGCTCTAGAGCCCACGAGCCACAACTATTAAGCCCATGTGCCACAACTACTGAAGCTGGCACACCTAGAGCCCATGCTCTGCAACAAGAGAAGCCACCGCGATGAGGCACCCACGCATCGCAATGAAGAGTAGCCCCCACTCGCTGCAACTAGAGAAAGCCCGTGTGCAGCAATGAAAACCCAGTGCAGCCAATAAATAAATAAATAAATTTTAAAAACATAAAAAAAAAAAACAACTGTGTGGATGGGGCAGAATGTTTGCTCATGAGAATCATGGCGGGGAAAGAAAGTAATGAAGACCTGTTGAGCTGGGTGAGGAGTAACCTTCAGTCCAGCACAGGGAGTAAGGACCACATTTCCAAACCATGAAAACAAATAGCTGGAAGGAGGCTAGATCGAGTTCATCTAGTCAAACTTCCCACTTTACAGATGAGGACATTGAGACTTGAAGCTCAATTAGTAAGCTTTCTTAGTACAAGTATAATATGGACTGATGCGGGTTTTTGAGACTTCGTTCTTGTGGCCCTCAGGGCGGATGGATTGGAGAGGCAAGGTCAGAGGCAGGGAGACCAATGAGGGTTGTGTGATGGTCCATGTGAGGGTGAGGGGCCCTGCCCTGGGGCAGGGATCCTGGAGATGGATGAAGGGGAGGAGGCACATATGGGTGACATTGTGTGATGTGGCTATGCTCCAGCAACGAAGGCTGGCTGAAAACCCCATGTGAATGAGTTTCAGGGTTCTCCAGTGAACCAATAGGCTGCGTGTGTGTGTGTGTGTGTGCATGTATACATACATATAGATACTGACATATCGAAATATAAATATATTGACATAGATAGATAGGTATAGATATAGAGATTTATTATAAGAAATTGGCTCCCGTGATTATGGGGCCTGAGAAATCTAGACCAAGGAACGCTAATGATGTATGTTCCAGTCCGAGTCCTAAGGCAGGAGAATAACAATGTCCCAGCTCAGAGACTGGCAGAGAGAAAGGATTCTTTCTTACTCAGCCTTTCATTCTGGTCAGGCCTTCAGTGGATTGGGTGAGGCCCACCCACACCGGGGAGGGCAAGCTGCTTTCCTAACTCTACGGATCCAAATGTGAATCCCGTCCAGAGACACAGCCACACCCAGGATAATGTTTGACCAAATATCTGGGCACCCTAAGGCCGATCAAGGTGACATACGAAATTAACCATCGCACCACGTTAGCCGTAGGCCCTTCTACCCAGCATGCTCGGGGAGAGGCCAGCCTAGGCCCAGAACACACAGTGTGAAATCATGCCCCCCAAATCAGGGTGATGGCATTGTGAACCTTTTGGGGAAAGGAATGAGCGTTTATCAAGCCGCTGGCACGTTTGTGCCAGGCCAAGCACCATAGCTAAGGGTGATCTCATTTAATGCTCCTCCTCACCCTCAGAGGAGGGTTCGTGCTTCGTCCTTTGCAGCTGAGGGGACTGAGTCCCAGGGAGGCAAAGCGTGGCAGAGCTGCAGCCCCAGCGTGACTCCTCCAAGGCACACACAGGTCTACAGCAACAGCCAGACTTACAAATGACTCGACCCACAGGTATTAATTACAGGAACATTACCTGCCATACCCAACAGACCCCCAAATCCATAGTGGCTCAAGTGTGAGATATGCGTATGGCTCACTCATGTGACGTTCAACACCACCTTCTCCATGCAGTGATTCAGAGATCAAGTTTCTTCTGTGTTGTGACCCCGCCATTTCCACATGGTTACATACGTTGAGCTGGTGAAAAGGGAAACAGGAAGCAGGGATGTTCGAAAGGGTTTTAAGATCCAGTCCCGGAAGAGGCTTACACCACACAAGATACATACACACACAGAGTCTCAGATTAGGCCAAGCCTTAGACGGGGACTCTTTTACAAGCGCTTATTTAGGGAGCGCTCGGGAGTGCCTGGTAAGGGAGGGAGGGAAACCCGATGAGGCAGCGAAGTCAACCAAGGAGGGAGGTGGTTTCAGGAGAAGTGTGACCCCACAGGTCGCTCTGCAGCACGAACAATACTTGAGGGAACAATACTTTCCCCCATCCCAAGGGAGAAGTATAGCATCCCAGACAGCCCCCGGGAGGCTCCTGTTGGCTGAAAGCCATTCTCAGGAGAAGGTGCAGCCGGAGCTGTTAGCAGCCAACACACACAGCAGCTGGGCGGTGGGTGCGCCGTTTTGGTGACAAGGAGCGGGGTGGAGTGCTCACAGCATCTACTACAACAGGAGAGAAAGAAAAGGTTTCCTGCAGGAGAGGGGTTTTGACCAGGGTCATGAAAAATAGAGTTTTCCTAGAGTGGGGCATTAAAAACGCTGATTTGGTACCTACTATGAGCCAAACACTCTCCCCACATCTGAGCTTGTCTTGTCCCCAGACAGCAGCCTTGCCATATTGTCTGCGAGTGCCTGTCCCTGCCTGGACTGTGTGCGGCCTTCTGAGGGCAACGTCTGTGTCCATTCACTTTCTACCAGTGCCCCTTTCTCCAGCTCCACACTGTGTGCCAGGCCTGCAGGTGCCAGAATCCCCACTGTGCTGGGGACCAGTGAGGAACACAGACAGGTCGGCAAATGGGTCAGCACGAGGCAAGACTGGCCAAAATGCCCCAGGAGTAGTCCCAGCACCTGGCCCCGTGCTCGTGCGGGAGAGGGGCTAAGTGTTTGCTGAATGAGAGAAGAATGTCCTTCCCGGTCCTCCCAGGTCCCCAAGGCCTCGCTGTGTCCCTGATACAGAGTACGCTTCTCAGTAGAAATTTGTGGAGTGGATGTTCCTGGGGTTGGATTTGGGCTCAGAAATTGCTTTCTGGTCACTCATCACTGTGGCTAAGTGCACCCTGAGCTCGGGAATGTGCCTCTACAGATCCCAGCGTTGCCAGCCTGTCCCTGGCCCCCACCCCCGTGGACAGGCCTAGCGCCAGGCCTCAGCTGTCCTCCTCCCATTCCTGGTGTCTTTGCAGGAACAGGATGTTTAGCACGTCCGGTGGCAGAATGAGAAATGTATACTTTGTTTCTACATCCACTGTGTCCATTGTCTTTGTCAGCCAGGGCTGCCATAACAACACGCCTCAGGCTGAGTAGGCTAACCGAAATCTATTTCCTTACAGTTCTAGAGCCTGGGGGGTCCAAGGTCAAGGTGCCACCAGGGCCAGCGTCCGGTGAGGCTCTCTGCTTGGGTTGCAGACGGCCACCTGCTCCATGAGTCCTCATGTGACCTCTCCTCATGCTCCCATGGAGAGAGAGAGCTCTGGTGTCTCTTCCTCTTCTTAGCAGGGTACCAATCCCAACTTGAGGGCCCCGCCCTCATGACCTCACCTAAACCTAATCACCCTCAAAGGCCCCACTCCAAATACCATCACGTGGGGGTTAGGGCTTCAACGTATAAATTTTGGGGAGACACAGTTCAGTGCATAGCCACCATCTGTGGTGTGGGTGCAAGGCATAAAGGGTGAATGAGGTGTAAAAAGTCCCTACCCTCCTGGAGCTTAGATTCTAGAGGGAAGGGGGGAAATGGAGAAGAGTGAAAAAATATATGAGATATAATGAGTGGTCAAAAGAAAACAAAAAGGGCTGTGACAGAGACAAAGTAGAGTCTACTTCGTGAGGAAGATCAGAGAAGGCTTCTCCGAGGAGGTGGCACTTAAGCTGAGATTTAAGTGGCAAGGAGAAGGCAGTCAGGAGAGGGTAAGGGGAGCACATCCTGGGCCCAGAAGAGAAGAACAAGCTGAACCAGTTGGAGGCACTACGTGAGGACTCCAGCCACTGCAAGATTTACAGGAAAGGAGGCTGTGGTCAGAAATGGGGTTGAAAAAAATGGGCTCCATGGCCCCATAAGGGGTTTCAATTTCACTCTAAGGGCAACTGGAAGCCATGTGGGGTTTGGAATAGGGGAGAGGCATGGTCAGATTCACGTTGCCAGAAGTTTCTTTGGCATTCTGTGTGTGGGTGGCCTGCAAGAGTCCATTCTGTATAGGAATGGACTTCAAGAAGGAATGAAAGAGAGGTGGTCATCGGAGCCTGGGGAAGGGTCTAAACTTGAGCTAGTGGTGGTCTGGGGCAAAGCAGGGGGGATACAGAGTAGGTGGGGGAGGTTACACCACTCGGTCCTAGCTCTTTACCCCCTGGAGCCTCACCCTTTACCGTTTAACTTTGCAGCACCTGTTCCTTCATGCTCGACTTGGCCGCGTGAGTTGCTCCAATCAATGGGATGTCAGCCGATGTGACCCCAGCAGAGCCTAAACTGGGCCTGTGCACTTGTGGGGGGCTTGCCCCGAGCCTCTGCCGTCACCATGCACTGGGTGGGCCTGGCGGAGGATGGGAGACATGTGGAGCTGTCCCAGGCCAAGGCCAGCCTAGATCTGTGGCCAGTCAGCAACTCCCAGACACGTGAGAGTCCGTCCAAGATTAGAGAGCTGCCCAGCCCACCCCCAGCTGATCCTGGACACATGAACAGATGCTATCATTGGTTGCTCTGAGGTCTGGAGTTGTTTGTTATACAGCAATATAGTAGCCCCGCTCTGATCCTTGGGAGATACAGTCTAAGACCAGCCGTGGATGCCTGAAACCCTAAGTTGTACCAAAACCTATATAGACTGTCCTTTTTTTATGATAAAGTTTAATGTATAAATTAGGCACAGTCAGAGACTCTCTGAGATGCCAGCATCACTACTCTTGCACTTTGGTACCATTGTCAAGTAAAAGAAGATCTACTTGAACACAAACACTGCGATACCAGGACGGCCCACATGATAACCAAGACGGCTGCTAAGTAACATAGGAAGCGTACCCAGCGTGGATGTGCTGGACAAAGGGATGATTCACGTCCCAGGTGGGAGGGAGCGGGACGGTACAAGATTTCATCGCACTATCCAGAACAGTGAGAATGTAAAACGTATGAATTGTTTATTTCTGCAATTTTCCACTTAAAATTCCACAATTGACCCCAAGTCACTGACACCGCGGAAAGCGAAACTGTGGATGGGGTGAGGGGTGACTGCTGGGTTGTCTTACTAGATAGCAGATACAGGAGGAGACAAAACCAGACCAGCACGCTGATGTTTGCATGTGGGAGTGCGGGGTGGGGGGAGCCTGGGGGACCCCCGTTTTCTGGATGGATGGGGTGCCCTAAATACAGACAAGAAAGAGGGGGTTCAGAGGCTAGTAAGGGAGCAGTTCCGTGGAAAGGATCAGAAGACCCCTTCTCCTTGCTCTGAAGGACAACAGGAAGCCCCCGAGGGCTCTCGAAGCAGGACAATGACCTGCGATGGTGAGGAAGGGTGTGTCCTGAACGGAATGCTCCCGTTCCCCTGGGGTTTTCCCAGAGGTTGAATCTAAGCAAATGTCTCCTGTCCATTCTGTTTCCAGAGAGAAACAGACCGTTTCCCCCTTTTTCCAGTTGCTAGGACACTCATCTGTGTGAGAAAGGCGTGGGAACATCTGGTTGGCGGGAACAGCGCTTCTGGGAATTTCCTTCGTGTCTGATTCTATCGACTCTCCTGGTGCTCCTGAGGGCCAGGGCTGTCCGGCAAGGAGGGGGCAGCTCAGGCTGGTCACCCAGGTGGCAGCGAGGAGGGCGGAGCCCCTTTCAGTGAGCACCGCCTCATGCTTGTCAGTCCAGGTGCACGGGTGCTGCTCCCCAGCCCAGAGGGGCCGGCGCTCAGGGTTTAGGGACCACCCTCGCTTTTTCCTGCTGTATCTTTCTTCCAAAGATAGATATTAGTTTTGTGTCTATTACCTGTCTCCCTCACTAAACATAAGTTCCATGAGGCTGATGCTTTGTTTTGTCACCAGTGTACCCCTGGTGCATAGAAAAATGTCTGGCATGTAATAATAATAGTACTAAACAGTTGCGGAGGGCTTACGGGCTGCATGGCACTTTTGTTATTCCTTTAGATAGACTAATCCTTTTAGACTTCAAAATGACCCTTCAAAACTTGAGTAGTATGTTTGTTCCTATTTCAGAGGTGAGGAAACTGAGGCACAAAGAGATGAAATAACTTGCTCAAGGAAGTAGCAGAACTGGGAATCCCAGGCAGTCTGGCCCCAGAACCTGTGCTCAGAGAGGAAAGACAATTTGTTGAATGAATCAATGACCTTGGCCCCACGTCCCACAGGGGAACTGGGGTCAGGAGTCCCGTCCCCTCCCTAACAGACACAACAGCAGGACTCATCACTCCCATCTTCATGAGGTGTGGATTTCCAGGGTTCCTGTTTATCATTTGTGAGATGTGGATTTGGGGGGCGGCTGGGGGGGGGTTGTGTGGGGGTGGCTGGGTTGTGCGGGGGTGGCTCTGCTCAGAACCATTCAAACGCAAGGTCACAGCCTTCCCTCCAGGCCACCAGCACCTTGTCAGACTCTAGGCACCTTCACCACCTCCTATGGAGTGGTGGGCAGGGGCTGTGCACGCAGGGTAAGTCAGATAGAACCAGAGGCACCTCAGGGCACAGATGGGTCCTTCCTGCTGCCCTCTGGGCAGTGATCCTCACTGGGTGCCCAAAAGGACACCCAGACCTCCTCAGCCCTGGGCCGCTCATCCCTCATCTCCTCCCTGCTTTCTCAATCTAGAAAAGCGTTCAAAATTCTGAGGACCAGGTCACCTGGCTCTTCATCTGTTCTTCCCAAATCTATTGTTTAGAGCACCAATTTGTGCATTGACTCGGCTTCGCTTTTTAAAACCCGAGAGGCCGAACTCAGGAAAATCAAAATGGCATTTGAAACGTATCAGTCTTGGCCTTGGAATTCAAAGTTCCCAGCATTTGAGACTCAAAAGTCTTAACTTTCAAACTAGAAAGTCTTTGCTCTTGAAATTCTTGGCATTTGAATTGAAAAAGTCTAGGCTTTTAAAACTCAAAGCTTTTCCCCCCTCTGTGTTTCTGTTTATCATTCTTTTTCTGAAACAATGTAGGATGGGAGAGAGCAAAAGATTGGGGATAGGACAGCTCTGTGAGTATATGTGTGTGTGTGTATGTGTGTGTTCATATGCGTGGGGAGGAACATCAGTGAATACCTGTGGATAAGGGGTTAACCAAACCGTTTCTCTTTCTCTTAAGAATAAATTTGATGTTGGGTTAACTTACTATCTCTGTTAACCCTGGAAACCAGAGAAAGTTGGCATGTTAGCTGTGTTGCCAGACAACATTGCTTATGTTAAAAATGACTCTTGATTGGTGAGTTGCATCTGGACTGGAAGGACCATGAATGAGTTATAAATGCCCCATAGGGATGCTGAAATGTTGAGCTTCCCTGTGTATTGATACAAAGAGTCTTATAACTAGGCATGTCCCTTGCAGGCTCCTTGGAAACTCTGGGTATGAAGCTGTTATTACAAGAGACATCGACTCCTAAGGCATGAATCTTTGAGGTCCACATTTCTTGCCCAGTGAGGATCTCATCTCCTGGACCTAAGGGGTCACCTGAGGACAAAACACCCCTGAGCTGCTGTGGGAAGTCCCAGGGATGGGAACAGACAGGCTGTTCCTTGGACTGTGTCCTAAGTGACAAGTGTGTCCGATAGTCAGGTGGGAATTTCATTTTTTAATTGAGCCCATAGAAGAACCCCCTCCGGTGGCCTCGCTCCTTAAGCTCACATATCTGTTTCACTTACAGCTAGGGAAGCACTTGGAATATACAACTTAGTTGGAGAAACATCTAAAGGGAGGGAAAGGCAATGCCCTCCACGTGCCCAAGACCCCTGCCTAGTGTACGAGAGTTCATCTCATCTCACAGCACCCCCTTCAGGTGAGGATAACCATGCCTATTTTACAGATGAGGAGACCGAGGCTCCCAGAAGTAAAGAGACTTGCTGAAGGTGACCCAGACAGCTGATGCTGGGAAGACATCAAGTACCGACAAGTACTGGTTCAGTACAGGCTCTTTTGGGTATGAGCCGGCAGAACTTGTGGGCTACTCTGAACCTCAGTCTCTTGCTCAAAATAAATGGATGTAATCATATGTACTAGAAGGCTGTAAGGCTTGAGATAGTCCACTTTCAGATGTCAGGTGCTACAGTGCAATAGAATTCAAAATCTTCCCCCAGTCTCCCCACTGTCTGCTGCCAACCCACCCCAGGGGCTGTACTCTCTGACAACAGTCTCTAGCTGCCATTGGCCACATGGCAGATGTCCCCAGTCCTGCAGGGTAGCATTTTGGTGGCACAGAGTGTCCCAGGGCATAGCTAGCACAGAGGTGCTGGCTGTGTTTATAGCCAAATCTGATTCAAAATGAAGAGCCTGATTGCCAGCATTCTAGAATTGCCTCTGGTAAAATGTGAGTAAACATAGCTGTTGTTAAAGCAGTTGGAAAGAGTCCATCCATTCAATAAATATTTGATGAGCACCTACTATGCATGGGGCATTGTGAATACTGCTATCTGTGAGCACACATAATCCTTGGCCTAGAATTTCAGTCTAGTTAGGGAGACAGACATCAATCAAGTAACTGCTCAAATTAATATATCGTTTTTTAAAAGATAGCAAATGTTACAAAGGCAAATTGCAGGGTGCTATGAAAACTTGTAACAGGTGGTCTGTTGTAAACGCCCTCATTTTCTCAACTTTCCTTTGGGGACCCACTTTTACCTTCCACCAGTCCATGTGATTCAGCTGGTGATGGTGAGTCTAAGGTAGGCACATGACCCTGGCCAATCAGAGCATTCCACTTCCTGACCACTTCAATGGTTGGCCAGGGATATACGTGTAACTTAAATCTGGCCAATGAGATTCAACTCTGGGACTTTTATAGGGACAATTGGGAAAAGACAGTTCTCTTTCTGCTGGGGTTTCTAAAGTAGAAGAACAAAAAATCTGGGTTTAGGGAGGGAGGGGATATGGGGATATGTGTATAAATACAGCTGATTGACTTTGGTGTACCTCATAAGCTGGTACAAGAGTGTAAAGCAATTATATTCCAATAAAGAGCTTAAAAAAATTCAAAAAAAACAAAATCTGGGTTTTCCATGGGTGCCCCAGGGGAGAACACGCCTGAGCCTGGAGTTCTTTGGAGGAAGGTTGAGAGATTTGTCATCAGACAGCTTCCTGGCAATGTCATTTGAGACCCTAGATCCAGCTATACCTGAAACCATTACCCACAGGCTTTCCTGTTATCTGAACCAATAATCACCCTTTTTTGGCTTAAGTCAGTTTAAGTTTGTTTTTCCACCACTTGCAATTGAGAGCTTGGCCTAATACAGGACTAACAGGTCTTGGAAGGCTTTCCTGAGGAGTGACATTCATGCTGAGTGCTGCAGCACGAGTAAGAGTGAACTAGGCAAGGAGGCCAAGTCTGAAGTCAGCAGCTTTGGCTTGAAAATCTTGAGAATCCAGAAAAAGGAAGAGCCCTTCATCCTGTGTAGGCAGAAAAAGGACAAATGAGGGGAGATCATCATGGGGAAAAGGCAAGTCCCAAATCACACTTATACTTAAATCATTCATTGTTCTTCATTTCAATAAACATGGAAATGCTTTTTGTTAAGACCTATACTATAATTAATTCCCCTTGCAGACAGAAAGATGCCCTTCCCTGCACTGGCCATTTGCTCAGGACGAGGCCCAAGCCTGCCTTCAAAAGCACTTCTGCTTCTGGCTTTGGAGGCAGAAATATTTTTTTTAAAGGAAGGGGGCAATTAAATCAAAAAAGTAATAACAGACTGAAAATGAGGCTTATTTTTAAATGCAGATAGCCATTTCTTAATTTATATTTTATAACATTGTGTAATTTTGTGTTTTAGATTTTCTTAAATTTTAAGTGTTTTTTTTTTTTTCTTTATGAAAGTAATATAACCACATTTTGGGATATGCAGAAGAGAAAAAAGATAATGCTTTATAATTCCCTCATTTCGACCCCAAATTGAAAAAGTTATTTTGGGTACTTTCTTCTGTCTTTTTGTTTGGCTAGTTCTGTGCAGTGTATAGACCAGCACTTTTTACCCAGGGATTTGTTAAAATGCAGATTTTGACTTAGTAGGTCTGGGATGGGGCCTTGGATTCTGCTTTACTAGTAGTCTTGCGGGTGATGCCACTGCCATCCCAGACCACGCACTGAGTCATGCAGAGCTGAGGTCAACTGCAGGCTGTGTGGCCTCAAGCAACCCACTCAGCGTTTTTGCCCCAGTCCATGAGTCCTGGTTCTAAAGGGTCTTCTGTTGGCCCCCCAGACTGGATTAAAGGGCTAGACAATAGGGGGTGTCCAAGGCACCAAGGTGTAAGTGCTAAATGTCACTGGGAAGATTGTGTGGGTTTGCAAAGCCTCTGAGGTGGGGGGGAGATTCTTGAGGAGGCTGCTCCAGTTGGGAGGCTCCAAGGAAGGTAGGTCCCGATGTCTTCTAAGGAGGATGGCCCCATAATTGCAGGGCTCTGTCTTACTGAGGCGGAGAGATGCAAATTTGGGGCCAGAGTGGAATCGCTCAGTGTGAGGAGCAGAGGTTGAAGCTGCCACCCACATCTTCCTCTCCCCTTCCCATGCAACACCAGCCCCCCTGCCACATGAACGCTGAACACCTATTTCATTAGCCTTGGCTACCGATGTGGGAGATGGCTCGCTCATCCAGGGTCCCTCAGACTTCAGTCTTGACCTGTATTCACTGGGTGCGACCCCAGCTAAAATCTTAGCTTATTAAGCCCTTAAGATATCTGCTTGCGAGGAGGGTACTTTCTACAAGAGACACTCAAGTATTTATAGCTCTGGTGAGGCCTGATCCACCCTCCCTTCTGTTTACCACACACAGGCATCTACCCTCTGCTCCCTCAGCTTCCCACAGTCGAAAAGACCACCCTGGTAGCCTGGCATTTGACTGTCCATGATCTGGCCTCTTATAACATCCCTGCCTCATCTTCTTATGTGCTATACTCAAGCCACACTGAAGGACTCCCAGGTCCCACCTCCATACCTTTGCCATGTGACTTCCTCTGCCTCAACTACCCTTCCCCGCCTTGATCATCAAAGAACAAACTTCTATTCACCCCTCAAAACCTAGATCAGAGGTCCCCTTCTTCAGAAACTTTCTAGACCCTTCTTGCAGTGGCTAACCTCTTGCCCTGTGCCTCCTTTGTTTCTTGCACATTCCTCAGTATGACTCTTGGTAACAGATGGCTTAAGATAAAAGTTTTTTTTTCCTTTTAGATCATTGGTTTATTTAATGGAAATGCCTAGGTGGTAGAACTGCTTTGAACACAGCTGAGCCAAAGGGTAAAACTGAGCCTCTGAGACTCTACTTCTAGCATTGATTGGCTCTGTCTTCTTTTGTGTGGCCTTCTCCATCAGGCAGCCCCCAGAAGCCCCTCCAAGCTCAGCTTTACCCTCCCTGTTTGAAGTTCAGTGCAAGGCTCGCCCATCCCAGCAGACTTGCAAAAGTCCCAGGATTGAGTCTCACTGGTGTGGCTTGGGTCATGAGCTGGCCCTTGAACCAATCACTGTGGCCAGTGGGTCAACTGCTCTGATTGGCCTAGCCCGAGTCACATGATGCCCCTGGAGTCCAGGAACTAGAATGGGGAGGGGCAGCTTCTGGAGGGAAAAATCAGGGTCCTGAGGCCAAGTAGGGACCTAGCAGCCAAAACCCACAACTGCCCACCACAGACGCCACTTAGAACTCATTTCACACTGTACAATTATTTGTGTATATGTCTCTCCTCCAGCTGATAGGGAACAAGTGTCCTTCTCATTTATAATTCCAGAACATCATTCCAGCCCAAGGGAAGAAGAGCTTAATAAGTGGCCATTAAATTGTACTTTTTAGGCATTTCCTTGCTATGTGACCTACATAGCAAGTAAATCAGAGTAGAGTCTGACAAAGATTTTTGTGACATGTGTATTAAGGTAATGCTTCCTGACATTTAAAAAATCATACATTGAGTGTTTTTTACTGTCCGTGTCCATACAAGGTGAGTCGATGTGTCTGTCGTGGAATCCTCGCAATGCTTGGGAAAGGAGATGCTCTCCTCGACAGGTGAGAAAACTGGGGCCCAGATGCCTTAAGTAGCTTATCAAGGTAATACAGCTGGCTAGTGCCGTTGCTAGGAGTTAATCCCAGGCAAGCTGACTTTCCAAGAAGTTCTGATGGTTTGTTGAAGGGTTTCTTAATTCTGAGGGACAGAGGGAAGTATCTTGGGATCACCTGTGGGGCTTTTTGAAAATATTCCTCTGACTTCGTTTGGGTTCCTTCAGAGGCAGACCCTGAGCGGAGAATTCAAGTGCAAGCATTTTCCTTGGGAGGGGATCCAGGGAGCATGGCCGAGAGAGCCCAAGTGAGAATGAGAGGGGAAGGCAGCCAGTGAAGAGTGCTCAGATGTGGACATGCTGAGGGCAACTGGAGCGGAAAGCCGTAAGGACTCTCTGAGAATCAGGGAGGAAGTAGCTCAGAGCTGTCCTACCTGGGGGCCAGGGAGCTGGCGTGCTTACCCCGCAACGCTCTGCAGTCATTGGCTGGGGCTGCTCCCAGGGGGCGGTGCTTTGCCAGCACATCCAACAGCCAGAAAAAGGCCTCGGGCACCACCAGATGGACGGGCCAGGGCCCCTCACAGGATGCTGACCAAGGCTGCTGGGCTCCTGGTCCTCCCAGCTGGGAACCACTTTGCAGAATCACTGACCAAAATGTCTGAAATTGGGGCCATTCCAGGCCCTCAGGAGCCTGCCTCATCCTCAGAGCCTGAGGGGGCCAAGGGGTAGGTCGCCAGCACACAGCAGCTGCTTTTGCAATATTATTGAACATTGAATGATTTCTCTTTTCCCCCAAGAAAGTACAGGACCGGAATGGCCTGAATACCACGTAGCCAACGTGAGATGAGCTTGTCAAGAGCAGGATGGGGTAGGAAAGCAGCCCTCTGGATGTTGCTCGGTGAGAACAGGGGCCCTGTCTGCATCAGCACAGCAGCCAGCACACCGTGAGCGCTCAGTACATGTGTACTTATTGGACAAGTGATTGGATAGTCCGAGATGTTGTCTTGGATCCCACACTCAAGACGAATGTGGGACCAGCCCAGAGCTGAGAGCAAGGGGCTTGCTTCCGAGGGGGTGGGCATCGCTTCAGTGTGGATGGTGCCCCCTGGGGTTGTGCAGCCACCCTGGCTCCATGCGTTCTGGACCCGAGAGAGAGGGGGTGCTCAGGTGAGCTTGGTGGCTGGTGGGACCTGTCACAGTCAGGGAGCAGCAGTCTGGTGACTCACACACTCAGCCCGTGACATTCCCAGGGGTCACATCCTATGTGAATCTGAGGCAGTGCTCTGTGAAACATTAAGAATGCCCTGGTGTGAATGCAAAACTGAAAGTAATACAAATATTGCCCCCTTCACACACACACACACACCCACCCACCCACCCGTGAATGGAAGGAAATTCAAGTGTCAAGCGTTTTCAAAGCAGGCAGGCCTCAACCATTCTGTCATACTGCACTGCTGCCACACGGTGGCGCCACTCAGGCCATAAACAGGTTGCCTCCGTCCTGTGCTTGGGTGTCTTAAATTATGTTTCGAATTATGCGTGGTCTTTGGGAACACATTCCTCACACAGTCCTCATTGTGTTTTTTGCATTGTGTGGTTTAAAATGTTCGTTCTTTCACTTGAATCATTTAAAATGTTTTACTTTGTGACATCATTTCTTCATTGTTTTGTCCATCAGGCTGGATCAGTGTCCTCATCCCTGAGAGGCCCCAGAGATTTGCTTTCCTGTGGACCTGGGAGAGTTGGTATCTACTTCCCTCATCCATCCATCCCCAGAGACTTCTATGAGTACCTTCAGGAAGCAAATACTCCCCAGCACCCACTGTGGGAAAGGTCTGGTGCTGGGAACTGGAGATCAGAGATGGACCAGCCAGGACTCCCCTGCACCTAGAGGCTGGGGGCATCCAGGGAGGCCTCCTGGAGGAGGTAATGCCTAAGCTGAGTCCTGACATCATTAGGTTGACAGTGTGGACATGAACATGAAATTATTAATTATCCACCTAAGTGTTTATCTTTTTTAAAAAATATATATTTATTTATTTGGTTGTGTCGGGTCTTAGTTGAGGCCTGCTAGCTCCTTAGTTGTGACATGTATGTGGGATCCAGTTCCCTGACCAGAGATCAAACCCAGGCCCCCTGCATGGGGAGCACGGAGTCTTATCCACTGTGCCACCAGGGAAGTCCCTGAGCATTTGTCTTATTGGCTGCACCATGACCTCCTTGAGGTCAGGAACACCTTATTCACCTATTTTTCTGCCCTTCTAGCTAAACCAGAAACTGGCAAGTGAATCAAATATACTAAGTGCTTAGAGCCATGCCTGACTATGCAAGGGTAGCTGCTATGATGGTGTTGACATGCTGTTACTGTTGCTTTTAGCCAAATCACTTTTGCACGGAATAAATGAATGAGTGAATAAGCAAGTGGTGTGGTGGAAAGAGCCTCAGACGAGAGGTCAAAGGCTTGGATTTGAATCCAGGATTTGCCCTTGACTAACTGATCCTCAGTTCAACATCTATAAAATGGGGATAGGGGACCTCCCTGGGATTCAGTGGTTAAGACTCTGTGCTTCCAATGCAGGGGGCACAGGTTTGATACCTTGTTGGGGAACTGATATCCTACATGCCATGCTGTGCAGCCAAAAAAAAAAAAAAAAAAACAAATTAAAAAATAAAATAGAACGGGGATAATAAAATCTTTCAGGACGGGGTGTTATGATGGTGAAACGAAATTAGAGGACACACATATAAAGCATCCAGCATACAGTAGATGTTCAATGCCAATTCTGCCCACCCTTCTCATTTTGTGGTCCCTGGGTACTTAGCACAGGACTAGGCATGGGTATGGGCTCAATAAGTATTTCTTATTGCTTTAAGAATATTAGTCATGGTTCACACTCACTGTCTCAAACAAACCCTTAGCCAGGAATGGGAAATATCTGCCACACGAACCTCTGCTCCCTATTCACTTGCCCAAGGCAGACATCACTAATCGATAATGACATTCTGTTAGGATTCTTTTGGTTGGAAATGGCAGACCAGCTTAAGCAAAACGGGGTTTGTTGTACAGATACTGGAGTAGCTCAGAAAGCCAGAGAAGGAGGTGCAGGCAGCAGGGAAGCTCTGGGCACTTGCGGGAACCTCATCAGGTCCCCCTCTCACCTCTTCATTTCTCCTCTCAGTGTTTGGATGTTTGCTGGCATTATTCTCTCAGGCAAGGCTCTTGGTGACTGGCAGCTGGCAGCTGTGAGGTTCCCTCCTTTCTGATTCCTGACCTGGGGGAAATGTTGAGAGCATGCCCCCCTCCCTCCAGCTTGAAAATTTTAGGAAAGGGCTCAGTTTGGCCAGCTGGAGTCACGTATTTAGTGGTGGAGGCGGGAGTTGGTTACCAGGATGGGCAGCCCATGGAATCGCAAGGAGTCAGGGAGCAGCCAGTCTCCTGAAGAAAAGAGAAAGAGGAGCTGGGCAGATACCAACAAAGGTCCAACTCCTTACCGCAGAGCCTAGACGAAGCCTCAGCATCCTCAACACGGTGACCAGAGCGCGCACTCAAGGCAAACTCTGTTTGATGTTTAGATCAAGACCTCAGGGAGGTTCATGGTACAGTAAAGAGGTGATTTTATTGAAAACTGCTCAGCCTGGGTTTGAATCTGAATTTTTGGCCAGCAGGCAATTTGTTTCACCTTCGTGAGCCTCTGTTTTCTCATCTGGTAAGTGAGTATAACAATGCTGACCTCAGAGATGTTGTAAGGGTAGGTGAGGTAATCTGTGTAGCATAAGCCCTAGCAGAGAGTAAACGTTTGATAAATGTTAGCTCTTATCTGAGTTTGGGTTCCCCCAAAGCAGACTCTGAGACTTAAGATTTCCATGCAAGGAGTTTCCTTGGGAAGTAATCCATGTTGTCATGATAAAGGACTGGGGGAGTGAGACAGGGAAGAGGAGGTGCAGTAATGCACAGGCTGTGGGCAGTGGGACTCGGTGCTGCTGGAGAGCTCCTAGAGATCGCTGAGGATGAAGCTCAGAGTCGTACCTGTCACAGGGGGTGAGAGGCCTGGGGTATTGATGCACCATCTGCCATTGATGGTTGTTTGAGGGCTGCTTCTAGCCATGAACTCCCAGGCATTTACAGCCTGCCTTGTGCCTGGGCCGAGTTTACTCCTGTGGCCAGAGAAGCACCTGCAGGCAGAGTCACAGGTGTTTGCACCAAGAAGCCACAGGCAGGAGGACAGGGACAGCATGGGCTGTAAATGTTATCATTAGTGTCTGTAAGCTGTAGAGCACTGCATACACATAAGAGATAGTTTTAAGAAAGCATCTTTCCTAGAAAAGGGGAGCTGGAATTATGTGCCATGGTCCCCACCTTCTTCAGTTCACAAATCCTGGCACCCCATCTCCCCCCTGCTTTCTTGACCTAAGCTTTTATCTGCCATGCACAAGTTTTTCCCCTGGGACCTGAGTATGCCATTCCTCATCTGTGTTCTGGGCAACGCCCCAGCTCCATGGGGAAACAACATCTCTGGACAGGCTGGAGGCCAACTCAATTCCTCACACTGAGACAAACCTCGGGGCAGGTTGACTTCCTGGAGCATCCAGGGTACTTGGTGGCTGAGTGCTGGGCATTTAACCCATGCATAAGTGGGGTATTCATACAAAAAATAAGGTGGGTCTAAAATTCCTTATACTCTTACCTAGCTATTCATCTGTGGGCCACTTCCTTCTAACTAACTTCTTTCACGTGAACAAGGCCCTGCCTGGTTTCTTTCAGCTCCTCCCAACACAGCTGGTTTTTTCTCTTTTTCTTTTAGATAGCATTTTTCAAGATAACACTTTACATAATATAAAAGCCACCATTTTAAAGTATACATTTCAATGTTTTTTTTTTTTTTACTATATTCACTATATTGTGCAACCATCTAATTCCAGAATATTTCCATACCCCACAAAAGAAACCCTGTACCCACTAGCAGTTAGTTTAAATCCCTCCTTCCCCATTCCATGGCAACTACTACTTTCTGTCTCTATGGATTTTTCCTATTCTGGACATTAACTATAAATGGAATCATACAATATGTGACCTTTTGTGTCTGGCTTTTTTCACTTGGTGCAGTGTTTCAGGGCTCACCCGTGTTGGAGCCATACCAACACACGTTCCTTTTATGCATGAATAATATTGCATTGCGTGGATAGGCCACATTTTTTTATCCATCATCCGTTGATGGGCATTTGCATCGTTTCCACCTTTTGGCTCTTGTGAATTGTGCTGCTGTGAATAATTTGTGTACAAGTTTTTGTACCAACATGTTTCCAGTTTTCTAGAGTATAGACCTAGGAGGGGAATTGCTGGGTCACATGGCAACTCTATATTTAACTGTTTGGGGAACTGCCAGACCGCTCTCCAAAGTAGCATGATTTTACATTCCCCACAGCAGTGTATGAGGGCTCCGCCTTCTCTACATCCTTGCCAATGTGCTTTTTTCCATTAAAAAAAAATCTAACCATCCTAGTGGGTTAGAAGTGCTATCTCATTGTGGTTTTGATTTATGTTTCCCTGATGAGTAATGATGTTGGGTGTCTTCACAGAGCATTGGCTTTGATTACCATACAACATGAAGGAAAATTCCTAGTCTCGGGCTTGGGCCTTTAGCATCTACCAGACTCAAGCTTCTTGGCTATAAGCAGGCACCCTCAGTCTGCCCTTGAACTGAGCCCTGCCCTAATTTCTTGGGAGCATGAGATCCCTTGGTTAGGTAAATGCCTGCTGTGAGTTAAGATTCTCCTGGTGGAAAGCATTAGAAACCCGATTTACACTGGCTTGAACACAGGGGGATATATGGTCTCACTTATCTAATATATCCCAGGGCCATGATAACTTCAGGCATGGCTGGATCTAGGTGACCTGCAGATGTCACCTGGAAGCTTTCTATTGCTGTTATTCTGAGTTCTACTTTCCTCCAGGTCAGCTTTATTCTGTGATGGGCCCTCCCCTCTTGGTGGCAAGATGACTTTGGGCAGCCCCAGCCTCTCCTCTTTGCTGTTAGCAACACCAATAGTTCCAGCTAAGGTTCCAGACTTCTTTTTTATATTTTTTAATTTTTTTGCTGCAAGTCATGTGGGATCTTAGCCCCCTGACCAGGGATCGACCTGAACCCCCTGCATTGGGAGGTGACATCTTAACCACTAGACTGCCAAGGAAGTCCCTAAGGCCCCAGACTTTTCTCTCACTGGACTAATTTGGGTCATGTGCCCCTCCTTAAACCAGTGACTGAGGCCATGACAATGGAATTTGGCCAGGCCTGGGTCACATCTTCATTTTTAGAACTAGAAGTGGGCCAGCTCCTCCCAAACCACGTAGACTTAGAGTGAGGGAATGGTGGTCCCCCACAATAAATTGGGGTGCTCTCACCAGAAGGGAGATTGGACACGGGACAGAGAGAGACCTCAGGTGTCCACTGGACCCCTAGACCTGGCTTCCAGGGGCCTGTCCCTGTTCCTAATGGCCCAGCAAGGTACCCTCTGTCTGGTCTCACCTCAGGACAGTGTGATAGACCAAAGGTTAGGAACGCACCTCAGGTAAGGACAGTGAGAGTGAAGGGCTGTCTCCCTAACGACCCAGGGGAGGACTAAACAGAAGCCTTGGTAAAACTCACTCTGGCTTGTTTTCAAGGTTGGTCGTGAGAAATAGACAGGCTTCCACGTTGATTACTTCTGTGAAGTGAAGCCTAATTCCTTTAGGATAAAGTACCTCTCACACTAAAGAGTCTCCCTAGAGCTGGGAAGAGCTGGGGCTTGATTTTGTTGTTTCCTCTAAATCACCAGGAATACACCTTTTTTTCCTTTGGGCGGCAGGAAGCAGCACTCCATCTGAAAACATCGTCAGTACCCTGCTTCCCTTCCCTGGGCAGCATGGGCTGACTCGCTGGCTGGGCTCCACCAGGCTGGTTCGGTTCTGGCCGGGCTGTGTGTGCATAAACGTGCCTGTGCTCCCACTGCTCCAAAACACAGCCCCACGCGTTCGCGATGCCAACGGGACAAACCACACACACACACACACACACACGGTGCCTGAAGGGGGGTGTGTCCCCCACGCCTGGGGCTGCCGACAGCAGCCATGCTGCAAAGGCTTGTTAATTCTTAGACAGTCGGGTGTGACTATCACGCTGACATTTATAGCGTGTCTTCTCCATGCTCCGTCTCGCCCACGCACAGAACCATGCACCTGCAGGAGGGAACTGCAAGCATCCGTGCAGCAGATGTTCTGGGCCCTGGAAATGCTTAAATATGTACTCTCTATCGAGGGCGTTGTTACCCAAACACAGGACCCAAGGGGGGAAGAGAAGGGAGGGGTGCTCTGGCTTCCCCAAGCCTTCCCTGGGTGACCTGGAAGGACAGTCTGATAAATACCAGCCTTGGATGAAAACAAAAGGCTATCCTGGCTTTAATTTTTCAAACAAGCTCGGGAAAGATGTTAGAATTTATTATGTCAACACACACACACACACACACACACACAGAGAGCAACACATGGCACATGGGCTGTGGAGAAATCTGATTTTAGGTCTCAATCCTCCCATCTCTAGCTGGGCAACCTTGGATCAGTCGCTTAACCTCTCTGTAAAATGGGCATCTCAGAGGTAACAGCTTCTCAGGGTTGTGGTCAGATTAGGTTAGTGATTCATAAGTCAGAGCGGTGTTGGATATTATTTTCTTTATTTGGACTTCTAAGTCATGTTGGGGTGTCAGGCAACTTTGTCCTAATAATAGAGACATTACGATCTCTAGCTGCCCTGGAGCTTGGCTTCCTGCCTCCAACTCTGGCATTCCCAAGCATCCCAGAGTTGGGCCTGCAGGTTATCTCCCCTACAGATCAAGCCCCTTCCTTGCTATGACAGCAGCAAGTAAATCACTATGTTAAGTCATTGGTTCTCAATTGTGGGGGGGCATTTAGTAATGTCCGAAGACATTTTGATTGTCATGACTAAGGGTGGGGTGGGGGGGGAGGGGCAACTGGCATCTAGTGGGAAGAAGACAGGGATGTTGCTAAACATCCTACAACCCCAGACCAGCCGGAATGGGCCTCATCACAACGAGTTATTCAGCCCAAGTGGTCAGTACCACCGAGGTTAAGAAACCCTGCTCTAAAATATGGGCATCTTGGGGATTCCCTGGTGGTACAGTGGTTAAGAATCCGCCTGCGAATGCAGAGGACATGGGTTTGATCCCTGGTCCGGGAAGATCCCACATGCTGTAGAGCAACTAAGCCACAACTACCGAGCCCGTGCTGTAGAGCTCACATGCTGCAACTGCTGAAGCCCACGCACCCAGAGCCCATGCTCCATGACAAGAGAAGCCACTGCAATGAGAAAGCTGCACATCTCAATGAAGAGTAGCCCCCGTTCACCACAACTAGAAAAAGCCTGTGCACAGCAACGAAGACCCAACATAGCCAAAGATAAAAATTAAAAATAAAATAAGAATTTAAATAAATAAATATATAAAAGGTATGTAGACTTCTGGTTTCCCGTTCCACATGTAAGGAGGTTGGAAGTCTCCACTCCATCCTAGCAATTAAAAAAACTGAATAGGCTAAAAAATCCCAACTCTTTAAATAAATAAATAAAAAATAAATATGGGCATCTTGAAAGAAGGGACTTACTGTCCACTTTAAAACCCTCCAACAGTATCCATCACCCCCAGGATAAATTCTGGAGCCCTTACTTTGATCTACAATGCCCTGCAGGACCTGGACCCGGCCCACCTCTCTGACCTCACATTCTACCTTCTCCCCCTCCTCACTTTACTCCAATCACCCTTGCCTTCCCTCTGGTCCTGTTTCAGACCCTATGGCCTTCATCCTTGATGTTGCTTAACTACCTTTCCTCCAGCTCTTCCAATTATTCAGGTAGAGTTTAAATGTCACCTGCCCAGAGATGGCTTCCCTGGTCACACAGTCTGTATTTGACCCCTTCCCACCACCTCATGCTTCTCTGTCCTCACACCACGTCACCATCATCCTTCCATGGCAATGACCGAGATTTACAATGAACTGATGAGCTGGGTACCTTGTGAGGGAGGGGTCTGCCTTCCCCCTGGAATGTGAGCACACAGGGAGAAGGACCATGACCACCTTGCTTGTTTCTGTACATCCAGCACCTTGCACAACAGCCGGCAAGTGTGCAGGGGTCAAAGATAACTTTTGTGAGTGAAGGAATAAATGTCATGGGTGGCGAGAGTGGAGTCTTTGCAGTCAATACCCCTGGATTGAGGGACTTCCCTGGCGGTCCAGTGGTTAAGACTCCACGCTTCCACTGCAAGGGGCCGGGTTTGATCATCCCTGGTCAGGGAACTATGATCCCACATGCTGCGCGCGAAGTGGCCAAAACCAAAAACCCCTGGATTGAATTCTGGTTCCAACACCAACGGCGAGTCACCTTCACTCTCCAAACTTCTGTCCCCTTATCTGTAAAATAGGTGTAAAAATCCTCCCCCCAGCCCCCAGACTGCTCTGTGGATAAAGGGGGAGAATGTGTGCAGAACCCCTGGCGTGATTCCCAGCACAGAGCAGGCCCTTGTTAGCTGTGTGTTGAGTATAGAACGCTTGAATAAAAGCAAGACCGTCAGTTGCCTACATGTGTTATTTTGAGGCTGAACTCTCAGGAAGGAAGAAGATGGATTGGGGTGCAGGGGGAGGCTCTTTGGAATGAAGGGATGAGAACGTATGCTCTGGTCACCCAGACAGTCTCTACTTCTCTCTCTCGATGATGCTACTCTTCCCCCTCCAAGACCGTGATCCTAGCTCCCTTCTGCCAAAATCACGGTCCTGGCTGACGCCCGGCTTCTCTGCAGCTTGCCCCTCCCTTGCAGAATCCAGGAGGGATGCAGCCATTGTTAGGGTCCCTCTCGTGAGTTTCACAGTCCATCCCCCGCGGGCACCTCCTTGGCTCTGTCTCTATCTGTGTCCATCTAGACCATGCAGGAAATGAGAGTGGGAAGCAGGGCATCTACAATAAATAGCTCAGGCCCCAGGCTCTGTGACTCGAGTGTCCGCATGAAGGAATGTGGTTTGGGGCCTTTTTCTTTCAAGTCTCATATCAGACTTGGGGCCACAAAGGAACTTGGGTTGTTTCCACCTCTGTATATATGAAGGGTGAGGGCCACAGGCAGGATGCAGAAAAGGTGGCAGACTAGCGGGGAGATGGGTGCAGGAGCCCTGTCTGCTCGGAGAGGCAGCAAAGCTCCCACGGCCCCCGGGACCACCTAACATCTCTCAGTTCCCTCCTCTGTAAGATGGAGATGATGATAAGCCCTGCCAGGTTAGGTTACTGTGAAAGTTAAATGAGTTAAAATACTTAAAGCACCACTTGACAGTGGGCTGATCCAGGTGACTTGCTTCCAAAGAGCACAGGTTAAGGATAACTTTCTAGTGGAGAAGCCTGGCAAATCCTGCCTCAAGCCAGATGATCAAGGTTAATATCAGTGACCACACCTTGATCGTGGACTTCTAGCCTTCAGAACTGTGAAGCAATACATTTCCATTGTTTTAAGCCCTCCCAGTTTAGCCTTAGAAACATAACTGAGGACTGAAAGGAGGGATCGGGGGCAAGAGCAAATGCCTTTGGCTTCTCCAGCCTCTGTTTCTCTGCTTTTCCCCCACTTCATGGCCTTCAAGAGCCTTCCCCAGTAAAGTTAAATTGGTGAATGAATAAATGAATGAATTAATTAATGCAAAGTGAATATAGTCTCAGATCCACAAAGGGAGGGTCGTGTGAGGTCCTGGAACTAGGCTGCCTGGGTTCAAATCCTGGGGCCAAGACTAGCTGTGTGACCCTGGACTAGTTACTTAGTTTCTCTGTGTCTCAGTTTCCTCATCTGCCAAATAAAATAATAATAATAGCACCCACCCTTGAGGCTGTTGTGGGAATTCAATGAGATAATGCCAATAACTGATTTTGTGCCTGATACTAATAAAGGTTAGCTTCTTTGTCATCCAGGGCACCAGTCTCGGTATCTTTCTACCTCATCCTGTGCTCATATCCGACCTATTCTTTTTTCACACGTTGGACTTGGCTAATTCATCCACTGCTGAGTAATTTATTATCAGAGACAGAGTGCTGGAGGCAGAACAAAGGTTAAGACACTGGGGGCTGGACAAATCTGGAAGAGACATTTTTAGTTTGAGGAAACAGGATACTGTGTGGAGAGAAATCATTCACATGCCAAAAGGAGCCTGGGCTGAATTAAACCTCTTGACTTAATTACCAATTAAAACATTACGATAGCAGCACAGGCCACAGCTTGCAACCCTGTTGCTATGAAACTTCATGCCAGAAAATGACTGCAGGGCCCCCTTTAAAAATAAGAGCTTGCCTGGGCGGCTGAGCTCACAGGGAAATAATTGCTGTGTGTTTCCAAAGGCCACCTCTCTCTCCCTTTATTTAAAGTACCTAGGAGATTTGACAATTAAAGTCCAATAGGAGAAGAAAAGGAAGAAAATTGCTCTCCCACGCAGCCTCACCCCTGTGGGACCCAACAGGGGTAGAGGGAGAAGCTGGAGAGCAAAGTACTGCAAAATACGCAGCGTCATAACACAGACTGGCCAGGCTCATGCCCTCTGAGGCAAGAAAACTGGCGCTGAGTGAACTTCTGTATCCCAAGAGAGAAGCAAGGACACTGACAGCACTTTTCTGCTTGCACACCATTTCCACACTCCTCTTTATCTCAAACATCTGTGCACCCAACTGGGTGCAAGAAACTCAGAGGGATGATGTGAGGTTCTCAAGGTAACCAGAGGGGCGTAGCTTGGCTAAGCCTGGTCTCGAGGTCATCCTGTGATTTTCATGAGGGTCCTGCCTTTTCCTTCCTTCCAGAACAAACCCAGGTCCGTGTGTAAGACATGGTGGCCTGAGATCTGGTTTAGGAGATGACACCCCAGGAAGAGAGCATGGTGTGGTAAAGAACAGAGGGCTGTGGCCTCTGTTTTTGTACTTGGCAGAGGGAGGCAATTCCAGACAGACTCAGATGAATTTGAGGAACAGAATATGTGAAAAATGGTTCGTGTGCCAGGAGGGCATTCTGGTCAATCCTGGATTAAGATCTCTGGGCTTCTCCAGACCTGGAGGTGTGCGAGGGTTGAGGGAATAGAAGACACTCACTGGTTTGTTCCTGGAAATTTAAATGGCTTGGAAGTAATTAAAATCAGCTGGATGCCACAGTCGTGAGAACTTCAGATGAGGGTGATAGTGCAAACCTGCTCAACGAAGATGGAGATGACAGCAAGGACACCGACAGCCATGATACAGAGAAAGCTGAACTCTCAAGGTCTTCTGGGGCATCCACAAACAACTAAAAGTTCTTTCCAGCAGCCCAAGATCGGAACACTGACTGGCCTCACTACCCGTGGCCAGCTAGGCAAGGAAACTGAAGGTCATGGTTTCCAACCTGTCTATAGCTTTTCCTTCTCTCTGCTGTCTTTCATATAAATCCTCTTCTAGCCTTAATTAGATGAAGTCAATCTATATGAGTTCCCCTCTTTACAAGTAAAGAGCATGCAAATAATTAACTCAATGCCTTTGAGTTATTTTTGACTCTAGGGCCCATCATTTAGCTGGCAAACGCCCTTTGGCACGTCATGTAACCTCTCAGGCCTCACTTTTTTTCTTTGGTAACATGGGGTACATAGCTCCCCCTCTGGGGTGCCTGCAAGGATGAAGAGGGATAATCCATGAGAACAGGAGCACACGCATGCTACTGCTGCAATCATTGTCATTCGCATCTGTTTCCTACCGCTGCTGTAACACATCACCATAAACTTAGTGGCTTAAAACAACACAAATTTATTCTCTTAATGCTCTGGAGGTGGGAAACCTGAAATGAGCCTTACAAGGCTAAAATCTAGATGTCATCAGGGCTGCATTGGAGGCTCTAGAGAAGGGTTCATTTCCTTATCTCTTCCAGCTTCTAGAGGCTGCCTGCATTTCTCAGCAGTGGTCCCATCCTCCCTCTTCAAAGCCCACAGTGTAGCCAATTCTGATCTCTCGCATTGATTCTGACCTTTCTGCCTCCCTTTTATAAACACCCTTGTGATTACATTGGACCTACAGTACTTGGATAATCTCCTTATCTCAAAATCTTTAATCACATCAGCAAATTCCCTTTGGCCATGCAAGGTAACAGAATCACAGGTTCTAGGGATTAGAAGATGGACATCTTGTCTATGGGTGGGGGGCCGCTGGTGGTGGTGTCATTAATCTGTCTACCACAATCAATACTTTTATCGACTAGATTATTTATTTCATCTAATCCTCACTTAACCCCATGAAGTAAATGCTATTTTATTCCCATTTGGAAATTGAAGCACGGAGAAAGTAAGTAACTTTCCCAAGGTCACACAGCCAAGTGCTGAAGCTCTGATTCCAATTGTGGACGCTGGCTTCTGTTGTTCACGTTCTTACCAGCTGAACTATGTAAGGTGACACATAATGAGCACTATATCAATGCTAGTTATTATTATTGTTGTTATTTCTACTAAAATTAATATAATAATCCTTATTTCATATGACTCGTGAAAATTTAAATAAATTAACCTGTGAGAAGCACCAAGCAGTGCCTGGCATACAGCAGGTCTTCAAATGGTATTTAAATCTTTCCAGTCCTACTAACCCATCTGTCTTTCCACGGGCAAGACGTTCACTTCAGTTCGCTCCGCCCTTCCCAAGATGGCGCCATCGCCACACCCAACCCGCCCCACTCAAGATGGCGCGCATTGCTCTGCAAGCCGTGTGACGTGCCCTTCTCAAGATGGCGCCAAAACTAGCCCTGCTACCTTCCTCCCTCTTCAAGATGGCCTTAGCAGTTAGGTTCTCTCTTGGGCACACTCCGACCTTCTCAAAATGTTGAAGGACGCAGTACGCACCACACCCTGACCTTCTCAAGATGGCGCCAGCGCCGTAAACCGCGTCGCTCAAATGAGGACACTTCCGGTTGTGCCAGAAGCTGGTATAAGAGTCCTGCGGGGAGTGGTGAGGCGTTTTTTTGGGCCGGGACGCTGTAGCGAGACTATGGACCGGAGAAAAAAGCCTTTGGACGTCACCGCGTCCTCGGTGAGTACGGATATAGATGGTGCTACGGGCTCCGCGTCTCCCCGCCTCCGCCGGATAGGAATCTCAACCATTCTTCACTCGGGGACCCAGACTTGGCTTCCCCTCAGACGGGACTCTGGACCTGGCTTTTCTCCCGAAAAATGCCAGGGCCCGTTTCTTACTTACGGAACTCTGAACCTGGCGTCTGCCCTCCGCCGTGCTGCGGGGCCACGCTTGTCCTTCAGTCCCGGACCTGACTCTGGCGTCTTTTCCGGGTTAAGAATGTCCCAGCCTCCCTCCGCGACAACAGGCCAGGCCTCCTTGCCAGCCGTGTCTCCGTTATCGTCGGAGGGGGAACCCTGTCTCTGCTAGCTGTGCAGACATGTTTCCTTTCAGTGTAGGGACCGGCATGGTCCGCCCAGAACATTAGAGAGTGTGACTTGTTTCCCAGGGTCCGAGATGCCCAGCGACCCCCACCAGGAACTAAACCGTTGTTAATACACCCATGGGATGCGCTGCCTGGGAGCTGTGAGGTCTCACAGGACGTTAGCAGCTTTGTTGAGTTAGTTCCTCCTAGGAAGAAAGCCTGTTCTGAGTACTTGTTTGTGCTAGCAATTTGTATGCACTACCTCGTTGACTGTTTTAGGAGGTAGATGCTGGTAACATCCCCATTTTATAAGTGATGCCATTGAGGCTCAGATAATGAATTGGCTTTCTCCAGCTTACATTCAGAGTTCTTAGTGGTAGAACTGGGCTCACTCCATCTGGTTGACTTCAGAGCTGTTGTCTTTTCCATTATATCAGAGCAAATTGCCTAATCTCTGGTTTAGTCTTAGATTTACTGCAGAATGTTAGGATGCAAGGGATACAAAGGAAAACACGGAAGTATCCCAATATTTGAGCCCCTTTCCCCCGTCTAATACTGAAAATTGGTACTAGTTATTATATGAGGATTAGGAACCAAAAAGCTATGAAATTAAAGTTATCCTTTCCTGACAGGTTAAAATTAGCAATAAGCATAATGTAAATGCCATCTGGGAACTGACACTTTTCTGAGTATCTTCCTTTTAAAATTCAAAAGTATGGTAGGAAAATGTCTGGCTAGGAAATTGATGTGGTTAAGAAGGATTAGAAGAAAAGGCTTAAGTTTTAAATTTTTATTTTTTTTAACTTTAGAGTATTAGGTCCTAGCATGAACCTGCCCTTGGTATTAAAATTCCTGCCAAGCCTATTTTTAAATTGCTTTCTTCCAAAGTAGAAATCATTGAGCTCAGTCATTTTGATTTCCCTTAAAAGTCAGTCTGTGATGCTGGGCATTATATGTATCCGATTTACAAATGCCCATGTGTATAAGCAGCTGTACTTGGATCCTTAAAAAGGAAACTGTCATTATATCCTTTTTTGCAGAGTAGATAGTGGTGACTGATCCAACTCCCCTGTTGCCTTTGGCCTGTCCTTTCCTGTTCTTGAACACTGTTGTTCAGCTATACCTGCAGTTTCCAAAACATGCTGAAATAAAATTCACTCAGTCCATTTTATTTCCAGCTGTTGAAATCTTGACTATCCTTTAAGGCTCATTTCAAAGCCATCTCTGATCACTCTGGTCAGAAGGAAATACTCCTTTATCTGAACTTTTATGCTACTTAATTCCACTCTTAAAGTCATTTATTACATCTGACTGGTATTGTAAGTTACATTTCTTATTAGATTGTAGCCTCTTTGAGGCAGGAATATGTCTAATTTATGTTTGTATCCTGCTCTTCTGTGTTAAGTGCCAGGCACATACTGGTGCTCAGATTGTTGCTGAACAAAAGCGTTTTCCTTTAGAAATAATAAATTGTTGTGATGTCTAAGTGAAATTACTACATGAAAAAGTCAAGCACAGTGCCAGTCAGAGAGATGGTGCTTAATAATGTTAGTTGAATCTGAATCTAAAAGATGCAGACATCGTTTACTTTGCTTGATCACTCTCCCCTAGCCCAGAGGAAAGCCTTGAAGTGTTGAAAGGTAAATACAGTTACAATAGAGCTGGAATGAAGTATGACTTGATTTTATTTTGTACTAGATTCTACATTTAAACATTTAATTTTATATCCATTTATGTCCATTTATAGGAGCTTGTTAATCTTGTTTTGAGTATTATAAAAACTTAGAAATCCAGTCACTCATTAGAATTAATTGCTTTTGTTTACTCATTGATTATATTCTAGTTGGTAGACCTTAAGGCTGAACTCTTCCGAAAGCAAGAAGAATTCAAGCAAGAAAAACTTCTAAAAGATGCTGGAGTTTTGGGGAAACCAAAACCTACTACTAAGGTAAAAATAAGATCTAATTATCTCCATTGATCCCAAACATAGGGAAATTATACCATACTTAGGTTTTTTGAAAGTGTCCATGGTGTCCACTACATATAAATCCCTGTCTTGTATTTGAACATCTACGTGAAATGTTTTAAATATTAAAATTGAAATTAGTAAGATTTAAAAGCATATTAGAATTCCCTAATTCTTTAGCACTTTGTTTGGAATAGTACATGCTGTTAATATGTGGTTGTTTACATTCTCATGGAAGATTATCTAGTTTTACAGGTGTTATAAATCCAAACAGAGATAAACAATTAGATAATATAGAAATATAGCAGAAAGTATCACGGTCTTTAAGAGTTGTGAATGTTTTTCCAATTTTATAGGTAATGGTGTCTGTTATTTGTATTACTAAATCTCCGTTATATGTATTTTCATTAGAGTCTTGAATTAGGTTGTGATCATTCAGGAGATAAAAGAGAAGTAACTACAGTTGCATAAAGAAATTTTTTTATGTAATTAGAGCTTTTTTTTTTCAGCTCCAGCTTTGCTGTGTATAGTCTTTTTGCAGGAGATAGGTTGGCTGTCAGAGGTCTAGTTATTTTCATTGATTCATGAGATCTAATTATCTTTTTTTCCCTTCTGATATGCAAGTAGAGGTTTTTTGCAGTCATTTGGTGATTCTGTCTTGTCTTTTTAAATATTGTCCAGAAACCAAGTATCTGGAGCAAACAGAATGCAGGAGTTTCTAATCGAGCTGAGAAAGATGCTGAACAGAAGATTGAGGAACAGAAGACTTTGGACAAAGCGAGGTAAAGTTAGGCTCTGATAAATGTAGCTGCCTTTGTGGCTACCCAGGCAGAGAAGTGAAAGTTTTAACTTTTACTCTTTTTGATTTAGAATTTTAGTTTTTATTGTCCTTCTAGCTAAGTACTGTACTCTGTTACTCTGAAAATAGTGTGATTTGCAGATGTATTTATAGTCTTACAAGAAGATAAGACATAGCCTCAGTTTAAAAGATGAAACGGTCCCACTTTGAGTCCCTGTTAGGCACTGGAATGTCCCCATGGTGGTGTGGTTTGGGGCTACTCGTTGGTATACTGTTAGCATTTAGAAGCTGAATTTTCCACCCAACTTTTTAATGTGAAAAACTTCAACAGAATCTTTGAAAGAAGAGTACAGTGAACATTCTAATAATTTTCACCTAAGTTCACCAATTAACATCTTTTGAAATTTACTTTCTTCCTTCCCCTCCCACTCTCCTGTGTGTAGAGAAACTTTGTTAAGTATCAGGATACTTTACTTCTAAATATTTCAGCGTGTATCTTTTAAGAATAAGGACATTATCCTGAATAACAGCAATACTGCTGTCATATCCAAGAAATTTGATGCTGATGAAATAGTGTAGCATATGGTCCATATTCACATTTCACTAGTTATCCTAGTACAGTTATGTCCTTTATTGTTTTTTAAAACATTTATTCTAAGATTCAAAGTACACATTGCATTTAGTTATCATATCTCTTTAGTCTCGTTTAATCTAAAAGTTCCCTTGCCTTTTTGTTGTTTGTTATGCCATTGATGTTTTTTGAGGAGTCCAGGCCAGTTGTTTCTACAGTGTCCCACAATCTGATTAGAGTCTAACTGTTGTTGGAAAGAATAGTATAAAATATGTAGGTGATAATATGTCCTCCCATTGAATCACATCAGTAGGTTCATGATGTCAGTTTAAGTCATTATTGGTGATGGTAAGTTTGATCACTCAGTTAATTTAGGTCTGCTAGATTTTTTGCACTGTAAAGATGCTCTTCCACATTTGTAATTAATTAATAATCTAAGGAGGGAAACTGAGACTGTGAATATCCTGTTTGCCAATATATTTTCATGTGATGCTTTTGTCATCACTGATGAGTCAGTTATTACACTGATAATTTCAAAGTTAGGATTTTTCTATTGTTCCACGTTTTTTATTTTTTCATTCTGTTTATTAGCTGGCATTCTTCTATAAAGAAGAGCTCTTCCCTTATTTGCAGTATCACCTTGGACTCAGAATCCCAAGATTTAATGTCTGTCTTGACTGCCACATGTGCTTTTGGATCCATTCCATAATAAATACTTAGCAGTTGAAAATAGTGGTTGCTAAGGCTACCCAGCTTTTCTGGTCTGAGAATAAAGGGCAGAATATTAGCCCATCGGGGGATTGTTTTTCTTACACAATAGGCATGAGACTTTGCTTACAGGTATATTCATTTTTGAGACATTTTTCTCACTATTAGACATTATTCTTAGAATTTTAATTCTGTTGAAAAATGCTATAACTTTTATGCTTTATATATGTATTTTATTAAAATATAATTGAAATATAACTATATTAGTTTCAGGTGTAGAACATAATAACTCACTATTTGTATATTTTGTGAAATGATCACCACAGTAAATCTAGTTAACATCTATCACCACACATCGTTACAGGTTTTTTTGTCTTGAGATCTATTCCTTTAACAAACTTCAAATATGCAACACAGTATTATTAACTGTAGTCATTATGCTGTACATTACATCCTCATGGCTTATTTTGTAACTGGAAGTTTGTATGTTTTGACCCCCCCTTCACCTATTTCACCCATTTTCTCCCCACCTCCCACCACCTCTGGCAACCACCATTCTGTTCTCTGTATCTATGAACTTTTTTTTTGTTTGGGTCTTTTTGTTTTTTTTGTTTTTTTTTTAGATTTCACATGTAAATGAGATCATAGGGTATCTGTCTTTCTGTGTCTGACTTTATTTACTTAATATAATGCCCTCAGGGTCCATCCATATCACAGAAAATCACAAGATTTCATTCTTTTTTTTATGGCTGAATAGTATTCCATTATGTATGTATATCACATTTTCTTTATCCATTCATCCATCAGTGGACACTTAGATTGTAGTATCTTTATCTTGCCTATTGTAAATAATGCTGTAATGAACGTGGTGGGGGGGGGGGTGCATGTATCTTTTGAATTAGTGTTTTCATTTTCTTCAGATAAATACCCAGAAGTGGAATTGCTAGATCATATGGTAGTTTTTTTGTGTGTTTTTTTTTGTCACATTGTGTGGCATGCGGGATCTTAGTTACCCAACCAGAGATGGAACCCGTGCCCCCTGCAGTGGAAGCACAGAGTCTTAACCACTGAACTTCCAGGGAAGTCCCTATATGGTAGTTCTATTTTTCATTTTTTGAGGAACCTCTACTTTTTTCCATAGTGGCTGCACCAGTTTACATTCCTACCAGCAGTGCATGAAGGTTTTCTTTTCTCCACATCCTCACCAATGAACACTTGTTCTTTCTTGTCTTTTTGATAGCAGCCATTCTAACAAGTATGAGGTGATATCTCATTGTGGTTTTGATTTGCATTTCCCTCATGATTAGTGATGCTGAGCACCTTTTTATGTACCTGATGGCCATCTGTATGTATTTGAAAAAATATCTATTCAGGCCCATTTTAAAAATTGGATTGTTTGTTTTGCTGTGGAGTTGTAAGTTCTTTATTTATTTTGGATATTAAGCCTTTGTCAGATATATGATTTGCAAATATTTTCTCCCATCTAATAGGTTGCCATTTCATTTTGTTGATGGTTTCTTTTGCTCTGCAGAAGCTTTTTAGTTTAATGTAGTCCCTCTTGTTTATTTTTGCTTTTGTTTCCTTTGCTTTTGATGTCAAATCCAGAAAATCATTGCCACAGTCGATGTCAGAGAAATTGTCGCCTGTGTTTTCTTTTAAGGGTTTTATGGTTTCAGGTCTTACGTTCAAGTTTTTATTCCATCTTGAGTTAGTTTTAGTGTAAGAGAGTGGTCTAGTTTCATTCTTTTGCGTGTGGCTGTCCAGTTTTCCCAACACCATTTATTGAAGAGACTGTCCTTTTCCCATTGCATATTCTTGGCTTCTTTGTTATAAATTAATTGACCATATGTGTGTAGGTTTATTCCTGGGCTCTCTTTCTGTTCCATTGATCTATGTGTCTGTTTTTATTCCAGTACCATGCTGTTTTGATTACTATGGCTTTGTAATATAGTTTGAAATCAGGGCGCATAATGCCTCCAGCTTTGTTCTTTCCCAGAATTGCTTTGTCTCTTTTGGGCTCTTTTGTGGTTTCATACAAATTTAAGGGTTCATTCTATTCCTGTGAAAAATGCCATTGGAGTTTTAACAGGGATTGTTTTGATTCTGTAGATTGCTTTGGGTAGTATGGCCATTTTAACATTATTAGTTCTTCTAATCCTTGAGCAGAGAATATCTTTCCACTTATTTGTATCATCTTCAGTTTCTTTCATCAGTGCTTTATAGTTTTCAGTGTATATGACTTTCATCTCCTTTGTTAAATTTATTCCGAAGTATTTTATTCTTTGTTTTTGGCTGTGCCCCATGGCATGCAGTATCTCAGTTCCCTAGCTAGAAATCGAACCCACACCCCTTGCAGTGGAAGCACAGTGTCTTATCCACTGGACCGCCAGGAAAGTCCCTTTTATTCTTTTTGATGCAATTGTAAATGGGATTGTTTTCTTATTTTCTCTTTCTGATAGGTCATTTTTAGTGTATAGAAACACAACAGATTTTTATGTATTGATTTTGTATCCTGCAGCTTTACTGAGTTTGTTTATTGGTTCTAATAGCTTTTTGGTGGAGTTGTTGGGATTTTCTATATATAATGTTATGTCATCTGCAAATAGTGACAGTTTTCTTTTTGCCTTTTTGATTTGGATTCCTTTTATTTTTTATTTTTTCTTGCCTAATTATCCTGGCTAGGACTTCCAATACTACAATGAATAAAAATGTCAAGAGTAGGCATCCTTGTCTTGCTTCTGACCTTAGAGGAAAAGCCTCCAGCTTTTCACCAGGGAGTATGATGTTGGCTATGGGCTTAATCTTTCTTAGTTTCCTCTGTATAACAAAGTTTTCCTAGGTGCTTTGCTGTGATTTTTCTATCCAGTAACTTTTTTTTTTTTAAGAACTTTTATTGAGATACAGTTAACATACAATAAACTACATATATTTAGAGTGTACAAGTTGGTATCCCAATCTCCCAATTCATTCTCCCCCAACCCTCCCCGCTTTCCCCACTTGGTGTCCATATGTTTGTTCTCCACATCTGTGTCTCTATTTCTGCCTTGCAAACCGGTTAATCTGTACCATTTTTCTATAGTCCACATATATGTGTTAATATACGATATTTGTTTTTCTCTTTCTGACTCACTTCACTCTGTATGACAGTCTCTAGGTCCATCCATGTCTCTACAAATGTCCCAGTTTCATTGCTTTTTACAGCTGAGTAATATTCCATTGTATATATGTACCACATCTTCTTTATCCATTCATCTGTTGATGGACATTTAGGTTGTTCCATGTCCTGGCTATTGTAAATAGTGCTGCCATGAACATTGCAGTGCATGTGTCTTTTGGAATTATGGTGTTCTCTGGGTATATGCCCAGCAGTGGGATTGCTGGGTCATATGATAGTTCTGTTTTTAGTTTTTCAAGGAACCTCCATACTGTTCTCCATAATGGCTATATCAATTTACATTCCCAGCAACAGTGCAAAAGGGTTCCCTTTTCTTCACACCCTCTCCAGCATTTACTGTTAGTAGATTTTCTGATGATGCCCATTCCTACCGGTGTGAGGTGATACCTCATTGTCGTTTTGATTTGCATTTCTCTAATAATTAGTGATGTTGAGCAGCTTTTCATGTGCCTATTGGCCATCTGTATGTCTTCTTTGGAGAAATGCCTATTTAGGTCTTCTGCCCATTTTTTGATTGGGTTGTTTGTTTTTTTGATATTAAGCTGGATGAACTGTTTATATATTTTGGAGATTAATCCTTTGTCTATTGATTGGTTTGCAAATATTTTCTCCCATTCTGAGGGTTGTCTATTCATCTTGCTTATAGTTTCCTTTGCTGTGCAGAAGCTTTGAAGTTTCATTAGGTCTCACTTATTTTTTTTTGTTTTTATTTCCATTACTCTAGGGGGTGGATCAGAAAAGATCTTGCTGTTATTTACGTCAAAGAGTGTTCTTCCTATGTTTTCCTCTAGGAGTTTTATAGTGTCTGACCTTACATTTAGGTCTTTAATCCATTTTTGAGTTTATTTTTGTGTATGGTGTTAAAGAGTGTTCTAATTTCATTCTTTTACATGTAGCTGACCAATTTTCCCAGCACCACTTATTGAAGAGGCTGCCTTTTCTCCATTTTATATCCTTGCCTCCTTTGTCATAGATTAGTTGACCATAGTTAATCTCTAGGCTTTCTATCCTGTTCCATTGATCTATATTTCTGTTTCTGTGCCAGTACCATACTGTCTTGCTCACTGTAGCCTTGTAATATAGCCTGAAGTCAGAAAGCCAACTCCGTCTTTCCTTCTCAAGATTGCTTTGGCTATTCAGGGTCTTTTGCGTTTCCATACAAATCGTAAAATTTCTTGTTCTAGTTCTGTGAAAAAATGCCTTTGGTAATTTGATCGGGATTGCATTGAATCTTTAAATTGCTTTGGGTAGTATAGTCATTTTCACAATGTTGATTCTTCCAATCCAAGAACATGGTATGTCCCTCCATCTGTTTGTGTCATCTTTGATTTCTTTCATGAGTGTCTTATAGTTTTCTGAGTACAGGTCTTTTACCTCCTTGGTTAGGTTTACTCCTAGGTATTTTATTCTTTTTGTTGCAATGGTGAATGGGATTGTTTCCTTAATTTCTCTTTCTGATCTTTCATTGTTAGTGTATAGAAATGCAAAAGATTTCTGTGTGTTAATTTTGTATCCTGCAACTTTAGCAAATTCATTGATTAGCTCAAGTAGTTTTCTGGTGGCATCTTTAGGATTTTTTATGTATAGTATCATGTCATCTGCAAACAATGACAGTTTTACTTCTTTTCCAATGTGGATTCCTATTATTTCTTTTTCTTCTCTGATTGCTGTGGCAAGGACTTCCAAAACTATGTTGAATAGTAGTGGTGAGAGTGGACATCCTTGTCTTGTTCCTGATCTTAGAGGGAATGCTTGCAGTTTTTCACCATTGAGAATGATGTTCGCTGTGGGTTTGTCATATATGGCCTTTATTATGTTGAAGTAGGTTCCCTCTGTGCCCACTTTCTGGAGATTTTTTATCATAAATGGATGTTGAATTTTGTCAGAAGCTTTTTCTGCATCTTTTGAGATGATCATGTGGTTTTTATCCTTCAATTTGTTAATATGGTGTATCACATTGATTGATTTGCATATATTGAAGAATCCTTGCATTCCAGGGATAAACCCCACTTGATCATGGTGTATGATCCTTTTATTTATTTATTTATTTATTTTTATAAATTTATTTATTTATTTTATTGGCTGTGTTGGGTCTTTTTTTTTTTTTTTTGCTGTGCACAGGCTTTCTTTAGTTGTGGTGAGTGGGGGCTACTCTTTGTTGTGGTGCGTGGGCTCCTCACTGCCATGACCTCTCTTGTTGTGGAGCACGGGCTCTATCTAGGCACGTGGGCTTCAATAGTTGCAGCACATGGGCTCAACAGTTGTGGCTCACAGGCTCTAAAGCACAGGCTCAATAGTTGTGGCGCACGGGCCTAGTTGCTCCACGGCATGTGGGATCCTCCTGGAGAGGGGATCGAACCCGTTTCCCCTGCATTGGCAGGCGGATTCTAAACCACTGCGCCACCTAGGAAGCCCTATGATCCTTTTAATGTGTTGTTGGCTTCTGTTGGCTAGTATTTTCTTGAGGATTTTTGCATCTAAATTCCTCAGTGATATTGGTCTGTAGTTTTCTTTTTTTGTAATATCTTTGTTTGGTTTTGGTATCAGGGTGATGGTGGCCTTGTAGAATGAGTTTGGGAGTGTTCCTTCCTCTGCAATATTTTGAAAGAGCTTGAGAAGGATGGGTGTTAGCTCTTCTCTAAATGTTTGATAAAATTCACCTGTGAATCCATCTGGTCCTGGACTTTTGTTTGTTGGGAGATTTTTAATCACACTTTCAATTTCATTACTTGTGATTGGTCTGTTCATATTTTCTATGTCTTCCTGATTCAGCCTTGGAAGGTTATACCTTTCTAAGAATCTGTCCATTTCATCCAGATTGTCCATTTGATTGGCATATAGCTGTTTGTAGTAGTCTCTTATGGTGCTTTATATTTCTGTGGTGTCCATTGTAACTTCTCCTGTTTCATTTCTAATTTTATTGATTTGAGTCCTCTCCCTCTTTTTTCTTGATGAGTCTTGCAAGAGGTTTATCAATTTTATTTATCTTCTCAAAGAACCAGCTTTTAGTTTTATTGATTTTTGCTGTTGTTTTCTTTGTTTCTATTTCATTTATTTCTGCCCTGATCTTTATGATTTCTCTCCGTCTACTAACTTTGGGTTTTGTTTGTTCTTCTTTCTCTAGTTTCTTTAGGTATAAGGTTAGATTGTTTATTTGGAATTTTTCTTGTTTCTTGAGGTAGGATTGTATTGGTATAAACTTCCCTCTTAGAACTGCCTTTGCTGCATCCCATAGGTTTTGGATCGTTGTGTTTTCATTGTCATTTGTCTCTAGGTATTTTTTGATTTCCTCTTTGATTTCTTCAGTGATCTCTTGGTTATTTAGTAGCGTATTATTTAGCTTCCATGTGTTTGTGTTTTGTACAGTTTTTTTCCTGTAATTGATTTCTAATCTCATAGCGTTGTGGTCAGAAAAGATGCTTGATACGATCTCAATTTTCTTGAATTTACCAAGGCTTGATTTATGACCCAAAATGTGATCTCTCCTGGAGAATGTTCCATGTGCACTTGAGAAGAATGTGTAATCTGCTGTTTGTGGATGTAATGTCCTATAGATATCTATTAAATCAAGCTGATTTATTGTGTCATTTAAAGCTTGTGTTTCCTTATTAATTTTCTGTGTGGATGATCTGTCCGTTGGTGTGAGTGGGGTGTTAAAGTCCCCCACTATGATTGTGTTACTGTCAATTTCCTCTCTCATAGTTGTTAGCATTTGCCTTGTGTATTGAGGTGCTCCTATATTGAGTGCACATATATTTATAATTGTTATCTCTTCTTCTTGGATTGATCCCTCGATCTTTATGTAGTGTCCGTTCTTATCTCTAGTAACATTTTTTATTTTAAAGTGTATTTTATCTGATGTGAGTATCGCTACTCCAGCTTTCTTTTGATTTCCATTTACATGGAATATCTTTTTCCATCTCCTCACTTTCAGTCTGTATGTGTCCCTAGGTCTGAAGTGGGTCTCGTGGAGACAGCATATATATGGGTCTTGTTTTTGTATCCATTCAGCCAACCTGTGTCTTTTGGTTGGTGCATTTAGTCCATTTACATTCAAGGTAATTATCGATATGTATGTTCCTATTACCATTTTCTTAATTGTTTTGTTTTTGTTTTTGTAGATCCCTTTCCTTCTCTTATGTTTCCCACTTAGAGAAGTTCCTTTAGCATTTGTTGTAGGGCTGGTTTGGTGGTGCTGAATTCTCTTAGCTGTTGCTTGTGTATAAAGGTTTTGATTTCTCCGTCGAATCTGAATGAGATCCTTGCTGGGTAGAGTATTCTTGGTTGTAGCTTCTTCCTTTTCATCACTTGAAATATATCTTGCCACTCCCTTCTGGCTTGCAGGGTTTCTGCTGAGAAATCAGCTGTTAACCTTATGGGAGTTCCCTTGTGTGTTATTTGTTGTTTTTCCCTTGTTGCTTTTAATAACTTTTCTCTGTCTTTAATTTTTGTCAGTTTGACTATTTGACTACTATATGTCTTGGTGTATTTCTCCTTGGGTAACATATCCTGCCTGGGACTCTCTGTGTTCCCTGGACTTGGGTAGCTCTTCCTTCCCCATGTTAGGGAAGTTTTCAACTATAATCTCTTCCAGTATTTTCTCGGGTCCTTTCTCTCTCTCTTCTCCTTCTGGGACCCGTATAATGTGAATGTTGGTGCATTTAACATTGTCCCAGAGGTCTCTTAGGCTGTCTTCAGTTCTTTTCATTCTTTTTTCCTTATTCTTTTCTGCAGCAGTGATTATCATCATTTTGTCTTCTAGGTCACTTATTCACCCTCTGTCTCAGTTAATCTGCTATTAGTTCCTTCTAGTGTATTTTTCATTTCCGTTATTGTGTTGCATATCTCTGTTTGTTTGCTCTTTAATTCTTTTAGTAAATAATTTGGTAAACTTTTCTTGCAGCTTTTTGATCTTTGCATCCAATCTTTTTTTCAAAGTCCTGGATCATCTTCACCATCATTATTCTGAATTCTTTTTCCGGAAGAGTGCCTATCTCCTCTTCATTTAGTTGTTTTTCTGGTGTTTTATCTTGTCTCTTCATCTGGTACAAAGACTTTTGCCTTTTCATTTTCTGTCTTTCTGTGGCTGTGGTTTTCAGTTCCACACGATGAAATACTGCTGATACTACTTGATTCTGCTGTCTGCCCTCTTGTGGAGGAAGCTATCTAGGAGGCTCCTGGGTGCTTCCTGATGGGAGGGACTGATGGTGGATTGGGCTGGGTGGGCGGAGCTCATTGAAACTTTAATCTGCTTGTCTGCCAATGGGTGGGGCTGTGTTCTCACCTTGCTGGTTGTTTGGCTTGAGGCTACCCAGCACTGGAGCTTATAGGCTCTTTGGTAGGGCTATTGGCGGAATCTGGGAGGGCTCACGCTAGTGAGCACTCCCCAGAACCCCTGCCGCCAGTGCCCCTGTTTCCTCGGTGAGCCACAGCTGCTCCCCACCTCTGCAGGCAACCCTCCAACACCAGCAGGTAGGTCTGGTTCAGTTTCCTATGGGGTCACTGCTCCTTCTCCCTGGGTCCTGGTGAGCACACTTTTTTGTGTGCCCTCCAAGAGTGGAGTCTCTGTTTCTCCCAGTCCTGTGGAGGTCCTGCCATCCAATTCCGCTGGCTTTCAAAGTCTGATTCTCTGGGGATACCTCCTCCCGTTGCTGGAGCCCCAGGTTGGGAAGCCTAACGTGGGGCTCAGAACCCTCACTGTAGGGCTCAGAACCCTCACTGTAGTGGGTGGACTTCTGCAGTATAACTGTTCTCCAGCTTGTGAGTCACCCACCCAGCATTTATGGGATTTGATTTTAATGCGATTGCGCCCCTCCTACCATTTCATTGCTGCTTTTCCTTTGTCTCTGGATGTGGGGTGTTTTTTTGGTGAGTACCGGTGTCTTTCTGTCAATGATTGTTCAGTAGTTAGTTGCAATTCTGGTGCTCTTGCAATAGGGCGTGAGCGCATGGCCTCCTACTCCACCATCTTGATTCTGTCCTCTATCCAGTAACTTTTTACATAATATGTTCACTGTGCACGTGAGGAATCAAGTCTGCCCATGATCTGTCTGCAGGCCTTCTGCATCTCTCAAGAGCTTAAAACAGGCAGAGACAGTTCCATGAGGATGTAAGGCCTCAGGCAAGTTACTTTTCCATTGAGACTCTTTCCTTATCTCTGAGGTGAGGTGGTTAATACTTAACTCATGAAGCCCTTTAAGGGATTAAAGGAGATACATAGTGTCTGGTACATGGTGGGTTCCAGGTAGGTGTTCCATTCCCTTGCCCTCTGAGTTCCTTCTTCACTACTTGACTGAAGAAGTGTTCTTTAAAGTCACCAATGACATCCTCATCTACTAAATCCAGTGGCCATTTCTTTGATATCTTCCTTGATCTCCATTATTCATCTGAACACTCTTCCTGCCATCTTAAAACTGTCATTTTTCCTGTTATACTACATCCAAATTTCTTATCCTTTCCCTTGCAGTCTTGTCCCTGCCTGTCTATTGTCTTTATTTTGTGCTACTCTGTCCTTTGCTCAGCGCACTCTACCATGCTGGTCTCTCCTTGAACGTGTCAGGTTCATTCCCTCTTCATCTTTCCTCTGCCTGACTTGCTTTTTCTCCACAATCCTCCCATGGTTAACTTCTTGCTCTGTAAGCCTTAGGTGAAACGTCCCCTTCAGAAGGTTTTCCCTGACTACCCCTATCTTAGTGTCTTGCCTAGTTACTCTGTCCAGGCAGTATGTTTTATTTTATAAATCTTTTGAAGTTTTATTTTTACTAAAACAATAAGTTTCTGTAACAAGGCTGCTTGTTACATTAAGCTCCATCTGAAATAAAGCAGCTTAACCTCTCAGAAGTTGATATGACTAAGCTGGTCCACGGCGCACTCCCTCATTGCATGACAGAGGGCCTGTATTGGGGAAACATGCTTTTTCCTTTCCTTCTTCTCACTGTCTGAAGTCCTCTTTTTCATTGATTTATTTATTGTCTTTCTCCCTCTCTAGAGTGTGACCCCCATGAGAGCTGGGACTTTGTCTTGTGTGCCTAAAATATAGTGCTTGGCACGGAGGAGGCATGCAGTCAGTACTTGTGAATGAATGTAAAATGAAAGAGGAATCTTTCTGACATATATATATGAAGAGGCCATAACTGATGGCATGCTTTACGTGTGTTATCTAATTAATCCTCATTACAACCCTTACTCGTCTGTTGTGATGTGGGAATTGAGGTATATGAGAGGTTAATGCACTTGTTCCAGAGTACACGGCCACGTGACCAAAGGACTTCATTGCCTTGGGACACCATCATTGTTGTTATTATTATTATTATTTTGGCTTTACCGTACAGAGTGTAGGATTTTGGTTCCCCGACCAAGGATCAAACCCATGACCCCTGTAGTGGAAGCACAGAGCCCTAGCCACTGGACCACCAGAGAATTCCCTCGGGACACCATTTAGAAATGAAATTTTCCATTATGCTTAAGTGTGATCCTTCACAAGCAAAAGCTCAGATGACTTCTTTGGGGCTCTTTACCATCATAAGTATTTCTAGAATAAAAGAATTGTCAGCTGTCTTGCCCACTAAAGAATAAATGTCGCTAGAATTAACATGAGCAGAGAAGCTGTTGTATTGAAGTGCCAGGGTTGATATTTGTTTTTTATTAGCTATTTGTCATGAATAAATTATTCATGTTCCATATAAAAGACATCATATTTTTAACAGACTTAAGAAGTTAGTCTCTGCCTCCCTTAGAGAGGCCTGATAAGCCAAGGGAGACCAGGGACCCTTGTGTAAAAGCAGTAATGCAGAGTTTGTTTGGAATTTGGTGATCCACTGGGAAGGTTGCAAATAGAAAATGTTTTTGTTCAGACATCTCTCTTTTTGGTATTTAATTTAAGTTGCATTTGGCATTTAAATTAAATTGGAATCTTAATTCGTTCATGTGTTCACTCAGCAAATACTGACTGAGCATCTGCTATGTACCAGGTATTGTTTTAGGCCCTGGAGTACAGTCATGAATGAGAGAAACATGGGCCAGGAGCTTACATTTAGTTGGCAGAGCAGATCAGGCTGGGCCCCTTGCGCAGGTTGCAGCAGCAAGGCTGGGAGTGGGGCAGCCTTACCAGGAGTGGTAGTGATAAGACCATTTCTAATACTTGTCTTTTTTTTTCCCAGGGAGAAATTAGAAGAAAAAGCCAAATTATATGAAAAAATGACTAAAGGAGACTTTATAGGTAAATATGATTATAAGTTTATTTTCTGTAATTCATATGGTTCTGTGGTATTTTGTTTGTTAAAATAATTGTATGAATAGGGAGAAATTAAAAAAATAAAATCAATTACTTTTTGTCCCAGCACAGAGACAAGAAAATCAGCAATAATTTTTCAGTTGCCTCTTGGGTGCTGGGCCACGTGTTAGATGCTGTGAAGGGACAAGCCAGTACAGTATAAGCCAGATTCTCTGCCTCTGCCCTCAAGGGAGGTATCATCAATGGAGGAAAATAGCACAGAACAAAACGAGTTTAGGAACCAGGTCTCAATAGGCCACAATTACAAACAGTTATTGCTGTGTTAAGAAAGAAAAAACTGGGAGGAATTATGGTTATATCAGGATGCTGGAGTTATGGTTTCTTTCCCCCTGTTTTTCTCTATTTTTAATTTTTTTCTGTGATGTGATTATAATTGCTTTTAAAATAATAATAAAAGATCCCCCTTTCCTCATACCTGACCCAGAAAAAGGAAACCCAACCTACAGTTCAACAACAGTAGAAGAGATTTTAGAAGGCAGTGCATATCTTATTGCCTTTAAAAAGCATGTGTGGAAGTCTTTAGGGAGAAGATGGCTCTAATGGGGGTCTTAAAGGCTTTGGCGAACTGGAGAAAGGGATTCTGCAGGGGAAGAATGGGGAGAGTAGATCAGAGGGAGGAGAGGGCTACAGGTGGCAGGGCTGACTAGCGGGGCTGGGTATGAGGGACAGGGAAAGGGGTAGCAGGGCAGCAGGAGAGCAGACCCTGATCATGGGCTGCCCAGACAGCAGAGGCATGTTCCCTGTCTGGTGGGGAGCCCAGCACGGACAGATCAGGTGCTCGCAAGGCTAAGAGCCCTGGGAGAGGCTATGCCTTCCTCCTGAAGGGGCAGCAGGGTGTCAGTCAGCCAAGAGGCCTCACTGTTACATGGTCATGTAACTCAGCTCTGGGAAAGGTATATGTCTTTCCTGTTTGAGTTATGTGTTTTTGTGGCTTTAAAAAAGTCTTTTTTTTGTTTGATTCAAACTTTATTTATATTGTTGATATAGAAATCAATTCCAAAGGAGCGTGTGGACATGCAGATTTGGTTCTGTTCATACTGGCAGGCCCACCTCCTGATAAGCATATTGCACCAGCATGTTTGTGCAAGTTAAGTTTTGGAGCCTCAGTTACTCTCCACTGTACAGTGAGGGTAACACCAGCCCCTGGTAGTAGGGAACCTACTATCTGTTCTTTAGAGCGTAAATCCAGCAGAGTGAAACTTCATGTAAACGTTGAATACATCTGCTAGCCTGTGTTAAATTAAAATCATGGATTGCTGTTTAACTTTCGGTGTATGTTTTAGCTCAAGTAGATCATAAGACCTGCAGGCAGATGGCACTTTATGCACCTCTGCATGCCCTGCAGATCCTGGCACCATGCCTTACCTGAAAGTGGTGCTCATTGGATTGAAAAGAATTCAGATGACTTCTTTTACCTGTGTCATGACCCTTCAAAAACTTGCCATACTGCAGCAGTATAATTAGGGTTATGGGATATGGCCCACATGATTAGAGAGGGGTATTACTGATAGCCACAAAGGCTTATTGAGAAATGCAGTTCTGCTTCTGCATTATGTAATTGGCTATATGAGTCTCTTGAAATCAAACAGCTTTGTTATATTAAAGTCTTTTGCTATTGATGAGGCAGCAGAAAACTTTAGGCTTTTAAAGATTTTTTTTTTTTTAATGTGGTATATCAGGTCTTGAGGCGGCTCTGTGTCTTTGTGAGCATTTAAGGGGCAGGTTAGAGACATCAGCTAGTGAACTGTCAGGTAATGTAGCTGCCCAATGATGAATGTGACTGCTTCATGTCAGTTCCATGCGTGGTCTTCTCTGATGTCAGGAATCTAAAAATTGGTTTTTTATGTCCTAGATGAAGAAGTGGAGGATATGTACCTTGTGGATTTCACACAGAAGATCATTGACAAACACAAAGAAATGGAAGTGATTGGTGCCAATAGAGATTGCAGAAAGGCAGGAGGAAGAGAAGATGAAGAAGAAACCCTTTCTGAAAAAGAGATCCCTCCTCCCCAGGACCCTGGGGAAGACTGGTTGGTGATATTATGCCACTTGGTCATGTTAACATTGTCGTACTTGTGTTTACTTTTTGAGAGTCATATTTGGTTGTTATCAAACCATTTCTCTCTATTCTTAGTTGGTTTTCTTTCTTTAGAGACTCCACTTTAAGTAGGATTGGATTTGTAGATGTAGAAGCAGTAGCTTCAATAAAGAAATAATTACAAATAGACTGACGTCCTGCCATGTGCCAGGCACTGTGCCTGGTGTGGAGGCATTGATATGCCTGTTTCATTGATGTGAAAGAGTTGCTAAGGCAGAAGGGTGTTCCTTCCCATGTCCTTATTCAGGCATCATGGAGAGTCATCGCATAGTGTGATCTCTGTTTCCAGTGAAAAGAGGCTGGCAGAGCTGATGCAGTGAGCCTTACTCCGGCTGTGACATTTTGTGGCAGTGTGGCAGGAATCATGGACCGGGATCTGGACAGCACTGGCTCCACCATTCACTGCTGATGTGGTGAAGCTACCCTCTCTAAGCTTCAGTTTCCTCGTGTAGAACAGGGACGGTGATGCCTAGTCCGTGAATGATGGGGAAACGAAACCAGTCTTTTCTTTACAAAGAGACCAGAATGAAAATTCCATTATGATTTTTTGTACCTAAGATGTGGTTTTAGAAACTTGTTCAAGAGTACTTGAAATTGCATGAAGAGGCACTGATGCTGTGTCCTGGGAGTAACCCTGCCTGCTCCCCTCTTGCTGGTGCGGAGCTCCCCGCTCTTCTGCTTCAAGGCTCAAAAGTCCTCCTCGTGGGGGTGTCTGTTAGGAACTACTTAGGATTGTTGGCAGCACTTGTTGGCGTTTTGTCAGCTGTTGCCCTTGTGGGCAGGAGTCGTTATGAGTGAAGAGAGCAGTCTCCACTGTGCGAGAACGCAGAGAACTTGCCTCTTCATGCTGTGGAGGGGTCTTCTTACCTGCCTTCTAAAACACTTATATTTGGGATGGGACAAGTGGCCGCATGCTTGCTATAGCAACCAGAAGAGGAGTGTGTGGGATGCCATCCCTTCCGTCATGCTTCTCTTCATCATTTCTGCGCTAAGTGGTTCCTCCCTCATGTGAACTCTGGTAGCACTTAAATATACTTCCTGCTCCTTTGAGTCTTACCTTTTATTTATATTGACACTTAACTGGCCTCATTACCAGAAAAAGATTGAGGCAGACTTCTGGTACTTTTTATACCCTGCCTGCTCTTGTTAGGAGTGTTTCATGGGCGTGTGCCCTAGAGTGCTGTGGAGGGGGCACGACTCTGAGCCCTCCTGTGTCCCCCTCGTACCTGGGGTAGTTGATTCCCTGAGAGCCTGCACAGTGCTTACTGATCACATGGGGCCGTTGTTGGCTGCGTTCTGCCACTTCTTTTTGATGGGATCTGTATGTTTTGGAGCCCTTCTCCAGAGACAGAATAGCCTATGATTGCTTTTCACAGCAGAAATCTCATCTCCTTTGAAAGGTTTAATGTCTTTTTTTTTTTCCCCTCTTATTAATGCCTGTATGATTACAACCAATTTGTTACTGATTTGAAGAGTTTGGAGGGCAATTAAAGGTGTCACATGCCACCATATGGTGAAGGAAGATGCACTGCAAGCATTTCTGACACTTTTTTTGTTTTTAAATTAGGTTCCAGAATTGTAACTGCTTGTAAAACCCTTTTGGAGTTAAGTTCCAGGTGGTGGAAAATCTTTCCACAAAAATACTGTAAATAATTACTCAGACCATCTGGCTAGATGGTTTTCGTTCTCCATTCATTGAAGAAAAAAAGTAAAAGAAAAGGGAGAAAGAAACTGCTTTCTGCCATTGGAGGTTTTGTTTCATGTGGTCTTCAGCTTTAGTACTATAGCTGTGGATTCCCAAACATTGAGGTTTTAAATCATGGGCTGACAGTTGGAATCGGCATGTGTGAGAGGAAAGAAAACACTAACAAAAGCCAAGCCACATGTACGGGAATCTGACCTTGAGTTGGTCCAGCAGCAGTGCTGGCCCTTCTGTGCATTCAGCCTCCTTCCGAAGGCTGTGTGGGAGTCCCTGCCTGTGATTTAAAAAATTAAAAATCTTTTGCATCATAATATAAATGAAATTTATCCATGAAAACCTGCCCTTATTTCCTGTTGTGGGAGTCAGAGTATTTCACTGACCATGCTGGCTGCCTGGCCCTCCTGCTTAGTACCTGGACAAAGGTACTTTGGGCCAAATTAGAAAAGAGGAACAAGGGTGAAAGATAACAGACTGGCCTGCTGTTGAGGTGCTTTTGTGGTACAGAATGTGTGTTGCTTGGCCTCCTCCTAGTTAAAAAGAGTCTCCCAAAATACTTACATTAAGAAATTTCTGATTCATTGGGAAGAACTGTACGAATTAGAAGAAATAAAGGAAAGAACAAAAAGTCAAATTTGGGACGATTGTGAGGAAGTGAGCAAGTTGAGAATCTGGTGCTGAGCAAAGTTATTATGATGCTGATAAAATATTTGGAATTGTTTAAACCAGATTAAAGTAAGTTCTGAGATGCTGCAGCAACGGTCTAGGTGGAGCACTTATCTTTGAGATCAGAGATGTACATGATCCATCATTTTCTACACTTGCTAAAACTAAGATTTAATAAAGGGCTTAACGAACTTACTGTGTGTCAGCTCTTAACTTTGAAAAGCATGTTCTTACCAATGGTAGTGGTCTCTCAGGTTGACAGTTTGTCTTGGTGATGGGCCTATATTAACTTTTTACTGTGCACCAGCTCCCTAACTTAGGGAACCATATGTTGTGTACAGTTTTTCACGTCTTCTCACTTTTATTTCAGGGTGGATTATGTGGATTCTTTAGGGCGATCCCGGCGATGTATGAGAAAGGATTTGCCAGATCTGCTGGAAATGGATAAGAATCTTCAGGGGAGACTGTAAGTGCATGATGTGCAAGGCTTTGCCCAGGTCTGACATGCGGACACCAGGATTGCTTTATGGGCGAGGCTGTTTGTAGTTAATTACCTTTGATGCTCTGATGTAAGAGTATGTTTTTAATGTATGAGAATGTTTATGGAAGCACTTTTTTGCGGTTAGCATACACATACACACAGAGTCCACACACAGGGAACAGCCCGCATGGTTGATCATCCACATTGTGTAGCTGCTAAAAGGGAGGAGTTAGAGCCTGCTTACCTGGAAGGATGTCTGCTTACAGAGTAACAAATAGAGAATGAGCCCAGGCCAAACTAACAAACAAACCACTGCGGAGAAAGTGTTTAAGAATATACACTTGGTTATCCCACAGCAAGTGGGGGCAAGGGAGGTAATTGGCTTAACTTCTTCTTTATATACTTTTGCATTTTGAAATAAGGGCTTATGGCTAGAATTTTTTCTGTGGTGCCTAAGACACACCTAAGAGGTGACTTGCTAAAATATCCCAGGGAATAAAATTCTCCTCAGCCAAGGGCAGCCGTTGTGTGGAGAGTGTTGGGAGAAGCTTCACCTTGTCTGCATCCTCCAGGTTCAGTTAGACATGGGCTTGGCACAGGGAAGGAAGTGCAGAAGCCCTGAGCCACCTGATGGGACACAAGGCCCTACACAGGAGACTGTCCACAGGTGGCCCCTTAGTTCTTCCTCCCTGCTTGGCCTGCCCCCTCTATTCAGCCCAAGACCACGGTGGGAAAGTCTGAGTGCTGAGGCAAGATTTCATTATGCTAATGTAACAAGTTGCCTGCTTTGATTAAAGAAAGGTGAGAATAGTTTTTGCAGTTTCCCAGTGCTATTATGGGTCAGAACCCTCTGTAAGAAACTGTCTTCTTCACAACTGGAGTTGCTCGCCCATGATCACACTACCTGAACTGAAGCATTGCTGTGTCACAGCTGTTATCTAAGATGCTTTTGCTCTGTTCTTCTAGTTTTGTTAGTCCTGCAAATGAAAAAACCTTATTATCTGAAGATATGAGAAAAGAACTCCAGCGCCAGCAATGGGAGGAAGAAGAGAGGGAGGCCCTGAGAAGGCCAATGGGGCCTGTACATTATGAAGACATTCGTGAAAATGGTATAGTCATCCAGCAGCTTTTTAAATCATTTTTTAAAAATCTTGAACAAATGGCAAGCATAAAAGGAAGTATTCATAAAGCAGCAGCTCTTAGTATAAATAAAAGATTCTGCTTTTGGAATTGAAAGGAGAATCTTTTATTTTGTTCATTTCATAGCCTAAAAAAATACTCATATTGGGAGTGTCTTCCTAACAGAGGGTCTGTTAATCCTAGTTTGCTCCCCAGGAGAAGTGGAGACAACCTTTGACTAAAAAATTAGTGAATATTTGTTACATTTATCACCTGGCAAACAAAATGAAGACAACTTCTTACTAGTGTTTTAGCTGCTTGTTTAAAAAAAAAAGTGGGAGACATCACTGTGTTCCTTTTTGCTTTGGCAGGAATTTGGTCTGAATCTAATTCACTGATAAGGGAAATCTAATCTTTTGGATAATTTTGACTTATTTCAGAGGCCAGGCAACTCGGTGTTGGGTACTTTGCCTTTGCCCGAGATAAAGAGTTGAGAAACAAGCAGATGAAGACTTTAGAAATGCTGCGTGAACAGGTACAAATTAAACTTAGTTGATGGTAAGGATTTGAGCATTTGGGTTTCTTGTTGGACCATACTGTAAAAATATCTGGTAAATTAATTAGAAATTTACATTGCTATTCATACATGCAATTATAGGTTTCATAAAGGTAATTGCCATTTTGGTGTTTCAGACTTCAAGATTATAGTTGTTCAGAAGTCACCTGTATAACTTTGATGTTTCAAATTTGGTTTCAAATATGGCACTATTGGAGCAGCCTGGCTGAGAAAATAGAAAGTTATTAGAGGGGGATTAAGGATAGAACAGAATTGGTTGGTTTTCTTGAATGTTAAGCCTTCCAGGATGCTCTTTGAACTCTTACTAAACTTCAGAAAAAATCAGAGGGCTTCTGTGAGAAGACTTAACTGCTCTTCATGTTGAAGATCTCAAGGATGGCTTCTTAGAGGTGGCATGAAAATCAATTAGTCTATGTTTAGAATAAAATTAATTATTTCATCCTTTTCAACAGAAATATTATGAATAGGGCTAATAATTTTCTAACTTTCTTTTCTGTTCAGACAACAGATCAGAGAACAAAACGAGAAAACATAAAGGAAAAGAGAAAGGCTATGTTAGAAGCAAGACTTGCCAAACTTCGACAGAAAAAGATGAAAAAATCAAAAGAAGATGGAGCAGAGGAAGAAAATAGAGGTATATCGAGGCTTGTGTTTCTAAACCTCAAAAGGAAAAATTTTAGTTCCACTGATGTCTCAGTGATAGGACTGGCAGTGTGGAAATCAGCCATCTAATTTTATTCTCTAAGCAAGCAGTGTACCTTGGAGGTACTGCCAGGAACAGTTTTTATAATCAAAGTGGCCTGGAATTACACTCTAAAGAAAGTTTTAGGCTGTACACGAGGGTATTAACAGTACATTGTGTAGCTTCATAGAAGATAATAACAGATTAAGGGTAAAATACTTAAGTAAAATATTTAAAAGGTATATAATATAAAATTTGGTTGTGCGTGTCCATGTTTTAGGCCTGTTTTCCCCTGCTATGCCTGCAGTTTTTGTTGGTTATTATAAATTAATGTATTTTAAAGAAGACATGCATTCAGAAAGTCAGATAATAAAATAATTTACAAATATGGGTATAGACAGTTTACCAAGGGACTGGTAAGACGCTTAGGAACACTGTTAAGTACTGCAGTCAGACTTACTGTGTGAGGTATGCTAGTCTAGGCTACACTGCCCTGACAGAGAGACTGCATAGACTGGCTCAAACCAGGTGGATGTCTGCTTCTCTAGTTTAACACCTCAGAGATGGTGGGTGTCCAGGGCAGGTAGTATCTCTGCCCCGGATGGTCACCTATTCTCTGGCTTCCTCCTGTCTTACTGCTTCTGCCATTCCCTAGAGGCTTGCTCTTACCTGCAGGCACTAGCTTCCCAGCACCTGTTCATGATTTAGCCTTGGGGAAGAAGGGGCAGGGAACCCGCTTCCTGTCTAGAAATGTGAGTCAGGATCACACACAACCTACACATTTACATCCCAATGTGGGCCACCCCCAGCTGCAGGACCACCTAACTCTGGCAAAGTGTCACATACCCAGCTGAATCTGGGGGTCACTCTAGTCCCAAAAGGAAGAAGGAGGTGTGGGTGTAAGGCACGCATAGAGGCTTCTCCAGCTCTCACAGAAGCCTGTGCTGAGCCATGGGCCATTTTCTAATTCTGAACACACTTCATTTTAGCTTTGAAAGGAGATCAGAATGTTTAGGAATTGGAAAATAGTGTGTTTAGTTTTGTATAAATGCTGTCTCCCTGTGACATGTTAAACTCTGTGTATTGTTTCTCTGTTTTTTGCTCTTCTTCTGAATATCTGTCATTTCCACAAGATGTAAAGTACCACCAGTGTTTTTTTTAAATCTGTTTTCTTTTAAAATGTGACCAAAATTGAACAGCCTGCAGCCTGTCACCAGGCTCCAGCTCTTCGTCTCTCTGGGTCCCCTTGCTTTGTCTGAGACACTTACTTTAGTTGAGTAATTGGGGGGTTTCTGATCCTTCGATCGTTTGTCAGGGGACATGGCGTAGCATAGTGGCAAACAGACTTTGAAATCCATCCAACCCTGGCTTGAATCTGGCTCTTGTCACTGTCTACCTGTGTAGCATTTCTGATGTTAATTTTCCTTATCTATAAAATGGAGATAAAATGGGAATACCAATCCTGACTTTATGAGGGTTATTACAGAGTTAAGTGAAACTATTGTATACAAAGTACTTATTAGCCCACTGCCTGGCACATGATAGGTGTTCAGTAAATACTGGTTATTGCCTGTACTCTCAAGATGAGCATGTTCTATTTAATTTTTTTAAAGTAGTTTTAAGCTTTATTATAATGAAGTCTTATTCCCTTGCCAAAAATAGATGGAGATGTTATTGGGCCTTTGCCACCAGAACCAGAAGTCTCGCCAGTTCCTCATACAGCTGTCCAAAGTAGCAAAGTAGAAGTCATCGTTCAGGAGAGAAAGGATACTAGGCCTGGGGTGCCGCACGTCCGGGAGTGGGACAGAGGAAAAGGTAACGGGGTCTCTTTTCCTGAAGAGAGTGTGATTCTGGTGTCTTAGCGGTCCTTGGAAGCTTAAGGAATTCTCCAGATCCTTGAACTTGTTTCTTCTCAATACCCAGGAGCACTAGAAAGTGTGATTATAAAAGACCAGGGTTTGCAAGGCATCATGCCTAAAGGATGAGGTTTTTTTTAAAAAGCACCTAGGGGAAGGTTTCTGAAATTCCTGCTGCCCCTCATGTGGTTTTATAGCTGTGGGATGCTGTTTCTCAGGAACCGTTTTTTAAAATCTTATGTGTTTTTAGCAGTCTCTTTTATGTTCAGTTGGAAACAGTCTGCACACCAGTATATTAACTTGGATTCACATATGGTTCCACTGGGTTATGCAAAATTGTCTGTAACTTTTTTTCTGTAAATACACCATGGTGCCTAAAGCAGCCTTTCTTTGGGAGAAGATTCTGGTTTATCCCTTTTTGAAAAAGATCATTTCGGTGGTACATTAGCTTGAATTGTTGGGTCTGATGAGATCCACAACTAAAATAAAAGACATGCAGATGAGTGAGTGCCTTTGTTTAGTGCCACTGTTAGAAATAGAGGTGAAATACCAAGATAGATCTGGACAGGTGCCTTTTGTGTCTTCTAAAACTCAATAAAGGACAAAACTTGTGTTTTGCTGTGAAATACCTATAACATTTCAACCAAATGACTTAAGTGCTTGATTTTTCTATATTTGTCTCTCACGTGTAATTTTAGTGCTCTTTTGGCGTTGCCTCCAGAGCCTGCCAGCCTCCTTTCACCACAGAACCTTCCTTGAACTTTTCTCCACATGGAAGTTCTCACTCCTTTTTCTTAGCCTGGTTCCTTATACTTTTGTAGGCATTGCATATACCTTGTTTTATAGTTTTGTTATTACTGTCCTTGTTTTCCAGGGAATTTAAGGTGGCTTTTAAGAAATATATACAATCATTAAAAAGTAATATCAGTAAACATTCAAATGATTCAATAATCAATTCTAATAATCCTCTTTCTTATTTTTACTAGACTTTTCCTTTGGGTACTGGTCGAAGAGGCAATCAGATCTCCGGGCTGAGAGAGACCCTGAGTTTGCCCCACCATCGAATTACTTTGTGGCCCAAAAGAGAGCTGCTTCTCTGAGTAGCCAGGCATGGAACAGACCTGCACCTGCACAGAGTGACCCAGGGCAACACTTTGGCCAGAGCCATGACCCTGGCTCTTCACATACATCATCTACTCCTGCTCACAGCGGCCCACCACAAGCCCAGACGGTCACTTTTGAAACTCTGGATGATATGATATCATATTATAAACAAGTAACATGAACTTAAAAACACTGTAACTTGGGTCTGTACTGTTAATGGTGCCTACTTCTCCCAGAGCAGAGAAAATAACTTAACTTTAGGGACTGAGTTGTAACTTTCTCTTCCTGTCCTTTCCCTGAAGACCCAACTTCAGGCTGCATTTGTCAGCGGGGAAGAAAGTGAATGGTACTGTGAGAACTCTGGCCACTTGGCTGTTCAGTTCATTCTAATTGATACAGAGACACCAACTCATCTGGATTTACATGCGAGCTGAGATAGAGTAGACATATTCTGTAATATTTGATTCTAAGAAGTTTGTAATCCTGTCTGCTTCATACCCACTCCCATGACTTACTCAGATTTAAGGGCTCCGCTCCTTTCCTTTTGCTAATTCTAGCTTGCAGATGTCTTTGTTCCAAGCATTCAGCTTCCAGGTCAGTTGATGGAGCATCTATCAGGAGGAATTTTGGCCTGTCAGATGGTGGCACATGAGGGGACACTGGGAGGCAAAGTGATCTAGTCTCCAGGAGGACCCTGACGCTGGTGGAGAATTAAGCATATCATTTGAAATGATCAGGAAGACCAGGGAGGACTTCACAGTCCAGTAAGGTAGACATTGACGTCACTTGCTCTTACTCTCACCCCTTCTTGAGTGGCGATGATCACACCCACACATAGTGGGCAGTAAGTGTATATTGAGTGACGGGCACATGTGGAGGCTGCTGGGCCTGGTCAGAGCACGAGAAAGCTTACTACAGAGCTCCTTCGCCATCAGGGTTAGTTTTTCAGCTCCACCTGCCTTCGTGGTGCTGCCGCTCTAGGCCCTCATCTCTCTCGGGAGCCAAGTCCCCTTAGCTTGGGTGGGATGGACTTGGGCTGGAGTATGGGGGCAGCGAGGTGCCATTATCTTTACCAACGATGCGTGGGTGAGCAGGCTTCCAGAAGGACTTCCTATGCCTTGGTACCGTCCCTGTCCTCTACCTTCTACACCTCAGTGTCCTCTTCACAGCTGCAGACGAGGAGTAGAAGTTGGCAACCAGGCCCTGTTACGACCACCTCCCAGGCCATTGAATCCCTGTAAGAAGGTGCTAGAGCAGGTCCTGCAGGAGCCCAAGGTCTCTGATCGCACAGTGCGGCGGTGTTGATGGGAGCGCCCCTATTCTCATTACGGATTGTAAGCTGGAGCACAGAGAGGGTCAGCAGCTCGTCAGGTGGTGTCTTAAGTGGCAGACTGTTTAGGTGCATGTTTGCACCAAACTCGTGCTTTCTCCAGCACCCTCTGCTCTCAGTCTTTTGCCGCGGTATTAGGCAAAAATCCCAAATCCTTGCCAACTTAACCTCTAAAGTCCCAATCAAGGGCGGAGTTGCAAGACTCGTTAACAGTCAGTTTGTCAGCCTGGTCAGGCAAATACCTCTGCTAACAAAAATGTACAGGAAAACCAACTGACCCAGCTGCCTTTTTTGCAGTGATTGACAGGCTCATCCTAAAATTCATGTGAAATTACAAGGGACCCTGAATATCCAAAACAATTTTGAAAAAGAACAAAGTTGGGGGACCCACTTCCTGATTGTAAGACTTATTACAAACCTACAGGGATCAAAACAGTGTGGTACTGACATATTGATAAATCAAAGAGAATTGAGAGTCCAGAAATAAACCCATACATCTATGGTCACTTGATTTTTTTGACAGTGGGTGCCAAGACCAGGGAAAGAATAGTCTTCAGCAGATGGCTCTGGGACAGCTGACTCTCCACGTGCAAAAGAATGGACTTGGACCCATACCACACACCACTTGCAAAACCACCTCAAAATGGACCAAAGGCTTAAAATGTAAAACTTTTTAAAACCAACTGAAACAGCTTGTAGGACAAAAGAAGAGGAGACACACAGAAAAACTGGAATACTAAAAGGAAAAAACAGACTTATTAGATATCCTACAATCATAAGGAAAAATAGAAGAAAAGAAGGTAAATTATAGGTAAATATGAGAAAGATGGGAAGAGGGTGTATTTATAAGGTAGAGCAGAAGGACTCGAGGCAGATTGTAGAGAGGGACAGGGAGACTAGTCAAGCAGCAATGAGTCTGTGAGTATGGGAGGCAGTGGTCACGGAAGGGGCCCCCAGATAACCTTTTGTCCTTGCCCAGGGCGCCCATGATGGATGGCAGAGCAGTCCATGCACATTGGCTTATGGTCACTGTGAACTAATAAGTGTAAGTTGAACTTTATTTAGGATTTCAGAGACTGTATAAGTCTCTTTCTAATCCCCCTTTAACAGTGTATGTTTAGTTGAGTGTTTTGTGAGTCCAGTTGTTATATCCTCTTCCATTTCAGACCCAGAGTCCGTCAGCATTGACGCCATTCCAGTTGTACCATTTTTTGTGGGCCTGTTTTGTAGGAGTGTGTCCAGTAGATGGCACCGGAATTCTTAAGACTGCAGACCTGTGCTCTGAAATAGCACTGCCCAGTAGAAATAGGGTGTATGCATGTGTGTCAGTTTCAGTTTTCTAGGAACTGAATTTAAAAAGTGAATTAATTTTGAGTTATACAATCATCCCTTTATATCTTCAGGGGATTGGTGCCAGGACCTGCTGTGGAAACCAAAATCCGTGGTTGCTCAAGTTCCACAGTCGGCCCTGTGCCTGCACTTCTGTATCTGCAGATTCAACCAACCGTGGATCCTGTAGTGCTGTAGTGTTATTGAAAGATCCGCACATAAGTGGACCCTCGCAGTTCAAACCCATGTTGTTCAAGGGTCGATTCTATTTAATCCAATATATCCAAAATATTTCAGCATTTAATCAACATGCAAAGATTTAATGGGATATTTTGTATTTCTTTTCACACCAAATGTTTAAAATCCACTGTGTATCCACTTACAGCACATCTTAATTCAGATGCTAAATTTTCATCAGGAATACTGGATCTGTATTCAGATTTCATAAAATATGCATTTGAAAAAGTAGATTCACATACCCAAGTTGGTCCAAACATACTTAAAACATTTAAGAGTTTGCCAATAACTGAATTGATTATCAAGTTTTACATTTAATAAAATTAAAATGTAGTTCCTTAGTCATACTATACCACATTTCAGATGCTCAAAAGACACATGTCTAGTGCTACTGAATGCACAGCACAACTCTAATTAAATGATCTGTTTTTACATGTTTTGTGGTCTGACTATACATAACTCTCCTGTTAGAAACTAAAGGATTGGCGAACACATCCCTTCCAGGCATACATTAAGCATTCACGCTAGTCCTATGGTTGTGTTCGACTTGGGAGCCAGCAGTGCTGAAATCTGTCAGAAAACATGACCACACCTCATTCATGTCATACAGCTAATAAGCGAAATGTTTTGGATCAGAAATTGCTTTGAATTATTTGCTTTCATTGTAATCTTTTCTCCAGGCCTTTGTGTGTTTTGATACAGTTCGTTTGAATTGGCTAAATAAATCATTTTGTTTGCTTGCAAAATTCCCAAAGGAGAAACTTTAAATCCATATACATGAGATTCCTGCTATGTTTAGCTGTGCATTTGCCAAAGACTTGTGGGGTAATCTATTTTCTCTTAAAGCCATAGTGCAGCCTCGGAGGTGGCTATCACCTGACCTTGTTGTGACACAAAGATGAGGCAGTAGAATTTAGAATTTGGAATGAACGTGGGTACTGGTCATTACAGTTAATACAACACAGAGTAGCCACGCCATTATGTGTTTAATTTCTTTTCAGCCAGTAAATTGAACTAAGTCAGTTATATGGCAAGCAGTTCCTGTAAAAATCTATATGGCTAAGGTAAGTGGTGATAATTGAGAAGAATTGCTGAAAACCGTGAGAGAAAATGAAACTTCCCTGGTCCTGGCACCTGCCCTGCTGGCTGGTTGGTGGTGAGGCGTTTGCTGGTGTGGGCCCAGACATTAGCTTCATGTTCAGAGCATGTGTGTGGCGTGGGGCGGAGTGGGAGAACGGTGGGACCGTGTAGATCGTTGTCTAGGAAGACGGGAAAGCCAGAAGAATCAGATGAAACGGTGTTTTAGTGAAACCTGTCACCCAGGTCCAGGATTGATCTTCCGTTACAGTTTCTCAGTAAATTCCAGCTTTTTGTATAACCGTGCTCAGTAAATGTACATCTGCTCAGTGAGGGGAGTGGTCACAGATATTGTTTTCTACCCTCCATTTAAACAGCATCTTCCCCACTGCATTTCTAACTGCCACATTCTCTCCAGCTCTAAGCTTACCTGCTAGGGGGCGGTTTTGCCTGGTTGTAAACCTTTCCCTGGGGTACAGTGTGTTCTGTTTCTCTTTGGTCATTATCAACAAGTAAGCTTCCCTGAGCTTGGACACGGTGTAGCCCTAGACCTCTCACTCCCCACACCAGTCCTCTCTGCACAGACAGTCCCGGTTGTTCAGGGTTGATATGGAAACCAGGAAACACAAGAATGGGCCTTGCTCCCAGCCCAGGTCTCCCAGGTCACAAGCCTGTCTGAGAACATGCTGCTATCTTTGCAGGGACTCTTGTTTATTGTCTTCTTTCCCAGAGTGTCATCTTTACCTTAAAACAGAAAGACTTTGTATCTCTGCTTCCAGTTACGATTAACAGGTGTTTATGGAAAGAGTAGTCAATGCAGACCTACCATTTGTGTGTGTTTTTTTTTAATTTAACATTATTTCTCAAAACTGAAGTCAGTTATTTTTTTGCTGCGTAATAGTTCAAATTATGCTGCATCGTCGTTAAAAACTTCCTCAGTTGTTGGCTGGCTGTGTTACTTCACTATTGGGAATGAATTGACCATAAGCATCTTTTTTGGGGGGTTAACCACATTTGTACAACTACCTTCCCTCCTCCTTTTAAAACCATTCCCTTAGGCATTACTTTCAGAACTAAAACCACTGGGTCAAAGGGTTGATCCTTTTTATGTCTCTGGATGGGTCTAGCCGGGAGACTCATCCTAATGGCCCTTTGGTGCCACAGGAGATCCCCCTGGTGGAGAATGCAGGTGGTTTGCAAGTGAATTCCACTCCAGGACGAGCCGTGGCTGAGGTTCCAGTCTCGAGAGTAAACCTTGCCTGGCAGCAGGCAGTTAAGCTTGATCGTATGCGCGTGGCCCCCACTCTGCTTCCTTTCAGATCCACTTCTCTCCATAGTTCAGCCCTCCTTCCACTCATCTGCTAGAGAATTCAAGCGTCTGTCCAGAACTATCTTGGTATATCGAATGGAGAGGACAGCGTGGATTAATTTTCCTAATTCCATGTCTACCTCTTTCGTGCATGGGGTGCGGGGTAATTCTCTTGCCTGTCCCGGCCTGAAGCTGCGCTTACTCACGGATGGCAGTCACAGTTGCATCTGGACTGCTCACTGTCCTTATGAAAAACGTTCTGATTAAAACCAGAGAGAGCCAGGAACTAGAGAAAATAGCAGAGGAAGTCAGGGCCAGATTACTTGAGGGAGTTAGTTTTAATTTTGTTTTTAAATATACAGCTGCATACAACTTCTACCCAAAAATGTATTCTTGAATAAGTGCCACTATGAGAAGGAATTATGCTCTTTTCTCTTTTTTTCAAATCCATGCCTGCATTATCCCTCAGCTTCCTTCTTGGTTGAGTGCCCTTGGTTTTCCCAAAGCCTGACTTTCCCACTTTTCATCCTTGTTCTGCTTGCACCCTCTGTGTACCCCTGGGAGTTTGCTGGGTCTGCGCCTTCTGAAGTACTTTTCAGGTGTAAGGACTAGAAATTGCTTTTTCACTGTAGGCAGAACTCGGGGTGCTGTGGGTACAGCTCTGCTTCTTGGCTAATCCCACCGCCGTTGTGTGCCCTCACACTCCTTCCCACCGTACTGCTGGGCCCTGGGAGGAGTGCTCTGCAGTACAGATGCCGCCTCTGCTTGCAGTCCTGTGGTTTCCCATCATCTGCAAGATGAAGTCCAGGTTCAGCAGTTTAGGCTAGCTCTTCTCAGCAGGCTGCAGGGCACCGCCCCCCCCCCCAATCCCCCCACCCAACCTGTAGCATCCTCCTGTTAATTGCAGTTCCCCAAACTTTCCAGGCTGTTTAGAGCCTCCAGCCTGAGTAAGTGTTGTTCCCATCACCTGGTGTACTCTTGTCCTTGTTCACCTGTCAGCTTCTACTTCTGGACCAGTTTCTGTCATTTCTAATTATCTTTTTCTGCTTAACGTTCTTTGAGCATTTAACTCTGCTAGGCTTTGTGGCAACCCTTAACACACATGACCTCATTTAATCCTCACAGTCCTGGGAGGCAGGGTCTAATGTCCTCAAGTGCCAGGCTCAAGGTCACATGGCCTGAGCTTTTAGCTGCCGGGTGACACTGCCTTTTCTGGGTTTCCCTTTTGCCTGACAGAGAGCCGTCTGACTTGTCATGGTAGCCTGTGTGTGTGCGCCCCTCCCCTCATCTTTGTCCTGCCCCTAGCCTGGGACGGAGGAGACAGGCAGCAAAACTTTGAAGATGTTGAAATGAAGATGGTCATTTTTCATATCCTTTATAAATTTCTTCCATGCTGTTTTCATTTCTTTGTGGGAATTGTTAATGGTAACTTTTATAGCCGTCTACGTGGGTCTCTTGGGCTATTTGTTGGACTTTGATGCCATAAATACTTCTCACTTTCTGGCATGTGGCAGCTTACTTGGTGTCTTACTTAGTGTCATGGAGGCTGTAAAAGGGGGAGAAGACTTGGTGCCTGCCCTCCATTTGCAGAGACCACATGGGATGCAACTAGCAATTAAAGACAATACATTTGAGTACTTGTACTGAGTATATGATTATATAACATGCAAATTCTTTTTTTTTTTTTTTTGGCACATGGGCTTAGTTGCTCCGCGGCATGTGGGATCTTCCTGGAGCTGGGATCGAGCCCGTGACCTCTGCATTGGCAGGCGGACTCTTAACCACTGCGCCACCTAGGAAGCCCTAACATGCAAATTCTTTGGCATGGCATTACAAGACCCTTCATGATCTGATTCTAGACACTTTTCCAGCTTTGTCTGCTACTTTACCATAGAGCCCCAAGGCCCTAACCATACTGTTGTGTTTTGTGGTTCCATGAACCTGCCATGCTTTAAATGTCTCTGTTCCTTTGTACATACTCTTCCTTTTACCAAGAATGCCTTCTCCTTCTTACCTGCCTGGCAACTTCTTACTCATCTTCTATGACAGTCTTCAGTGCAGCTTCCTTTAGACTTTTGTCTTTGGGTTTTCATGGCCTTTGTACATTTTTTTTTTCTGGCAGTGTGACCCTTATATCAGTTTTATAAGTCTTTTCTGCCTGTTGAATGTTGAGCTACTTACTTGAGGCCAAGGCCCATGTCTCAGTGATGGAAAAATGAACGAGTGACAGTGAAAATTAGATACATGGAAAGGATGGAGTGATGCTGTTCCTGCATGGCTGGTTGTCCATCAGGAATCACATTTGGGTGCAGGAGTGGAGATCTGAATAGAGGGGCTTAAACAGATTAGGGGTTCATTCTCTCATGTGAAACACATGTGGAAGCAGGTGGTTAAGTGCTGGTGTGGGGGTGCCACGATGTCAGCAGGAGTTCTCTTCCTCTGGTCGGCCACCTGTGATGCATGACTTCCCTCCTCAAGGTAACCTCATGGCTCCGGATGGCTGCCGGAGCTACAGCCGTCTCATCCATTCCAGACAAGAAGAAAAAGAAGGTCAGTGAGTAAAGAAAAAGTGTTCTTTCCATGCAGACAGAAGTCTTGAGAAGATATCCAGGATCCTACCCAACAGCTGCACCTGCATCTCAGAGGCCAGAACGGAGTCACATGGTCACCTCTAGCTGAATTTTGAAGAGATAAATATATGGTAACAAATAGAGGTTATTTGTGCATCTAATTTAAAATGACATTTCTTAAAAAAAAAAAAAAAACCCACAGGTTTTCAATCTGAAAAGACTTTTCTCCAAAGAAGATAAAAAAGTGGCCGTAAACACATGAAAAGATGTTTGACGTTGGAAGTACAAATCAAAACCACAGTGAGGTACCACTTCACACCCTCTAGGATGGCACTCGAATCAAAAAGACATAAGGAGTGTCGGCAAGCACGTGGAGAAATTTAAAGCTTCATACATTACTGGCTTTGTAAACAGAACTGTAGAATGGTGCAGCCACTTTGGAAACCAGCCTGGTAATTCCTGAAAATGTTAAACATTGAGTTACCATATAACCCAGCAATTCCATTCCTGGGCATCAGCCCAAGAGAATGAAAGCATCCATCCACACAAAAACTTGTACCTGAATGTTCCATTCATAATAGCCAAAAAGTGGGAACAACCAGAATGTCCAACAGATACTGAACGGATCAACAAATTGTGGTCTTTCCACATGAGATACGTGAGTGCAGTACTGACACATGCCGTAACACGGATGAACCTCAGAAACGTGACGGTAAGTGAAAGAAGCCAGTCACAAAAGACCAAATAGTGTATGATTCCATTTATATGCAGTGTCCAGAACACGCAGATCTATAGAGACAGACGGCAGATTAATGGTTGCTCCGGGGGGGAGGAGGAATGGAGAGTAAGTGCTAATGGGTTTTTTTGGGGGGTGATGAAAATGTTCTAAAATTAGATCGTGGTGATGGTTGCACAACTGTGACTATACTAAAAACCATTGTACACTGTAAAAAGGCTGAATTGTATGGTATGTGAATTATATCTCAATAAAGCTGTTTTAAAAACCAGCTTTTATCTGTTTGTAAGGCATATCTTCAAAATTAACCTCACAGGAAAGGAACTGGTGGGGCTGGGGTGGGAGTCCTCAAACCAGTTAACATTTCAAGGATTGTATTCATCTTCTCTTCATTTGAATCCTGGCTTTAAAACAGATCTGCCCTGCATGGTCAGGGTCAGATCCCTCTGGCTCATTGCCCAGATGACCAAGATTCTGAGAGTTCTCTTTGTTTTGTAGACTTATCATTTCAAAAACGAACCTATTTTTCTGAGTCTCCAAAGCTGAGGAATAGAGATGCCAGGAGGTCAGCAAATAGATGTAGAAAGCCACTTTATCTGCAAACCAGCAGGATGTCTGAAGGGTTTGCTCTATGGGACTCTTGTTCCTAGGAGATTTTGTTGCTGATGGATGGGCCGTTCCGTTGGAAGGCCGTGAGGAAGTCGGGTTGTGTTTGGAAAGGCCTCTATGCCAAGAGTCTGCAGGCAGGCAACTCCCAGCTAAGAGCTCCGTCTCTATGAGCCTCCGATTGCTTATCAGTGGAACTGGATAGATACTAGCCTTTCACAACTGGGCGGCTGCACTGTAAAGGCGAAGGGTGTGCACCAGGAGTGCAGTTCTGGAATGGAAAACTTGGGTGGCTCCAGAGGACACAGTTTGAAGAGTGAAAGAACAAGGATCGTCTGGCCGGGGAAGAGGGCCGTAACACGTGGACGTGGTGGGGAGTGGTTGTCAGGATGGAAGGTGGTAGAACTGATAATTAGAAGGCTGTGGTAGCAAGAGTTTTCAGAAGTTCTAGGTTTGATGAGATGTGGGACACAATATTACTCATGGGATTAAAAAAATTCATCCTCCATATTCTTTCCTGTCTGCCCTTGGACGTACGTGTTGAATCGACACCTATCCTTGCATTCAAGCCAGGAGCTTCCACATCACCTTCCCCTAGAGGGAACCAATGAAACACCTTTTTGTTTTGGCAGGTTTTTATCGAGAGACCACAAGCAGATCTTCCACCCTCATATCTCTGACTACAAAAGGTGTGATGGAACTTTTTCCCTTCCCCGTCCTTCCCCTTCCTCTAGCCCAGGGTCCGTTTGGGGAACCTACTCATCCCTAGGCCCCTCCCGAAGTGACTCACTCATGTGGTCTCTGACATGTCCCAGGGAAGGGATGTGGGGTGAGGGGGGCATCCCTTCACGGGGGAGAGTGACCAGTTATTTCTCTCTTCTCCTGCATAGGATGCGCTGGCTCAATGACCTGTAAGGGCCATTTCAGCACCTCCATTCCGTCTGTCCCCAAGGCCTCACCTTAGGTGAGAACGTTGGCTTTCATTCAGCTCTCAGGGTGTCTGCCTCCTTACCGCTGAAGATCCTTCTTCCCCGAGATGGCCAGTATTACCTAGCAGTAATGCATGCTCTAGGACCATGAATGACCCCAAGAGTAACCGAGACCTATACCAGCAGTACACCGCCACGGCCCCCAAGCTGCTGGCCCACATCTCCAGGCTGCTCACTGTCTGCCGGAACGCAGGCATTTCTGTACCCAAGGGCATCAGAAACATCTTTGAGTTCACCTGGGAGGAGCTGATCACCGACCCCATGGTCCCTACCCCATCTGATATCCTGGGCCTGGAGATCAGCATTGGAGCCCCACCCGTGGTGCTTATGGAGCCAGCCCCGGTGCAGGCCCCCGTCCAGAAGAAGCCACCGCCGCCAGCAGTGCCGCTGCCAATGCTGCCCACTTCCCCTGGGGTGGCCAAATTCTCCACGCACTCTCCCACCCATGGCCACCGGGGGGTGTCTAGCCAGGAGACCCTGCACAAGTTCCAGCGGCAGTCCATCCACCTGCTGACTGAGCTCCTTACCCTGAAGATGAAGGCCATGCTGGAGTCCGTGTCTGGTAAGTTGGCCAAGACTGGCTCACCAGGTCCTGGCTCATTTTTCTGGGTCCAGAAGGGTCTGGCCTGGGCACGTGTGTATGTGTCCACTGCACCCACCCCAGACAGGTCTACAAGGATGTGCTGTGAAAAGGTGGCAGCCGAGAGTCTGCTTTGCAACTCAACTCCTTCCCGAGACCACCCAAGAATCATCCTTTCACCCCTCTCCATTCTCCATTTTGTTCTCCCATCCCTCTAGCTTTGCTGAGCCTAGATTGAGAGGTTGGCCGTGAGAACAGCGTGAGGTCAGAGGTATTGAAGGGGGGAGTTTGTGGAAATGGTGCCGAGGTAGAGAGAGGCAGCACCCAGGAGGAGGGGGGCAAATCAGGAGGGCTGGTTGGTTGGTAACAAGGCAGCTGAGCAGAGCCAGAATCAGGAGAGTCGTGAGAACTGGGGTCTGTCCACAATGAGGGTGTCATCCCAAGATCAGGGACCCAGAGTCTCATCAGTGATGGAGCCTTGTGGATGCTATGTTGTTTTAAATACCAGTAGCATCAGTCCCCAGACCTATGAGTGGTAAGAGAGAAGGGTAAGAGGGCAGAGCGCAAAGTGACACCTGACAGGTCTTGGGAGCTTGAGGCCCTCTCATTAGGAGCCTCCTCACACTTACTCACCCTAGGAATAGACCTTCACTCCTCTGTTACTTCCTGGGCTGTTTACGGAAGTCCTTTCCTAGAAGCATTAGCCCCGTGCTGGAGGAAAATGAATAGTTGCCTCTGATGATTCCTTTAGTAGGTGCCAATCCCCTGGACATTACAAGGCGCTTTGTGGAGGCCAGCCAGCTTCTCCACCTCAGTGCCAAGGAGATGGCTTTCGACTACCTGATCGGCACCATCGGGAAAAGTGGTTGCAGTGTTGGACAGATCGGGAGAGGTGGGTACCTGAGCTTCAGCTCTTAGGTTAAAGGTCAAGCCAAATGATACCAACAAGAGTGCAATGGAAAGGTCAAGTCCCCAGCTTAAATGTTTAACATTTCCAAGAGTTGAGGTGGATGTGAAGTAGCAGAGATTCTCAAACACTGCCGGTAAGTATATATACATCAATAGTACAGTTCCTATGGAGAACAGTTTGGTGATGTCTGTGAGGTGGGAGATGCTCTAGCATCTTACAATCCAGTAGTTTCTCTGCTGAGTCATTCCTTAGAGCTGTGCTTCTCAAACTGCAGTGAAGGACCACTTTGTAAAATTTGCAGTCTCTTGTGGATCACCCCTTTTAAAAATATGGTAATGTCCCAACAACATCAGATTGCTACAGTCTTTTTTTTTTTTTTTTGCATTTTAAAAAAGTTTGTTTACTTAACGATTTCCAGTTTTATATCCACGTATTTTCCCTTATTTATTTATTTTATTTTTTTTAAGAACTTTTATTGAGATACAGTTAACATGCAATAAACTGCATGTATCAGATTGCTACATAGTCTTCTGAATGTTTATTCTCAGTTTTTGTACTCACCTGATCATGGCCTGGTGTGGATTCGTACCAGTCCACAGGCCACGCTTGAGAGTTGCACTGCCCTAGACAAACTCACACACACGTGCAAGAAGTTATACCAGCATGTTTACTGCAGAATTGTTTGGGGTGGAAAAAAAAATGGAAACAACCTAAATGTTCATCAACAAGATAAAAATAAATTATAATCTATTTAGATGATGGAACATATGAGAAGAGAAAATGAATCAAGCACTGAAGCACACACATCAACATAGATAAACTACAAATAGTGTTAGGCAAAAAAAAACCCCAACAACAAACAAACAATAAGTTATAAAAGGATACATTTGGTATAAAACTATTTTTTTTAGAACTTTTATTGAGTTAAAGTTAACAGACAATAAACAGCATATATTTAGAGTGTACAGTTTCGTATCCCAATCTCCCAATTCATTTCCCCCAACCCTCCCCACTTTCGCCACTTGGTGTCCATGCGTTTGTTCTCTACATCTGTGACTCTATTTCTGCCTTGCATTTCCTCTTTCATAGTTGTTAGCATTTGCCTTATGTATTGAGGTGCTCCTATACTGGGTGCATATATATTTATAATTGTTATCTCCTCTTCTTGGATGGATCCCTTGATCTTTATGTAACGTTCTTTCTTGTCTCTTGTAACATTTTTTATTTTAAAGTGTATTTTATCTGATGTGACTATTGCTACTCCAACTTTCTTTTGATTTCCATTTGCATGGCATATCTTTTTCCATCCCCTCACTTTCAGTCTGTATGTGTCCCTAGGTCTGCAGTGGGTCTCTTGTAGACAGCATATATATGGGTCTTGTTTTTGTATCCATTCAGCCAGTCTGTGTCTTTTGGTTGATGCATTTAGTCCATTTACATTCAGGGTAATTATTGATATGTATGTTCCTATTACCATTTTCTTAATTGTTTTGTTTTTGTAGGTCCTTTTCTTCTCTTATGTTTCTCACTTAGAGAAGTTCCTTTAGCATTTGTGGTAGGACTGGTATGGTGGTGCTGAATTCTCTTAGCTGTTGCTTGTGTATAAAGGTTTTGATTTCTCCGTCGAATCTGAATGAGATCCTTGCTGGGTAGAGTATTCTTGGTTGTAGCTTCTTCCTTTTCATCACTTGAAATATATCTTGCCACTCCCTTCTGGCTTGCAGGGTTTCTGCTGAGAAATCAGCTGTTACCCTTATGGGAGTTCCCTTGTATGTTATTTGTCATTTTTCTGTTGTTGCTTTAATAACATTTCTCTGTCTTTAATTTTTGTCAGTTTGACTACTATATGTCTTGGCATGTTTCTCCTTGGGTTTCTCCTGCCTGGAACTCTCTGTGCTTCCTGGACTTGGGTAGCTCTTTCCTTTCCCACGTTAGGGAAGTTTTCAACTATAATCTCTTCCAGTATTTCCTCGGGTCCTTTCTCTCTCTCTTCTCCTTCTGGGACCCCTATAATGTGAATGTTGGCACGTTTAACGTTGTCCCAGAGGTCTCTTAGGCTGTCTTCAGTTCTTTTCATTCTTTTTTCCTGATTCTTTTCCACATCAGTGATTTTCACCATTCTATTTTCCAGGTCACTTATTCACCCTTCTGCCTCAGTCAATCTGCTATTGGTTCCTTCCATTTTTTTTTTTTTTCATTTCAGTTATTGTGTTGCATATCTCTGTTTGTTTGCTCTTTAATTCTTCTAGGTCTTTGGTAAACTTTTCAATCTTTGCATCCAGTCTTTTTTCAAAGTCCTGGATCATCTTCACCATCATTATCCTGAATTCTGTTTCTGTAAGGGTGCCTATCTCCTCTTCATTTAGTTGTTTTTCTGGTGTTTTATCCTGTCCCTTCATCTGGTACAAAGTCTTCTGCTTTTTCATTTTCTGTATCTTTCTGTGGCTGTGGTTTTCAGTTCCACAAGACGAAATACTGCTGATACTGCTTGATCCTGCTGTCTGCCCTCTTGTGTAGGAAGCTATCTAGGTGGCTGGTGTGTGCTTCCTGATGGGAGGGACTGATGGTGGGTAGGGCTGGGTGGGCAGAGCTCAGTAAGACTTTAATCCGATTTGGTGGGCAGAGCTCAGTAAACTTTAATCTGCTTGTCTGCTAATGGGTGGGGCTGTGTTCACACCTTGCTGGTTGTTTGGCCTGAGGCTACTTAGCACTGGAGTTTACAGGCTCTTTGGTGGGGCTAATGGTGGACTCTGGGAGGGTTCACGCCAATGGGCACTTCCCAGAACCCCTGCTGCCAGTGCCCCTGTCTCCTTGGTGAGCCACAGCTGCCCCCCACCTCTGCAGGCAACCCTCCAACACCAGCAGGTAGGTCTGGTTCAGTCTCCTATGGGGTCACTGCTCCTTCCCCCCTGGTCCTGGTGAGCACACTTTTTTGTGTGCCCTCCAAGAGTGGAGTCTCTGTTTCCCCCAGTCCTGTGGAGGTCCTGCAACCAAATCCCACTGACTTTCAAAGTCTGATTCTCTGGGGATTCCTCCTCCCGTTGCTGGACTCCCAGGTTGGGAAGCCTGACATGGGGCTCAGAACCCTCACTTTAGTGGGTGGACTTCTGCAGTATAACTCTTCTCCAGTTTGTGAGTCACCCACCCAGCATTTATGGGATTTGATTTTAACGCAATTGCGCCCCTCCTACCGTCTCATTGCTGCTTCTCCTTTGTCTCTGGATGTGGAGTGTCTTTTTTGGTGAGTTCCAGTGTCTTTCTGTCAATGGTTGTTCAGCATTTAGTTGTAATTCCAGTGCTCTTGCAAGAGGGAGTGAGCGCACATCCTCCTACTCTGCCATCTTAATCCTCTCTGGTATAATACTATTTAAATAAAGTCTAAAATAACAAAATTATAACACGGCTTATGGGTACATTATACAAAGTCTGAGTACAAAAGCTGATTGGGAATAATAGGTGCAGAGTTGGAGGACGTGATCTCTGCTAGCGGGAAGGGGAACATCTGGGATCTGGATGACAGCAGTTCATTCGTATCTGTACTGTTGTATCCCTTGAGCTTGGTGGATATACATTTTGAGTGCCTGAAAGGCCTCACGGTTAGGAGGCTTGATGGGGAAGCATAAGAAGTTTATATCCCTTAACCATTTGCCCTAACCTATAAAATCCATCCCCTTCTAGTGTCTCTCCCTGTCCTCTGAATGTCTGTCAGGCTTCCCTTGATGGTCAGAGGTTAAGCATCTGATGATGCTATACATATACCCAGGGCAAATAAATTGCATAGTGAAATTGCAAAGCTTGGGGAAAAAGGTGTGGGAGAGCTGCGGGGTGCCCACCCGGAGCTACCCGAGAGTGACGCAGAGGAGAAAACTCTAGCAGCTGACTGCCGAGGACAGGAGAGCTGTGTAGGGTGGCCACTCCACGGAGGAAGGACGACGTGGGTATCAAAGAATTAACAGTAAAAATTCGGATTTTTTGCAAAAGGCGGAAATGAGGGGACTCATGTTTTATTGCTGTCATACAGCCATTCAGGAAAAAAAAAAAGAAAATCACACCACCTGAAAAAACCAACAGTCGTTTTTATTTCTTTTAAGAATTAGCATGTGCTTACAATATCAATGGATTTTTGTTAAGTACAACATAGAGGTTGTTTTGATAAACTTTGGTTTCCTTTTCTAAGATAAAGTCCCAATCAAGCTTCCCCCCACCATTTACCATGAAGTGGGGGTCTCTGTTTTAAGGGAATGTACTCTACCCGTTGTGTTCAGGATCAGCTGTGCTCTGATAACACAGGCCCTCTGATTATGCTTTTTTATGCAGAAGGTTGTCAGCAGGTGCAGAGTTCTACACCCTGCACTCCATGTAGGGTTTGGAGCTTCACCTCATTTGGGGGACAGCTGCCTGATGGTCTGTTGTGTGGGTAGGGAAGTCCATGGGAGGGGTCCTGGTAGCCCCAGCCCAACTGCTCACCCTCCAACCTGCAAACGGTGCTCTCCTGCCTGAAGATTGTGTTCCCTCACCTTGAAAAGGAAGGGTCACCCCATGAGCACTCCACCTCACAAGGTGTTTAAGCATCTTGCAGGGTCACAGGCTTTTACCTGTGATGCCGTGGCTTCCTGCATCCCTCGTGGCTTGTGGTTAACCTAGCGGAGGAGACTTTGCAGAGAACCTCTCGGTGATGTGTTTGTCGGGCTGTATCAGCAGAGTGCTGAGCAAGCCTCTCCTCCATTACACTCCCCAGGAAATCTCTCTCACTTGTTGGCACATCTATTCCTGATGCTCCTCGCTTTAAACAAGCCTAGAGTTTGAAAAGAAAATCTAAACAATAAAATATAATTGAAGGACCGATCCGTTTCTTTCGGAAAAGCATTCATCCTAGAAGGACTTGAATTAGATAGCTCTCCCAGGGCTTTAAAAAGAAGATTTAAACTCTTGTTGACCTGTCTTGCATGAATTTTGCTTTTCTGGACCATCTAACTGCTGAGGTAGACCCAAGTTGTAACTAAGTCTGGAGTGGTATTCCTTGAAAACTGTAACCAGAATATACCCTTTGCTAAGATAATGTTTCCTCAGTAATAAAATTACTTACTGTCTTTTCTCCTGTCCAATACCTACTAGTTCTGGCTTGTCAGGAAAGAAAACTGGACTGCTCCTTGATTTTTAGTTGATGGCATTATTATTAAATAAAACAACAAAAAAGAAAACAGATAATCTTGCCATTTTTATGTAACTATTTTTCACTTTTGTAGTTCCCTTTGTGGTTCCTCCTTCAGTGTGTGTGTGTGTGTGTGTGTTTCATGTATTTTTTTTTTTAGAATACTGCAATTTTTCTATTTCTTACTTTACTTAATAGACAGTGTTTTCTAACATGGCTGTATACCTTTAATGGTTGTCATTTTGAGTGAGTGTAGAAACCTTCTAATGTTTATGCTTCATAATTAGCGGAATGCTTAGGTTTCCAGGTTTCTTGTTATTACTATAATATACATTGTAACACACAACTTTATGCACCTTGCTTCTTATCACTGTTGTGTTGCTTATTGAGATTAATCTCCCAGGAGAGAGATTATTGGGCAGAGGGTCTCAGTATGTATATAGTTCTTGCTAAATATTGCTTTCTTAATGAATTTTATGTGCACCAGCAGGGTTGACTGGTTTTATTCCATCTTTCCCAGCATTGGCTATTATTAGTTCTTTTCGTGGTCCTAATTTCAGCCCTTGGGTCACCTTTGGAGGTGATTGTGGGTTTGCATCATCCAGTGTGCAGTCTCTGGGTATAGTTTTTGTCTACTTAGGGGGTCAGGTTTGCCCTTTTCTTTGTTAATTTGAATGAGCTGTGATGGATTGCTTAACATTTCCTAACAGTTTTATGCCCGACTAGTGAAATGGCTATATTTGGGGGAAGAATAAGCAAATGATCTGATGAGGTTTATGGAAGAATGACCAAGATTTTCCGCAAGTAAAGGGGTGCTAAATTTTAATTCTTAAGTGGTCAGATATCAAGTGATTTTACACAAGACAGGGTGATTTTGCAAGAGACTAATCTATTGTTGAAGAAGCATCTGCTTTCTGTGGCTTGGACAAGGGGAAACAGATCACTCTGAATTTCCTTCTAGCTGGCCTAGTGTTTATTCTCTTGACCAAGTGCAGCAGTTACATCTGCATTTATCCTTAGAGTAACATCAGCTTTTGTGGTTGCTTTCTCTTTCTTGCTTCCTGCTCTGGTGTCATTTCATTCTTGAGAGGTATTGGGAACAGGGCAGGGGGGACACTGTAGAGAAGAACTTTAAAGATTTCTCTTAATACTCTGAGTCTTCTCCAGCATAAAAAAAAATCTTTTTCTTCCAGGTTTTGGTTGTTTTGTAACAACAGGGCACTTTAGAATATCTGGTCTACCATACGACTAAGACAAAAAGTTCATTATTATACTTTTGGTTAAAAAATTAAATTAAAATAAAAGAATTGAAAGCAGAATCCCTCTCTGTTCCACTCCAGATTCCTCCACAACTGTCCCAGCCATGGGAGTGAACTCACCTTACCAGCTCGTCTACGAGTCCTCTACTGGCTGTCTGAGCTTTTCCCTCTCAACTGGAAGGGAAGTCAAGAAGAAAACAGGTAACCGTGATTCTCAGCAAGACCTTTTGACTCATCTTTGGTGGTGGGGGTGGGATGAGGAGGGGGATAGAAGATTTCCTGTGTTGGTTGATGAGATGATTTGATTTGGTTTTCTGATGGGAAGGATATATAGCTGCCCTGGCTAGGAGACCCAGCAGCTATTGAGAGATTCTGTCCCATAAAATGTTACATATCTTAACCCACTCATTCCACCTTGCAATCTCATCGTTTGAAAGTTTACAAGCTCTCCATTTCTGTTAACGGGGTTCCTCTCAGCTGGGGCAACACCCCGACCAAACCCACATTCCATCTCCTACGTAATCCCATGTTTTCCACCTCTGCTCAGAGAGAGACCTGTGTTACCCATACTGGCCCAGCAAATGGGGGAGCCAATACCTGAACAGAGGTATTTGGATACCAAGCCTAACCTTGTGTCCCCAACAGTTTATGTGGGCAGAAAACAGACACAGAGGCCACTTCTATTCATTGCAGAAGACACAGAGCAGAAGGAAAGGCTTAAAGGAAAGAACTGGTGGCACGTGAGACCAAACAGTGTAGCAGTGGCCATGCAGCCAGAGCTTGGAGGAGAGACGAGTTGGGGCTGGAGAGGGCAGAGAAGGAAATTCTTGCTTGTGGAACTTCCAGGGCCCCCTAGGCTGTGATGGCAGAGTGGTGGGGTGGGGGGAGGGACTGTATTCGCAAAGAAGGTTGGGATGCTCAGAGACTGTCCAGTGATTCCCACAGACACTGGAGGTAAGGCTAGAAGTTGAGAAGTTTGGATTTTATTCTGAGCTCACCTCGAATGGCTATGAGATTTGCCTTCCTACGGGCCTCACTCTCCATATCAAGTTGACCCTGTAGCCTTTCGATCAGTGAACAGATGCTTACTGAACAACTGCCAGTTGTCAGTCACTGTTCTGAATGTTCGGGGTGCACATGTGGACGCTAAGACAAGGAACACCTTCCCTGATGGAGCTGACATCCTCAGCCTCTTGTTCCCCCATTCCTTTACCTCTGTTGATGCATTTTCTCCCACCCTGAGCATCACTTCCAGCATCCCACTTTATATGCTCCTTGTTTATCATATCTTCTCCTGAGCTGGCCCTAAATCAATGCATTCACTTTGACGGGAAACAGTATCCTAGGACACTCAATGATTTCATGATTTTTTTCTTCCTAATGACCTCAGGGGTGATGCCTTGCGTGAGGTTGTTCCAAAACAAAAGTTACATATGTCTGTTGGTCTTTTTCTCTACGTGGTTGTTTTCCTCTGCCACCCAGGGATTTGATTACCCCAGGGATTGTGTCACTCTCACTAGGATGTATGTTCAATGATGCTGCATTTCTTGTAGGTTCGTGATATTGTTGAGAAATTATTCTCACACATGTGTGCTAGGATGGGTGGTTAACCCTCCCTAATAGTTTATAAGTAACCGTGTGTCCTAGCTTGCCCAGGAAAGTCCCAGTTTATGCTGTTATCCTGGCATAACTATTAATTATACCTAGTTTCACTCTAAAGTAGCCTAGCTTAAAGAATATATTGTAGAGTTATTGTGGTTTTAAGTCCCTTTGGGTTTGGGACCTCTGCTATCTGTTCCATGTACACATGCTGTCACACCTTGCCAGCTGGCCCCCTTTGTGGTTCTAGGGTCATGCACACTTGGAGAAGACAGGCTTCAGTAGTTGGACCTACTCCCTGAGTGGACAACAGCTATTTCTGGAGTGTAGCCCAACTTTATAGGCAGAGAACTGAGAGAGATCTGTCAACAATGGTTCCTGGTTGTCACAGTTGGGGACCCACAGCAACTAGGGGCAGGCCAGAAATGGATGCCCAGGCCAGTAGATATTCCAGGAAGTCAGCCAGCAGGTTACTGGGCCTCAGAGATAAGTCTTTGGTCTTATGGCTGGAGGAGTCAGGGAAGGGACCAGGAACCACTCAAAGTGGCAGGTACCAGAGATGGTATGCAAGCACCAACCAGAAACCACAAGGCCTGGCTGACAGTGAGGAAGATTCCATCCTAAGGCCTTCAGGGCTCAGTTGGAGCCTAAGCACTGCCTCTGGCCTGAAGCCTCATTTTATTTTTGAGACCAAGGTGAAGATGAGCCTGCATATATCAAGGGAGAGCATTTAATGAAAGACATGAATATAAACATCAGAGGAGCTCAGCAGACTCCCAGAAAGATGAACTCAAAGAAACCCACAGACACATTAATCATCAAACTTTCAAAAGACAAAGAGAGAATTTTGAAAGCAGCAAGAGAGAAGTGAATCCTTACATACAAGGAATTTCAGTAAGATCATTACCAGGTTTCTCACCAGAATTTGGAGGATACAAGGCACAGGGCCAATATATTCAAAATGCTTAAAGAAAAAACCTGTCAGCTAAGAATTAATCCTGAATTCGGTACAACTGTCCTTCAAAACTGAGCAAGACATTAAGACATTCCCAGATAAAACCTGAGGCAGTTCATGACAGCTAAATCTGTGCTGCAGGAAGTGCTCAAGGGAGTCCTGCAAGGTGAAATGAAAGGGCACTAGACAGAACCACAAAGCCATGTGGAGGTATAAAGATCTCAATAAAGGTAATACATGGGAAATTATAAAAGCTAGTCTTATTGTAACAGCAGTTTGTAGCTGCACTTTTTGTTTTTCTACAAGATTTAAGAGACTAATATATTTAAAGAAAAAAAATTAGTTTAAAAACCGGTATTACTGTTAACTTTGGTTTGTAACTCCAGATCTTATTTTCTACATAATTTGAAAGATTAATGCATTTAAATGAATTGTTAATTTATGTTTTGGGGCACATGATATAAAAAGATGTAATTTTTAGGACATTAACAACTGACAGTGGTGGGGATGATGCTGAAAAGGAGGAAAGTTTTTGTACGTTGTTGAAGTTAAGCTGGTAAAAATTCAAATTAGAGTGTTATAACCTTAGGACATTAAAGGTAATCCCCATGATAATCACAAATAAAATAACTACAATATACAGAAAAGGAAATGAGAAATTTTAAAATTTCACTACAAAAAAAATAACGAAAACAAATGAAGACAGTACTGCAGGATATGAAGAACTAAAAGCTATAATAAGGCATATAAAAAATAAAAAACAATAGCAGAAGTAAGTCCCGCATCAGTAATTCCTTTAAATGTAAATTAGTTAAATTTTCTAATCAAAAGACAGAGATTGAGAGAATGAATAGAAACTCATGATGCAACCATATGCTATAAGGGAGAGACTCACTTGAGATCCAGAGACACAAGGGGGTTTGAATGTGAAAATGTGGGAAAAAATATTCCATGCAAATGGTAACCAAAGGAGAGCAGGGGCGACTATAATAATATAGATAAAATAAACTTTAAATTCAAAAAGATTACAAGAGACAAAGAAGGACATTCTATATTAATAAAATTTTATTACAGTAAGAAGATACAACAGTTATGAACATGTATGACCTAATGACTGACCATTAAAATATATGAAACAGGGACTTCCCTGGTGGTGCAGTGGTTAAGAATCTGCCTGCCAATGCAGGGGACATGAGTTCGATCCCTGCTTGGGGAGGATCCCATATGCTGTGGAGCAACTAAGCTCGTGCGCCACAACTACTGAGCCCACACACCACAACTACTGAAGCCCATGCGCCTAGAGCCCATGCTCCGCAACAAAGAGAAGCCATCACAATGAGAAGCCCGTGCATTGCATCAAAGAGTAGCCCCTGCTTGCTGCAACTGGAGAAAGCCCGTACACAGCAATGAAGACCCAACACAGCCATGAATAAATAAATAAGTAAATCAACCAATCAATCAAAATATATGAAGCAAAACCTGAGAGATTGAAGACAGAAATAGTTCTATAGTGATATTTGGAGACATCAATAACCCACTCACAGTAATGGATAGAAAGCAGACAGAAGTAAGGAAATAAAAACAACACAGTAAATCAACAAGATCTAACAGATACATACAGAACACAAACAAAGCAACAAAAAACAGAATGCATATTCTTTTCAAGTGCACATGGGACATTTTCTAGGATAGGTCATATGTTAGGCCACAGATTAAGTCTCAATAGATTAAAAGAAATAGATATCATACAAAGTATCTTATCTAACCACAATGGGATGAAGTTAGAAATCAATAACAGAAGGAAAACTGGAATGTTTACAAAATTGTGGAAATTAACACACACTTAAACAATCAGTGGATCAAGGAAGAAATCACAAGGGAAGCTAGAAAATACTAGAGACAAATGAAAATGAAAACATAACATACCAAAATTTACGGGGTACAATGAAAGCAATGCTAAAGGGAAAATTATAGCTATAAATGCTTATATTAGAAGGCAAGAAAGAGCTCAAGTAAACAACCTAACTTTACAACTTAAGGAACAAACTAAACCCAAAGCTAAAGAAGGAAGGAAATAATAAAGATTAGAGCAGAGAAAAACTAAATAGAGAATAGAAAAACAACAGAAAATCAATGAAACCAAAAGTTGATTCTTCAAAACATCAACATAATTGACAAATCTGTAGCTAGATTGACAAAAAAAAAAAAAAAAAAGACTCAAATTGCTACAATCAGAATTGAAAATGGGACACAACTACTGATTCTACAGAAATAAAAAGGGTTATCAGAGAGTATTGTGAACAACTTGTGCTGACAAATTAGATAACCTACATGAAGTGTACAGATTCCTAAAACACAAAACCTACTTAGACTAAATCATGAATAGAAAATTTGAACTAGACCTATAAATAGTAAGGAGATTGAATCAGTTATCAAAAATCTCCCAACAAAGAAAATCCCTGGACCTGATAACTTCAATGATGAATTCTACCAGACATTTAAAGAACTAATGCCAATCATTCTAAAATTTTCCCAAAACATTGACGAGGAAACACTTCCCAACTCATTCTATGAGGCCAATATTGCCCTTATATCAGAGCCAAAGACACTACAAGAAAACTACAGATCAATATTCCTGATGAACATTGATGCAAAAATCGTTAGCAAAATATTAACAAACAGAATTCAGCAGCATATTAAAAGAATTATACAACACACCACCAAACAGGATTTATTCCTGGAGTGCAAGGATGGTTCAACATATAAAACACAATCATAATACACGACATTAACAGAATGAAGGGAAAAAATCCACATGATCTTCTCAATTGATGCAGAAAAAGCATTTGACAAAATTCAACTCCCCTTCATGTTAAAAACACTCAACAAATTCGGAGTAGAGGGAAACTACTACCACATAATACAAGTCATATATGAAAACCCCACAGCAAGCATCATATTGAATCAGGAAGATCAGGAACAAGGCAAGGATGCCTGCTTTCACCACTTCTGTTTAACATATTACAGAAAGTTCTAACCAGAGCAATTAAGCAAGAAGAATAAATAAATGCATCCAAATTGGAAAGAAAGAATTAAAATTATCTGTTTGCAGATGATATGATCTTATATGGAGAAAACCCTAAATATCCTACACAAAAGAAACTGTTAGAACTAATAAATGAATTTAGCAAAGTAGCAGGCTACAAAGTCAACACAAAAATCAATTGCATTTCTGTACAAGATCAATGAACAATTGAAAAGGAAATCATGAAAACAATTCCATTTACAGTAGTAGCAAGAATAAAACACTTAGGAATTAACCAAAGAGGTAAAAGACTTATACAATGAAAACTACAAAACACTGGTGAAATAAATTAAAGAAGACATAAATAAATGGAAATACATTCCGTGTTCGTTAATGGAAGATTTAATATTGTTAAAATGTTAGTACTCCTCAGGTGGTCTAAGATTCAGTGTAATCACTATCAAAATCTCAATGATGTTTTTTTTAAAGAAATAGAAAAACCCACCCTAAAAGTTACAAGGAATCTCAAGGAACCCCCAGGTAGCCAAAACAATCTTGAAAAGAACAACAAAGCTGGAGGGCTCATACTTCTTAATTTCAAAACTTACTACAAAGCTATACTCATCAAAACAATATGATATTGGCATAATGACAGACATACAGACAAATGGAATTGAATAGATAGCCCCCAAACTCTTCACATACGTGATCTTATATGAATAAATCTTCACATACATGATCAAATGATTTTGACAGGGTTCCAAGACCATTCAATGGGGAAAAGAAAGTCTTTTCAACAAATGGTGCTGGGAAAACTGGATATCCACATGCAAAAGAATGAAGTTAGACCCTTACCTAACACCATATATAGAAATTAACTCAAAATGGATCAAGGACCTAAATGTAAGACCTAAAACAATAAAACTCTTAGAAGAAAACACAGGACAAAAGCATTATAACATTGGATTTGGCAATGATTTCATGAGTATGACACCAAAGCCAAGGGCCTAGAAAGAAAAAAACAGACAAATTGCACTTCATCAAAAATTTTAAATTTTGTGCATCAAAAGACACTCTTGACAGAGTAAAAAAAGTCCACAGAATGGCAGAAAACATTTGCAAATCATATATCTGATGAGGAATTAATATCCAGAATAGATAGAGACCTTCTAAAACTCAGGAACAGAAATAACAACCTGATTCAAACATGGGCAGGGGACTTAAATAGACATTTCTCCGAAGAAGTTATACAGGTCGCCAATAAACACATTAAAAGATGCTCAACATCACTAACCATTGGAGCAACGGAAATCAAAACTATGTTGAGATACTACCTCATCTCTAGGAGGATGATCACCATCAAAACCTGGAAAACAAGTATAACGAAAACATAGAGATACTGGAACCGTTGTGCACTGCTGGTGGGAATGTAAAATGGTACAGCCAGGTTTACTGTGGGAAGCAGTATGGCTGCTTCCTCAAGGATTAAACATGGAATTACCATATGATCTAGTGATTTCACTTCTGGGCATATACCCAAAAGAATTGGAAGCAGGGTCTCAAAGAGATGGTTGTACAGCTGTTCATAGCAGCTTTATTCACAATAGCTAAAACATGGACGCAACTCAAGTGTCCATCAGTAGACGATGGATAAAGAAAATTTGGTCTGTACCTATAATGGAATATTATTCAGCCTTAAAAAGGAAGGGAATTCTGCAGTATAACGTGGGTGAACCTTGAGGACATTATGCTACATGAAATAAACCACTCACAAAAAAGACAAATACTGTATGATTCCACTTATGCAAGGTACTTAGAGTAGTCAGAATCATAAAGACAGAAAGTAGATTGGCAGTTGCCAGGGACTAGCGGGAGGGGAGAATAGGGAGTTATTGTTACAGAGTTTCAATTTTACAAGATGAAAAGAGTTATGGGAGGGACTTCCCTGGTGGCACAGTGGTTAAGACTTCACACTCACAATGCAGGGGGCCCGGGTTCAATCTCTAGTCAGAGAACTAGATCCCACTTGCATGCTGCAACTAAGAGTTTGCATGCCTAACTAAGCCCGCCTGCCACAACTAAGACCTGGTGCAACCAAATAAATAAATTAAATATTTTTTTAAAAAAGAGTTATGGGAATAGGTGGTGATAACAGTTGCACAACACTGTGAATGTATTTAATACCACTGAACTGGCCTCTTAAAAATTAAGTTGGTAAATTTTTGTTATATGTATTTTACCACAAACACATACAAAAAACCCCAAAACATCGCAGTCCAAGTCTCAATCGATACACTGTTCCCTCTATTGAAGGCCGACATGAGCCAGCATCAAAGAAGTGTTGAAGCCCATTGAGACTTGGAATTGAGACTTTTTGTCTTAAGTCAGAAGTATCACAAGGGAATCCCTTCTGCATCCATAGCAGCCACATGCGTGCTCTCCCCACCCAGAACCAGGCTGCCCTTGGGGAAATGTGGCTGGTTTTATCACCGTGCATGAGTGTCCCTGACACACACTCGGCTGACTCACAGAGTGACGCCTGTGTTTCATAAGTGACCTGCCATAGATTCCTGTCCCTGGAAGCGTAAATGAGTCCTGCTGTTATTTTGATTCTCAAAGGATGCCGTTCTCCTGCTCTCCCCGCCGCCTCACCCCCAGTGAACATGACATCTTGAGAAACCATTTTTTAAAAGCCTCCCTAACTTCTCCATCTCCAACTACAGTCAAACCCCAAAATTGGGAGGAAGTAGTCTTGACATCCCCGCAACGAGGAGCAGGAACCTCTGCCTCTGAGGTTATCGAGTTCAGCGACCCCTGCCCTGAAGCCCGGGAGAAGCTGCAGGAGATGTGTCGCCTTATGTGAGCACCTTAGTGGTTGGGGGCGGATGGGAGAAGAGGGCACGGCCTGTGTGTGCGTGAAGGGGGATCACAGACGCGTCGGCTATCCAGTGCCCCCAACGACAATGAAAGGGTGATAGTCGTCCCTCACACACATGTCCCTAGTCCTTCCCCTTTCACAGTCCTTTTCAGTCTTTCTATGACCTTATGAGGAAGGCCGGTTTATGCCTGTTTTTCAGTTGAGGAAACTGAGGTACCCCAAGCACATGGTTAGGCATTGTCTGAGGTCCCACAGCTCAGTTGGCCTGACCCAGGGCAGTGCTCTTTGCCTCCTCACCAGTGGCTTCTTACAGTTTACACACCCTCACAGTTGAGTGTTTATTTCTTAACATGATTTGTCAGATGTTCTCTTAGAAAAAAAGAAACACCTCTCAAAACAAAAAACACTGACATGGGTGATTAATGATATTTATGATTTCATTGGTCCCACAGGTCCTAACAAGTTAACCTGCATTCCTCCAAAGGCCCAGACCATGGGCCATAAAGACCTTCAAACCTAGTCACATCTAAGAATACATGTGTCCTAGGGCTCTCAGGCCACTGTTACTGCAGCTGTAGAACATAGGTAGAGGGCAGCCACCCAGTTTCCCCCTTACTGTGACATTTCAGAAGGAAGCTCTCTTCCTTTATAACCTCAGGATTGGGAGGTAATCAAAGCCTCCAGCTCCCCCACCTGGTTCTGCACACAGCCCCACCCCATGGGTCCCCACCCCTGTGCAAAAGGTGGAAATCAGGCCAGGACTGGTCTCAAAAGGGTACAGGGGCCTTCCCAGTTCTTCCGAAAAACATTACCTGTAGGACAAGGGGTTGGGGTGGGGACAGGTACTTTGGGGACAGGGAAATGAGATGGGAGTCTTGGGAGCTGGGAAGGAGGGGCTGTAGAGAGCCTCCCTGGTGAGTGAGAGTCAAGTGGCTAGAAGATATATTGGTCTCCTTCCCTGCAGAGAAGCTGAAAGGGTCTCCTGGAAAGGGAGGAATATCTTCTACCCCATGATCTTTCGCAACTACAGGGCAAAGATGCCCTCTCATCTAATGTCGACCCCCAAAGGGGACACTCAGACCCTGAGCTCCCACCACCCTCACCTTCCGGGTGCTCAGACTTCTGCTCCTACCCCTCACCAGCCTCCCACCAACCACATTCACTTGGGCTGGCATTCTCAGGAGTGGAAGGGACCCAGGAAAGCCATCAAGTTGCATTACACCTTCTATGATGGGTCCTGCTTTGTTTAGTATCCTTTTATTTGGTGCTTCCCTTCCTCCCCAGCAGCTTGGCCCAGGGAACTCCAGGGTTTGACAAAGCCTAAGTGTTTGGTTTGGCTTTTAATTGGTCAGAGAATCTTGGTGACGTGTCCTTCAGGGTATTAAGAGTTTGTCTAGGTCAGAGAAAGAAGTACCTAGAATCAAGCCTTAAATTAAGTCCCAGTGAACCAGAATGCACGGAACCCAGCTATCTGTGATTGCTGTCCGTGTGGGCTGGGGGTTCAGCAGCAGTCTCTGCCTTCCAGGCTCTCCCTAGCAGAAAGAGCTTGGAGATACAGAGCAGTTCATCTCTAACCAAGAGAAGGTGGTGGAAGACCCTCAGTCCTGGGGGTGGGGAGTCTTCATCCTTCTGTCCCCAGCTCAGTGGGTAAACCCTGTGGTTCTTGCACACTTTGCCAACAAGAATCTTGTATTTGGAGTCTAACTCACACCCCAGGTAACCCACCTGGCACGTGTCCAGGTTGCTCTGCAGCTGAGGTCTGTCTGTGTTCATGAGCATATGGGCAGCTGGGTCCCAACCTTGGGGTGTGTGAGTGACACAAGGGGACACATTTTCTGTTTGAGAATCTGGTGAAAGCTATAGACCCTTTCCCCGGAAATATGCACTGACACACATGCATGTAAAACATTACCTGTGATTGCAGGGAGTCTACAGACCTCAAAAGTCTGTCTGTGGACCTAGACCTCAGAAATCTAGATTTAGGAAAACTAAGATTTGTAACATGCAGTGTGAAGGCTGAGGGTGATGCATGTTTTCGCATGAATGGAGTCAGGTTGCTTTCTTCATTCACAGATGCTTATCGAGTATTATATTCGATGATTAATGGAGTGGAATAAGTGTACCACTTTACCTTAGAGGGAGCAACTTTAATCTGATTGCTTTTTTCTGTAATGAGGGAAAGGAGTTTGAATTTGCGTGTTGACAGTAAGAGAGCTCCCTTTGGAGAACCCACTCTCCCCAGCATGCTCTAGAGCTCGGCCAGACCGCAGATGTCAGCAAGGCTCTGAGGCCAGTGAGGGCAGAGCACTTACTCCAGGCTGTGAGCCTGAATGAGATGAGATGCAGAGAGGCACCAAGCTATTCACTGCTGTCCCTTCGTCATAGCAACAGAGAAACCTAAACCTGAAGGGGTGACACCCAATGCCACAAAGGGAATTTGGTGGCAGAGCCAGGCCTGGGTCCAGGGCTTCTTCACCTCCATTAAGGGCCCTCTTTCCACCACCATTTTTATGCCTTTCAGGGTTATTTTCTGCCACAGAGAGCAGGATAGGGGGGACCTCATTTTACTAATAAAACCACTAGACATGCAGGGTCCCCTGCCTTTGGAGGAGAGGGTAGCTCTCTCAGCTGTCTCAGCAGGCAGCCCAGCAGGCCTGCCCGGCAACAGCCCACCTCGCTTCCTTTGGCCTCCTCTCCACTGAACTGGGAATTCAGAATTGCAGTGCCTGTCAAAGGAGTCCTATTGTTTCTCTGACCATAAATGAATGCATTCATCACCCTCTGCTCAGCACTGCTTCAAGGGCACCCTGTGCATTAAACTCAGCACACTCTTTCCCAGACAGCTGCTGCTTGCAGGGGTCTTGGAGCTCCTCCTCTCCCCTTTTCTGACTCCACACTGCATTGAATGGGACCATCGCCCTGAGCTTGTGAAGCTGTGTCTGTGAATTAGGTTGCTATCTGCAAGACCAGAGAAAGGTGGACTAGTGTAGATCAGGGGACCAGGGCACTGCAGCTCAGACTGCTGGGATCTGTGTTCCCTCCCCTGCTGCAGAATCCCGAGGGCCCCCTGCTGGGACCACCCCAGACATCAGGCCATAGAGGCTGGCATGCTTGACTCAGACTCCAGTGATCCTGGCCATTAATGTATTTCTGCTGTGGGAGTCCCAAGAAGCCTGGGTTCTAAGCCCGGTTCTTCTTGGTGACCCTGCATAAGCCACTCCATCTCTCTGGGCCTGACTTCTTTCTATTATAAGAAGTGGAAGTTGGACCCAGTGATCTTGAAGGATAGCGTCTGTGTTACTGTGATCCAACGGCCAACACACACGTGCAGCTGTTGGATCCCTCTGGAGTAGAGAAAATGTTTGGGAGCTACTTCTCTCCCTCATAGGTTCCACAGCAGCTAATTCTGTCTTCACGGAAACTGCTGGGCAAAACTCTCAGGTAGAAGTTATGTGTCTGCCTTTGGATTGCCAAAAAGCTCCAAGCCCCAGCGGGTTTGCATTGGTCAGTGTTGGGTCCCAGAACCGTCCTGGCACCCCTTTCATTTGGGCTGTCAGCATCTCCTTGAATCTCTCTCCTCAATGGCTGGGCCTCCCAGCAAACTTCCCTTAAGGCCTTTTTTCTTACAAAGATACAAAATCAATTGACCATTGATATAGGGGCTTATTTTTGGACTCTCAATTCTCTTCTGTTGAGGTATATGTCTATTATGCCAGTACCACACTGTTTTGATTATTATTGCTTTGTAGTAAGTGTTGAAATCAGTAAGTGGGAGTCCTTCATCTTTATTCTTTTCTTCAAGATTATTTTGATTGTTTGGGTACCCTTGCCGTTCTGTATGAGTTTTCGGATCAAGTTTTCCATTGCTGCAAAAAAGATTGATGGGATTTTAATAGGATTGCCTTGTATCTGTAGATCACTGTGGGGAGCATTGCCATTAACAGTATTAATTCTCCCAACCCATGAATGCCAACAACAAATGATCTGAAATGCTGTGTGAGCAGTAACAATAGAAAAGCAGTGAACAAAAGGAAATGATACCATTTACAATAACATCAAAAAGGATAAAATACTTTGGAATAAACTTAACCAAGGAAGTGTAAGACTCATACACTGAAAACTACAAATATTGCTAAAATAGAGAGGACTAAAATGAATGGAAAGACATTCCATGTTCATGAGGGACAACTTCTATGTGTTGATGTTGTATCCTGCTTTATTTTGTGTGTTTCTAGAAATTGGTCCTTTTCAACTAGGTTACCTAACTTGTAGATGTACAGATCTTCCTATAATTCTCTTATGATCTTTTTTCATTTCTGTGAGGTCAGTAGTAGTGTCTCCACTTTCATTTCTGATTTTAGAAATTTGAGTCGTCTTTTTTTTTTTTTTTTTTTTCCCTCTTCAGTCAGTCTAGCTAAAGTTTTGTTAATTTTACAGATCTTTTCAAAGAACCAGTTTTGGGTTTTGTTGATTCTCTCTATTGTTTTTTGTGTTCTGCTTTGTTTTTCTTTTCTCTAAGCTTTATTATTTCCTTCCTCTGCTAGCTTTAGTTTTACTTTGCTGTTCTTTTTATAGTTCATTACAGTGGAAGGTTGGGTTTTTGAGATCTTTCTTCTCCTTTAATATGAATATTTTTAAAAATTTTTATTAGAGTATAGTTGAGTTACAGTGTTGTTGTTAGTTTCTGCTATACAGCAAAGTGAATCAGTTATATCCACTCTTTTTAAAAATTTTTTAATTTTCTTTTTTTTTTAATTGAAGTATAGTTGATTTACTATATCCACTCTTTTTTAGATTTTTTCCATATAGGTCATTGCAGAGTATTCAGAAGAGTTCCCTGTGATATACAATAGGTCCTTATTAGTTATCTATTTTTTTATATAATAGTGTGTATATGTCATCCCAGTCTCCCAATTTATCCCTTCCCTGACCCCCTACTTTCCACCTGGTAAGTGTAAGTTTGTTTTCTACATCTGTGACTCTATTTCTGTTTTGTAAATAAGTTCATTTGTACCATTTTTTTTTATTCCACATATAAGTGATATCATGATATTTGTCTTTCTCTGACTTACGTCACAGTATGACAATCTTGAGGCTATAAAAAAGAACGACATAATGCCATTTGCGGCAACATGGATGGACCTAGAGATTGTCATAATGTGAATATTTATAGCTATAAATTTCTCTTAGAGTACTGTTCTCATATGATCCTGTAAGTTTTGGTATTTTGTGATTTTGTTTTCATTTATCTCAAAGTATTTTCTGATTTCCCTTGTGATTTATTCTTTATCCATTGGTTGTTTAAAGTTGTGTGCTTAATTTCCACCTACCTGTGAATTTCCTAAATTTTCTTCTGCCAGTGATTTTTAGTTTCATTGTGTTGTCAGAGAATATACTCTTTATGGTTCCAGTCTTAAAATTTATTGAGACTTGTTTTGTGACCTAACATATTGTGTAAACCAGAGAACAAGCCATGTGAACTTGAGAAGAACATATATTCTCCTGTTGTTGAGTAGAATGTTCTGTATATGCCTGGTAGGTCTAGTTGGTTCATAGTGTTGTTCAGGTCCTCTATTTCTTTACTGATTTTCTGTCTAGTTTTTCCAGCCATTATTGAGAATAAGATAGTTAAGTCTCTCTTACTGTAGAAGTATTTCTTCCTCTAATTCTGTGAATTTTTGCTTTATATATTTTAGGGCTCTGTCATTATGTGTTTATATGTCTATTATAATTGTTATATCTTCTCAAGGTATTGGCCCTCTTCTAAGTATGCAATGTCCTTCTTTGTCTCTTGTAAAAATTTCATTTAAAGTCTATTTTGTCTGATATCAATATAGCCACCTTTCTTTTGGTTACTATCCTTTTGGAATATTCTTTTCCATCATTTCACTTTCAACCTAGTTGTGTCTTTGCATCTAAAGTGAGTCTCTTGTAGATGGCATATAGTTGAGTAATATATTTTTTGTTTTTATCCATTCAGTAGATCTGTGCCTTTGGAGAGTTTAATCCATTTATTTTAATTATTTTAAGTAATTGATGATATGGGAGGACTTAATTTTGCCATTTTTCTATTCATTTTCTTTTTTTTCATTGAAAGACATTTTATTTTAAATATAGCAGTGTGTACATGTCAATCCGAAACTCCCAATCTATCCGTCCCCACACCCTTCTCCCCTGATAACCATAAGTTCGTTCTCTAAGTCTGTGAGTCTGTTTCTGTTTTGTAAATAAGTTCATTTGTTTCTTTTTTTTTTTTTTTTTTGGATTCTGCATATAAGTGATATTATATGATATTTGTCTTTCTCTGTCTGATTTACTTCACTCAGTATGATAATCTCCAGGTCCATCCATGTTGCTGCAAATGGCATTATTTCATTCTTTTTAATGGCTGGGTAATATCCCATTGTATATATGTACCAACATCTTCTTTATCTATTCATCTTGTCAGTGGACATTTAGGTTGCTTCCATGTCTTGGCTATTGTAAACAGTGCTGCAATGAACACTGGGGTGCATGTATCCTTTCAAACCATGTTTTTCTCTGGATATATGCCCAGGATTGGGATTGCTGGATCATATGGTAGCTCTCTGATTTCCTTTTCTGTATATTTTCTAGTTATTTTCTTAGTGATTGCCCTGGTATAATGGGTTGAATAATGTCTGCCAAAAATTTATGTTTACCTGGAACCTCAGAATGTGACCATATTTAGAAATGGGGTCTTTGCAGATATAATTATTAAGATGCAGTCATCTTGGATTAGAGTGAGCCCTAGTCCACTGGTGTCCTTATAAGAAGAGAAAATGGACACACACAGAGGGAAGAAGCCCATGTGATGACTGAGGTAGAGATTAGAATGATGCATCTGTAAACCAAGGAATGCTAAAGATTCTTGGTAACCACTAGAAAAATAGGAAGAGGCAAGGAAGTGTTCTCCCCCAGAGCCTCAGCACCTTGATTCAGACTTGTAAACTCCAGACAGTGAGAGAATAAATTTCTGCTGTTTAAGTCACTCAGTTTGTGGTACTTAGTTACAACAGCCGAAAGAAACTAATTACAATTGACAACAAATTAGTTTGAGTTAATATCAACTTAGTCTCAATAGCATATGAGACTCTGCTCCTATACAGCTTTATTTTCTTACTAACAGAAATTAATTCTTTATATATACATTGCCATTAACATAGATTTACGAGTATTATTTTAAACATTTGTTTTTTCAAATCATATAGGAAAAAAGGAATTATAAATCAAAAATAATATAATACTAAATTTTATGTTTACTTACATAGTTACCTTTACTGGTGTTCTTTTTTCCTTTGTATGTCTTTGAGTTACTGTCAAGTGTTTTTTTTCATTTCAGCCTAAGGACTCCTTTTAGCATTTTTTGTAAGGCAGGTGTACTAGTGGTGAACTCCCTCAGCTTTAGTTTATCCAGAAAAGTCTTTATTTTTCCTTCATTTTTGAAGAACAGTTTTACTCAGTATGGAAGTCTTGGTTGATGGCTTTTTTCTTTCAGCTCTTTAAATATTTCATCCCAGGGCCTCTGGCCTCCTTGGTTTCTCATGAGAAATTGGCCATTAATCTTATTAAGGATCCCTTGTACATGGCAAGTCTCTTCTTTTGCTGCTTTCAAGATTCTTTCTTTGTCTTAATGCACTTTGATAATAATGTGGCTCTCTTTGAATTTATCTGACTAGGAGTTCGTTGATCTTCTTGAATGTGTAAAGTCATATCTTTCATAAAAATTGTGGAATGTCAACCATTATTTCTTCAAACATTCTTTCTGTCCCCTCACTTCTTCTCAGACTCCTGTTATGCATATATTGGTCTACTTGGTGGTGTTCCACAGGTCTAGGTTCTGTTCATTTTTCTTCATTCTTTTTTCTTTCTGCTCCTCAGGCTGGATAATTTCAGTTGTTCTGTCTTCAGGTTCACTGATTCTTTCTTCTACTGCTCCAGTATGCTGCTAAATCCATCTAGTGAATTTTACTTAATTTATTTTTAAATTTTTAAAAATTATAGTTGATTTACAATGTTCTGCTAGTTTTAGGTGCATAGCACAGTGATTCAGTTGTACATATCTATATATAATATTATTTTTCAGATTCTTTTCCCTTAGAGGCTATTATAAAATATTCAGTATAGTTCCCTGTGCTATACACTAGGTCCTTGTTTGTTATCTATTTTATATATAGGAGTGTGTATATGTTGATTCCAGATTCCTAATTTATCCCTTCCCTCCCCTTTCACCTTTGGTGACCATAAGTTTGTTTTCTATGTCTGTGGGTCTATTTCTATTTTGTAAATACATTCATTTTTTTAGGGTTCTACATATAAGCAATATCATATGATATTTGTCTTTCTCTTTCTGACTCACTTCACTTAGTATGTTAATCTCTAGGTCCATGCATGTTGCTGCAAATGGCATCTGATTCTTTTTTATGGCTGAGTAATATTCCATTGTGTGTATATGTGTATAAAACACATTTTCTTTGTCCATTCATCTGCCAGTGGACGTGTGGGTTGCTTCCATGTCTTGCAGTAAATAGTGCTGCAGTGAACATTGAGGTGCATGTATCTTTTTGAATTATAGTTTTCTCTGGATATATGCCCAGGAGTAGGATTGCAGGATCACTGAAATTCTTTCTGTCTGGGGCACTTCTGGGGCTGCAAAAAGGATAATAGCTGCTCACACCATATCTGTTTTAGTCAGGACCAGTGCTTCTTGGGGCCTTCTTAGTAGGAAATGAACAGAGAGACATTGTTTACTCTTCTAGATTGGTACGAAGAGGAAGCAGCCTAACTTCATTAGAAATATCTCTGGGTTCAGATATTGCCTCTGCCACTTCCTTGTGGTGTGATGTGAGGCAGATCAGTTCTCTGCACCTTGGATTCCTCATCTCTCAGGTGAACAACTTACCCTGGTTTGTCTGTGAATTTCCTGGTTTTATCACTGGAAGTTCTGCATCCCAGGAAACCCCTTACATGCAGGGAAACCCTACTCATCTGTGAGATGAAGGTAATAGTGCCTACCACAGGGTAGTTTGAGGAGTAGAAAGAAGGTACAGGGAAGCACCCAGGGCATGGTTGTTTCCATAGTTATTTAGTTGTTACTTATGCAAAGTGCAGAAGGCTGGGAATGACATACCAAATAGCTAAAACACTTTGACATGTAGACTTGCTTTTCATGATGCACCTGAGAGAAGAACTTGGAGAGTTTTCTGTTAGTTCTACTTAACCATTTCTGCCAGCTATCCCTCTGGAAACATCGCTGTGTCTCAGATCCCCACATGCTGCAAAGGGAGAGCCATCACCTACCTCTTTAACGACACACCCAGCTTCTCCTTCCTGGCCATGTTCAATGCTGAAGGCCAAGGCTGTGTTCACTACAACTTAAAGGCCCGGTGAGTAGGTTGGGGGAATCTTGGCCCCATGGAAGTATCTCTGAGGGTGTCAGTGTGGGGCACTGACATGGAAAGTAGGAGCCCCTAGGAAAAGGAGGGACCAGGCAGTGTCCAGAGGTCTAGGAAGACAGCGTGGCAGGGCCAAAGCAGTGCCTGTAGGGACATAGGTGCTTTGAGGCCCTCACTTGCTGGATCCATGTCATAGCCAAGTAGAAGGGAAACTCCCCAAGTCCTACTCCACTTGTTCCCCCAGGGCACTAAGATCTTGACTGTTAGCTAGATTCATGGAAGAATTCTTTAGGGGAGAGAAGTGTTTTATACTAGGAAACAGTAAAAGAGAAGCCATGGGTAACACATATTTTTGGGCAGCCAAATGTTGATTTTGTCCGATTTCTCTAAGGAACTGTTGTTGGAAGGAATAACTTACTTTCATGTGACAGATGTTCCATTTCCCATTTTGGTGCCTGAGATTTTATATTCTCAGCCTCCTGGGCTACAGGCACACATTCCATTTCTATCCCCCTTGGGTTTGGCCTGAGCTTCCACCATCTCCATCAGACCTGCCCTTCCCAGCAGACTCCCCCAGTAGCATTAACAGGTGTAAAGGGATCTCAAACCATGTTTGGCGGGGAAGGCGGGGCTACCTGCAAGAGTCCACAGTTCTCCAGCTGGGGCAGTCTCAGAGCTCTGCTTGCCTATAGCCTGTAGTGATGAGGGCTTCCTTTAGGGGCCTGGAGGCGGCTCCTCATTTATTTATCTCTCCTAGCTGCCCGTACGTCTTGGTCTTGGATGAGGAAGGTGGGACCACCAACGACTACAAGGGCTATGTAGTCCACAAGTGGAGCTGGACCTCCAAGACAGAGACTTTGCTTTCCCTGGAATACAAGGTAGGGGTGGGCAGCAGAGGTGGGGCTTGCCGCTGGGCTCTGCAGCGTTAAGAGCCAGAAGGCTACCTGTATGACAGGAGCCCTGGCCTCAAGGAACTTGAGATCTCATTCAGAGGTTCCCACGTTGATGGGCAGTGATCGAGGGTTGGCTGAAGTGAACTTTTCACCAGCCTACAGCAACTTTGGCTGCTCTACTGACCTTTCGTGGTAATATCCTTCCTGTTTTATTTTTATTATTAATAATATGTTTTATAGTTAAAAATGTCCTTTATTTTAGCAAGTGACTATCACACTAGTGGATCATTTTATTTTTAATGCCTATGTGTGACAATAAGAAAAGTTAGTAATTCTATGTTGGTCTCCCCAGTTTTTGTTTTTATAGCTTTACTATCTGTGGAATAAAAAAATCTGAGCGTTAAAGACACAGATCCTTTCTTCATTCATTTGGTTGTTCAGCTCTTCATCAAAGATTTATTAAATAATAATGTTGAATTACTAATATTAAATAATAACTTAATTTATTATACTAATTTAATATACTAATAAAGCAATTAAGTGGGCTTGTCACTTTACCTATGGCAGACTTTCTCATTCCTGGAACTACTGACATTTTGAGATGGATAACTCTTTATAATAACTGTGCATTGTAGGATATTTACCAGTATCTCCCTAGAGGCCAGTAGTACCCCTTCTCCTAGTTGTGACAACCAGGAATATCTCCAGAGGGTGCCAGATGTCTCTGGGGGGCAAAAATAACCCATTGTTGAAAATTATCAGTGTAGGGGATAGAAAGATAGACAGTACCCCCTCAAGGAACTCAGAAGTCTAGGGGAATAATAAGAATATGTGGTAGAGAAGCATAAGGGCTGTGAGAGGAACTAGCTCATAGGGTTGGGATTTAGAGAAAGATCACAGAACATAGAATCCACCCAAGGTAAGAGTTATAGACAGAAGCACCGTTAGAGTTCATGGTAGGGCTCAAGCATCCTGTCTCATGCCCTTCCTGTTCATCCTCTACATTGACCACTGGATTTTCATTCTTATATTTCAATTCCTATAAATCATACCTCTGCTCAGAAACATTCAATTCCTTGAATGTGTCTCACCCTTCCTACCCCACTGGCCTGAAATGTAATACATCATCTCTCTCTGCCAATCCAAAATTTCCCTCCTTCAAAGCCCTACTCAGACTTCCTGTCCTCGTGGCACTCCAGTCCACACCCATTTGTCTCTTCTCCCAGTGCCCACTGTCTGGATTAAAAAGTAATCTGGACCAAAATGACAAATTTCAGTGATTGGACAATAAGTCATACAGTGAAGGGGTTCTCAGTTGTGCCTGCATATCAGAATCACCCGTGGGACTTTAACAAAAATATAGGTCCCAAGCACAGCCCCAGAGAGATTCCAATTCTGATCTGTCATGGGTTCTGAATTTTGTAGTTTTCACAAGTCTTTCTATTGCTTGACCAGGTCCAAGATCCCCAATCCAGGGGTGTGAGTTATTGCCTTGATATTTAACTTTTTGCAGTTGTGTGAAAAGTTTACAATCCAAAAAGATTATAAATTGTTTGCAAGCAGGCACCATGTTATATGTCAGTGTGGCCAAGTGGACTGAGAACTGGGATGAGGGGCTGAGGAGCCAAGTACTAGTGTCAGCTTTGCCAAACACTGGCTGTGTAGCTTCCTGAAAACCACTCAGCTTCTCTGAGTCTTGGTGGCTTATAAGTACACGGTGGGTCACCAGAGCCTCCCTCCTGCCTCACAGTGCTTTTGTGAGAACTAAATGAAACAATGGGGAAGGTGTTTTGACACACTGAAGTGTTTGAGCAGTGTGTTTTAGTTCATTGTTCTGTTCCCTAGAGCTGCATACAGAAATGCATAGCAGGGGCTGGTGCAGTTAGGAGTGGCCTGGAAGACAAGCGGCCTTGAGTTGTAACATGCGTGGGTGTGCATATTATTCTCATAGATACAGATAAGAAGGAGGCAGAGCATTCTGGGTAGAGGAATATCATTTGTAAAGGCTTGTAGTTGGGGCTCAGTGTGGCATTGTCAAAAGTTCACAAGTGCTTCTCATGAAAGAAAAGAAGGCAAGAGCTGTGTGTGTCATGGGGTGGAGGTTAGAGTCTTTGGATGTCAGGCTGAGGCGTCTGCATGCTGTCTTGGAGGCTGTAGTGGCGAGTTTGTTTCTGCCCAGATATTTACTATTCCCAGCATTTTCATTCCTCTCTGAAAATCCAGTTTCTCTCTGGTATTATTTGTCTTCAGCCTGGAGAACTTCCTTTTTAGCGTTGCTTGAGATGAAGGTCTTCTGGCAACAAATTCTGTTTTCTTTCATGTGAAAAATGTCTTTATGAAAGAATATTTTTGCTGAATATGGAATTCTGGTTGACTTTTTTTTTGTTAGCATTTTAAAGATGTTCCACTTTTGTCTGTCTTCCATGGTTTCTGATGAGAAGTCTGTTGTTATTCAAATCATTGTTCATTTTCTCTAGCTGCTTTCAAGATTTTCTCTTTTAGTTTTCTAAGTTTGACTATGACATGTCTGCATGTGGTTGTCTTCATATAAATTCTGTTTGGGGTTTACTCAGTTTCTTTAATCTGTGAATTCACATCTTTCACCAAATTTGGGAAGTCTTCTGCCATTATTTTAGGGGGAAAATGTGCTCCAATCTCTTTCCTTTTCTTCTGAGATTCCAATTACATGTATTTTAGATCTTTTATATTGTCCCAAAGGTGTCTGAGGCTCTGTTCTTTTCCTTATTGTTCAATATTTTTCTGTTTACTTTTCAGATTGGAAATTTATATGGATCTGTCTCCAAATTCACTGACTTTTTTCTGTCATTTTCATTCTGCTGTTATGCTACTCCTGTGAAGTTTAAAAATTCCAAATATTTATTTTCAACTCTATAATTTCCATTTGGTTGTTTTTTATATTTTCTGTTTCTCTGCTGAGATTTCCTAATTTTTCTTTCATTACAAATATGTTTGCCTTTGCCTCCTTGAGTATAGTTAAATTAGCTGCTATAAAGCCTTGTCTGTTAATTTCAAAATCTGGGACATATAAGACAGGATTGGTTATGTGTTGCCTTGAGAATGGCTCACACTTCACTGGTTCTTCACATGTTGAGTCATTTTAGATCGCTGACATTGTGGCTATTATATTTGGAGTCTCTGAGTTCTGATGTATTTCTCTAAAGAGTGTTGATATTTTTGTTTTAACAGGCAATGGACTTGGTTAGACTCATAATGAAAACTTTGTCTCACCTGTTCACTTTTCTGTTTCTCTGGAAGTAAGCTCCGTTGAGTCTGCACTGCTCATACATGGTTCAGGGATCAGGCAAACCTGATATTCATAGCATTTGGGACTCTATTTCTCTGTCCCTTCTGCAGTTCTCTCCTTACTTTTCTGTGACTGTAGTTTGCCCCAGGTTTTGTCCTTTGGTTCTTTGGCCAGAAAGAACTCATGCCTTCATGGTCCTTTTAAGTTTTGACTCTTCGAAATCTGCCTGCTTTTGCTTACACTTCTGAGCCTTTGTGTGGTTGTTTTCTGTATTTTTTCCAAGTTCTGTGGGAGGATCAGCCTGTTAGGAGTTGACTCAGCTGTATTGGGAATATAACCAGCTGGTTAGTTTTTTATTTTTTTTAAGAACTTTTATTGAGATACAGTTAACAGGCAATAAACAGTATATGTTTAGAGTGTACAATTTGGTATCCCAGTCTCCCAGTTCACTCCCCCCCAACCCTCCCCACTTTCCCCACGTGGTGTCCATATGTTTGTTCTCTACATCTGTGTCTCTATTTCTGCCTTGCATTTCCTCTTTCATAGTTGTTAGCATTTGCCTTATGTATTGAGGTGCTCCTATATTGGGTGCATATATATTTATAATTGTTATCTCCTCTTCTTGGATGGATCCCTTGATCTTTATGTAATGTCCTTTCTTGTCTCTTGTAACATTTTTTATTTTAAAGTGTATTTTATCTGATGTGACTATTGCTACTCCAACTTTCTTTTGATTTCCATTTGCATGGCATATCTTTTTCCATCCCTTCACTTTCAGTCTGTATGTGTCCCTAGGTCTGCAGTGGGTCTCTTGTAGACAGCATATATATGGGTCTTGTTCTTGTATCCATTCAGCCAGTCTGTGTCTTTTGGTTGGTGCATTTAGTCCATTTACATTCAAGGTAATTATCGATATGTATGTTCCTATTACCATTTTCTTAATTGTTTTGTTTTTGTTTTTGTAGGTCCTTTCCTTCTCTTATGTTTCCTGCTTAGAGAAGTTCCTTTAGCATTTGTGGTAGGGCTGGTTTGGTGGTGCTGAATTCTCTTAGCTGTTGCTTGTCTGTAAAGCTTTTGATTTCTCCATCGAATCTGAATGAGATCCTTGCTGGGTAGAGTATTCTTCGTTGTAGCTTCTTCCCTTTCATCACTTGAAATATATCATGCCACTGCCTTCTGGCTTGCAGAGTTTCTGCTGAGAAATCAGCTGTTACCCTTATGAGAGTTCCCTTGTGTATTATTTGTCGTTTTTCCCTTGTTGCTTTTAATAACTTTTCTCTGTCTCTAATTTTTGTCAGTTTGACTACTATATGTCTTGGCATGTTTCTCCTTGGGTTTCTCCTGCCTGGGACTCTCTGCGCTTCCTGGACTTGGGTAGCTCTTTCCTTTCCCACGTTAGGGAAGTTTTCAACTATAATCTCTTCCAGTATTTCCTCGGGTCCTTTCTCTCTCTCTTCTCCTTCTGGGACCCCTATAATGCGAATGTTGGCACGTTTAACATTGTCCTAGAGGTCTCTCAGGCTGTCTTCAGTTCTTTTCATTCTTTTTTCCTGATTCTTTTCCACATCAGTGATTTTCACCATTCTGTCTTCCAGGTCACTTATTCACCCTTCTGCCTCAGTCAATCTGCTATTGGTTCCTTCTAGTGTATTTTTCATTTCAGTTATTGTGTTGCATATCTCTGTTTGTTTGCTCTTTAATTCTTCTAGGTCTTTAGTAAACTTTTCAATCTTTGCATCCAGTCTTTTTTCAAAGTCCTGGATCATCTTCACCATCATTATTCTGAATTCTGTTTCTGTAAGGGTGCATAGCTCCTCTTCATTTAGTTGTTTTTCTGGTGTTTTATCCTGTCCCTTCATCTGGTACAAAGTCTTCTGCTTTTTCATTTTCTGTATCTTTCTGTGGCTGTGGTTTTCAGTTCCACAAGAGAAAAGACTGCTGATACTGCTTGATACTGCTATCTGCCCTCTTGTGTAGGAAGCTATCTAGGCGGCTGGTGTGTGCTTCCTGATGGGAGGGACTGATAGTGGGTTGGGCTGGGTGGGCAGAGCTCAGTAAAACTTTAATCTGCTTGTCTGCCAATGGGTGGGGCTCTGTTCGCACCTTGTTGGTTATTTGGCCTGAGGCCACCCAGCACTGGAGTTTACAGGCTCTTTGGTGGGGCTAATGGTGGACTCTGGGAGGGTTCATGCCAATGAGCACTTCCCAGAACCCCTGCTGCCAGTGCCCCTGTCTCCTCAGTGAGCCACAGCTGCCCCCCACCTCTGCAGGCAACCCTCCAACCAGGTAGGTCTGGTTCAGTCTCCTATGGGGTCACTGCTCCTTCTCCCTGGGTCCTGGTGAGCACACTTTTTTGTGTGCCCTCCAAGAGTGGAGTCTCTGTTTCCCCCAGTCCTGTGGAGGTCCTGCCATCAAATCCCACTGGCTTTTAAAGTCTGATTCTCTGGGGATTCCTCCTCCCGTTGCTGGACTCCCAGGTTGGGAAGCCTGACATGGGGCTCAGAACCCTCACTTTAGTGCGTGGACTTCTGCGGTATAACTTCTCCAGTTTGTGAGTCACCCACCCAGCATTTATGGGACTTAATTTTAACACGATTGAGCCCCTCCTACTGTCTCATTGAGGTTTCTTCTTTGTCTCTGGATGTGGGGTGTCTTTTTTAGTGAATTCCATTGTCTTTCTGTTGATGACTGTTCAGCATTTAGTTGTAATTCCCGTGCTCTTGCAAGAGGGAGTCCCAGCTGGTTAGTTTTTAAGCTGAGGGTTGGAGTGCTGGGTCCAGCATTTGTGTGGAAGGTTGACTAGGGAGGGAAAGATCAGCAGATGGGGCTAGTAGAAAGACTAGTTAAGGAGTTACTAGTCAGACCTGACATAATGAAGGGTATTAGTAATATTTTTTAAAGGGGCTATTTCAGTAAAATAAATCAGGGGCATTCAAAAATGGGCTATAGAGGATAAATGAGAGGAGGAGGGAATTATAGATGACTGCACATGGATTGTGTGTGTCTGGGTGGAAACAGAGCAGTTTCTGAGAGGCTCAGAGACCCATGTGGTTTTAGATGTGGCTGATTGGGCTCAGTGAACATCTGTGTCTGTATAGGGATCCTCACCTAGAGATTGGGGCTGATACACACGTGATATACACATGGCCCATGAAATTCCAGGAAGATGAGCAGTGGCTGAGTTCATAGAGCACCATCGTTGGGACATTGGAAAGAGGAAGAGAAACCACCCAGGGGCCAAGATAATTAAAAACAGCTCTACTGAGACTTCCCTGGTAGTCCAGTGGTAAAGAATCCATCCTGCAATGCAGGGGACACGGGTTCAATGCCTGGTTGGGGAACTAAGATCCCACATGCCGTGGGGAAACTAAGCCCATGTGCCACAACTGCTAAGTCTGTGCACCTCAACTAGAGAGCCCATGTGCCTCAAACTGCAGAGCCCAGGCGCTACAATTAGAGAATAAACCCGCATGCCACAACTAGAGAGAAGCCCACATGCCGCAATGAAAGATCCTGCACGCTGCAACAAAGATCTTGCATGCCACAATGAAGACCCGATGCAGCCAAAAAAATAAAATAAAATAAAATAAAAACAGCTCTACCAAGCTAAGCCCTTTGCTTATTTTATCTGTGAAATGTGGTTAGCGCTCCAGAGAAAGATTCTGTTATTGTCCTCAGGCGCTCAGAGAAGCTAATAAGCAACCTGCCTAAAGTGCCCAGCTGGTAAGTGGCAACCATGTCCATCCGCAGTGCTTGAGCTCCCAACCAGAGCCCTGTTTTGTACTCTCTAGGAGGAGAACAGGGGCAGGTAGCGTCCCTCTTAAGTGAAGTTTGAAGATGTCACACACTTGGCAGGAAGACAGTCATGGATCAGATGTTTTCAGGCTGCAGAGAATGAGGAAGGGGCTGGGTGGTGAGGAAATTGAGTATGGACCTTTGGACCATCAAGTGGAATCATAGAAGGAAATGGAAGGAGTGAAGATGGAGAGCCCTTTCTTAGTTCTGAGGAGTCTTAGAGCACATGTATGTCGGGGGCTGTAGAGCAGCAGATGCGCAGGCCCTAGGGGGAGCCACTGTGCATAAATAACTCTCGGCATGTGTGAACCATCCAGGGGTTACATGTGCATTGCTCTGCCCCATCCTGACAATATCTGCTTGTGTTTGGTATGGGCCTTTGTGGTTTAGGAAGCCACTTCCATAATCTTTATCTCATTTGAACCTATTACTAGACTTTTGACTCTGATATTGAAGATTGGGACTTTCAGAGAGGCCCAGTGGCTTGATAACAGGAGGCAGAAGTGGGACTCACTCCAGACCACAGAGTTCTCATTAAGGAACGAGTTGCTATAAGGGCAGCTCACCCTCCCGGTGTTCTCTGGCACTGCTACCTAGGAAATCCCACCCTTAGGGAAGTGATGAAAAAGGGTGGCTCCTCCTCAGGGAAAGAGTGTGACACGTTTGATGACTGCAAGAGAGGGGAATGAGCATGTGTGATGTGGCCCTGGCTGGGTTCCCTTTTGCCTTTTCCCCACCCATCTGCAGAGGGGTGAATTCTGGCCCCTGCCAAGGCAGCTCTGCATGCTTTGCTAGTTAGACTTGGTGTCTGGGTGGACACAACATCAGGTTCAGGAACAGTGTCAGCTTCTGACCCAAGCTGCACCCCTATCCAGCTCTACCAGAACCGAAGCCTGTTGGATCCCTGTGTCTCCTTCACAGTTGGTTACAGGTTTTGGTTGGAAAGGGAAGGAGCAGGGGTAAGGAACCATCATTACTTTTTCTGATAATCTCTCAGAGAGAAATTGGAATTCTTATATCTTCTCCATGAATGCAGGATTCTAACATAATAACCAGAAAGATCTTACTGCTTCCTCAGCCACAAGCCAAGAGGGGTTTTGTGTTTTGTGGTGGGTCAGGAACAGGTAGCTGGGTCAGGAACAGAAGCAAGGATTCACTGAGTCCTGGTGTCTTCCTCCACAGGTGAATGAGCAAATGAAGCTGACGGTGCTAGGGCAGGACTCCATCATGGTCACCTTCACCTCCCTGAATGAGACAGTAACACTCCCCATATCGGCCAACAACTGTCCCCACGGGATATCGCACGATAAACGGGTAAGGCACGCAGAGCAGTCTCCCATGCCTGACCCCAGAGTGTCTCAACATGGATTGCCTTTGCTCTTCCTGCCTCCCCCACCCCATACAAGGCCCCACCTCTTTCCCTGCCTAATGGACTGCCACTCAGTATTCACTGTCTGACTTTAGTACCACCTTCTCTGTGAAACGTCTATCAGGAGTTTTCAGGTGTGACAGAACCCAGTGCAGACTAGCTTAAGCATGGAAAGATACTGTATTGGCTCAGTAAATTGAAAAGCCAGTCTGTAGATAGGCAGCATCAGGCATGACTGAATCCAGGCTCCCAAAGGATTCCACCAGATCTTTCCATCTGTTGGCTCTGCCTTCCTCTTTGTTGGCTTTATTCTTAAGGAGTTTCTCTCCTTATGGTGACGAGATGGTCATGAGCCTCTCCGGGCTTATTATTCTACCAGCTTTGGTCTCCCCAGGAGAAAGGGGACTTCTCTTTGCTAAATGCTCCAGTAGAGGTGCCAACACCAACATCATTGGCTCTGTCTGCTGCCCTTGCCTGAAATGTTCTCTGTAGCCAGGAGAGTGTGTTGCTCTCACTGGCTAGGCTTGAGTGTCATGTCCATCCCAGGAGCTGAGGGGTGTGATCAGCCCCAGGTATACCACTTGGGCAAGTGATTAGACAGGAGTGTGTTCCTAAAGGAAAATCATGGTGCTGTTACCAGAAGAGGGCGAGATGATGCTGGACAGAATAACTGCATGTGTGTTGCTGACCCTCCACCGCCCCCTTGTCCATCCAGGAGTCAGCCTGTCCCCTTGCTCAGACCTCCCAGCCGTGACTCACCTCCATTCCGACGCTGCTTTATTTACAAGCCAGCCTTCTCTACCAAACTGGGAATTCCCTGTGATTCCTACTGGTGTCTGTTGCCCCAGGGCCCAGCACGAGGACTGCTTCAAATGAAGTACTTGCTAAGGGGGTAGGTGAGGCAGTGACAGAGTCTGGGAACCAGGTTCTTCATTCACTGGGTCTTTGTGGCTTCTGCGGTGTACCTGGTCCAGAGTCAACATTGTGGAACGAGATAGAGAGGATGAAGGGGACAAAGTCTCTGATCCCCGAGGAGTTTATAATCTAGAGGAGAACAGTTGACATTCACTGTGAGACTGGGATGGCCAAGGGCGCCTTGGTGGCACCGGTCCCTGGCATTATACGTGGGGAGTTGGCCCACTCGGGAAGGCTCCTCGGAGCAGGAGCAGGGGGACCACACCTCCGAGTCTTCCCTGGGGTCAGTCCCAGTTTACACTTGGCCCAGGCATTCTCAGTAGCATTCCTTTCAGTCTCAGAAGTGTCCCAGTTTGGCTGATAAATTATAGTCACTCTGAAGGAGACGCTTGCACTGTGAGGGCATTTGCCACCACGTGCCGCAGGCTCATATGCTCGCAGGGCTGACGGAGCCCATAGGAGCAGCCAGCCCCACATCCTCCCTTTACGTGGGCATAGGCCCGGCAGGTGTTTGTTGGAGACCCGTGTTATCTGAACGAGACACAGAGAACACCTGTGTTTTTCCTGGAGGGAAGCATTGCGCCTGTTTTTTCCACTGCTCTTACATTTCAGCGGCATTTCCACTTACTTAATTAGCTAATTCAATAAACATGTATTAGTACCTGCCACGTGCCAGATTGGCTGCTGGGGGTGTCAAAGGGAAAGAAACCTCACACCCTCTAGTCTCTGAGACACTTTGAGTCTAATGGAAGGGGCGAAAGCATCAACATGGGTTGTGATCCAGCTTGACGGGTGTGGTGGGGGGGAGAGGAGGCGCTGAGGGAGCTGCTGGATTCCTTAAAGGGGTCTCACCAGCACCCAGGACACTCAGATGCCTATGACTGTAGCCTACACGCCTCGCACCAAAGAGCAAAACAGCTCCAGGATTTTGAGTTCATCTGGACTGAGATGAATGACTGTGCTGATTGATGAGTCCATTCTGTCCGTTTGGTTCCATGCTCTTACTCTAAACGTCATTGTTGGGTGACTAAGTACACAGGATGTATGTGGTCACATGTCTAGATTTCTTGAAAACCTTTTTATACCGTATTTTAAAAATGTGCATTTACTTACCAAAGGCAATAGATAATAGGAAAATTTTTGTTACTATAAAATTGCAGTAATGCTTCATTTTTTTGGCAACCTCTTGTCTGGTAATCTCTGAAATTTGTAATATGGCTGAAAACCAGAACGTAAGCAGTTGAAGACCCCCATGAACAGCCGAGAGAAATCACTCTTAAGTCCATGTACCAAACATGCCCTTTTGGCCTAAGAAAGCCCCTCAGTCATTCACATCTTATGTTTTCTTAGCTAAATGCAGCGTTAGTGAGCTAGAATCAGAGGTCCAGAGCTATGCTGTCCAATACAGTAGCCACGAGTCACAGTGGCTGTTGAGCACTTGAAATGTTACAGTTCCAGGCTGAGATGGTCTGGAAGTGAAAGCACACGCTGCATTTCAAAGACTTAGTTTGAAAATAGAATGTAGCGTTTCTTTTTTTTTAAGATTAATTAATTAATTTATTGGCTGTTGGGTCTTCATTGCTGCACGTGGGCTTTCTCTAGTTGTGGCGAGCAGGGGCTAATTTTTGTTGGGTGCATGGGCTTCTCATTGTGGTGGCTTCTCTTGTTGCGGACCACAGGCTCTAGGCACACAGGCTTCAGTAGTTGCAGCACGTGAGGTCAGTAGTTGTGGCTTGCAGGCTCTAGAGCGCAGGCTCAGTAGCTGTGGCTCTCAGGCTTAGTTGCTCCATGGCATGTGGGATCTTCTCAGACCAGGGCTCGAACCCGTGTCCCATGCGTTGGCAGGCGGATTCTTAACCACTGTGCCAACAGAGAAGCCCTGTAGCATTTCTTATTGATCATTTATTTTGATTGTGTTGCAATAATCATATTTTTGATGTATTGAGTTAGAAAAATATGTTATTAGAATTAATTTCATTTTCTGAGAACGTTTTTAATGTGGCTTCAGGAACGTTTAAAACACACATGCAGCGCGCATTATATTTCTACTGGGCGGTGGGAAACTAAAAGTGGAGTCCTCATAAGGGAAGCTCACAGAGTCTGACACTGCAGAAGGAGGCTGGAAGTTATTTATTAAAAAGAACATTGTAACTCAAAAAGCATAACCCTCTTGGGGACATTTAGCATAGGGATAAGCAGACAAATACATTAAAACAGCTTCTGAAAACCACTGCATTCTAGAGGATGGTCATTGATGCTGACCAAGGAGACTGACTTGCCCCAAAGCGTCCTCATCATAACCCCTTCTGTTTGAGAACACAGGGTGGTGTACTGTATATTACGACCTTCTGACTCTATAAATAACGATAAATGAAGAAATATCAGACTTATTGTGGGTAACAGATTTCCAAATGTCGACCCTAGCTTCCAGGTTAAGCATCTCAAAAATCTCGAGGCTGGCAGAGAGCCTTGGTTAGGAAGCAGCTTTGGGCCATTCCTTCCCCTGCTGAGCCTTGCTTTCCCCACTTATATAGTGATATGTAAAGGCCCACCCAGCTTTTCCACTCTCCTGGGACTTTAAAAATTCATTCAGCTCCAATGTGTGTGTGTGCGCGTGTGTGTGTGTGTGTGTGCACGCGCGCGCATTTGGGGCTGGTCATCACCCATCAGCAAACCCATGGCCATCTAGGAAAGCTGAGGGGTGGGAGGAGGGTGGTCTCTTCTCTCATGCTCCTGTCAGTAGAAAACTGGTTAAATGGTTTCCCCAGACACCCATCACCCTGGAAGGAACCACCCATCAGAGCGACGGGAAGAATGGCAGTCCCAGCTTTTATGGCCCTGCGGCCAGCCTCCTCAACTAAATTTTCTATCAAGGCAGCACTTCGGAAGCGAGGAAATGCCTCAATTTAAATGCTTTATTAGCCCAATGCTGCCTCAGATCCTTTATGGAAGCAAGACTGGGTGTAAATTACAAATAAATAAATAAAATTAGCCCAGAGGCAGAAGTTGGGGCCAGTAATCGGAAGGATGGTTGAGGCTTTGCTATTAATTGGGACATCCTTTACAGAAGTCCTGCCTGCAGGACAAAGAGGAACACATAGCTGACTTCATCACTCTTCAGAAAGTCTGTTCATCACCCACCCTACTCTGTCTACCTGAGGCTTCAATTCTGCAGAGGAAAAATTATTTAACACCTCCTCTGTGTGAAGTGGGAGATGTAGATAGCATGGATCCTGCGTTCAGGGGGCTGATGAAATTTAGGGATAAAGAAAGTAAAAAGTGACCAGCACCCAGGACAGGAAGGACAGGAATGAGCAGATGTGCGAGCTCAGGGTGGAAAGTGATTGCTGCTGGCTTAGCAAGTTGGCGAAGGTTTATTGGAGAAAGAGTCTGACCCTGATTGGCATTAACTCCAGAATTTGAGCCTAGTTCCGCCCTGGCAGAGGCAGAGGTTGAGCTGCAGGGTGGCCTCAGCTGTCCCATAGGAACCGTGGAGCCAGTGTGGCCCTTCAGAGTAATCCCAAACTGAGGCCAGAGGCCTGGGCCTTGGTGCCCATGGGGACCAGTCAATCTGTGTAACCCTGGCCCAAGGCAGTCTCTCAACAGACAGCTGCCAGCAGGGTGAAGCAGGTTTTGGGAGTCATGCGATAGAGGGAGACAGGCAGCAACGTTTCCGTAGAGGTGTTTGTCCATCCCGTTATTTATAACGCAACAAGCGTTACATGAGTGCCTTCTTTGTAATGGGCACTCGGACACAAAGGAGACCCAGACCTGATCTTTGTCCTCTACGAGCTTAGAGTCTGGTTGGGGAGACAGGCTCCCACGCAATAGATCACAGAGGGCTAACCTCTGTCTTCAGGCTGCATGGAGAGCGCAGTAGGGGTCCAAGGCAAGGAACAGTTCTGCTCAGTGCAACCAACCTCGCAGCAGGGGGGACATTTGAGGCGGGTTGGGTCACTGTGCGGGGATTCACTGGGCTGAGGGGAGAGAGGTGGGTCCCAGGCAGGGACAGCATATCCTTTAAGCCAGGGCCAAGCCTGGTGGGCACTGAACTGGGCAGACAGCTCCTGGCAGGGCAGGTGATGATGTCCTTCCCCTCGGCCTCTCCCCAGGTGACCCACAGAATCAGCAGCATGGATGAAAAGATGTCTAAGATGAGCCGGGCCCTGGCAGAGCTCAAGAGGCGGTTTCAGAAGACGGTGTCCCAGTTCATGAACTCCGTCCTTCTGGCTGCAGGTAAGGAGGCAAAGAGGTGGGTGCAGTCCTATCTGATGGCTTCCCAGATCCTGGGGCACCTGCAAATCACCTCCAAGGACACGACAGCTCTTTACCACCCCAGGGAGGTGGCGCAGTAGGAGGACTCCCCATTGGTGATGGGATGACTAGGCTCAGAATGGGGAGGGAACTTCCTTGAGGCCACACAGCTGATAATGGCAGTCTTCACCAACGTCAACTTCTGAGAGCTCTCCACATGTCTTTAATGTCTCCCTGTGATTGCTTTTGTCTTGGGTCTCTCAGTCTTTTGGTCGCTCTCTGTGTCCCCACCCCCACCCCCAGTTCACTTTTTGCCTCTGTCTCCCGTATCGTCCATCATCTGTTTGCAACTCCTGTTCCTCTCCTTCTTGTGGAAGGTCTCAGTAGAAGAGAGAAAAGCAGCCACCTCACCAGGCTGTCCCTGTTAGGCCCACAGGGCTGATGTGGGTGTCCTTGGGATCCTTCCACGTCTGGGCTCTCTTCCTCACTGCTGATGGACCTGGGGACAGAGGAACATTGACCCCCCCACCTCCACCCCATGCCACCCCCTGGCTTGGCACAGAGGAGCTGTGCTGCCCCCCATGGCCTCCCTGAGTTGCTCCTTGTCCCTAAAGACTCAGTTCAGCTATGCCCCTCCTCTGGGAAGCCTTCCCTGACCTCTTAAGCAGAATGTGTCACACTGTCCTCTGGGCTCCCACAGCACTTCATTCATGCTCTAATTATAAATCTTACTACATAACATTATAAATATTCCTTTGTTTTCCCATCCCCAGCCCCCACTCCTGCTTGGAGTTCCCAGAGGCAGGGAACCCTGTATGGGGTCATCATGCCCTGTGCCCAACACGTTCAGTAAATGTTTCAAAAGTGAATGAAGAAATGAGAGGTCCTTGGCTACTCTAGTAGAGGAAGCAAAACAAACAAACAAAAACAAAGAACATAGATGGAAATGACTTAAGTCTCGAGGCACAGGGAACAGCATGGATGCATTGTGTACCCAGCCTCTACGTTGAGTGCTATAAAGGATACGAAGCTGAATGAAACACAGGCCAATGGGGGTGCGGGGGGAGGGATCCAAGTTGGGTCTTGACAGATGTGCAGAACTGAGATTGACTTGTTCTTCCATTCAGCCAGCACTTACTGATCCACTAACCACACTAGGATGGGAGCACGGGGCCAGACAACAGGCGTGGCAGCCCTGCAGCAGACTCTGCGAGAGTGAAGGCCTGGAGAGGGAGGTGTGCAGTCTCACAGCAGGGCATGGCGGCCAGGCCACGAAGGGGAGTGACACCAGTGTCTTCTGTTCACAGGCCTGTTCACTATAGAATATCCAGTAAAGGAAGAGGCAGAAATCATTCGAACCAGATTAAAGACTGGGCCCTATCCTGAGCGGGCCACCAAGCTGAGTGTATACTCAGGAGAAATCCTTTTATTACGATCTCAGTCAGCCCGACTGGAATCCTCGATTGAAGAGCCTTCGAAGGAAGAGCCTGCGTCGGCTCCGGTGAGCCCCACTCGGAAGAAGCCCATCAAGGTCCAAGCCAAGGCCACGGTCACACCCAGGTGGGCTTGGGCCTTCATTTCTTTCAGCTTCTGTGTGTCAGATGTTGAGATGGGTAGCAGACACACGATGGTGAACAAAACAGATGAGGCCTCTCCCGCTTGGAGTTGAAATTTTAGGGCTGGGGGAAGATAGAAGATAAACAGGTGAACAGCTGAAATATTTTAGATGGGGATAAGGCTGGGAAGAAAGTAGATCAGGGAAATGGGTTAGAGCAGAGATGGGCAAACTATGGTCAGGGGCCAAAGCTGGCCCCACTGTCTGCCTTTTTTATGGGTGAGCTAAGAGACGTTGTTACGTTTTTACATGCTTGGGAGGAAAAAAAATCAAAAGAAGAGTTTTTCATGACGTGGAAACTGTAAGGACCCATGAGTAATGTTTTGTTGGGACACCGCTTATTTACATGTTGTCTGTAGCTGCTTTCCTACTAGGATAGAAGTGTGGAGTCATTGTGACTGAGGCCACCTGGCCTCCCAAGACTAGAATTTTTACTGTCTGGCCCTTTATAGAAAATGCTGACCAACTCCAGGCATGGAGAGTGACTGGGAAGTGGGGTGGGATGGGGTACACTAGGTAGACGGTTGGGGAAACGGTTCTGAAGAGATATTTTAATGGAAGCCTGAAGAATTAGAAATAGGCACAAATTGACAACGAAAGTCATACCGGAGAAAAGATGGTGTGTTTCTTTATTTTGAAGATAATGCAGGGGTCATAGTAAACAATAAAGGTGAGATGAAAGGTTCTGCCATCACAGGACCAGTTGCAAAGGAATGTGCAGACTTGTGGCCTAGGATTGCATCCAGTGCTGGCAGCATTGCATGATTCTTCGGGTATTTATAAAAAAGTAATAATGATAAAAGTTATTTGCTCCCCCCCCCCAAATGAAGAAATAGGCGCAAAGAAGTATTGGGAAGGAACATCAGGCAGAGGACAGAACAAGTGCTAAGACCATGAGATAAGAACAGGTTCGGTGTGTGTGCAGGAAAGTGAGAAGACCAGTGTGGAGCACTGGGAGGCAGGTGGAGAGCAGCACAAACTGAGGACATAGAGGTAGGCAAGAGCTGCATCAGGCAGCCTTGTGAGTATTAGAGGAAGCCACTCTGTAACTGTAAGGCAGGAAGCAACATCATCTGATTCATGAGGTTTTTAGAAAACTTAAAAAAACAAAAAAGATAATATATCTCTCATATTTTAACTTTAAAAATTTTATAAGATATAGAAAAATGAACAAATCCTAAGTGTATAGCTCAATGTGTATCACAAAGTGAACATACCCTATATGCCCCAAGAAATAGAACATTATCAAGTTCTTAGAAATTCCCTTTTGTCCCCTCCCAATCAATAATCCCACCCTCCTCCCCAACAGGAACATTTCTCACATCATAGATATATATATTTTAAACTATTTAAATAGAGCTATTCAGTACATATTCTTTGGTGTCTGGCCTTTTCTGCTCAACATTATAATGTGAAATTTATCCAGTGGCAGAACCGCCGCTCATTTTCATTGCTGTGTAATAAACTATTGTAAGACTACACTAAAAATTTTATGCATTCTAATGTTGATGGATATTTGGGTTGGTTATGGTTTTGGTAATGACAGACTTGCTGGTATTTGCATAGATCCTTGTTTCTGGTTGGGATATGCTTGAATGTGAAATTACTGTCAGAGAGTATGTGTATGTTCCGCTAGATCCTGTAGTTCCATAGAGACTCTGTTTTCCACATGGTGGTATCAAGTTCCACTCCCACCAGCAGTGTATGAGCATTCCAGTTGCTCCACGGCCTCATTAATACTTGATATTGCCAATCATTTTAATTATAGCCATTCTATAATGATGAAATAGTTATTAATTTGCATTGCCCTGGTGACTACAGAGGATGAGCACCTTCTTAATTGTTTATTGACCTTTTTGGATAGTCTCTTTTGCAAAGTGCCTGTTCAGTCCTCTCATCCATTTTTCTACTGGTTGTTTGTCTTTTCTTGATTTATATTTTGGAGTTCTTTATTGTGGATACAAGACTTTTGTCAGTTACACATGTTGCAAATGATTTTCCCACTCCTACTCTGGCAGTGGTATCTATTGATGCACAGAAGTTGCTAAATTTAATGTCCAGTCTTTTTGTTTGTAATTAGCTATTTGTATCCTATTTAAGAACTATCTCTTCTCAAACAACATGACAATATTCTCCAAAGTTGCCTTCTAATAGTTTTTTCTTTTAACTTTTGCACTTATATCCATTCTGCACCTGCAAATGATTTCTGTGTGTGACATGAGGTAGGAGCCAAGTTTTATATCCCCCCATGTATATATCGAACTGATCCAGCATCACCTATTGAGACGCTTGTAATTTTCCCTCAGCTCTTTGGGTCTCTATATGTTTAAATCAAGGGTTGTTTTCTGGAGTCCCTATTTTGTTCCCTATTTTTACCAACACCTAACAGTCTTAGTTATTATAGCTTTTAAAAAAACTTTTTAAAAAATATTTATTTATTTACTTATTTATTTATTTTGGCTGTACCAGCTCTTATTGCAGCATGAGGCATCTTCACTGTGGCATGTAGGATCTTTAGTTGCAGCATGTAGACTTTCTTAGTTGCTGCGTGCGGACTCTTAGTTGCAGCATGCAGACTCGTAGTTGTGGCATGTAGACTCAGTTGCGACATGCATGCGGGGTCTAGTTTCCCGACCAGGGATTGAACCTGGGCCACCTGCATTGGGAGCTCAGAGTCTCACCCACTGGACCACCAGGGAAGTCCCAGTTATTATAGCTTTATAATAAGTATTGATATACAGCAGAGTAACTACTCAGTGTTTGTGTGCTAAGCTGTTTTGCTATTCTTGGTCCTTTACATTTCCATATACTTTTAGAATCATCCTGTCAATTTAAAACATTGTCCTGGGATTTCAATTTGATTGTTAATGTCTTTGTAATACTGGAATATTTCAGTCCATTAATGTGGTATATCTGTTTATTTATTTGTTTATGTCTTCTCTAATCTCTCCATAATGTTTTGTGATTTTCAGCATAGAGGTCTTGTATGTCTTTCATTAGATTTATTCTATGATACTTTATAGTTTTGGTGCTCTTATAAATTATGTTTTAATTTAATTTTTCTATTTGTTGCCGGTTATAGAAAGGCAATTGATTTTGTTTCAATTGAATTTATTTTTAAATTGCAGTAAACTTTACTCTTTTTTGTGTAAAAGTCTATGAATTTTGACAAATGCATAAAGTGGTGTAGCCAAGATACAGAACAGCTTCCCCAACCAAAAAAAGAAAGAAAGACACTCCCTCATGCTACCCCTTTGTAGTCAAACTCTTCCCTCACCTGTAATTCCTAAACAACCACTGATCTGTTCCCTGTAGCTATGGTTTTGCATTTTCCAGAATGTCGTATAGATGGAATTATATTGTATATAGCCTTTTGAGTCTAGCTTCTTTCACATGGCATGTTCATGTTGTTGCATATATCAACAGTTTCTTTTTATTGCTGAATAGTATACTGTTTCAGGGAGCCCCAATACCACCCCTATGTTTAGAGATCTATTGATACTAGTACGCATGGGATTCAGCATATAGTTGTACTCATGGAGAAAGTTTATTACAGTGAAAGCATACATGATAGGATGAACAAGCGGAAAAGACACAGGTAGAATCTGAAGAAATCCATACATAGACTTCCCTCTGTGCACTCCCTCCTGTGAAGGGACACACCAAGCGTGCTTCTTTCTCTCGCAGTGAGAAAAGGCAGTAAACATGCGCGGTGTTTCTGCCCAGGGGTGCCCATTAGCAAGTCAGATCCCAATGTTTTTATTGGGTACTCTCTGCCTAACAAATATCAAAGTTGCAGACTGCCAAAAGGAAAGCAAGTGTTCAGCATAAATCACATGTTTACATAAACAGTGTAGGCATAGTGTGGGAAATGGTTCAAGTGCAAAGTTCCCACACACCAGCCTGGGCCAACCTTGAAGGCAGGTCCTTCTGAAAATAGCAGCCTCAGGTCTCCTATGTTAACTCTTTCTCTATATAGTATGTGACATAGGTGGGCAAAATTTTATTTATCCATTTAACCCTTGAAAGACATTTGAATTGTCTTCAGTTTTTAGTGATTATTAATAAAACTGCTATAAATATTCAAGAACAGGTTTTTATGTGAGCACAGGTTTTCATTTCTCTTCTACTTTGTTTTGAATTGGTATTATTTTTTTCCTTAAATGTTTAGTAAAATTCACCAGTGAAATGATCTTACCTGGAGTTTCCTTTGGTGGAAAGCTTTTAAAATCAAACCATTACTTTAATAAATATAGGACTATTCAGGTCATCTGTTTTTCTTGAGTGAATTTTGACAGTTTGTGTTTTTAAAGGAATTGACCCGTTTCATCTAAGTTGTTGAATTTATGTGCACAGAATTGTCTATACTATTCCCTTATATCATCTTTTTAGTGTCTGTAGGGTCTTCAGTGATATTCCCTATTTTAACTATGATGTTGGTAATTTGTATCTTCTCATTTTTATCTTGGTCAGTCTGGCTACAGTTTTATCAATTTTATTGATCTTTTCAAAGAATCACCTTTTGGTTTGATTTTTCTCTGTTGTTTTTCTACTTTCAATTCCATTGATGTCTGCTCTTTATCTTCCTCCTGCTTGTTTTGTGTTTAATTAGCTCTTTTTCTAGTTCCTTAAGTTGTGAGCTTACATTATTGGTTTGAGGCCTTATTTTTTAATGCATAAATATTTAATTTGGTAAATTTCTCTTTAAGCACTACTCTGCCTACATCCCACAATTTTTGGTATGTCGGATTTTCTTTTTTTTTTAAATTAATTAATTAATTTATTGGCTACATTGGGTCTTCAGTGCTGCACACGGGCTTTCTCTGGTTGCGGCGAGCAGGGGCTACTCTTCACTGTGATGCTCAGGCTCCCCATTGCGGTGGCATCTCCTGTCGAGGAGCACAGGCTCTAGGTGTGTGGGCTTCAGTAGCTGTGGTACACAGGGTTAATAGTTGTGGCTCACAGGCTTAGTTGCTCTGTGGCATGTGGAATCTTCCTGGAGCAGGGATCGAACCCGTGTCCCCTGCATTGGCAGGTGGATTCTTAACCACTATGCCACCTAGGAAGTACAGAATTTTCGTTTTTATTCAGTTTAAAATCTTTTCTAATTTCCCTGGGTTTCACCTTGACCCATGGTTGTTTGGAAGTCTGGTATTTGATTTCCAAATATTTGAGGATTTTCCAGATATCTTTCTGTTACTGATTTTTGGTTCATTTCTGGTATAGTCTGAGGATATAGTTTGTTCACTTTCCACTCTTTTAAATTTATTAAAATTTGTTTTATGACCCCCAAATATGATCTATCTTGGTGAATGCTGTTTGTGAACTTGAAAAGAATGTATGTATATATTCATGCTCTTGATGGTGGAATCTTCAACAAATGTCAATGAGGTCAAATTGGTTGATAGTGTTGTAAGTCTTTTTTTTTTTTTTTTGATTAAAAATTTATTCATTTTTATTTATTTTCCTTTTTGTTTATTTTTTATAGTGGACATTTTCAAAATTTCAAACACACCCCCCTCCCCATCACCCAACTTCAATACCTGTAACCATTTGGCTAATTCTGTTTATTACATGCCTTCCCCAATCATTTTATTTTATTTTAAAATTTATTTTATTTTATTTTATTTTTAAGCCCTTTATTGGAATATAATTGCTACACTGTTGTGCCAGTTTTTGCTGTACAACAAAGTGAATCAGCTGCATCTACACATATATCCCTATATCCCCTCCCTCCTGCAACTCCTTCCCACCTTCCCTATCCCAGCCCTCTAAGTCATCACCCATCATCAAGTTAATCTCCCTGTGTTGTGCAGCAGCTTCCCACTAGCTAGCTATTTTACATTTGGTAGTGTGTATATGTCAATGCTACTCTCTCACTTTGTCCCAGCTTCCCCTTCACGCCCCACCCCCCCACTGTGTCCTCAAGTCGGTTCTCTACATCTGCATGTTTATTCTTGCCCCGTCACTGGGTTCATCAGTACCATTTTTTTAGATTCCATACATATGAGTTAGCATACAGTATTTGTTTTTCTCTTTCTGGCTTACTTCGCTCTGTATGACAGACTCTAGGTCCATCCACCTCACTACAAATAACTGAATTTCATTCCTTTTTATGGCTGAATAATATTCCATTGTATATATGTTCCACAACTTCTTTATCCATTCATCTGTTGGTGGACATTTAGGTTGCTTCCATGTCCTGACTATTGTAAATAGTGCTGCAGTGAACATTGTGGTACTTGTTTCTTTTGGGATTATGGTTTTCTCTGGGTATATGCCCAATAGTGGGATTGCTGGGTCACATGGTAGTTCTATTTTTAGTTTTTTAAGGAACCTCCATACTGTTTTCCATAGTGGCTGTACCAATTTACATTCCCACCAGCAGTGCAGGAGGGTTCCGTTTTTTCCCTACCCTCTCCAGCACTTACTGTTTCTAGATTTTTTGATGATGTCCATTCTGACTGGTGTGAGGTGATAACCTCATTGTGGCTTTGACTTGCATTTCTCTAATGATTAGTGATGCTGAGCATCTTTTCATGTGTTTGTTAGTCATCTGCATGTCTTCTCTGGAGAAGTGTCTATTTAGGTCTTCTGCCCATTTGTGGATTGTGTTATTTGCTTTTTTGGTATTAAGCTGCATGAGCTGCTTGTATATTTTGGAGATTAATCCTATATTGTTGTAAAAGTCTTATATATCCTTGTTGATCTTCTGTCTTGTTCTGTTGAGTACTGGGAATGGAATGTTGATGTCTCCAAATACAATTATGGATTTGTCTATTTTACCTTAATTCTGTATCAATTTTTTGCTTCATACGTCTTGGAACTATGTTGTTGGGTACAGCACATTTAACTCATATATCATTATGTAATGTTTCTCTTGATATCTGATAATTATGTTCTGAAGTCTACTTTGTCTAATAGAAATATACCCACTTCAGCTTTTTGATTAGTGTTTGCTTGCTATTACTATTCCATAATTTTACTTTTTTTTTTGATGTGAACCATTTTAAAGTCTTTATTAATTTTTTTTTGATGTGGACCGTTTTTAAAGTCTTGATTGAATTTGTTACAATATTCTTCTGGTTTTTTTATGTTTTTGGTTTTTTGGCCACGAGACATGTGGGATCTTCACTCCCTAGCCAGAGATCAAACCTGCATCCCCTGCATTGGAAGATGAAGTCTTAACCATGGGACCACCAGGGAAGTCCCCATTATTTTACTTTTAATCATCTATATTATATTTAAAGTGGGTTTCTTGTAAATAGCATATAGTTAGGTCTTGGTTCTTTGTTCAGTCTGACAGTGTCTTTTTTTTTTTTTAATCTTTTGACTGAGCTGTGTGGCATGTGGGATCTTAGTTCCGCAACCAGGGATCGAACCCACCCCCCTTGCATTGGAAGTACGGAGTCTTAATCGCTAGATTGCCAGGGAAGTCCCTGACACTGTCTTTTAATTGGCATATTTAGACCATTTACATTTACTGTAACTATTGATATGGTTTAAGTCTGCTACTTTATTATTTTTCTGTTTGTATCCTTTGCTTTTTCATTTTTCTCTTTCACCTTTCCTGCTTTATTTTGGATTGTTTGAATATTTTTAGTATTCCAGCTTAATTTATCTGTTGTCTTTTTGGCTATAGCTCTTTGTTTTTTAATTTTTATGTTAGTGTTTGCCATAGGATATATTGGGTTGGCCATAAAGTTCATTCGAGTTTTTACATAACATCTTATGGAAAAACCTGAACAAATTTTCCGGCCAACCCAATACATTCTATTCAATACATGCTTTACCTTTCACAGTAAAGGTATTAGACCTCTTTAGGTCTAATAGTTACCATTTCAAGGGAAATGTAGAAGCCTTACAGTTATGTCTCTTTACCCTCCCCCCTTTCTATTATTGTATGTATTACATGCACATATATTTAAACTACTCAAGAGCATCATAATATTTGCTTTCAACAGTCATACATATTTTAAAGACTTAAGAAAAAATATATGGGCTATTGTATTTAGTCAGTTATTTGTCATTCCTTTTGCTTTCTTTAATTCCTGAAGTTCTGAGTTTTCCTCTGTTTGCAGCACTTTGTGATCTGTGGCTTTCATTAGTTTTGGAAACTCCTCAGCCATTAATTCATGAGATATTCACTCTGTCCTTTTTCCCTTCTCTCCTTTCTTCCTCCCCCTCATTTCCTCTTCCTTTTCCTCTCTTCTCCATTTGGCATTCCAAGTATATTCATGTTACACCTTTTCACTGAGTTCCATGCATCTTTTTTTTTCTAGTCTGTGTTTTCCATCCTTTTCTTCCCTCTGTACTTCTGATTTTAAGTTTACTAATGTTCTTGTTAACTGTATCTAATATGCTGATGAAACTCATCCCTTGAGTAATTGATTTCATTTACTCTGTTTTTAAGTACTAGAATTTCTAATTGATTCTTATGAATTTTATTCTCTGCTGAAATTTTTCATCTTGTCTCCTGGTTTTTTGTATATATTAGTCATGGCTACTTTGATGTCTATGTCAGGTAGCTCCAGTATTTTTATCCCTGTAGGTGTTTCTCATAGTTTTCAGTCAGTCCTTGACTTTTAAAATATTTGATGTTTTTCTGCATGCCAGACATTGTATATGGAAAAGTATAGAGATAATTTGAGGCTCCGGATGATATAATGTTCTTTTTTTTTAATTTTTTTTTTTTTTTATTTTTGGCACACGGGCTTAGTTGCTCCATGGCATGTGGAATCTTCCTGGAGCAGGGATCGAACCCATGTCCTCTGCGTTGGCAGGCAGATTCTTAACCACTGCGCCACCTAGGAAGCCCGTAATGTTCTTTAAGATAAGTTTTTCCTTTGTCTTCAACTGTCAACTTGGCTGGGGCCAGATCACCCTCATCCAGACAGGAATTGAAACTGTGCTTCAGTCTTTGTGAAGCCTGTCTATTTCTGTTTCACCTTCACTCTTCAGGATTATCAGGGCTGTCTTCTGCAATGGGCCCAGAACTCCCCTTTTTTTTTTTCCAGATCTTTATAGGAGTATAATTGCTTTGCACTGTTGTGCTAGTTTCCACTGTACAACAGAGTGAATCAGCTGTATTTATACACATATCCCCATAACCCCTCCCTCTTGAGCCTCCCTCGCACTCTCCCTATTCCACCCCTCTAGGTAATCACCAATCATTGAGTTGATCTCCCCATTTTTCTCCCTTCAGCCATGAGCATGCCATGAGCTCTGCTCAGCTGCTCAGCCTGTCATCCCCAGCTTTCACTTTCTGAATCAGTGTTTGCTGAGAGGGGTAAAGCTGCCCTAAAGGTCACATTTATCTGCTAGGTTTCCCTCTTCTTCCAGATCCTGACCCTGCAAATTCTCATTGACTTGTGAAGTCTCTAATGCATGTAAACGGTTTTTAAAAATATTTTTTGTTGAGTTTTTCTCATTTTTCTCAGAAGGAGGATTGATCTAAAACACACTACTTAGCCATTGTTGAAAGTGGAAACATTTCTGATTGCTCTGTGGAAAAATTATTTTAGGCTGGGAAGAATGGAATCATAGTAGTTAGGAGACTATTTTAGTAATCCTGGTGACATTGATGTTGTGCTGTTAAGGGTAGTAACAGAAATAAAGAGAAAATTAGACATATTTCTAATACATTTTGGAAGTAAAGCTAGCAGAACCGACAGATAGATGTGGGATAAGGGAAAAAGAAGTATCATGATGATTTTTAGGTTTGGGGCTTAAATAACTGAATGATGATGATTGTGTCATTAGCTTGGATAGCAGAGTGAGGGAAAAGTATTTAGGAGGGATTCAGTGAGAACAGATGTGCAAATTACAAATATACTCCCTTCAGTATGCATTGTACCAGTGTGAGCAGGGATTCTGGCCCAGATGGAGAGGATTTGGGAGTTCTTCAGAGCCATTGTTGTAGATTTTCATAGGGCTGTTCAGAGGGCCCCAAGTCCCTTTCTTCTTTGATCCTAAAGCTCATCCTCCTCTCATCAAAGAACACATTTCTAAAGCCCTGAGGTTATGGGAATTAAGCAAGTTTACAGTGCTCTTTAGGAACAGACTTTCTTGTCTAAGTAACTCAAATTTCCAAAGCCTTAGTTTCCTTATCTGTCAAATGAGTATACAAATTCCTGCCCTGTCTCCCTTCTCCCTGTGCTCCTTCAGGTTCCTATGAAGAGCAAAGACTATTAAGTGGGCAGGAGTGCTGTTTAACCTTAGGTTCTGCAAAAACATGTAGTAGGGTACTTATGTATTTCCAGATATCCTCAGAAATATTGGTGGAAAGTGAGGAAGGAACTGACAGACCTGCGTGTCTGTTACCCCATAGCTGCTTTACCATGTACTTAGGTTAGATTTTCCTTAGGCAGCGGGCTAGAAGGCAGCCAGGGGGCAGGCAGGGGTTTATGTGGGAAGTTGGAAGACAGTCTTCTGTCTCTGGAGGTAACAGTGAGTGAGGGTGAACAGATCCTGTAAAAGCTCCCTTTCCTAACCTTTCTTCCAGTCTCAGGAGCCTCAGAGAGGCTGCTGAACAGTGGGGCACTAAGTAGGAGGGGCAGTTCCAGTTATTCCGACAGCTGGAAGGACAGACAGCCCAGTCTGGACAGGAGCTGTGGGGAGGGGCTGCTAGTCATAGGAACTTGGGCTCTAGGCTTTCAGCATTGCAGAGGTCAGAGCTAGCAGATAGGGAGTGGTTCCAAATGTGTGGGCCTGTCTGAAGAGTAAAGTGAAGTTCAGTTGGGAAGGAGAACCTTGATGAGACCAGGCTGAAGAGGTTGGATCTGATGTACAGGACAGATGGCTAAGTCCCAGAGAGAGAGGGCAATGGGAGGACCTTGTGACAGGAGCCGTGGCCTGTGATGGAGATATGTGACCCCACAGGGAGGGAACTGGAGTAGTGGATACCCAACCTTATGTTCCTCTTCTCCTCCAGTCTCCTGCTGGTGCTCCTGTTAGCAAAACTCAGTCCAGAATTTCTCAATGCCTGTGCAAGCGAATGCAAACATAATTTATTTCTTCCTCTTTCTTTTTTGCTTAAAAAATATCATATTAACAGCACTGTTCTGAACTTTGCTTTTTTTACTTAGTATATCTGGGAGATTATTCCATGAGTCAGTTTGATCTTTTTTTTTCTCAAAAAGTGTAATATCCATTGTATAGATGTTCCATGATTGGCCCAATCCTTTGTTCTTATCCTAAGCCATGCTGAAGGCAGTAGCCATATATATTCATTATTTCACATTTTTACAAATATATCTGTGTAGAAATTCCTAAAGATGGAATTTCTGGGCTAAAAGTCATTTAAGACATAGTGCCTAATCTCTATAAGTGTTATACCAAGTTACATTCTCTCATAAGCATAATGTTACCTTTGTATAGTTTTAGTTTGTATTTATCTTATTATAAGTGAAGTTAAATATCTTTTCATTTTTCAATTTTTTATTATAATAAAATACACATAACATGAAGTTTATTATCCTAATCATTTTTAAGTGTACATTTTAATGATATTAGATACACTCATAGTGTTGTGCAATATCACTACCGTTCATCTCTATTACTCTTTTCATCTTGTAAAATTGACAGTAGTTACTCATTAAACACTAACTTCCCATTCCCCCTCCTCCAGCCCCGGCAATAGCATCCTACTTTCTGTCTTTATGACTTTGACTACTCTAAGTTCTTTATATAGGTGGAATCATACAGTGGTTGTCTTTCTGTGACTGGTTTATTTCATGTAGCATGATGTTCCTCAGGGTTCACTCATGTTATAACATATTGCAGAATTCCCTTCTTTTTTAAGGCTGAATAATATTCTATTGAATGTAGAGACCACATTTTGCTTATCCATTTATCAGTCAGTAGACACTTGGGTTACTTTCAAGTTTTACTGTGAGTAATACTGCTATGAACCTGGATGTACAAATATCTCTTCAAGATCGTGCTTTCAGTTCTCTTAGGTATAGATACCCGTAATGGATTTGCTAAATTATATAATTCTATTTTGTAATTTTTTGAGGAACCACCATACAGTTTTCCACAGCGACTATACCATTTTACATTCCCACCAACAGTGCAAAGTGTTCCAGTTGCTCCACATTCTTGCCAATACTTGCTGTTTTCTGGGGTTTTTTTAATGGTAGCTATTCTAATGAGTGTGAAGGTGGTGTCTCATAGTTTTGATTTCCATTTCCCTGATGATTAGTGATGTTGAACATCCTTTCATGTGCTTATTGGCTGTTTTGCCTCTCTTCTTTTGAGAAATGTCTGTTCAGGTCCTTTTGCCATTTTTCAGTCAGGTTGTTGGTTATTTTGTTGAGTTTTAGGAGTTCTCCATATATCCCAGATAGTTATCTCTTACCAGATATATTATTTGCAAGTATTTTCTTCCATTCTGTGGGTTTCCTTGTTACTCAGTGGATAGTGTCTTTTGATGTGCATAATTTTTGTTTTTGTATATGTATATGTTAGGTAAGGATCCAGCTTAATTCTTTTGCATGTGGATATCCAGTTTTCCCAGCTGCATTTGTTGAAAAGACTATCCTTTCCCATTAAATGGTCTTGGCACCCTTGTCAAAAGTCACTTGACCATATATGTGAGGATTTATTTCTGGACTTGCTATTTATTTATTTATTTATTTATTTATTTATTGGCTGCATTGGGTATTCATTGCTGCGCGCGGGCTTTCTCTAGTTACAGTGAGTGGAGGCTGCTCTTCCTTGCGGTGCACAGGCTTCTCATGGTGGTGTCTTCTCTTGTTGTGGAGCACGGGCTCCAGGCGCGCAGGCCTCAGGGCTCAATAGTTGTGGCTCGAGGACTCTAGAACATAGGCTCAGTAGTTGTGGCGCACAGGCTTAGTTGCTCCACAGCATATGGGATATTCCCAGACCAGGGATCGAACCCGCATCCCCTGCTTTGGCAGGTGGATTCATAACCACGCACCACCAGGGAAATCCATATATCTGAGCTTTCTGTTCTATTCCATTGATCTGTATGCTTGTCTTTATGCCAGTTCCACACTGTTTTGATGACTGTAGCACTGGAATAAGTTTTGAAATCAGGAAGTGTGAGTCCTTCAACTTTGTTTTTCTTTTGCAAGGTAGTTTTGGCTATTCATGGCCCCTTGCAATTCCATATGAATCGAGGGTTGGCTTTTCCATTTATGCACAAAAAAAAAAAAAAAAAAAAAGGCTTGTGAAATTTTGATAGGAAATGTGCCAAATCTGTAGACCATTTTGGGTAGGATTGCCATCATAACAGTATTAAGTCTTTCAATGCAAGGACATGGGTATGTCTTCCATCTACTTAGGTATTTAAATTTTTCTTTCAACAGTGTTTTGTAGTATTTACTGTATGAGCCTTTACATTTCTTGGTTTCATTTATTCCTAAGTATTTTATTCTTTTTGATACCGTTATAAATGAAATTATTTTCTTAAGTTCCTTTTCAGTTTGTTCATTGCTAGTGTATAGAAACGTAACTGATTTTTGTGTTGATCTTTTATTCTAAAATTTTGCTGAATTTCTTTATTAGCTCTAATAGTTTGGCATGCATGCATGCATGCGTGTGTATATATTCTTTAGGATTTTTAACATACAAATCATATAATCTGTGAATAGAAATAATTTAACTTCTCCTTCTTTTCAGTTTATATGGTTTTCACTTCTTTTCCTCGCCTAATTGCCCTAGCTAGAACTCCAGGACAGTGTTGAATAGAAATGGTGAAAGTGGATATCCTCGTCTTGTTCCTTATCCCTAAGGGGTAAAGCTTTAAAGACTTTCACCATCGAGTATAGTGTTAGCTGTGAGTGTTTCTTAAATGCCCTTTATCATGTTGAGGAAGTTCCCTTCTGATCCTAGTTTGTTGAATGTTTTTATCATGAAAGGTTGTTGGACTTTGTCAAATGCTTTTTCTCTGTAAATTGGGATGATCGTGTTTTTTTTTTCCTCTTCATCTTTTTTGTTTATTTGTTTTTTTAAGAACTTTTATTGAGATACCATTGACATCCATTCCTCTTCATCTTATTAGTGTGATATATTACATTGATTCATCTTCAAATTTTGAAATCTCCAACTGTTACCGTAGAATATATATATATGTGTGTGTGTGTGTGTATACATTTTTTTTTTCTATTTTCTTTTTTTTGGCCGTGCCACTCAGCTTGCAGGATTTCAGTTCTCTGATCAGGGGTTGAACCCAGGCCCTCGGCAGTGAAAGACCCATGTCCTAACCACTGGACTATCAGGGAATTCCCTATTGTAGAATTTTCTATTTCTCCCTTTAATTTCATCAAGTTTTGCTTCATGTATTTAGAGGCTCTGTTGTTATATGCATATATGCTCATATTGTTATATTTCTAGAGACAGTGACCCCTTTCTCTGTACATAATGTCTTATTTGTCTCCTGAAATAATTTTTGACTTAAAGTCTACTTATGTCCAATATTAGTTTAGCCTCCCCCCCCCACCCCGCTTACTTTTGGTTACTATTTGCTTGAAGTTTGTTTCCATACTTTCACTTGCAACTAGTTGTGTCTTTGAATCTAAAATGACTCTCCTATGGAGAGCATGTAGTTGGATCATGGGTCCCCCCCCCCCCCATTTTGCCAATCTCTTTTGTTGGTTTTCTATAAAGCTATCATCTTGGTTCCTCAGTTCTTCCATTGTTGACTTTTGTGTTTGTTTCTCTCTCTTTTTATTTTTTATTTTTAAAAAAATGTTTAGTGTATGGTATGGTGATGGATTTTGTGTGTCAACTGGATAACTGGGCTGTGGATAAAACATTACTGCTGGGTGTGTCTGTGAAGGTGTTTCTGAAAGAGATTGGCATTAGATTCAGTAGACTGAGTAAAGAGGCCCATTCTCACCAGTGTGGATGGGCATCATCCAGTCCGCTGAGGGCCTGAACAAAACAAACACTATGGGAAAGGCAGATTCCTTCTCTCTCTTCTTGAGCTGAGCAGTCCATCTTTCCATGCCCTCAGACATCAGAGCTCCTGGTTCATGGGCCCTTGGCCTTGGACTGGGAATTACCCCTGGTGATTGGGTCTTCAGACTTGGATTGAATTATATCAATACCACTGACTTTCCTGGTTCTCCAGCTTGCAGACAGCAAATTGTGGGATCTCTTGGTCTCCATAACCACATGAACCAGTTCCTATAATAAATTCCCCTATATATGTTTATTAATGTATATATTTATGTATATATATTTACTAATACATACAGTTTTGATTCCCCTCTCATTTCCTTCTGTGTGTATTTTTAAGGTATTTTCTTAGTAGTTACTCTGGGAATTACAATAACAATCTGGTTTGAACTAATACTAAATTAGCTTCATTAAAATCTCTGTTCCTGTACAACTCCATTCCCCTTCCACCATGTTGTCGTCACAAATTACATCTTTGTGTATTATGTGCCCAGGTAACATAGACTTGTAATTATTGTTTTATGTATTTGTGTTTTAAATCATCTAGGAAAAAACAGGAGTTACAAACTGAGAATATAATAATCCTGGTTTTTTCTTTACTTAACTTTACCAATGTTCTTTATTTCTTCATATAGTTTCAAGTTTCTGTCCAGTATTCTTCCACGTCAATCTAAAGGACTCTCTTTAGCATTTCTTGTGGGGAAGGCCTACTAGTGACAAACTCCCTCAGCTTTTTTAAATCTGGGAATGTCTTGATTTCCTAGTATTAGATAGCCTCTGAATAATTGTGAGCAGTAAATTACCTGCATTGCTCTTCTTTCAGAGTGATCTGGCTTCTAGTCCTAACCCTTACCACTTAGTGACTGTATGAACTTGGACATCCCCTTCTCCTGGTGGGAGCCTTCTGTTTTCTCATTTGTAAACAGTGATAATAGTGTCTGCTCAGCCTGTTACTTAGGGTTATTACAGAATAAACCAAGACAATGTCTATGCCAAGGACTGTGGATGCTGTAAAATGCATCCAGGGTGTAAGGCAGTAGTAATGATAAGAGTAAAAAGCCATAGCAGCTCTTTCTGTCTGGGTGGTGCTTATTCCCATCTAAATACAGCAACCTTCACAACCCTGAAGCAACCCTGTGCAGTGTCTGACACATAGTAGTGCCCTGATTAATACTTGTTTGATTATTTTTTGAATATCTATTGAATCTTTACTGTTATCCCACTGAGGAGAACACTCCAAACTCATGAACTCATGGAACTTATGTTCTGTTGGGATCGAGAAGTAAAATAACCGAAACAAATAAGCAAAATGTATTTTAGATAGTGAGCAGTGCTGCAGAAAATAGGCAGGGAAGGGGGAAGTTTGCTGGGGCAGAGGGATGCAGTTTCCAACAGGACGGTCAGATGAGAAAGTGGGCAACTGGGGGAAAAGCCAAGCAGGCAGAAGGAACAGCAAGAGCAAAGTCCCTGAGGTTGGAGGATGAGGAAAGGCCAGAGAGGCTGAGTGCAGTGAGCAAAGGTGAGAATGTTGGAGGAGAATAAGAGGAAAAGGGGGTGAGGAAGGGGCCAGATCAAGTGTAGCCTTGGAGGGCGTTTAGGGACTTGCGCTTTTATCCTGTGAAGGTGGGAAGCCACTGAAGGGTTTCGAAGAGAGTAGTGAAGGTGGTGTGACTTGGCTCTTTCTTTAAAAATATTTTTATTAATGTATAGTTGATTTATAATGTTTCAGGTGTACAACAAAGTACACACATACTTTTTTAGGTTCTTTTCCAGTGTAGGTTATTATAAGATATTGAATATAGTTCCCTGTGCTATACAGTTGGTCTTAGTTGTTTAATTTATATACAATAGTGGGTATCTGTTCATCCCAAGCTCCTAATTTATCCCTTGCCCCCCTTTTCCCTTTGATAATCATAAGTTTGTTTTCTGTGTCTGGGTGTGACTTGGTTCTGACAGCATCCCTTGAAAGACCCATTAGGAGGCACTTGTAGACAGCCAGGCAAGAGATTATGGAGGCTTAGACCATGTTACTAGGAGTGGGGGCAGGGAAAATGGTCAGATCCTGGATTTGTCTTGAATGTAAAGTCAACAAGCTTGCTGATAAATTGGATGGGATGTGGGATGAGAGAGAAAGAAAGACATTCAGGATGATTCCAGAGTTTTTGTTGGATGGATGAACACTCATTCATCCTTGCAAATTCCTTTTTTTTGCACCTGAAGAAACTGAGGCGCAAAGAGGTTAGGGGACCCATCGGAGGCGGCGTTGCACATTGGTGGCAGAGGCCAGACTAGAACCACCTGCAGCTCGATTTCGACTCTGCAGCAGTGGGGCCTTTGTCCATCTGGAGCTGGGCCTGGGGGCCAGGAACCTGCGCCCCACCCACTGAGCGCCACCCACTTGTTCTTCCTGGCAGAGGGAAGGCTGGAGAGGCTCGAAGCCCCACCAGGTGGGCGGCCTCACCCTCTGACTGCCCGCTGGTGCTGCGGAAGCTCATTCGCAAGGAAGACATCCGGGCTGGCTGCAAGTGCATGGTGAGGGCACCCCTGGTGTCCGATGTGGAGCTGGAGCGCTTCTTGTTGGCACCCCGAGACCCCAGCCAGGTGCTAGTGTTCGGGATCGTATCAGGCCAGAGCTCCACCAGGTCGGCACACCTCCTGTGGCTGCTGGACACACTCTACAGTCACCGGCAGCAGGGCCGCGCCTCCCCCTGCATCCAGGTTGGTTCCCGGCCCAGTCCAGGAGGTGGGTGGGGGAGACCACCATGGGGCTGGGATTGGCTAAGCCTCTGGCTGAGAGCACATGGGCCCTCTTTCACTTCCTTTTCTTCTGGGCTGAGGTGTGCATGCAAGGGCTGAAGGGCCATTGAGCAAGAGTTGGGAGGGGGTGTTGTGTGGGGATCAGGACTCAGGAGAGCCTGGCCTGGCTGAGAACATGCGAATCCAAGTGTGTCTTCTTAGTATGCGGGTGACGGGTGCTCTTTTCTCTCTCGGCAGTGCCAGCATGACCCCTACCGCCTGCTGCGGTACGACCTGGACAGCCCCCTGCAGAGGGACCCACCCCTGCTGGTGAAGAAGTACTCTGTGATGCAGGGGATGGTTCTGGTAAGCCGGGGCCCAGGGGACCCTCCGCCCACTGCCGGACACTCTGGTCTCTGTAGCCCCTACCCTTGTGGAATCACAGATGTAGGGGCAGGCTGAGGCCCAGAGAGCAGGACTAACCGAAAGCCACCCAGCACGTGGAGCCGGGGCTAGAGCCTGGCCCCCCATCCCCAGGCTGACCCCATCTGTCCCCTGTCCCAGGAGGCTGAAGGGATAGGTGATGCTTAACCGGAAGATACAAATTCTCTTCATCTGTTTGTTTTTAAATAACTTTTTACTAAAAACAGGGTATTGTAAAAAACATATATATTCATTGTAGAGGGACTTCCCTGGTTGCACAGTGGTTAAGAATCCACCTGCCAGTACAGGGGACATGGGTTCAATCCCTGGTCTGGGAAGATCCCACATGCTGCAGAGCAACTAAGCCTGTGGGGCACAACTACTGAGCCGCTGAGCACCACAACTACTGAAGCCCACGCGCCCTAGAGCCCAAGTGCTGCAACTACTGAACCCACGTGCTGCAACTACTGAAGCCCATGCACTTAGAGCCCGTGCTTCTCAGCAAGATAAGCCACTGCAATGAGAAGCCCGCACACCACAACTAGAGAAAGTAAAGCCCGCATGCAGCAACTAAGACCCAACGCAGCCAAAAAAAAAAAAAAAAAGTCTGTCTGTCTATCTATCTATCCATTGTAGAAACTTTGGAAAATGCAGTTTAGAAAATAATCACTTCATCATGTCACCCAAATGGCCTCGTTGTCCATACACTGGGCACCTGCTAGGACCAGCGTTTTTTGGAGCCCTGGGGCACACCCCTCCTCACATTTTGGTGTCTGGACTGTTCAGTAATTTTCTGACTTTGAGGTCCTGCTTTTTAATTATGATTTTTAACTGCAGCCTAAGAATCACTTTATTTCTCCTGTGCCTTTCGTTGGATGTTTATGTTGTATCCTTTTTGATTCTGGCCATAACAAATAGCACTGTAATGGATATCCTTGCACAGAAATCTTGGACAGGCCTTTCTTGTTGAGACTGACACGTAGAGGGTGGGGGTTCAGAGAGCAGTAGGACAAGATTCCTGCCCTCAAGGTGCCCCCATCCATGAGACCACCTCATCAGTGACAGTGGACAAGTAGGTTAGAGATAGAGCCGGTTGGGAGCCTCTGAGCAGGAAGACACCCTTCTGGAAAGGGGCATTTCAGCTGGTCAGGCCTGCGGGGGGCAAAGGCTGCGATGGTGAGGCTGCCCTCTGACTTAGAGGCTGTATGGGGACAGGCCCAGCCACGGCTCACTGTGGGACGGCAACACCCCTTCCCCGGAATCAGCAAAGAAAGACCTGGCTTCCGGGACAAGCTCTGAGAGCCCACGGCACTGTCCTGAGATTCAGTGCTGATGTGCTGAGGGCCTCTCCCGCTGTTTCCTTCTTGTGTGTCAACAGATGCTCGCTGGGGGAAGGCTCCTTTTTGGGGGCTGCGTTTTGAATGGATATGGCTTCAGCAGGCAGAATCTGCTGAAACAGATCTTCCAGGCTCGACAGAACTGCAAGATGGGCTACTTCCTGCCTGAGAACTACAAATTTAGGTAAAGCAGGAGACACACGGGGTTAGGGGGCAGGGAGGCGGGAAGGGAAGAGCTGGCCCTGTGGGGGGCCCTGGGCCCAGCTCGTGTGAATGAGCAAGGGTAGGTCCCTGAACCCCGGGAGTGCACAGCCTGGCCCGGGGAAGAAGCCTGGGGCTCATGACGTTGCTGGCGGCTGTGTTGGGAGACAACATCGGCTTCTAGAATGTCCGGGCAGTACCTGTCTGCAGATGGGGGCCTGCCTGTGATTGTGCCGCCACTGCACTGAATCCAGCAGCCCTGCGCTCCCACCAGGCCCTCAGTTTTCTAGGAGTCTTGATGCCAGTGTCTCCCCAGGGTGTTGAGTTTGGGTTTTGTCAGAGGGTCTGCCTGACCCTAAAGAGGTCTGGGGGAAATCCACTCCTGGAGGCACATGGAGGTCAGGCTGTGACTTCAGCATCCCGGAATGCTTAGTGGAGAAGGTAGGAGCTCAAGGAGCCTGTGGCGTTAGGAAGGGCAGGTGCTGATTATATGGACAGAAAAGTCAGAGCCCCCATGGCTGAGACTCAAAGTGGGGGGCTCGGAGGTCCTTGAAGACCAGCTCATCGGCAAGAAGGGAAGACGGGGGCAGTGCGGCTGCTGAGGTTTAGGTAAGAAATACACCAAGACAGGAAGGGGAGGATGTGTCAGGAGTGGGCAAACTGAAGATGAGCTGAAGTAACTGGAAGGTACCAGGGACACAGGCAGAGGCATTTCAGAAACATTCGAAGAAGGCTGGCCCTCTGCTTGGGGGTGTGATAGATGGGGAGTGGGAGCTGCCAAAGATTGTTAAAAAAAAGATATAGCTGTTCTTGAAAGGATGACCTTTAATGGGAAAGGGCAGCCTATGATAGAAGAGGGGCAGGAAAAGGAGTCTGGCCACCTTTCACGGTGTGACCTGGGCAAACCACTTATGCTCTCTGTGCCTCAGCTGCTTTGTCTGTGAAGCAAGAGTGACCATCGTGTCCACGGTACTGGACTGTGAGGCTTAGATGAGTTGATACGTGTGAATTACTGGTGTGTCACTAACATTTACTGAGAGGTTACAAAGTACAGTTGTTAGTGCGGTTGTTATTATTACTAGAATGAGTTCCAGGTTCCTAATTTGTTATGTTCAAGGGTTCTGATGGGACTTAATGGTATGTTTACAACAATTTTTGAGGAATAATGGGGAAAGAACACACGCACACACGTACACACACACACACACACACAGATGGTCTAGGTTCTTAAAAGTAGAAAGGGGTAGATTCCTGAAACTATAAACCAGTGGGACTCTTCCTTATTCTAGAACGGCCTATTAGGTTGACAGTTTGCAAGCACTCAGGGAAAAAAGGGAATGGAACCTCACAAGAAAACATTGCTATGACAACAGTTGCTGCTATCTGTGTCTATGAAACAAGTTACTCTAGCTTAGTTGTGTAAAACCACACAATCATTTGTTGTCGCTGACTGTCAGGGGCTGACAGGGCTCAGCCAGGTGGTTCTTGCCTGGGGTCTCTCGTGTATTGCAGTCGGGCGCTGGCTAGGGCTGGAGTCCTCTCGGAGGCTGGCTCACTCATAGCCTGGTGATAATGCAGGCTTTCAGCCAGAACTCTCCCCGTTGGCCTCGCCTCCCAGCCTGACCTTCCTCACAGGGCGGTGGCTGGCTTCTAGTGGCGCGCATCCCAAGAGAGAGCCAGGTGGGAGCTGCATTGCCTTTTATGACGTGGCCTCCTGAGTCATGTAGCACCACCTTCTGCTGCACGTGAGCCCCTAGGCCGAGCCCGTATCCGAGGGAGGCAGGAGACTCCACCTCCTGGGTCCCAGGAAGGCGCTGGGCGAAACCTCTCTCTGGGGTCCTTTCGGGCAAGATGGATAGGCGTGGCTCAGGTGGCACTTGTGGGGCCACACCTGTGAGCGGTGATCAGCAGGGCAGCCTGAAGGGCAAACGTCTGTGCTTGGCCTTCCACTTTTTTCCTAAATAGGTAATTTGGATGAGTACGTGGAAGGTTTGCCAGTCCGTTTGTGCCCAGAGTGAGAGAGATGGCAGAGTCAGGGTCCGCAGTATGCTCAGCAGCCAGGGGGTGGCTTGGGAGGAGGAACAAAGTTCATTTTTAGGTTTGGAAGGTTTGTGGTCAGTGGATGTGGAAGCCCCAGCGTGGTAGACAGTTATGCTGAGAAGAAGCCTTAGAAGGCAGCAGCAGCCGTGTGTGGCCCTGCAGTGCCTCTGTTTCTGGGTCCTGTTTTAAGAGGGTTGTTGGCAGACAGCCTTGCATCAGAGCCCTAGGAGGGCCTCTCCATTCCTTGGTGGGGACCATGTCTTCCTTACCGGTGTTTTCATCTGCTTGGTCTTGTCCCTCTGCAGTGGGAGGATTCGAGGAAACCGTTCCCTGAGGTGGGAAGATGCGGGGAGAAGAGACAGGTCTCGGGAAATGCAGGGGTGGTAGGGCTGGGAGCCAGATGGAGGGCTGGGAGACTTGGGCCTTCTCTGTCCTCTGAGGAGCTGCCACAGAGGATAAATCATCCCTCGCTCATCAGTGGGTCAGGATGGCTCCCAAGGGCCTCCTAGCCAGCTGGCTGTGAGCAGGATGGAGGATGTGAAGAGAAGGGACTGGGGACGGCAGGGGTGGGGGTGGGGGTATCTAGGCAGGTGGGGCTGGACACCCAGGTCCTCTGACAGCTTAATGACACGCAGAGACCTGCAGCCACTTCCCCACCACTGCCTGAGCCTCAGGGCAAGGCCTTCCCCAGGTGGCTCTGCCCCTCAAGACTGCTTGAGGGGCAGAGCCACCTGGGGAAGGCCTTGCCCTGAGGCTCAGGCAGTGGTGGGGAAGTGGCTGCAGGTCTCTGCGTGTATTAAGCTGTCAGAGGACTGGGTGTCCAGCCCCACATGCCCTAGATACCCCCACCCCCACCCCGCCGTCCCCAGCTCCCTTCTCTTCACATCCTCCACTCATGCTCACAGCCCAGCAGGTAGGAGGCCCTTGGGAGACATCTGAATGATGAGCGAGGGATGATTTTATCCCAGGGAGTCAGAGGTTGGGTAGGATGAGGAAGGGCTGGCAGACAGGCCAGATAACTGACCACCCCTTGCATACCTCCAGTGATGGGAGACCCCTCTCTCCAGAGGCCGCCCCTTTGCAGCCTGAAAGTCATGCCACTTGGTCAGTTTCTAATCAGCTGCTGCACGCCCAGCCTTGTGCTCGGCCCTGAGGATTTGGAGGTGGACAAGACCTGGACCTGCTCTACCCTCGCTGATCCAAAGGGCCAGAAACCCATGTGAGAACGAGTGAAGGGCACTAAGCATTAGAGAAACGCAAATCAGAACCACAATGAGGAACCACCTCATACCCATCAGGATGCCTACTGTTAAAACAAAAAACAAAACCAAAACAGAAAATAACAAGTGTTGGTGAGGATGTGGAGAAATTAGAACCCTTATGTAGGGTGCAGTCATGTGGAAAACAGTGTGGAGGTTCCTAAAAAGTTAAACATAGAATCACCATGTGATCTAGCAATTCTACTTCTGGGCACATACCTAAAACAATTCAGAGTGTCTCAAAGAGATATTTGCACACCCATGTTCATAGCAGCACTGTTCCTGATACCCAAGAAGTGGAAGCAGCCCAAGTGTCCATCAGTGGATGAATGGATAAAGAAAGCATGCTCTATCCACACAATTGAATATTTTTCAGCCTTAAAAAGGAAGGAAATTGTGATACGTGCTGCAACGTGGATGAAACTGGAGAACATTATTCTGTGTGAAATTAGTCAGACACAGGACAAATACTGTATGATTCCACTTATATGAGGCCCCTACAGCAGTCACGTTCACAGAGACAGAAAGTAGAGTGGTTGCCAAGGGGAGGGGGAGGTTTGTTTAACGGGGACAGATTCAGTCTTACAGGATGAAAAAGTTCTAGAGGTCTGCTGTCCAACAGTGTGAATGTACATAACACTACTGAACGGTACACTTAAAAATTATTAGGATGGTAAATTTTATGTTACAGCCTTTTAACAACAGTTTTCAAAAGAGGGGTTGGAGATGCTCTGTGGGTGCTTGCAGCTCACAGGGAAGAAAGGGGCTGTTTTCCTCGGTTAGCAAGCTGCCAGGGCAAGGGCTGGTTTGGTCTCCAAAGCCCACCCTTTTTGCTCTGGTAGCACCAGGTCCCATTCTCCCTGCAGCCATCAGATCATCCCCTACCTGCTCCGCTGACCTGTCCACAGCCCACACTTCCAGCGTGAGCCTGTCTTCACCACAGAGGCTTCCTGGGTGCTCTGCGCTGCAGCTCCTTTCTCCCACATAGGCCCACCCAGGAGGGAGCCTCCCTGAGCCCTCAGTGCACAGTCAGCCAGGCTGAGTGGGGGCGGGTGAGGAGAGGGACCCTGTGGGCGGTGTGGCCTCAGCGGGAGCTGCCATGGCCATCGTCTTTGACACCCAGGACGGGGGCACCCGTGCAAGGCCCAGTGATGGCTCCTGGTCCAGCAAACAGAACCGCAGCTGGGAGCCAGGACCGGCCTGGTGGCCAGAGCTTGGAGCCCCCCTGCCCCTCACCCACCCCATGTCTTCTTTCCTTCCTTCCCTTATTCAGTAGAGAGTGACCCCAAACAGCCCTGTGTTTGGCACCGGGTCCACACTGGCCCAACCCTCTCCTTGCCCTCTTGGCGTCTCTCTGATGTTCTGTGACTCTGGGGTGGGGTTCAGGCGGCGGCACAAAGGGGCAGGCGTGTGAGGGGCCCCCAGGTGGAAGGCACAGAGGCAGCCCCAACCGAGGGAGGGCTTCACAGGCTGGAGCCGTCAGGAGAGCTCCTGGGCGCGGTGGGCAGCAGCTGGGCCGAAAGGACAGCTGGAAGGCACACGGGGCGGCGTCCAGAGGAGCTGGCCGCCTCGTGAGTCTGAGCCGCAGCCACCTGGACGCCTGGTGGCTGCTTTTCCTGGCCTCCCTCGTTAGGCTGTGGGAGGCCTCCTTGTGGCCAGGAGAGGTTGTGCTGTTGGCAGGCGCTGTGACGGGTGCCCGTAAGCAGGGGCACGCTGGGCTGCAGTGCGGCTCCTCCCCCGCCCGCTGGAGAGAGCAGCGAGAATCTCCTGGTCACACCCAGAGGCTCTGTGTGCCAGAGGCCCACCCCTGCCCTGGGTGGGGAGTGATAGAGATGGGGCCACGTTAGCTACAGGCAGGACAGGTGCCACCAGATCGCAGACCCCAGGGGCAGCCGGCAGCTGCGGGGTGGGGGTTCTTTGAGGAGGAGGGTGGCTCAGGCAGCTTTGAAGGGCAAGGCCAGAGAGGGTCTGGAACGCTTGACAGGCCCCTGGTGCTCAGGCCTCCAAAAGACAGTCTCCATGGCTGGGGGTCAGAGTTAATTCACAGACAGCAAGACTGTAGAGGGCCTCGGGTGGGGGCCCTCCCCATCAGGGTCACCCCCCTCTTATTGTGTGTCCTGCTGTGGGCCACCCTTCACCCAGGGTCCTTCCCCTGCGTCCCACTCAGCATGCCTCCATTTTTCCATGTGGCGGTCTTTGAGTTTCTAAGACATGCTGAGCCATGGCCCATCCTGGGGAGTGGGGGCAGGTTGGGTGAGGGGCGAGGGGCGCCGGCAGTGCCACCTGCTTCCCCTCCACCCCACTCACTGCCATGTGCCCAGCGCAGGAAGTCTCAAGAGATCCAATCCTGTGGTCTGCTTTCCTGCCACCTCTGTCAGCCAGGATTCAAAGGGGCTGGTGGGGAGGCAGCCTGGTCCAAACGTCAGTGCCACAGACCGCAGGTTCACCCTACCGTTGGTGTAGTCGCTGCCATCTGCGCCTGCCTTCACCATGCATGCTGTCCGTGGAGCCTGACAGGGCGGTGGGGAGAGGAGAGGGAAGCGGTGGGCTCGAAGCCCAGCTGCTGGGCGATGTGGGAGTCCAGGAGGTGAGCCCCCTACAGAGGGGCTGGCCCAGGCCGGGAGCCCCTTATGCAGCCTCCTCCCATGGGTGCAGGGAGCAGAGAGGGCAGGGAAGTGCCTGGAGAAGTGGGGGCTGGGCTATGCCACACACATGGCTTTGGACAGTCCCCTGCCCTTTCCCAGTAGGATGGGGACACGATTCTTTCAGGACTGTCTTAGAGCAGGGAGTTGAGAGAATCAAAAGCTGTAAGAGGGGACGTGCTCTGTGATGACAAAGTGCTTTGTAAACTGTCATTTGCCTGGTAAACTGCAAAGCTTGTGTAAACTGTGATGTGCCCGGTAAACCCTGGAGCATTTTGCAAGCTGTGAAATTTGTGGAAGACCAAGTCCTTTGTCAGGTGCCACCTGCCCAACCAACCACAGGGGCTTTGGACGCTGTAATGTGCTCCGTGGACTGCAGAGTGTCTTGTAACTCTGTGTGCCCTCCACCCAAACTCAAAGTTGGGCCTACTCCAGAGCACTCCGTGAACTGGGAACCTGGAAAGTGCTTCACAAACGGTAAGGTATCCTGTACCCCGTGAAGCACTCTGTAAACTACGAGACCCTCCATAAATGACAAAGCCCCTTATAAAGCGTCAGGTTCTCTGTGAAGTGAGGAGTACATTTCAGACAGGAGCACGGTGCTGTAAATGCCCACGTAATCCTCGGTAGGCTTTGTCAACTGTAAAGTGCCCCTGCATGTGAGGGGAGGCTCTTCACAGCTGTGCTGCTTGATATCACGCCTACCTCAGAAGAGGCAGGAGGAGGCTGAGCGGTGGCAGGAGGGCAGGCAGCGGAGGGCAGAGCAGAGTGTCAGGAGACCTGGGTCTCTCCTTGGGTCAGCTGTGCCCACACCCTCAGTGGCACCCACCAGGGCCCCTCCAAGGAGGGTGCCGTGAAGGGGGGACCCCGTGCAAGGGAGGAGCCAGCTGCCACCAGGCCCTCCCACAGTGTTGCTGCTGTGAGGGGGCCACTGCCTCGCCAGCTCTTCATGCCAGCATCCACCCTCTGCCCAAGGAGGCCCACCAGGGGCCTGCCTGCCTCCTGAGGGGCCTGGCTCACCCTGTCCTCAGGCACCTTGACAGCTCTCACAGAGAGTCAAACCAGGCCTGGGAAAAGGGTGCAGCAGGCTCTGCGTGTGCAGGGACAGGGCGTGGCCAAGCTGGCCTTCCAACCTGCACCCCTGTCCTAAGGGGCCTCCCCATCTGCACACCCAGGCAGCTCCCCTAACCAGCCATGGAGGTTCTCAGTGGGGCTCTGGTTTGTGGCACCGTGAGCCTCCTGCTGACCTGCCCTGGGTCAAGCCACTCTGTTAGGGGAACTGGAGACGTGTGAGGTGTGGACCAGGCCTGCCTGGTAAGATGAGACTCGTGAACTCGTGGAGAAGAGACAGTAGAAGCCTGCCAGGATGAGACGGTGCCTGGGCTCTCTGTGTGTTAGCAGGTCACTATGGACCAGTTCATGAGGAGTCCTGGGAAGACCAGCTGGAGCAGGGGTGCTGCAGAAGGGGAAGCTGGCACTGGATAGGCAGGGGAAGGGCATGTCAGGGAAGGCTCCCGTGACCTGATGGTGCAGGCAGTGGAGCCATCCCTACTTATCCCTGACTAAGGATGGTCTCGGCATGCATCTCCAGATTGTTCTTCCAGGAAAGCACCTGGCCTCCTGCCAGAATGAACAGGAGTGTTCCCGTCGCCTCACGTTCGTGGATGCCCCATCATTTGGTTCATTCGTTCCTTCTCTAGACGTCTGCCCTGGTGTCCAGTGTGGTGCTGCACAGGGTGGCTTGGACTGAGCTGTGTGTGCTCCCTGTGGGGCGGGGCGGAGCAGCAGAGGACAGGTGGACGAAGGCATCAGCTTGCAGACATTGTGAATACACCCAGATTCTGTGACCGTTTTGGTATTTCTCCACTTTTGATTTTTCTAGGGCCCTTGGCATATTGGAAGAGGCCCTCTCTGCCCCCACCTTGTCTCTTATCTCTGAAATACCCTGCCCTGAGCAAGTGGCATGCAGGGTGGGGCGAGGGTGGGGGGATGGGAGCTCAATAACTATGAGAGAAAGTGAAGAAAAGGGCCAGTGCCATCCCTTCCACAAGCCCACTCTCCTCTCTGCCCTTGTTGGTGGGACAGGGACAAAAGCCTCTGAGCTGTCTGTCCCCTGGGGTTGCTTGATGCCCAAAGCCACTGTCAGTGAACAGCTACAGAGCCTTGTGATGTGATGCAAAGGTGAGGCGTAAGCATAGGAGAGGCTTGGACGGAAAGATGTTGTTTCGTGGCTCTGGAGGCCAGAGTCCAGATTGAGGTGTGGCCACCATGCTTCTTCCATGGGCGCCAGGGAAGGATCTGTTCTAGGCCTCTCTCCCTGCCTCTGGGAGCTCCTTGGCCGTGGCAGCACGACTGTGATTACGTGGTGTCCCGCATGCGTGTCTGTGTCCACACGTCTCGCTTTTATAAGGATGCCAAGTAGATGAGATGAGAGGTCACGCTACTCTGGTGTGACTTCATCTTAACTCATTTCCAAATGAGGTCACGTTCTGGGGTCCCAGGGGTGAGGACTCCAACTGAGGATTTGGAGGGACACAACTAACCCATCACATGGTACACAGGGACTTACTTGCTGGGCTTCCCGGCCTCTCCCCTCTGCTCGCTCTGCAAGGCCTGCATGCCAGGCCTCTCCAGGTCAGTGCTGGGCATACGAGTGTCGCTGACACAGGATTAGGGCAAGTCCAGCCTTAAATAGAAGCCAGGGAAGCTGAACCCCAGCGAATCTCTACGTCCCCAGGGGATCATCCCTTCACCCACCTCAGGAGAAGCACCTGCACCCTTTCCTCTCGGAACTGGAATATTGAAGGGACAGAGCCCAGCGAGGGAAGCTCGCGCAGGCACCCAGCTCCAGGCTCCCTCTGGCTGTGCCTCGGCTGAGCACTCCCTCCCCTCCCTGCCTCCCCTGCAGCGTTTCAGCCTCAGTCCCAGACCTGCGAGACTCTGACTCAGCCAAGAAAGCAATGTCAGGAGACATCCAAGGAAGCCTCTCCTCGTTGGCCTTGGGGGACAAGATGAAGGAGCCCTCCCCTGAAGCGGAGAAGAAGTAGGTGGTCACCTTGGCCTGGGGATGAGGGGCCCTCCTGGGGTCGGCGGAATGGGTGTGGCTCACAGCAGGGCCCCTGGCTCCAACACAAGCCACAGAGGCCATGTGGGGCTAAGTGGCCTTGGGCAAGTCACTTTCCTCCGGCTGCGGGTCCTCCAGCAGTCCCTCACACCTGGCCCAATCTATCAGTACAATGTCCAGCTGGCCGTCGAGGCTGCTCCCTGGAGCTACTGGCAGTGGTCTGGGTGGTGGCGATGGAGGCCTTTTGTGGACTTCGGCGAAGCCCCACGGCCCAGGCCTATTGGTCTGAGAAGGGTGGTGACTGTCTGCTGCCTCCTGGCAAGAAACGTCCTAGACCTATTGAAAGTCCAGTGCGCTGGCCATCCTGACTGTAAAGCAAATCATGTTCTGCAAGGGCACGAAAATCACACTTTTCTCATAAAGATAGAAAAGCAAAACTGTGAGCACCCAGAAAGGCTGCAGGTGCTGCCTGGACCACCAGGTTGGAGCAACACCCAGAGGCCTCAGCTGCACAGGCAGCGCGACCCGCCCTCCTTGCCCAGACCAGTGAGGCTCCAGGTACCGCCAGACCAGCCCTCTTCACCCATTGCCCAGCATCTGCTTCTCTCTGTTTTGGTTTTTAGAACAATACAGCCTGAAGTGGATCTGCGTCCTCTCAGCAGAGCCAGGAGGAACAGTAAGAAGATAACCACCTGGAAGAAACAGACCTCCAAGAAGTAACGCCACCCCCATGGCCACCCGGAGCGCAGCCTGAACGTGGCCCCTCCCACGCCCATCCTGGGCCCCCAGCCCTGCCTCTCCAGCCTCCTACCCCTTCTCTGAACTCAGCCTAATAAACAAGCATGCATCTAGCATCTGGATGAGGCCATGGGGTGGGCTGGCTCCTACGAGGCCAGAAGCCCTGACAGCCTTGTTCCCGGCTGAGGCCTTAGAAACACAGTGCCTGCAACCCAGAACTTCCTGTGTGGCCAGTGAAGTCAGCCTGAGACTCTCCCAAGGGAATGAAGGTATCCAAGGGGCCAAGCCAATGACACATTAACCCTTGGGAGGTCACGAAAGGAATTAAACTGTGCCCTCCTGCCCTTTGCTGGGTGGGGAAGGGCTCAGATTTTGGCCCAGGTGAAAAACCGGGTGAGAGGAAGAAGAGGGAGCAGAGAGAGAGAAAGGCAGGTAGGTGGGAGAGGAAACAAAGGGAGAGATGGAGAGCCACAAGCAGGGAGAGTGTGGGAGGAGGGGCATGGGGGTGGGGGTGGGGGAGAGACAAGGGAGACTAAGGGGCAAAGGGAGTGGGAGGGAGAGGGGCATGGAGTGGGTTGGAAGGGTAGTGGCAGGCCACACCCAAAGGCCCTCTGGTGGCACGGGGCAGGCCAGAGCCCCTGTGGTTCCCATGCACTGACGCCCCTTCTAGCCCAGTTTCAGTGCCCTTCGGCGGATTAGATGCCCACCCCCTGAGCTGACAGCCTGAAAGATCCTTACCAGCACCACTGGCCCAAAGACGGCAGGCCCTCTGGCGTGCTGATTCCTCCCTGCTGGTACCCGAGTGGGGCAGATGTCACATCAGCCCTGGGCCTGCTTGTCACAGGCTCCCGAGAGCCACTTCCCAGCAGGGCAGAGACCCCAGAGGATCTACCTTGTTCTGCAAGCCTGGAAGAGAGAGACTTCAGGCCCTGGTCTGTGGGCGGCATTAGGTGATGAGCTTTACACGTAACTACTTGTGCTCCCTCTGTAAATAGATGCTTTTAAAATTCAGTTCTTAGACATTTAATTTTTATCCTTTATATCGTTCAAAGGCTTTTTTTTGAATTATACATTTGTCCCCCTAGAAATGGATTTGAAACAATGTGCTATGTTTGTAAGCCTGTGTCCTCTGAAATTAAGGGCCTGATAGTTGTTAGGAGTCCTGGGCATCTAAACACTGAAGGGGAAGCACAGTCCACCTCTGTCCTAGCACACAGGCACCCTCCCGCCTCTCGGGCGGGACTCTGGTGAAGGTTGAAATGGAGACACTGATTACCTCTTACCTTCCATACCAAATCCAACCTTGGAGCCTGCACGCTCAGCTGTGCACTTCAGAGCTGTGTGCACAGGGAGCACAGCCCTGTCTCTGAAGGCTGGGCCTGGGCCCAGCCCAGAGTACTTGCCGCACTGAAATGGGGCCAAAAGTGAACTGGCGTGAGCAGAGGTGCCTCCCACTGGTGGAATGGAGCCCTGCAAATGTCCAGTCTAACCTAATCAAACTGTCTCCTGGGGAGAAGGGAGGAAAAAGAGAAGCCCTCTTCTCCATGGAAACACCAGGAGAGGGGGATAAGCCTTCACTCCCCTAGCAGTGCCCTCAACAAACCAGACATGATGGGAAGGTGTGAGATTATCTGAGGAAGTCATAACTCATCTGACTAGAATAGTGGGTATTTTCTTCAGGATCCCTCCTCTCATCTTCCTTGGTTATAGCGAGGTCCATGACTTCCTAAAGCAAAAGTTGTGGCATAACAGAAGTGGACACTCCAGAGATGGTGAGCACGTGGCACAGGTGCTGCTGCCATTCACTCCAGGCCCTTATAGGCATCATTAATTAATCACAGCACTCTGAACCCCAGGGATGCCTGAGATTCCATCTTCAGCACAAAGAGGCAGGCAGCCACTACCAATTAGCTACCATACTTTGCCATCCTTGGAGAAGCCCTCTCCTCTATCAGGGCTTCTTAGAAGAAGTGAGGGTGGAGTCAGAGCCAGAGCCTAGAAGGTAGGTTTTGTTAGGCCTTGCTTTGTGCTATCTGTGCCAGCAGGGAAGTAAGGGGTGATCTGATTACTCACCTCCCAGGTACTCAGCCTGTCAGAGGGACATGCAGTGATCAGTAGCCCCAGGGCTTCTGGGAAAATGGAGCAGGATCTCCCCTTATCACTGAGCATGTTTTCCCAATTCTTGTTCAGGTTGACCCTGTAGAAGGCCTAGGAGAGAGGAAGACTATCCATGAATAGATTCAGAGTCAAAGAAAAAACTAGAAGGAAACCCAAGGATCAGGGTATCTAATCTCTCACCTTATAGAAAGGACTGAGGTCCTGAAAAAGGAAGGGACTGCCAGAGCCATACAGTCAGCACATGGAAGGCAAGGTCCCTGGTGCCAAATCCACTCTTTCTCCACTCTGTTCCTCTGTGTGGAGGGCCAGAGGGAGGAGGAACTAAGAGGGCAGCCAGACAAAGATCAGACCCCCATTTCCAGCAATGGTGTGGATTAAATGCCCTGAAAAAACCCATCCTGTTAAGAAACACACAGAAATATTGAATAATATAAATCAAATACCCTTTTAATTGCATATTGGAGCTCACAAAATTGTAAAGAAAGGCATCAGGGGCTGAAAAGAGGACCTGGGAAACCAAATGGTAAACAACTGCTAAAACCACAGCTGTCCTGAGGCAGTTTTGATCCCAATGATCCAGAACCTGGGCTTTAATGGTTGTAGGGAGGCATGAAACAAAGCCTTGACCTGAACAAGACGCCAAGCTTTAAATAAGGGCTCCCAAATATAAATCTGGGACCTTTGATACACATGAAATGATAAGAGATCTTGACTATCTCAGTCTTAGGAAAAAATGTTTTAGTTGAGGATCCTTCCAAGAATATATAACCCCGGTCTGCCTTTCCAGAGATTTTGGGTTTACATGTATATATTGTCTGTCTCTGAGAACTGAGAAACCCAGTAAATAGCATCCCAGCATGCCTGCAAAAGCAAACACAAATCCTCTTGAAGATGTTCACCCTCAACCTAGACCTCAAGAGATTCCCACAGAGAAAATCCAGTTGAACGTGAGCTCACAATCCAAAATTTAAAAGTACAAGTCAAAGCGAATGAAAACATAAACACTAAATTAGACATCCAAGGCTTTGGATATTGGAAGTGTCAGACAATATAAAATGAATATGTTTCTTTTCTTTTTTTTTTTTTTTTGGCTGTGTTAGGTCTTTGTTGCTGTGCATGGGCTTTTCTCAAGTTGTGGCAAGTGGGGGCTACTCTTTGTTGTGGTGCATGGGCTTCTCAGTTTGGTGGCTTCTCGTTGCAGAGCACAGGCTCTAGGCATGCAGGCTTCAGTAGTTGCGGCACACAGGCTCAGTAGTTGTGGGTTGCAGGCTCTAGAGTGCAGGCTCAGTAGTTGTGGCTCACGGGGCTTTGTTGTTCCCCAGCATGTGGGATCTTCCCGGCCCAGGGATCAAACCTGTGTCCCCTGCGTTGGCAGGTGGATTCTCAACCACTGCGTCACCAGGGAAGTCCCTGTTTCAATGTTTAAAAAAACAGAAAGATCTGAAAATGTATGCAGGCACAAGATATTGGGTTGGCCAAAAAGTTTGTCCAGGTTTTTCCGTAAGATGGTATGGAAAAAAACCCGACCAAACTTTTTGGCCAACCCAATATTATGAAACAAAAAAAGAGATGGACTGAATTTTGCTTCCAAACATGTTAGAGTAACTGATACTGGAGAGGTCCTCCTGACACAACCAACCAGGACAGGAGAAACAAAGTGAGTTCTACAATCCCCCCTCCCACCAGCTTTCTGTCAGAGATGCTTTCTGGATCATGGTTCAGAGAAGGAGAATTCAGGCACAGTATGACAGTACTGCCAAACTGAGGAGAGAAGTGAGAGTTTGGGCAGACGGCGTTGATTGGAATTTGGGTGCAAATTCAGAAGAGTGAGCTATGCAGAGAGGGCTCTAGGAGTCTGCATAGGGGTCTCCTTGAGTCTCGGCTGAATGCTAAACTGCACATGCCAAGGGTGTGGCTCCATGAAGCCAGGTAAAGAACTACAGGGAGTTGTGAACTGAGGGTTGGGAGATGTTCAAGTTCTATCCAATCAGAAGACCTGGAGACCCCAGAAAAGCCAGGCCATAGAATTAGGGATAAACTAGTATTAGAACAATCCTTGACAAAACTATTGGCAACCATAGATAAGTGGTTGCCTGGGGGTGGGGGAGGGGATGACTACAAAGGGCATGAGGGAATTTAGGAAGGGGGGGTGGGTGATGAAATTATTTTATATCTTGATTATGGCAGTGGTTACCTGACTGTATGCATTTGTCAAAATTCATGGAAGTATATACCTAGAAGAGTGATTTTTTTTTTACTATATATAAATTGCACCTTTATTTTTTTCCATAGGAGAACAAGGTTGTTTAATATTTTTTTAATTCAATAAAGTCAATTCACCAAATTAACAGCATGCGGGAGAAAAATATGAGTGACTAGATTTTTTAAAAAAGCACATCTGACAAAATTTAACATAAATGTATTATAAAAATTCTCAATAAGGTAATAATATAAAGGGAAGGAACATCCTTAACCTGATAAGAGTCATCTACAAAAACCTTGCAGGTGATATCATATTTTTATGCACCTTAACTTTAAAATTGTAAGAAAACAACCCTGGAAAGGATCAAGCCAATCTTCAAGTAAATTGAACTGCCCAAAAAGAGACAATTCTCTTTGAAGGAAGTCAATACAATACAGATACAGCATAAGAGAACAGCATAACATTCATAACGTCTGGTATGCAATTTTAAAAAATCTCTGTATATGTGAAGAAACAAGAAAATGTGAGCTATGACCCCCCCCCCCAAAAAAAAATTGATCAGTAGAAACAGACCTAGAAAAATAGGAGTAACGCAAGTTGCAGCCAAGGTCTTTAGAAGAGCTATTATAAATATTTTAAATGACTTAATAGAACACAATGAGAGAAATGGAAACTACAAAAACACCTGGATGAAAAATTTGAAAAATATGCTGGGTGAAAGTAATGTTAGATTAGATGCTGTAGAAGAAAAAAATTATGAACTTGAAGACTGGGAAATATAACATAGCCAAAATAAAATTCAGATGGTGAAAAAGGCTGAAAAAATGAACAGAGCCTCAATAGCCAGTGAGACAACATTAAGTAGTCTAATATATGTATAATTTGGGGGACACAAAAGGAAGAGGGGAAAAGATGGTTAAGAAATATTTGAGATAACCCTGACCAAAAATTTTCTATATTTGATACAAGATTCTCAATAAATTCCAAGCAGGATAAACATAAAGGAAACACCACCAAAGTATCATAATCAAATTGGAGAAAATTGATGAGAAAAGCTTAAAAAGAATCACAAAGACTCATTATATACTGAAGAAAAAATATGAACACTGACTTTTCAGCTAAAACAATGCAAGTACTAAAAGAAAAAAAGTCAACTTATGACTTTTATATCCAGCAAAAATACCTTTCAAGAATGAAGTTAAAAAAAAAAAGTGCAGTAAAGAAGGGACTCTTACATACACAAACTTGTATATGAATGCTCATACCAGCATTATCCAAAAAGTGGAAATAACCCATATGTCCATGAAAAGTGAATCAGTAAACAAAATGTGATATAGCCATACAGTGGCATTTTATCTGGCCATTAAAAAAATAAAATACTAATATATGCTACCATGTGGATGAACCTTGAAATCATTATGCCAGACACAAAAAGCCACATGTTGGGGACTTCCTTAGTGGCACAGACTCTGCACTCCCACTGCAGGGGGCCCAGGATCAATCCCTGGTCAGGGAACTAGATCCCACATGCATGCTGCAACTAAGAGTTTGTGTGCCACAATAAGGAGCCCACAAACCACAACTACGGAACCCATGTGCCACAACTAAGGAGGCCATGAGCCACAACTAAAGAAGCCTGCCTGCCGCAACTAAGACCCAGTGCAACCAAATAAATAAACATAGTTTTTTTTAAAGCCACATGTATGAATCCACATGCATTAAATGTACACAATAGACAAATCTCTAGAGGCAAAAAGCAGATTAGTGGTTGCCAGGGAATGGAGAAGAGGAAGGGTTTTTAGACTGGAGAGTGACTGCTTAAAGGGTATGGGCTTCTTTTTGGGGGTGATGGAGTTTTTAAAACTCGTAAGAGTTTTATGGTTTCAGGTCTTCCATTTAGGCCTTTAATCCATTTTGAATTTATTTTTGTATATGGTTTGAGAAAATGTTCTAATTTCATTGTTTTACATATAGCTGTCCAGTTTTCCCAGCACCACTTGTTGAAGAGATTGTTTTTCTCCATTGTATATTCTTGCCTTCTTTGTCTTAGAATAACTGACCATAGGTGCATTACTTTATTTCTGGGCTCTCTATTCTGTTCCATTGATCTGTGTGTCTTTTTTTGTGCCATGCTGTTTTGATTACTGTAGCTTTGTAGTATAGTCTGAAGTCTGGTTGTGTGATACCTCCAGCTTTGTTCCTTTTCATCAAGATTGTTTTGGCAATTCAGGGTCTTTTGTGGTTCCATATGAATTTTAGGATTATTTGTTCTAGTTCTGTGAAAAATGTCATGAGTATTTTGATAGGGATTGCATTAAATCTGTAGATTGCTTTGGGTGGTATGTCCATTTTAATATTAATTCTTTCAATCCAAGAGCGCAGGATATATTTTCATTTCTTTATATCATCTTCAGTTTTTCATCATCAGTATTTTATAGTTTTCAGAGTATAGTTCTTTCATCTCCTTGGTTAAGTTTACTCCTAGGTATTTTATTCTTTTTGATGTGATTTTAAATGGGATTGCTTTTTTACTTTCGCTTTCTGATATCACTGTATAAAAATCAACAGACTTCTGTATATTAATCTTGTATCCTGCAACTTCATTGAACTCCTTTATTAGGTCTAATAGTTTTTTGATGGAGACTTTAAGATTTTCTTTATATAGTATCATGTTATCTGTTCCAATTTGGATGCCTTTTATTTCTTTTTGTCAGATTGCTGTTAGCTAGGACTTCCAATGCTATGTTAAATAGAAGTGGTGAGAGTGGGCATCCTTGTCTTTTTCCTGAATTTAGAGGAAAGACTTTCAGCTTTTCACTGTTGAGTAGCTGTGGGTTGTCATAAATGGCCTTTATTATATTGAGATATGTTCCCTCTATATCCACTTTGATGAGAGTTTTTATCATGAGTTTTTATCATGATATTGTATTTTGTCAAAATGCTTTTTCTGCATCTATTGAGATGATCATGTGTTTTTATCCTTCCTTTTGTTAATATGGTGTATCATATTGTTTGATTTGTGAATATTGAACCATCCTTGCATCCCTAGAATAAATCCAACATGATCATGGTGTATGATCCTTTTTATACATTGTTAGATTTGGTTTGCTAATATTTTATTGAGGATTTTTGCATCTATATTAATCAAAGATATTGGCCTGTAATTTTCTTTGTGTGTAGCGTCTTTGTCTGGTTTTGGTATCAGAGTAATGGTGGCCTTGTAGAATGAATTTGGGAGTGTTCCATCCTGTTCCATTTTGGGGGGAATACTTTGAGAAGGACAGGTATTAGTTCTTTATGTGTTTGATAGAATTCACCCTGTGAAGCTGTCCAGCTCTGGACTTGTTTGCTGGGATTTTTTTTATTACAAATTCAATTTTTCTACTAGGGATCACTCTGTTCAAAGTGTGTGTTTCTTCTTGATTCCATCTTGGCAGGTTGTATCTTTCTAGAAATTTGCCAACTTAGAAGACTCAAAATTGTTGCATGTCAGTTATTTTCGGGTTGATGTATGGCTTCAGTGCAATCCCAATCCAAATTTCAGTAGGCTTTTTTATTAGAAATTGACTAGCTGATTATAAAATTTATATGGAAATGTTCTTCTTTGAAAAAGAAGAACAAGATTGGAGAACTTTACTTAATTTCAAGATTTTCTATAAATTTACAGTAATTAAGGCTAGTTTAGTATTGGCAGAAGGCTAGATATATAGATAAATGGAACAAAATAGAGTCCAGGATCAGAATCACATGCATATAGTCAGTTGACGTTCAACAAATGACAGGGTAATTCAATTTGGAAGAGTAGCCATTTCAAGAAACAGTGCTGAAACAACTGAATATCTGTATGGGAAAGACGTAGAATTGATCTTTTTTTCTTCAGAGTTTATCAGAGTATAATTGCTTTACAATGTCATGCCAGTTTCCGCTGTACAACAAAGTGAATCAGCTGTATTTACACATGTATCCCCATATCCCATCCCTCTGGAGCCTCCCTCCCACCCTTCCTACCCCATCCCTCTAGGTCATCACCAAGCATCAAGTTGATCTCCCTGTGATATGCAGCAGCTTCCCATCTATTTTACATTTGGTAGTGTATATATGTCAGTGCTACTCTCTCACTTTGTCCCAGCTTCCCCTCCCCTGCTCACCCTGTGTCCTCAAGTCCGTTCTCTACATCTGAGTCTTTATTCTTGCCCTGTGACTAGGTTCATCAGTACCATTTTTTTAGATTCCATGTATATGTGTTAGCATATAGTATTTTTTTTCTCTTCATAGAATTTATCTTTGCATCACACCATTAATAATAATTAATTCAAAATGGATCATAGTTATTAACTTAGGAGCTAAAACTATAACACTTCTAGAAGAAATCATAGGAGAGGAAGTATTTGTGATTTTGAGGCAGACAAAGATTTCCTACAATAATGAGAAGAAATAATGAAAATAAAAATACAAGAAGGGACTTCCCTGGTGGTGCAGCGGTTAAGAATCCGCTTGCCAGTGCAGAGGACATGGGTTCGATCCCTGGTCTGGGAGGATCCCATATGCTGTGGAGCAACTCAGTCTGTGTGCCACAACTACTGAACCCGCATGCCACAACTACTGAAGCCTGCACACCTAGAGCACGCACTCCACAACTAGAGAAGCCATTGCAGTGAGAAGCCCGCACACCACAACTAAAGAGTAGCCCCCACTCACCACAACTAGAAAAGCCCTCAAGCAGCAACAAAGATCCAACGCAGCCAATAAATAATAAATTTTTTAGAAACTGCCTATATCAAGTAAAAAAAAAAAAGAAAAGAAAAAAATAGTGGACTGGACTTCACCTAATTTAAAAAGTTTCATTCTTTGGAGGAAAAAAACTTTTAAGAAAAAAGTGGTACATCAAAAACTAGTAGAAAAATATATAAATTTTTAGAATAACTAAAGAACTCTTACAACTCAAGAAAAAGATGACAAACAATCCTATTTTTTTAATGGACAAAATATTTAAACAGATATTTTGCAAAATAAGATATATAGATGGCAAAACAGCACGTGAAAAGATGCCTAATATCATCAGTCTTTAAAGAAATGCAAATAAAAAGCACAAATGAGATACTACTAGACACCTACTAGAATGACCAAAAAAATTTTTTATCTGAAAATACCAGGTACTGACAAGTACATGGAGCAACCAGAGCTGTCATATATCACTGGTGGGATTATCAAATGGTCAAGAACTTTGGGAGTCACTTTATTGATTTCCTGTAAAGATTTCTCATAAACTCACACTTTTTATATGACCAGAGGAAGGAGCCAGGTTGAGGAGTGGGGTGGAAACCCCAATCTGTGAGGAGTGGCTGGAGTGCCTGGGATGGTTCATCTTGAACCCAAAGCCTCAAGAAAAGTCATTACTGTCTTCATCTCAACAGACCTGTCCCAGGGCCTGAGACTGTAAAAGAGAAGTCAGTTTTCAGCACCTTTCCATTGAAATAAGGTGGCGTTTCTTAGGTTGAAACCCAAAAACATAGTCAGAAATCTGTCTCTTTGTCCAAAGACCAATGGGGGCAGAGGTAGAGCCAGCAAGGTGTCCATTCCTCAAGATATAAACATCCACTGAGAGCAATTCTGGTTTTTGTCAACATGGCAAACTGGCATGGACTACTGGCTGCTTCCCTGCAAACCAACCCCAGAAAAACTGTGGGAGCAAGAGAAAAGCATGGGTATCAAGATCTAAATCCTTTGAAAACACCCCAGAAGGCTAAACATGTTTTGAAGTGGTTTATGTGGGTAGTGTGGGTGTCTGCGACCTGAGGAGGACATGCGGTGGAGGTGGCAATGGAGGATAGTATGGAATCCTTTCAGCTCTGTCCTGCTTCTCATCAACATAGCTTTGGGACAGTCTTCACCTGCCTCTTCACTGCAGCAACAACAGCAATAGGCCAGGCCACTGGTACAGGTGCAGGTGGTGATACTGAAGGAGTACAAAGGCCTCGTCCATTAAGATGTTGATGAAAGCTGATACTCACTGGCCAGGTCATTCATGCCTTTTCCTATTCCCCTCCAGACCTCAGGGGCTACGGGTTACAAGGCAAGGAGAGGCCCCCTTAGATGGTGGATGCTGCTTCCCCAGGGATTTTTAAGGTCATACCCCATTCAGAGGATTTGCCTGGTGGGGCAACAGCAGATCTAAGTGATGAAGTTCTGTGGCGTGTGTGACTCACCCCTTTACAACTCTGACGTAAATGGGAGCTGTTCTTTTATTTTTCCCCAAAACACATAATCAGAGTAACTGACATGATCAAGGGAATATGAGCTCAAAGGCCAAGATAACTAAATATATAAGCGGAATCATTTACTGCAAAAGAAGATGAGAAACTGGACAAGAAATACCATTTGAAGCAGAACTGTTGGGTGTAAGACCAGAAAAAATTAAATAAGCACAGTCAGTATACCTAAGTACACAGGGAAATGTATTAACAATATGAAATAAGTAAAAGAAATCACAAAAATTAAAGTGTAAATTGTAAGTTTAAATAGTATAATAATTAAAATAAAGAACATCACATGTATGAGATAAAAGCTGAAGAACCAATTAATAGGTTGGAAGATCAGACTGAGGAACTCTCCAAGAAAGCATCAGGAAAGGCTGACAATATATAAAATTAAAAAAAAAAAAGACCCCACCAGAAAGATGTGGAGGATAAAAGTGCCAAAACCCAGATTATAAGAGAAAATAACAGAAAATAAAAGTTGAGAAGAGGAAGTATTTGAAGAAATAATGGAGATTAACATACCATCATTAAGAGAAAGGAAACACTTTAGAATGAAAGGAATCAGAGTAGCAAACAGAAGAGATGAGGAAAATCCTACACAAAGACATATCAGAGTGAAACCTGAGAAAATAAAACAAAATTCTAAAAGATACCAGGTACAGGGTGGAGTCCAGATGGTGGCGGGGGAAGACGCAGAGATCGCATCTCCCCACAAATAGATCAGTTGCCGGAGGCCGGCGGGGGACCTGAGGCCCAAGCAGGGCGCAGGAACCCCAGAGCAACTGGGTAGGACCTGGGGGAAGTCAGGGGGGCAGGGAAGGGGAAGCCGGATGGGACCAGTGCCCCTGGGGGGTGGCAGGGTGAGGGAGGAGGTTCCCGCCTGGAGGGACCCTTGGGGGCTGGGGAGATCAGGGAAACCGCAACTGGGCTCCTCCTGCCCAGGAGGCCAGGAGGCCTGCTGAGCTTCCTGGCTTGGGGGCCTGCTGGGCTCCCCAGCAGGGTCCTCCACCCTCCAAGGCCCCCTCTGGGCTGCCTGGGTCCTGGGGGTGTGGGAAGGAGGGAGGGAGGGGCGAGGAGGTGGAGAGGCAGACAGGTGCAGGTGGGGGCTTTGAGATTGGGGGACAGGGAGGTGAGAGGGCGTTTTGCCTGCCCTTGTCTAAGCCCTGCCCCCACAGCCAAGGCCTTTTCTGGCCTGAACTCCTGAGGTGGGAGCTCTGAGTCCAAAACATTGGACTAACAGGAAAACCCAGTTCCCAGGGAATATTCATCAGAGTGAGGTCTCCCAGAGGTTCTCACCTCAACACCAAGACCCAGCTATACTCAACAGCCTACAAACTCCAGCGCTTGAAACCTCAGGCCAAACACCCAGTGGGAGAGGAACACAATCTCGCCCATCCAAAGTGAGAGGAGAATGAGATGACAAAAAAATATGTCACAGATGAAGGAACAAGGTAAAAATACACAAGACCAAATACATGAAGAGGAAATAGGAAAATTGCCTGAAAAAGAATTCAGAGTCATGATAGTAAAGATGATCCAAAATCTCAATAACAAAATAGAGAAAATACAAGAAACAGTTAACAAGGACTCAGAAGAACTAAAGAGCAAACAAACAGTAATAGGTAACAAAATAACCGAAGTTAAAAATACTCTAGATAGTATAACAGCAGAATAACTGAGGCAGAAGAACGAATAAGTGAGTTGGAAGATAGAATGGGGGAAATAACTGCCACAGAGCAGGAAAAAGAAAAAAGAATAAAAAGAATGGAAGACAGCCTCAGAGACCTTGGTGACAACATTAAGCATACCAACTTTTGAATCATAAGTGTCCCAGAAGAAGAAGAAAAAAAGAAAGGGTCTGAGAAAATATTTCAAGAGGTTATAGTGGAAAACTTCCCCAACATGGGGAAGGAAATAATTCATCAAGTCCAAGAAGCGCAGAGTCCCGTACAGAATAAACCCAAGGAGAAATACACTGAGGCACATATTAATCAAACTAACAAAAATTAAACACAAAGAAAAAATATTAAAAGCAGCAAGAGAAAAGCAACAAATAACATATAAGGGAAAACCCATAAGGATAACAGCTGATCTTTCTGCAGAAACTCTGCAGGCCAGAAGGGAGTGGCAGGATATACTGGAAGTCCTGAGAGAGAAAAACCTACAGCCAAGAATACTCTACCCAGCAAGAATCTCATTTAGATTCAATGGGGAAATCAAAAGCTTTCCAGACAAGCAAAAGTTAAGAGAATTCAGCACCACCAAACCAGCCTTATGACAATTGCTAAAGGAACTTTTCTAAGCAGGAAACACAAGAGAAGGAAAAGACCTACAAAACAAATCCAAAACAATTAAGAAAATGGTGATAGGAACATACATGTCAATAATCACCTTAAATGTAAGTGGATTAAATGATCCAACCAAAAGACACAGACTGGTTGAATGGATACAAAAACAAGACCCTTACATATGCTCTCTACAAGAAACCCACTTCAGACCAAGGGACACATATAGACTGAAAGTAAGGGGATGGGAAAAGGTATTCCATGCAAATGGAAGTCAAAAGAAAGCTGGAGTAGCAATGCTCATATCAGACAAATTAGACTTTAAAGACTATTACAGGAGACAAGGAAGGACACTACATAATGATCAAGGGATCAATCCAAGAAGAAGATATAACAATTGTAAATATCTATGCACCCAACATAGGAGCACCTCAATACATAAGGCAAATGCTAACAGCTGTAAAAGGGGACATCGACAGTAACAATAATAGTAGGAGACTTTAACACCCCACTTACATCAATGGACAGATCATCCAAACAGAAAATAAATAAGGACACATAAGCTTTAAATGACACATTAGACCATCTTGACTTAATTGATATCTATAGGACATTCCATCCAAAAACTACAGAATACACTTTCTTCTGAAGTGCACACGGAACATTCTCCAGGATCGATCACATCTTGGGTCACAAATCAAGCCTCAGTAAATTCAAGAAAATTGAAATTGTATCAAGCATTTTCTCTGACCACAACACCATGAGACTAGATATCAATTACAGGAAAAAATTTGTAAAAAATACAATCACATGGAGACTAAACAATTCACTATTAAACAACCAAGAAATCACTAAAGAAACCGAAGAAGAAATCAAAAAATATCTAGAAACAAATGACAATGAAAACACAACAGCCCAAAACCTATAGGACACAGCAAAAGCAGTTCTAAGAGGGAAGTTTATAGGAATACAGTCCTACCTCAAGAAACAAGAAAAATATGGAATAAACAACCTAACCTTATACCTAAAACAATTAGAGAAAGAAGAACAACAACAACAACAAAAAACCCAAAGTGAGCAGAAGGGAAGAAATCATAAAGATCAGATCAGAAATAAATGAAAAAGAAATGAAGGAAACAATAGCAAAGATCAATAAAACTAAAAGCTGCTTCTTTGAGAAGATAAACAAAATTGATAAACCATTAGCCAAACTTATCAGAAAAAAAAGGGAGAAGATGCAAATCAACAGAATTAGAAATGAAAGAGGAGAAATAACAACAGACACCACAGAAATACAAAAGATCATGAGAGACTACTACAACCAACTATATGCCAATAAATTGGATAACCTGGAAGAAATGGATAAATTCTTAGAAAAGTACAATCCTCCAAGACTGAACCAGGAAGAAATAAAAAGTATGAACTGACCAATCACAAGTATGGAAATTGAGACTGTGGTTAAAAATCTCCCAACAAACAAAAGCCCAGGGCTAGATGGCTTCACAGGTGAATTCTTTCAAACATTTAGAGAAGAGCTAACAGCTATCCTTCTCAAACTCTTCCAAAATGTAGCAGATAAAGGAACACTCCCAAACTCATTCTACGAGGCTACCATCACCCTGATACCAAAACCAGGCAAAGATGTCACAATAAAACAAAATTACAGGCCAATATCACTGATGAATATAGACGCAAAAATCCTCAACAAAATACTAGCTAACAGACTCCAACAGCACATTAAAAAGATCATACACCATGATCAAGTGGAGTTTATCCCTGGAATGCAAGGATTCTTCAATATATGCAAATCAATCAATGTGATACACCATATTAACAAATTGAAGGATTAAAAACCATATGATCATCTCAGTAGATGCAGAAAAAGCTTTTGACAAAATTCAACATCCATTTATGATAAAAACTCTCCAGAAAATGGGCATAGAAGGAAATTACCTCAACATAATAAAAGCCATATATGAGAAACCAAAAGCCCACATCGTTCTAAATGGGGAAAAACTGAAAGAATTCCCTCTAAGAACAGGAACAAGACAAGGGTGTCCACTTTCACCATTATTATTCAACATAGTTTTGGAAGTTTTAGCCACAGCAATCAGAGAAGAAAAAGAAATAAAAGGAATCCAAATTAGAAAAGAAGAAGTAAAATGGTCACTCTTTGCAGATGACATGATATTATACATAGAAAACCCTAAAGACTCTACCAGAAAACTGCTAGCACTAATCAATGAATTTAGTAAAGTAGCAGGATGCAAAATTAATGCACAGAAGTCTCTTACATTCCTACACACTAACAACGAAAGAGCAGAAAGAGAAATTAAGGAAGCTCTCCCATTTACCATTGCTACAAAAAGAATAAAATACCTAGGAATAAACCTGCCTAAGGAGGCAAGAGACCTGTATGCAGAAAACTATAAGACACTGATGAAAGAAACCAAAGATGATACGAACAGATGGAGGGACATACCATGTTCTTAGATTGGAAGAATCAATATTGTGAAAATGACTATACTGCCCAAAGCAATTTACAGATTCAATGCAATCCCGATCAAATTACCAATGGCATTTTTCACAGAACTAGAATAAGAAATCTTATGATTTGTATGGAAACGCAAAAGACCCCAAATAGCCAAAGCAATCTTGAGAAGGAAAGACAGAGTTGGTGGAATTAGGCTTCCTGACTTCAAACTATACTACAAGGCCACAGTGATCAAGAAAGTATGGTACTGACACGAAAATAGGAAGGTAGATCAATGGAACAGAATAGAGAACTCAGAGGTAAACCCAAGCACATATGGGCAGCTTATCTTTTTTTTTTTTTTTTTTTTTTTTGGCACACGGGCTTAGTTGCTCCATGGCATGTGGGATCTTCCTGGAGCAGGGATCGAACCTGTGTCCCCTGCATTGGCAGGCAGATTCTTAACCACTGCGCCACCTAGGAAGCCCGGGCAGCTTATCTTTGACAAAGAAGGCACGAGTATACAATGGAAAAAAGACAGCCTCTTCAATAAGTGGTGCTGGGAAAATTGGACAGCAACATGTAAAAGAATGAAATTAGAATACTTCCTAACACCATATACAAAAATAAACTCAAAATGGATTAAAGACCTAAATGTAAGGCCAGACACTATAAAACTCCTAGAGGAAAACATAGGCAGAATACTCTATGACATACATCAAAGCAAGATCCATTTTGACCCACCTCCTAGAATAAAGGAAATAAAATCAAGAATAAACAAATGGGACCTAATGAAACTTAAAAGCTTTTGCACAGTGAAAGAAACCATAAACAAGACAAGAAGACAATCCTCAGAATGGGAGAAAATACTCGCCAATGAAGCAACAGACAAAGGATTAATATCCATAATATACAAGCAGCTCATGCAGCTTAATACCAAAAGAGCAAATAACACAATCCACAAATGGGCAGAAAACCTAAATAGACATTTCTCCAAAGAAGACATACAGATGGCCAACAAACACATGAAAAGATGCTCAACATCACTAATCATTAGAGAAATGCAAGTCAAAGCCACAAGGAGTTATCACCTCACACTGGTCAGAATGGCCATCATCAAAATATCTAGAAACAATAAATGTTGGAGAGGGTGTGGAGAAAAGGGAACTCTCCTGCACTGTTGGTACAGCCACTATGGAATGTAAGCTGGTACAGCCACTATGGAAAACAGTATGGAGATTCCTTAAAAAACTAAAAATGGAACTACCATATGATCCAGTAATCCCACTACTGGGCATATACCCAGAGAAAACCATGATCCAAAAAGAAACGTACCATAATGTTCATTGCAGCACTGTTTACAATAGCCAGGACATGGAAGCAACCTAAATGCCCATCAACAGATGAATGATAAAGAAGATGTGGCACATATATACAATGGAATATTACTCAGCCATAAAAAGGAATGAAATTGAACTATATGTAATGATGTGGATAGACCTAGAGTCTGTCATGCAGAGTGAAGTAAGCCAGAAAGAGAAAAACAAATACCGTATGCTAACTCATATATATGGAATCTGAAGAAATGGTACTGATGAACCCAGTGACAGGGCAAAAGTAGAGATGCAGATGTAAAGAATGGACTTGAGGACATGGGGCTGGGGTCAGGGGCAAAGGGGAAGCTGGGATGAAGTGAGCGAGTAGCATAGACATAGACACACTACCAACTGTAAAATAGCTAGTGGGAAGTTGCTGTATAACAAAGGGAGATCAACTAGATGATGGGTGATGCTCTAGAGGGCCAGGACAGGGATGGTGGGAGGGAGTTGTGAGAGGGAGGGGATATGGGGATATATGTCTAAATATGGCTGATTCACTTTGGTGTACCTCAAAAACTGGTACAAGAGTGTAAAGCAATTATATTCCAATAAAGAGCTTAAAAAAATAAATAAAAAATAAAAGATACCAGGTAGAGAGGGAAGACCGCCTACAAAGGAGTAAGGATCAGACTGACATCAGATTTTTCACAGCAACACAAAATGCAAGAAGGATGAAGTGATATTTTTTTGAAGAATTGAAGGTAAATTACTTAAGGGTAGGAGTAGACAAACTAAAGGGACATGCTCATATGACAAAATATTTAGCTTGTTAGGAGGTAGAGTAGACATTGATAAGGTAAGAATTAATAGGAGACACAAAAGGAAAAAGGCAGAGTAGGAAGCACTATGAATCTGTCTCCCCACCTGGTCCACCATTGCCCTGGACCTGATGGCTTCACTGGTGAACTCTGTCACACATTTAAAGAATCAATAGTTCTCAAACTTTCCCCAAAATTTGAAAAGGGAACACTTTCTAACTCATTCTGTAAGGCCAGCATTACCCTAATACCAAAGCCAGACAAAGAGACTACAAGAAAAAAAAAAAAATCCTTATAAATATCAATGCAAATCCTCAACAAAATACTAACAACACAAAGTTTAGCAGCATAGTAAAAGGATTATACACCATGACACCAAATGGGAGTTATTCCTGGAAAGCAAGGATGGTTCAAAGTACAAAAATCAATCAATGTAATACACCACATTAGCGGAATGAAGGAGGGGGGAACCCATGTGATTATCTTAATTGATGTAGAGAAAGCATTTGACAGAATTCAGCACCCTTTCATGATAAACATACTCAGAAAACTAGGAATAGAAGGAAACTTTCCACATAATAAAAGTCATATGTGAAAAACCCACAGCAAACATATTCAATAGTGAACGATTGAAAGCTTTTCCTCTAAGATCAGGAACAAGGCAAGGATGTCTGCTCTCACCACTTCTATTCAACATAGTATTGGAAGTTCTAACCAGAGCAATTTGGCAAGAAAAATAAAGAACATCTAAATGGAAAAAAAAGAGGTAAAATTATCTCTGTTCACAAATGGTATGATCTTGTGTATAGAAAATCCTAAAGATTCTACCAAAAAAAAAAAAAAAAAAGCCCTTTCAGAATTAATAAATGAATTTATCAAAGGAGCAGGATACAGGATACATGCAAAAATGTTGCATTTCTATACACTAACAGTGAACAATCTGTAAAGGAAATTACAAAAATAATTCCATTTACAGTAGCATTAAAAAGAGTAAAATGCAGTACTTAGGAATCAACTTAACCAAAAAAGGTGAAAGACGTATACAATGAAAACTATAAACCTTGCTGAAAGGAATTAAAGTCATAAATACATGAAAACACATTCCACGTTCATGGACTGGAAGACTTAATATTGCTAAGATGTCAGTGCTACCCAGAGTGATCTAAGATTTAGTGCAATTCCTATTACTCCCAAGGACATTTTTCTCAGAAATAGAAAGACCCACCCTAAAATTCATATGGAATCTCAAGGGACCCCTGAATAGCCAAAACAATCTTGAAAAAGATGAAACTGGAAGACTCACACTTTATGATTTCTTACTACAAAACTTACTACAAAACTACAGTCATGAAAACAGTGTGGTATTGCTGAGGTTGTTAGTGATCAAATTGGAACAATAATTGAGAGCAATCAGCATTATACCACACAGGAGATTGCCGACATACTCAAAATATCCAAGTCAAGCATTGAAAAGCATTTGCACCAGCTTGGTTATGTGAATCCCTTTGATGTTTGGGTTCCACATAAGTTAAGCAAAAAACAAAACAAAACAAAACCTTCTTGACCTATTTCCACCTGCAATTCTCTATTGGAACATAATAAAAACATTTCATTTTTAAAACAAATTGTGATGGGTGATGAAAAATGGATACTGTACAACAGTGTGGAATGGAAGAGATCATGGGGCAAGCAAAATGAACCACCACCAACCACACCAAAGGCTGGTCTTCATCCAAAGAAGGTGATGTGTACATGGTGGGATTGGAAGGGAGTTCTCTATTATGAGCTCCTTCTGGAAAGCCAAACAATTAATTCCAACAGGTACTGCTCCCAATTAGACCAACTGAAAGCAGCACTCAACAAAAAGTGTCCAGAGTTAGTGAATAGAAAATGCATAGTCTTCCATAGGATACTGCAAGACCGCATGTTTCTAGGATGACCAGGCAAAACTGTTATAGATTGCCTGGGAAGATCTGATTCACCCATCGTATTCACCAGACATTACACCTTCAGACTTCCATTTATTTCTGTCTCTACAAAATTCTCTTAATGGAAAAAATTTCAATTCCCTGGAAGACTGTAAAAGGTACCTGGACCAGTTCTTTGCTCAAAAAGATAAAAAGTTTTGGAAAGATAGAATTATGAAGTTGCCTGAAAAATGGCAGAAGGTAGTGGAACAAAAGAGTGAATACGTTGTTCAATAAAGTTCTTGGTGAAAATGGAAAAAAAAAAAAAAGTGTGGTATTGTCATAATGACAGACGTACAGACCAATGGAATAGAGTAGAAAGCCCAGAAGTACACCCTCACATATGTGGTCAGATGATATTTAACGAGGGTGCTGAGGCCATTCAATGGGGAAGGAACAGTCTTTTCAGCAAATGGTGCTCGGAAAACTGGGTATCTACACGCGAAAGAATGAAGTTGGACCATTCCATAACACCATATTAAAAAATTAACTCAAAATGGATCAAGGACCTAAATGTAAGGCCTCAAAAATTAAAACTCTTAGAAGAAAATACAGAACAAAAGCGTCATGATACTGGACTTGGCACTGATTTCATAGGTATGGTACCAAAGGCACATGTAACAAAAGAAAAAATAGACAAATTGGACTTCCTGAAAACTTTTAAACTCTGTGCATCAAAAGACACTATTCACAGAGTAAAAAGGCAGTACACAGAATGGGAGAAAATATTTGAAAATCATGTATCTGATAAGGGATTAATATGCAGAATATATAGAGAATATCTAAAAGAACCTGATTCAAAATTGAACCAAGGACCTGAATAGTCATTTGTCCAAAGAATATATACAGATGTCCAATAAGCACATGAAAAGATGCTCAACATTACCAATCATTAAGGAAATGCGAATCAAAACCACAACAAGATACCACCTCACACCCATTAGGAGAGCTACTATCAAAAATCCAGAAAACAGCAAGTGTTGGCAAGGATGTGGAACCATTGGAGTGCTTGTGTACACTTGTTGAGAATGTAAAACGGTGCAGATGCTATGGGATAATATAGTGGTGCCTCAAAAAATTAAAAATAGAATTATACATTCAGCAATTCCACTTCTAGGTACATACCCAACAGAATTGAAAGCAGAGTCTCCAAAAAACACCTGTACACCCATGTTCATAGCAGCATTATTCATAAGAGCTAACATGTGGCAGCAACCCCAGGGCCCACTGACAGATGGTGGATCATCAAAGTTGTGGTCTGTACACATGATGGAATATCATTCAATCTTTAAAAGGAAGGGAATTCTGCAATACACTACAACACAGATGAACCTTGAGGACATTAAGCTGAATGAAGTGAGCCAGTCACAAAAAGATGAATACTGCCTGATTCCACTTATATGAGGTATCCAGAGAAATGAGAATGGTAGAGACAGAGTAGAGTGGTGGTTGCCAGGGGCTGTGGAACGGGGAATGGGGAGTTGGTGTTTAAGGAGGACAGGGTCAGTTTTACACGGTGAAGACAGTTATGAGGGTGGATGGTGAAAATGCCTGCACAACACTGTGAATGTATTTAACACCACTGAGCTGTGCACTTAAACATGCTTACGATGGCAACTTTTATGTTATGTGTATTTTACCTCAAAAAATTATTTTTAATCCTGAAGCAAACATTTTTCTTAGTGGAGACACTATAATGCATTCTCTGTAAAGTTAGGAACAAGATAAGGATACTACAGTTAACAGCACTGTATTAGAAATCCTGAACGTTATATGGAAAGAAATAGAAATGAGTGTCCTAGTCAGTTCAGGCTGCTCTTACAAAATATCGCAGAGTGTGCAGCTTAAACAACACATTTATTTCTCACCATCTGGAGCCTGGAAGTCCAAGGTCAGAATGCCAGCATGGTTGGGTTCTTGGTGAGGGCCATCTTCCTGGGCCTGGCCTTCCTTGGTGTGTGCGCACAGAGGCAGATCGCTGGTCTCTTCCTCTCATAGGGGCCCCAGTCTCCTCATGGGGCTCCATCCTCATGATCCCATCTAAACCTAAAAGGCCCACCTCCAACTCTCATTAAAATTTGGGGAGAAACACAAATGTCCATGGCAAAGCGATACAAAGATGTGGAAGGAAATTATAAAGACATCGCTGTTTGCAGGTGATTCAGTCTGTGTGGGACACCAACCAAGAATCCATAGACAAATAACAGAACTCACATGGATTCATCAGTTTGCTGGACACAAGAACGATACATGAAGTCAACTTCTCCCAGCGAGAAGCAGTGGGCCAGGTTGCACGCACAGCGACGCGGGGGTCGTAAACACACAGCACGAGTGGATGAGAACCAGCATGAGATGCACAGCACAGTGGCATTAATGCCGGGAATAAACTGAGGCAGGAGAACGATTGGGGGGCTTGCCCGAGAGAGGATGGGGCCTCTCTGCTGAGAGCCCAGGAGGTCTCTGGAAGATGCAGGTAAATTCAAGGCTCCCATTTGCTGAGGCTCCTGACATCCCTTCCCCAGAAACTGAAAGTGTCTCCCTCTTCAAGACACAAAACCCTGTGCTCCTCCCGACCATGCCCTTGGACTGTGGGCAAGCGACTTTGGTCTCTGGGCCTCCACGTCCCCTCTGTGGACAACCTTCCAGGGCTGTGGACAGATTGATATGATTATGCAGAGGAAAGACTCAGCTGGTGCTCAGTACACGTGGATGAGAATAAATGTTTATTAATAGCTAAGTGATTGAAGAGCCCCCCACCCCAATGCCAAGCGTCACTGCAAGGCCCACCTGCTGGCTGCCTCCCAGTCTCTGGCCCCATCAAGGGTTAAGGAGCTTGGCTGCCTGCAGCGGAGCAGGAATACAGCCCCAGCCGAGCATCAGCTCCCTATCTGTGAGCCATCTCCTCCGCCCCCAGCTCAGGCCTGCGGAAATGAAAGCCCCTCTAGGCGGAAGCTTCTCTGCCAGCTGCATCACAATGATTTTCCCCACCAGGGAGATCGGGATGCGCCCCCCGCCCCCGCCTTGCTGCACCAGTTCTGGGGCTACAGGGAAGGTGAGCTGCCCCGGAGCTGTCCGCTCACATGTGGGAGAGAAGTTGGGTCATTCTGTTCCTGGCCCTGTGGGGTTAGAGGAAAGCAAAATGGGGGGGGGGGCTGGGAGGGGTGCTCGCAGGTTCGGAAGGACCCAGTGGGTGTACGCCAGCCGCGCAGGGTCTCAGGGAACCGACACATCCTGCTGGAGGCCTGCGGGTGACGACCCCCTAGTGAGCTGTGAAGTCCATTTAATGAGTTGTGTTCCACCTGTTTTAAAAGAGAACTGGAATGGAAAATAGGGTGCATTGCAGATAACAAAGCCACAAGCCGCGAGGGTCCTGAGGGGAAAAGGAAAAGCCAGAGCTCCCAGAGGCGGGACTGTGTGTGCACAGTGTGAGCCCTCCAGGGCCTACACTGCCCGCCACATCTTGAGGATGACGTCGCCCAATCAGAAGCCCCCGCCCTGTGTTTCCTTTGGACTCCAAATTAATGAACTTCTTTCAGACTCTGCACTAGAGGTTGTCTTCACATGCCCCTGTTCAGGCCTGACATTAGACCCAGGCGGAAGGGACTTTTATTCTCTCCAGTTAAAAAAAAAAAAGTAGGCTTTATTTTTTAAGAGCAGTTTTAGGTTCACAGCAAAACTGAGCAGAAAGTACCCAGAGTTCCCATTTACTCTCTACTCCCACCCACCCTCGACCACACACACAAGCACAGTCTTCCTCACCATCTCCGTCTCACCCAGAGTGGTACATTTGTTACAACTGGTGAACCTACACTTAGGGTTCACTCTCAATGATGTATGTTCTGTTGGTTTGGACAAAGATATAACAGTGTATATCCATCATCATAGTATCATACAGGGTAGTTTCATTGCCCTAAAAATCCTCTGTGCTCCACCTGTTCATCCCTCCCTCCCTTCAACCCCTGCTATCCAGCGTTTTTCCTTTTCCGAAATGTCGTATAGTTGAGCTCATACAGTTTGTAACATTTTAAGATTGGCTTCTTTCGCTTAATATGCATTTAAGGTTCCTCCATGTCTTTTCATAGCTTGGTAGCTCATTTTTTATTATGTCCGTGTCTCTGTTGTTCAGAGTTTAACTGTGGTATTAATGCTATAATGTACTGATGCTTTTTATTTTTTAATTCATTTTAAAAAATATTTATTTATTTATTCGGCTGCATTAGGGTCTTAGTTGCAGCACCTGGAATCTTCATTGCCACGTGCGGGATCTTCGGATCTTCATTGTGCCGTGCAGAATCTTTTTTGTTTGTTTGTTTGTTTTGCAGCATGCGGAATCTTTAGTTGCGGCATGTGGGATCTTTAGTTGCAGCATGTGAAAGTCTAGTTCCCTAAGAAGGGACTGAACTCTGGCCCCCTGCATTGGGAACTCAGAGTCTTAGCCACTGGACCATAATGGAAGTCCTGTAGCTCATTTCTTTTTAGCGCTGAATAATATTCCATTGTCTGGATGGACCACAGTTTATTCATTCACCCACTGAAGGACATCTTAGTTGCTTCCAAGTTTTGGCAGTTATGAATAAAGCTGCTATAAATATCCATGTGCAGGTTTTCTCTTATGCTTTGAAAAAAGTGTTCAACTCATTCATGTAAATACCAAGGAGTATGATTGCTAATCCACATGCTAAGAGTATGTTTAGTTTTGTAAGAAACCACCAAACTAGCCTACATGCTAAGAGTATGTTTAGTTTTGTAAGAAACTACCAAACTAGCTGTACCGTTTTCCATTCCTACCAGCAATGAATGAGAGTTCCTGTTGCTCCACATTTGGTGGAGCATTTGGTGTTGTCCGTGTTCTGGATATTGGCCATTCTAACAGGTGTGTAGTGTTATCTCATTGTTGTTTTACTTTATGTTTTCACAGTGGAATATGGTTTTGAGCATCTTTTTATGTGCTTATTTGCCACCTGTATGTCTTTTTTTGGTGAAGTGTCTGTTCAGGTCTTTTGCATATTTTTTCATCAGGTTGTTTGTTGTTACATTTTAAGAGTTATTAGTGCATTTTGGATAACAGTCCTTTGTGTGTCTTTTGCAAATATTTTCTCCTGTGTGACTTGTCTTTTCATTCTTTTGACATTGGCAGAGCAGTTTTTGATTTTAATGACGTCTAGCCTATCATTTATTTCTTTCATGAATATTGCCTTTAGTGTTGTATCTAGAAAGGTATCACCATACCCAAGATCATCTGGATTTTCTCCTATATTATCTTCTAGGAGTTTTGTAGTTTGCAGTTTATATTTAGGTCAATGATCCATTTTGAGTTAATTCGTATAGAAGGCTGTAAGGTCCGTGTCTAGATTTTTTTTTTTTTTTTTTTTTGCATGTAGATGTCCAGTTGTCCCAGCATCATTTGTTGAAAAGACTGTCTTTTCCCTATTGTGTTGCCTTTGCTCTTTTGTCAAAGATCAGTTTATTATATCTTTGTGGGTCTATTCCTGGGCTCTCTTTTCTGTTCCACCGATCTGCTGTTCTTTTGTCAATACCATCCTGTCTTGATTACTGTAGCTTTAGAATAAGTATTGACCTTGGGTAGTATCTCTTGCTTTGCTTTTCTCTCTTCTCTCCATTTTTTAGAAGTGGAAATTGAGACACCAAAAAGTTAAATGGCTTGCCCAAAGATGCACAGTAAATGACAGAGCCAGAATTTGAACTCAAGCCTCTTGACCACGAAGCTTGTGCTTAGGACAGAGATTAAAACATTGAAAATGGGAAAAGAGAGACAGAGGGGAAAAGGAAAAAACGGAAGGAGAGGAGAATATAAGGAAAATAAAAAGCAACAATTTTCCCCGGAAATACTAACGTGGGTCTCTCCTTCTCCAAAGCTGGGAAGAATAGTCTGGGGGCAAGGTAGAAGCAGGGAGAGTGTGGATGTGTTTTGGAGATCAAGCCAACAGGATTTCCTAACAGGTTGGATTTGGGCTGTGGAGAGAAGATGGGTAATAGGCAGGACTCCAGTGTTCTGGAAGGATGGAGTTGCTGTTCCAGTTGGGGAGGCTGCAAGAGGAGTCTGCCTGGGAACAATGATTAGGAACTGGTTTGGTTTGTGTTCATTAGAGATGCCCTCTAGTCACCCATGTGGAGAGGGCTGAAGTCACCTCCCCCAGGTCCCACTGCAGCATGTCACCTGTGCAGGTGAAAGAGGGAGGAAGGGGACCTCTCTGCTAGGGAGGAGCTTTTGGAGACATGAGGCGCTGGAGCTGCAAGCCGTAAAGGAGGTTCCAGAAAGAATCACACACCCCTGAGAGCTGGGGTGTGACCAGATCCTGGGGTTTCCAAGCCTGAGGCCTGGGCCCCTTCCACAAGCTGGCCTGGGGGCTGTGTGGGGAGCGAGGTCAGGAGGGGACTCCCTGAGGATGGCTGGGATTCTCACCTTGCTGGTACTTTCAAGGACACTTGCCAGCTGTGTTACCAGGTGTAAGCAATTCATTTTAGGTGGAAGCAGACAGGACAGAGTGAGAAAGGTACTCCTTCCATCCTCTCCCTGCCCTCCCATTACATTAAGGAGAGTCTTGGGTGGGTGCTACCCCATCTTTAATACCTCTCTGACACTTGCTAATCATCCCTTCTTAACCAAGGGACTTGGGTCTGAAGCTCAAGGCCTTTGCAGGCGACACTGTTTGACTAGAATTTATCAGCGTTGCTTTATGTTCTGTCTCTCCAGTCAATTGTGACCTTATATGTATGGCAAATCAAACAGTGATCGAAGTTTCTTCTTTTTTTTATTGGAGTATAATTACCTTACAGTATTGTGTTAGTTTCTGCTGTACAACAAAGTGAATCAGCTGTATTTATACATATATCCCCATATCCCCTCTCTCTTGAGCCTCCCTCCCACCCTCCCTATCCCACCTGCTTAGGTCTTCACAAAGCATCAAGCTGATCTCCCTCGAAGTTTCTTTTATTTGTTTGTTTGTTTATTTATTTATTTATTTATAAATGGAGGCCACTGCTTTTATTTTATTTTTTAACATTTTATTTTTATTTATTTATTTATTTATTTATTTTTGTCTGTGTTGGGTCTTTGTTGCTGCACGCGGGCTTTCCCTACATGCGGTGAGCGGGGGCTACTCTTCGTTGTGGTGCGCAGGCTTCTCATTGCGGTGGCTTCTCTTGTTGTGGAGCATGGGCTCTAGGTGTGTGGGCTTCAGTAGTTGTGGCACTTGGGCTCAGTAGTTGTGGCACACAGGCTTGGTTGCTTTGTGGCATGTGGGATCTTCCCGGCCCAGGGATCGAACCCGTGTCCTCTGCATTGGCAGGCGAATTCTTAACCACTGCGCTACCAGGAGAGCCCTGAAGTTTCTCTTAAATACATCTAAGTTGAAAATGTGAATGGGTCTAGTAATAGACATTCCGTAAATAAATGTGACAGACATCATGGAGGTGATGCATAAATGCCCGGCAGTTGGGAAACGTCTCTTAACCAGCATGTATGTAGGGTTGCTGTGACTTTTGTCATTTTGTTTGGGGCACTTGCTGTGTCTGCCTCTGTCTGTGATATTTGCTCCCTTCTTCCTTCTCATCCCCTAGCCATTTCCTCTTAGGAAGTAGGTGGGATCCAACACCCCCCTCCGCCCCCGTGGGCTCTGGACCGTCTGAGAACCTGAGGTCTGTGTCCTGTGGTCCCTACTCCACTGGGGGGCGTCTCCATACGGCCTGACCTGCCAACACTCACACTGACCTCACACCTTCCACCCTAGTCCTTAGGGTGTAGCTGCCCGTCTGCCAGGGCTTCCCGCTTCGGGCCCCCTCCCTGCTCCATCTGTCTGCCCTCTGCTACTCAGCAGCCCTGGGACATGGGGACCAACCCTAAGAGGTGGTGGGGCTGGTGAGGTCCGCTGGCGGACAGGCAGCTGATCCAGAACGACCCACTGATAGTGGTGCTAGGCTGGGCCCCCAAGCCCCGTGAAATAGCCCCGTGGGAAGGGGGATGGGGTGGGGGTGAACAGAGTGGGAGGGCCTCAGGACTGTGTCTGTTCCCAGCCCTGTGGCCTCAGCCATGCCGCCAGCAGTTGCTTTGTCACACATCCAGACTCTTAGGGACAAAACCAAGTCCCCCAGACATTGGGGATTTAATCTGAGTTGCGGAGAGGGTGGTGCGTGACACAAAGGGCTGCGGTTTCTGACCTGTGAGAAATGAAGGCTCCTTTTAACACCCCCTGATATTAATCATCTTCATTTGTATCACATTTACTGTGTGTCAGGTACTATTCTGAACACTTTCCAGGTATTAACTTGCTTACTTCTCCTAAAAGCCCTATGATGTAGGTGGTTTTATTATTCCCATTTTGAAGATTGGAACACTGAGGCACAGAGAGGCAAAAAGCCTCGCGTGAGGTCTCGCAGCAGAGTGGCAGGGCTGGAAGTCAAGGCCAGAGAGTTTGGCTCCCCCCTTGTCAAAAGCCACAGGCCAGGCTGTGCGGGCAGAGGACACAAGGCTGTGGTCTCCATTCTCGCTCGAACCTCCAAGGCCACTGATGGAGAAGGGCCAGCCTCTCCTCTCTGGCCTGGGTGAAGGCCAGAGCCACAGAAGGCTGGAAGGGCTCTTGGCCCCCTGCCTCCCACCTGGCCCTGTCAGCCCTTGACAGCTTCCCTAGTAGGTGCCATGCCCTTCTGCTTGCATACCACCAACGGTGAGGGGCACACACCTCCGGGCCGCCTGTGCCCTCCCTGCTCCACTCTGCCTGAGACAAAGTTCCTCTTCCTCGCCCTTGTGAATCCAGCACCCAGTGAGGTCTGGCGCTGCCTGTGGACCCCAGACCTGCCTGCTGCCCTGCTCTGGGACAGCACCTGGGGCCTCTCTGACCTCTATGGAACCAGGAGGCTTTTCTGAACTCCAAGGTCTGTGACTATAGCCTGAGAGGCTCTAAGGGAGGTCTGTGGAATTAAAATGAGGACAGGGCTGCGGCCACCTGTCTGTGTGTGTGTTTCAGGCTGGTGGGGTCTGCTTCCACTCAGCCTTCCCCCTTTTGTCCCCACAGCGAGGCCAGCCCAGGGCACTGTTTCCAGGGTCTGGCTCTTTTAAATTTAGCTGCAGGAAAAAGCAGTTTGTGCGGGCCTGGACCGTGGAGACAATCAGCAACAGGAAAAAGTCATCCGAGGGGAGTGTTCAGTGAATTATGGAGGCATTGTTCCTGCGCCCAAGGAGCCGGGGCTGCTGGTCCAGCCCCGCCGACCCAGCCCAGGCCTCTGGGGCCAAGCGCTGCCTGAGCTGCGTCAGGGCAACACAATGTAAGCGTCTGAAGGCCAAAAAAAAAAAAAAGCAGAGGAAGAAAAATACTGGAAATTCCCTGTGTCCCAGCGATGGAAGAGCCTTTCTTGAAAATCAACAACGAGGGAATGGTTGCTGCCCGCCCAGGCGGGGGGCCGCGGGAGCGAGAGGAAGTCGCAAGCGATATTTTGAGATATTTTCAGTCTGGTGTGATGCTGGTTGATTTTCCAAAACATGAGGGCCTCATGCTGGGGGGAGAGTTGAGGTTGGACTGGGGTTGACCGGGGGTGGGGCCAGGCTCAGGATGGGCCAGGACGAGGACGTAAACAGAAGCTGACCCAGTTGGAGCACTCTGGTGTTCCAGCTGGCTGACATGCAGGCCCCTTGCAGCCCTGGGAGACCCAGGGGGTCTCCCATTGATCCAGAGGCCCTTCCGGATCTCACGTTGATGAGAGGACCGCAGATGAATACTGGGATCCCCTGCACAGAAAGCCTGCTAGGTGACCAGGCAGATTCTGCTTGTTCACCTCTTCTGATGGGGAGCTCACTACCTATTGTCAGTCTAACCCATTTCTGCACAGATCAGGCTGGGAGAAACAATAGCAATGCTTCTGGAGGGGACACGTGGTGAACAAAATAGAGAAAAGTGTCTGTGCTCATGGAGCTGACATTCTAGTGAGGAGACAGACAATATACAAAGTCCATAATGTTTATAGCATGTTAGAAATCATAAGCACTATGAGAAGATAAAAGCAGGGAGAGGAGCAGGAGGTGCTTGAGATACAATTTGAAAAATAGGGGGTTAAAGAGATCATTCCTCCGCACTCTCAGCTGGGACCAGCCCCCACTCTGCCCCCTAGCCCGTCTGCTCCTTCTGTCCTGGGACAGCCCTCCTCTCTTCCAGTCTGAGCAGGGCAGCTACTCATGGGAAGGGGGCTCCAGCCCCCTCCTTGCCGTTCTCCAGCAGCTCAGAGCTGAATGCCTTACCAGTAAGTGGGCACAACATTTTAAACCTCCTCTCTCTATGAATGTACCTCTGTCCCAATTTAGCTGTTTTAGAAGCTGTATCCCACTCTTACCTCCTCCTGAGCCCCCTGACTTTTGATGCCCTGAACAGCCAAGAGGCTCTGCTTCCTCCATCCAAGGTACTGCAGACCCCAAAGTAAGGATTTGCATTTATTCCTCTTGTTTCCTCTTGTGGAATTCTTTTTGGCACAGAGGTGAACCACGTATGAGACAAAGAGTTAATAGTAGCGTGCAAAGAGTGCCTGAAAATACACAACAAAAATAAAGGAAGAAATACAGGCAAAGACTCTGATCAGGCAATTCACTACAGAAATGCAAATGGCCAATAAACGAATGCAGAGCCGTTCAGCTGCTCAGGCAGTGGTGGAGACAAAAACAAAAAGAACAGTGAGATGCCATTTCTCTCCCATCAGATTGGAAAACAATATTAAATATTGATGACATCCAGTGCCAGCAAGGAGGGGGCAGTCAGGCAGTTTTGACACTGCTGGTGGGAGTGTGCGTTACCACAATCTTTTGGGACAGTGATCTGCAGTTTCTATTAAAGTTTAAAATGTGTGTGCCCTTTGATCCAGCAGTTGCACTTCAGAACAGTTATCCTGCAAAACCATCCAGACACATAAGGTGATATGTACAAGGGTATTTGTTAAAAAAAAAAAAAAGATACCAAGTGTTGATGAATAGGGCAATGCTTGCATGAATCCCGGGACATTCAATCTGTAAAGTATTTGGCAGCTGTATTTGGACCTGGAACCATGTTCGTGCATGTTATTGAACAAAAAACAAGTAGTAAAGCCAGATACATGGCATGATCTTATTTTTGTAAACATGTTTTGGAAGAGCAAAGAGTAAAATGGAAAGAACTATTCACCAAACTACTGACATTGTTTACCTCAGGGCGAGAGGAGCGCTGGGAGCAACAATAGTATATTTTTATGTCACTTCTGTATTGTTTGACTTTCGCAATAAGTTTTTATAGCTCCAATAATTTAAGTAGTAAATACTTTTTCTTAAAAGCCATTTTGAGTGGTTCTTGTGGCGGTCTGCCCATCACGCCATCCTAATGAACAAAGCGCAGTAGGACAGGAGGTTGTCCTCTCTCCCCCGAGCTGGGAGTCAGGCTTGCTGCAGACCCTCCAAGGAGTATTCTAGTGTTAACGCCTCACCTCACATGAGCAGGACTCCCACTGCTCACTGAGCATCATGGGTTCTCCCTGCCTCAGTTCCCCATATCTGCCTCTTCTATGCCTCACGGTACCTTCCCTGTGCTGTGAATAGTGCTGATTCCAGCAACTGTGCCGAAGTGACTGGGCTGGGTTTCCTGATCTTGGTCAAAGATTTGGGGGACCAGGACAACAACCAATTTCCACCTTGCATGCCAGCTCTGAGCAGTGGCAGAGGCCGCTATGCAGAAAGGAATTCTGAGGCCATTTCTAGGTTCTGCTGGCAAGAGTGCTGTGATTGATTAGCAATGTCTGCTCTTATCAGGGGACTGGTCAATGGGAGCAGCAAAGTTACTGATGGGCCATGCTTGGTCTAAGCCAGCGATTCCCAGCCTGAAACATGCACAGAAATCACAGGGCGTGCTGTTAACATGCAGATTCAGGTCCAACAGGTCTGGGGCAGGGCCCAAGAGTCTGTGTTTCTAGCAAGCCCCCAGGAGATTCAGGGCTGCTGGTCTGAAGACTGCCCTTGGAGGAGCGTGGGTCAAGGATCTTTGCAATCTCCATTCACAGCTACCTTCTCTTCTCCCTCAAATTTTCACACATTTGCAAACAGAACTGATCAACCCCTCCCCACTGTCCAGCACTTTTTATATCCATCACTTCTCTGATTCTTGAAACAGCCCAGGTTCTCATTAACTTCTTTGACAGACGCGGAACGGGAGGTCCGGGAGGGGAAAGAGGTCACCCATGGTCCCCTGGTGGCAGATTCATCGCCCACCTCCCCCACCCCAACCATCTCATTTCTGGAGCCAGAAACAGCCAGAGAGCCCCTGCTGCTCCCCGGAAGCCCTGTGTTCCATGCCATAAATAAGGTCGGGCCACGCCAGGTGCCTCCTCCTCCCTGGGCAACCTTTCACAGCAGGCCGGGGCTGGGCGGCCGCGAAGGGAGGCTTGCCGACAGCGTGAGTTATGGGCTCCGGGAAGCCCATTAGTCACCGAAGCGAGAGAAGTTAACTCGAGCTTATTAACTCTAAACGTTTATTATTCACATGGATCACCAGGCAGACAGCACCCGCCACCCCACCCCGGAGCCAGCGGCGCATTCTGATCGCAGGATGATGTTGTGGCTGAAGGGACTCCCGAGTCCCCAGGAAATGCAGGCAGAGCACAGGCAGCCTCCGATGCCCCTTCCAAGAGGCAAGACGTGTTTCTCATCAGTGGCCAGTCACTCGTCCGCTCCCCACACATCTGTCGGCCGTGTTCTGGGCCAGGCTCTGTGCCGGGAGCTGGGGCACCCGGGATACACAATCTGACCCTGTCTCTACCTTCACGGGCTGGCCACCAGGTGAAGAAGGTGGGGCAGTTTGGTGGTTGGGAGCGCAGCCTTGGGGTCTGCCTGGTTTGATCTCCAGCTCCGGCACTCAGCAGCAGGCGACCTCTAGTTTAAGTCCTGTGACTTTTCAGAGACTCCATGTGTCCTCTGTAAAGTGGGGACATACTCATTCACTAGACAAATATTTATTGCGTCCCTACAGAACAGAAGGTCTCGCTGCCCTCAGGGAATTTGTATTTGGAGATGGAGACAGACATAAAGTAGTTGAAGAATGTAAATAGAGTCATTTCAGATAGTGGTGAGTGCCAGGAAGAAATAACCTGGGTCACATGTTGGAGAGTGGCTAGCAGCGTTGAGGGGATACAGGTGGGGGTGCCCTGGCCTCTCCAAGGAGGTGGCATTTGAGCCGAGACCTGAAGGATGGGGAGGAGGGAGCTGGGCCAAGGGAGAGGGAGAAAACTGCAAGGACGCTAGCTGTGCGGGGACTGGAGAAGAGACTGGGGTGCCTGGAAGTTCAATGAGACGAGGGAGGAGAGAGACGGGCCAGCAGCTGTTGCAAGGACTTCAGATTCCATTCCACTGGGTGGTTTTAGGTGAAGAGAGTCGTTAGGGATATATCTGTACTTGACCTCCCTCCATGGCTGTAATGAAATGCAGTGGACATGGGGTGCCACGGTCTGATCTCTGTTGCAGGATGGTGCCCCGTCTCCCAACGGCAGTGATACTGGCTGCTAACAGCTGACAGCTGCCCCTCTCCTGAGCATTGCCCTCGGCTGCCATCCTTTTCCAGGGGCCCCTTCCCTCAAGGTGGGGCTAATTCTGTGGTGCTCTTTGCGCTCCAGAGCTGGGGTGGGGGAGAGGGGGACGGGGCCAGGCTGAGGCCAGTCTGCAGCCAGGACCACAGCCTGGCTTGGCGCTTTGTCCCTGCCCTCCCTGCATCCCTCACTCCTGCTGAGAGCACTTTTTCAATAATTCAAGTGCACCTGGATTCGTGACTTGGGCTCTGCTTCTAGGGGACCAGACTTAAGACAGGAGGGTTAGATCCAGCAGTGACTGTAAAGGCTGAACCCAAGGCCTGCCACACGGAGGTAACTCAGGGTGAGCAACTTGTCTCATTTCACCAAGTCATTTTTGTGGTTTCAGCAACAAAAGTCCTGCCTCCCAGGAAACCGCTCGGTCCTGGACAAACCAGGATGGTTGGTGGCTGGTAATTGCTTGATAAGATTCATTCATCCATTCAGCAAATACCACCTGGTGTGAGCCTGTGCCTGGCTCTCTCAGTGGAGCCATGGCAGGGTCCTGCCTCACGGAGCTCACAGTCCTGCTGCAGGAGGCCTGCAGGTCAGGAAAGCTGTCCTTGAAGGGTGAGGAGTTGCTGCCCGGCAAAAGGAGAGAGGTGTTCAGGAAAGCGCCCACCCTGGGGAGCTGATGGTCAGGAAAGCCCAGAGCTTCAGATCTCCAAATACAGAGAGAGGCTGTGAGAAGCAGGGTCTCGGGTGCCACCAGCCATTCCTTCAGCTGCTCCAGGCAATAGGAAAGCCCAGAATTCCTGCAAAGCAAAAACTTCTTTGAGGAGAGCCCTCTGGGGCCAATGAGGCCCCTGGACCATCAGTCAAGAGGGTTAAGACAAGACAGGGAACCTCCCATGAGCCCCACAACAGCCCAGACAAGTGGGTCTAGTATCTCCAGTATACTGACAGGGAAACTGAGGTTTAAAGAAGCGTCGTCCCTTCCCCAAGGTCACCTAGCTAGTGAGTGGTGCAGCCTGGGCAGGGTCCAAGCATTCTCATGTTCCACTGCCACTAGGCCACCTCATTAATTCCAGAAGACAAGGAAGGCGTTACAAGCTACATACGATTCATCCCTTTCTGCACTCCCCTTTCATCCACTCTCTGATTTGGAGGGAAGTGGGTAAAAATGCTGGTCCCAGAACCAGCCTGCCTGGGTCCAGATCCGAGTCCCACTGTCTCTCTGTGCCCTGAGAGTCTCGTTTCTCAAAGAGCACCTCCCTCCAAGGCTTGTTGTGAAGATGGAACGAGTTAATATATGCAAAGCACTTAGAGCAGAGCCTGGCACATTGTCTCAGCTATTATTGCTTTTTTTTTTATTACCATGACTTAGTACAAGCAAGTCATAAAAATAAAACATTGGAAACAACGTAAATGTTCAGCAGTAGGGGAGTTATTAAGGCAACTATGATTTATCGATTTCAGCGAACACAATTTTAATTAAGACAGCTGGTGTTGGCACAAAGATAGACAACTAGACTAAGAGAACAGAATAGAAAATTCAGAACTAAACCAACATGGGTGGAATCACCAGATTCATGACAGCGGAGACAGTGCAGTGGAGTGGAATAAGGATGATGAATTTTAAGTAAATGCTGCTAGATTAGTAGAATATGCACATGGAGGAGAAAAGATCCTTGACCCCTACCTCACACCATATGCCCATATCTGCTTCAGTGAACTCCAAGCAGCCATCATCTTGACCAGAACATTGGCTCCGTATACATTTCCCTAGTCCTGCACTTTGAAGAAGGTAACCTTATGAGAAAATGTGAGAACTTGGATTAAAAAAGCCATTCAAGAGCGTGCACAGACTCTGATGAGGAAGCCACAGTGAATTTCAGTGATGTCGATGGCTTCATGTGAATGAACATTTTGGTTGCACTGGTTGTCCTTTCAGTAAAACGACAGCCAGTCCTTTATTTTGACGTCTGCTCACACAGCTCACCCAGTCCAAGATAATCCAGGAGTAGGAAGATGAGTTTTAGGCAACAAGTAGTCCATAAGAAAGTTCCAATTTCCTTTGGAGAAAAAGGAAAACATGTTTTGTTGTCCCCCGACAGTGAGATGGAAAAAAATAAAATAACCAAGGGAAAAGTCACCCCACGCTTTCCTTGTGGCCGTGGGCCCCCACCACCGTGGCGCCGTGAGGAAGTCGAAGGTTGAGTGAGCAAAACATGTTTTCCTTCGGCAGGACGTCTGTAGGAACTGTTGGAATCAATTATTGGGAAACACAAAAATAAAATAAACTTCAGCCTGTGGTAAACATTACCCCTTCTTTCTGGGATCAGGAAAACAAAGGTCAGGATTGGGGTCAGCATGGAACAGTGGGCCAGCACACCAGGCAGGAGGCCGTGACATGGGCTCTGGTGAGGCCTGGTGAGGCGGGAGGCTTCCTGAGCCTCAGTTTACCCAGCTGCAAATTCCCAATCCTGTGTGCATCTCACAGAGTTGAGGGAACTCACTACTCAGTGAATGCGTACTTGGCTCCTCCTCCGCATCAGACTGGGGGCTGGGCCCTTGGAGGTGCTGCTTTTGCAGAGCTGGTTTGTGCAGGGTGAGCTTCACGGGTGTGCAGCCATCGCAGCCACACAGGGACCTGCACTCAGGAGGGCCCCGTGCTTGGTTGAAGCCCCCATGTTCTACTGTCACCTTTCGAAATTCTTAATTTTGGGACAAGGCACTGCATTTTTCACTTTGCACGGGGCCCCACAAGTGCATGGCCGATCTCAGCTGTGATGCTTTTTTCTTGCTCCCTGAGTGTCTGACTGCCCCCCTCCCCGCCCCCGCCAAGTTTCCTCCAAGACTTGGCACAAAGAGGGTGCTGATAAATGGGGTTGAAATGAACATCAGAGGAGAGGCTGGGGGTTACAAATACTGCTCTACCACCCGCCCCAGGGGTGCCCTGGTCACAAGGAATCCCTCAAGCCCTCGTCAGTGCTGCAGCTGCCACTGTTTGGGGGGAAATTATCTCCATTTTGGTTGGGAAGATCCTAAGTGCGATGGGGAAAGTGCCAGCTGTGTGGTTACAACAGACCTGGGATCACAACCTTCTGCTGCTTGCTGCCTGTATGTTCCCAGGCAAGTCTCTGGGCCTCAGTTTCCTCATCTGTAAAATAGGTATAATCATACCTGCCACACAGAGTGCTGTGATGGTTAAACATAATGTATAAAGCACCACAGCTCCACCAGTTTGAGGAGCCACCGAGCCCACATCTATGTAAGCGGGGATGTCTGCATCCTGAGAGAGGCAAATCCTCCTCACCCTTTAAAAGTAAGAGTTTGGGGCTTCCCTGGTGGCGAGGTGGTTAAGAGTCCGCCTGCCAATGCAGGGGACACAGGTTCGATCCCTGGTCAGGGAGGATCCCACATGCTGCAGAGCAACTAAGCCCGTGCGCCGCAACTGCTGAGCCTGTGCTCCAGAGCCTGCAAGCCGCAACTACTGAGTCCATGCACTGTAGCTGCTGAAGCCCACGCACCTAGAGTCCGTGCTCTGCAACAAGAGAAGCCACCGCAATGAGAAACCCGCACACTGCAATGAAGAGTAGCCCCCACTTGCCACAACTAGAGAAAGCCTGCACACAGCAATGAAGACCTAACACTGCCAAAGTTAAATAAATAATAAAATGTCTTTGAAAAAATAAAATAAAATAAAATTAAGAGTTTGACCAGATCCCAGAGCAAGGTCTGGATGTTGCTGCCTGTTCCTTAGTGAAATGTGTATTTATGAATAGTTAAAAATTAAACTGTCAAATCAGTGAGGAGTGGCATGTGGATTAGACCTCCACAAACAGAAGCATATGTCTACCTGCTAAAAGACATCTAATCGTAATTGATGGCCTGCTTTGTGCCAGGTACTTCTTCACTAATAATACTTAGTAACAATACCTAATATACCGAGCACTTATGTAACAGGCACCGGGCTAAGCAGTTCAGGGTCATTATCTTATTTCGCCTCCCCTGGTGGGCATGTTCGGTGCTAGAAATGCCCCATCCTATACACGAGGCGGACACCCAGCGGGACAAGGACTTGCAGGGGGCTTAGAGCCGGGAGGTGGGGGCTGGGGTTGCGGCTCAAACCCCCGTGTGTGTTCCGCACCCTCATCCCAAGCTCCGAGCTGTCAGGCTCTGTCCCCAGCTCACTGTGAGATCGTCAGAATTCATCAGACCCATCCCTCACACGCGGGCCCCTCCCTAGGGGCTCCCCTGAGCTGGAGAGGGTCAGGCTCCAGCCTGCAGCCCTTCGGCCAGAAGGGAGCCAGGAAGCAGCTCCCCCAGGGTACTATGCGTGGTGACTGCAGCCTCTTCTAGAAGGATGGAGAGCCCTGGCCGTGGGGCAACGCACTGGCACCCAGAGCGCTGAGCATTTTCATGGTGTCCCCAACTGAGCCTGCTTCATTTCTCTAAGTGTCTGGATTTCAGGTAGAGGAGGCTTACCCCGGAAAGTGATGGTGTTCCTGACGGGGTCGCATTTTGCCTCCAAGTCCCTCCGCACGTGCACACAACGCTTGTTAAGCTAATGAATGCGGTCTTTCCAGAGCCGCTGTCTCCCTTGCCCGCTGCCACTGGCGGCAGAGAGACGCAGCTCCCCTCCGGGGCTCCATGGGGAACATAAATCAGGAGTCGGGCCTTGTGGCTCATCAACATGCCTCTTTTAAAATCACCAGCCTTTCTGGGGCATCAGGGAAGGTGACAGTGCCACCCCCATTCTGCAGAGCTGTCCCACGCGGCGAGGATGGCCCTGTGAGGACGTGAGCTCCCCGTCCCTGGGGCACGTCAAGAGCAGGTGGCCGTCAGAGGTAGACGGTTGGAATCGACTCTTTGGCAGGCCTTCTTGGGGCTGCCCCAGCTCAGCAAGGCATGGTGTGGACACGCTCCTGCCCCCTCAGACATTTCTACACACTGTTGGATTATGAATGGACAGGCTCTCGTCTGATGACCCAGTTGTAACCTCAGGCGTTTTGGCTGGAAGCGGTGCCTGTGCTCTTCCCAGCCTGGTCTCCACTCACAACGGGGGCTCCACAGCCTCAACCCTGTACGTCCCAAAGTGAAGAATCTCCACTTCAACCTCAGGGACCTTTAACTCACTGGGCCTGGAATGGGGCTTTGACATTCATGCTTCAGCCAGCCCAGAAGGTGCTTCAGACCAGGAGGTTTGTGTTCCCCTGTGTTAACCCAATGATGTGGCCGGTGGCAGTGGCCTTGATAAACCCTTGGAGATTTTTCAGAAAGTCAATCACATTTTCTTGTCTGTGCGCAAGGCCCCTTTCAGCGTCGCAGATGGTTAAGGAGAAAGGCACAGGCCCCTGGGTTTCCCCTCAACTCCATCCCCTCCCAGCCGTGTGGTCTTGGGCTCAAGACTTTGCTTCTCTGAGCCTCAGTTTCCTCATCTGAAAAAATGGGGATAATGATACATCCCTCCCGGTGCTCGAGCCCCCAGCACAGTTCTTGGTGATTGTTAGTATTCGTGAAAAAAATTAGTTCCTTTATGGGGCAGACACTTAACCCTTGCTCCCCTCACCTCCAATCAGCTCCTCTTGAGAGCTGCCTCCCTGGCTGAGAGACCACGTCTCTTGAGACTGTGCAGCTGAGCGGGGGTTTGGTGATAAGGCCTAGGAAGGGGGCCTTTGTCTCTATCATCCCTTTGATGCGCAGCAGATGTTAGAGTGGCGCTCCCTGTGTGCCTGGCTCCACTCCAGGTGCCCTGCCCTCCTGGACCTGACGTTCCAGGTGGGGATGGACACCACAGAGGGAAACAGGTAAATCCCGAGAGGACCTCAGAGAGCTCGAAGTGCAGGTGAAGAAGGGACATGGGGTGAGGGGATGGCAAGGGCCTGGAGGGGGGCGGGCGTGCCTCTGTGAAGAGGTGACACTGGAGACCTGACAGATGTGTGGGGTCAGCCCAGCCATGTGAGAATTGGGGGAGGCATTTTCGGGAGCAGAAGAAGTCCCAGGGCTGGAGGGAGCTGGGCAGGGTCAGGGATGGAGAGGAAGGCCAGTGTGGCTAGAGGCCAGGGTGGTGGGAGATGGGTGGTGAGGAGGGGAGTGCGGGGTCTCGGAGGCCACGGGGAGGAGAGCAGCGGGAGCTGCGTCCACCGTGTCCTCCTCAAAGCGGTCCTGGGCACCGGAGGAAGGCAGGGAGGGTGGGTACGTCCTGGTGGGTGGTCGAGGAAAAGGCTGGGCCCCTGAACGGTGGCAGCACTGGGCAAGGGTCACGGGTCCCCGCCCTGCCCTGCCCCCCAACACCAGCACAGATGGCCTCTCCCCATGACTCAGGTCTCTCCAGGGTCCCAGGGCAGGGTCCCCCAGGAGACACACCGTTCAGAGTCCCTGTCATTCTGGGTGTCGGCTGAGCCAGAGGCGGATCTTTAAACATGCAGATCAGAGCACGCCCTGCTTGCCTCACGCTCCTTGGCTCTGCCTGGCTCTGAGGATAGACCCGAAGGCTCTCTGCTCCCCCCTCGCCCGCCCCTGTGCCCCGCTGATCCCCAGATGGCACACCTGCCACTCCTCTGCCTGAATGCTCCCCTCCCCCACCCACAGCACCGGTCACTCCCGGCAGGTCCCTGGTCTGCACTGACGTGTGGGCTGTTGACTGCCTGCCCTCCCTCTGCACACTCAGCCCGCAAGGCAGGAGGTTGTCGTTCGTGTTGTTTTTTTTTTTATAAATTTATTTATTTATGTATTGTATTTATTTATTGGCTGCATTGGGTCTTCATTGCTGCACACAGGCTTTCTCTAGTTGCTGTGAGCGGGGGCTACTCTTCATTGTGGTGCGCAGGCTCCTCATTGTAGTGGTTTCTCTTGTTGTGGAGCACGGGCTCTAGGCGCATGGGCTTCAATAGTTGCGGCACATGGGCTCAGTAGTTGTGGCCCACGGGCTCTAGAGCACAGGCTCAATAGTTGTGGCACACGGGCTTAGTTGCTCCATGGCATGTGGGATCTTCCCAGGACAGGGCTCGAACCCATGTCCCCTGCATGGGCAGGCGGATTCTTTACCACTGCGCCACCTAGGAAGTCCTCGTGTTGTTTTTTGCTGTCATCCGGGGCCTGGAACAACTCACAGCACAAGTGAGTACATGCTGGTGCTGGACAAGCGGGGGACTCAGCAGACGCTCACAAGAGCCCCGCGCTGTCGCCTGTTTCACAGGTAGAGACCGAGGCTGGACGGTTCAGCCACCCACCCCAGGTACACAGCCAGCATGGAGCCAAGACTTCAAGGAAGACGGCCTACCTCAGACCCCACCGTGTGCCTTGCTGCACGCAACTCGCCATGTCGCCAGGCCTTCGCCCTTGGAGTTAGCCTCCACGTTGACATCCATCCAATGGGTATGAAGTCCCAGCCCTGCCCTGCCCTCAGAATGGTGGTGAGACTTGGAGGATGTCACCTGTGCAGTGCCACACCCACGAGGGGCTGGTAAGAAGGGGCCTCCGCCAGGCCTGACCTCACAAGGGTTAACGTGGCCTCATTGTCCCATAGTTGCCATGGGGATAGTTCCTGTCCTTCAGGAAGCAGGGAGAGCAGTTTCCTGTTTTGAAGAAGGCTCGAGGGCTGTTTTCCTCCAATCAGCCTGCCCAAAGAGGGGCAGGAAGCCTAGGGCCGGGCCACCTCTGCTGCTGGGTGTGTGGTGGAGCCATGCCCACGCCCAGCCAACCAAGAGGGGCCGTCGTGGAAATGTGGCCTCGGGAAAAAGCCAAACGGGCAGCAGAAGGAAAAAAAATGGCTAGCTGGAAGAGGGCGGTCACTTCCTGCACAGACCTTGGATCCCACCCAGTGGTGATAAAAACTCCGAGTGGCCCTGCCCAGCCCCTGACTCCCCTCCCCCAGAGCTCAGCCCTTCTTTGGGGAGCCAAAGGCCTGCTGGACAAAGCCGTTTGAGGCCCCTGCCTGTCCCTCTCAGCTAAATGCACCCATCCCTGCACACCGGACACATCAGCCTCCCTGGGCTACTTGGCCCCCAGTTACCACTCCCACCCGCTGTGTGGCAATTCTTTCTTGTTGCTAGTGTGATTTTCTCAGGGTGCAGAGCAAAGCCTGCCCCCTCCTGGAAGCCTTCCTTGCATGTATTTGAGCCCTGAAACTGTGGATCAGGAACATTCATGTTTTTAGGCCTAATCTCTCTTGGGGCCCCTGCCCCAGCCTCCTTGGGTCATCCTACCTCCAGGCTTGTCCCTCTGGCTCCCCTCCCACTCCGGCTACCACACAGGTCTGGCCATGTCACCCCTTCCCCCAGAAACACTCTAGGGCTCCCCATCACCTGCAGGGTAAAGTCCAAACTCTTTGGCCGGCCACTGGAGAGCTTGTCTAGAGTGCTCTTCTCACCTCACCGCAATCCTGCCCTCCTCTTCCATCCGCACAGGCTGTACCCCCACCTGTAAATGCCACTTGACCTTTAAAGCTCAGCCAATGTCACCTCCCCACCTCTAGCCTCTCAGGCCATTCAGTCCTCTGCCTTCACCCCCAGCTCTACTGTGTCACTGTTAGCTGAGCCAGGCCCTTTTCTCAGACCAAAGCATGAGCTCTTCAAGGACAGGAAAGGGAAGAGAGAGGGGAACTAACATCCTTTAATCCTTACCACGACCCGAGAGAAAGGTCTCATGGTTCCCATTTTACAGAGGACAAAATTGAGGTGCACAGAGGCAAAGTGTCCCCCCCTCACCAAGGCCACAGAGCCAGTGACTGGTGAAACCAGGGGCCTTCAGGACCCCTGCTCCTGGGTGTGTGCTGTGGGGTGGGGGTGGAGGCCTGATCTTTGGGGCACAGGAAGGGAGGGAGGCCTTGCTAAGCCGAGTCCACCCGGCAGGTGTCTGGCTCAGATTCGCCTGCCCCTGGAGCCAGGAAGGCAACTCGATTACTTTCCAGGGAGAGACAAGCCCTGAAGCTGGTGATGTTGCAGCCGTGGCGTTGTGGGGTGAGCAGTCCAGGAGCCCACAGAGGCTGCAGGGCCGGGGTCATTTCCACTTTAATAACATGCGTTTTATCCCCAGAGACAAAAGGCATGTACCTGCTCCTGTGGAAACCGGGAAACCAGGGTGCTCTGCTACAGAGAGGGATGCAGAGGTGGCTGGCCTTGGGCCCCAGCTTTATAGAAGCGCCCCCATCTCGGCATGGAAAAAAAGCCTGATCGTCCCCCCACCCCAGGCCAGGAATCAGGGCCCAGGCTGCCTCCTCACGCTCCCCAGGGGCCCCCAGTATACAGTGCTCTCTCCCGTCCCTCTCTTGCTCTGATCGTGGGGTGTGCGTGCCCCAGTTCCTGGTGTACATTGTTTGTAAGCATTTATTGAGCACCAACTATGTCCTAGATGTTTACATGACAATCATCATCTCTTAAACACCTCCTGTCTCCCCCTCTCCTCTCCTGAATGCTTCAGATCACTTATCTCATTTAATGAGCAGACTTTTATCATGTCCTTGACAGGGCGGCAGTGTGCTGAAGTGGGTAAGAAAGCTGGCCCCAGAGCCAGGGTGGAATCCCCACGCTTCACTAGCTGTGCATCCCTGAGCGAAGGCCTCAGCCTCTCTCTGCCTTGGTAGCCTTGTCTGTATCACAGGGGTAGTAACATTACCTACTTCGCAGGTTTGTTGAGAGGAGGAAGTGAGCTAATATATGCAAAAGACTTACTGAATGCAGCAAATAAGTGCTCAGCAAATACTAGCTACCAGTGGGGAAGTTGAGGCTGGGACCTGGCCTCCCGCCCAGGTTACACCCAGGTCAGTGTGGCTCGTGACCACCGTGCTCTACCACCTGTCTGGGAGGCCTGGCCGTGGAGTTCACAGAGCCTGGGCGCGCTCTGCTTCTGGAGATCACATCCAGCATCGGTGCTGGCTGTGCACTTTGCCAAGGCTCCAGGCAGGCGGGAACAGGGAGCTGAATTTCAGTGGTTTTGATCTGAGGTCACCTAAGGTGTGTGCAGGGCTCCGCATGATTCCGACTTGGGCCTAGATGTCAAGAGGTGTGGATCCCAGCACTGGAATCCTCCGACTTATCGTAGGATACCAGGCCCGTTATTTTTCCCTCTAGGCTTCAGTTTCCTTGTCTGTCAAGTGGGCATAACACCTACCCTGGGTGGCTCCCATCTGCTGAGAGAAGCAAGTGAGATGGTGAGTGATTTGGAAAACATGAAATCTAGGCAGACTTTGTGCCCATCACAGAGAAAGCAGTGTAGCCTTGTAGTTGAGATCATGCTGTCAGAGTGAAGGGGGTGTGAGGCCTGGCTGGGCTGGAAGGGCAAGTCACTTCCCCACTCTGGGCCTCAGTTTTCCCACATGTGAAATGGGGAGATAATAAACGCTTTATAGGGCTCTTGGGAAGAGCACGCATGTGAAAGGCTCAGACCCACAGCAGCGATAGTCATCACCCCCACACGGTATTTACCGCATCCCTGAGCTCAGTGAGTGGTTATGGCTCAGTTCCATAAGGACTAAGCAAGTCCAACCACCAGTATTAGCTCCGGATGTTTGGAAAGCCCTCTGGTCTTTCCCATCCATTTTCTCCTATTAGGAAAAGCAAACAAAGGAATAAGCGTTTCAGCTTCACAGCCCATCACTCTACACCACCGTGCGGTTTCAGCTAAACAAGTTCAGACCTGGGTTTTTTCCCAACTGCCCTTGGTGCTACGATCTTTTAAAGGAGACTTTGCTTAGCCTCAGATCCCAAATTCAACAGTTGTGGCAAGGTCTTAGCTAAGCACTGAGGTCTCTTCCTGCCCCCTCTTCTCCTTTCCACAGGCCCTACAGCGCCTGTGGAAAGTAAGTTGGTCGTTGATTGAATTATCTGAGCCTCCCTCTCCTGCTCCTACCTTGGGGGGTCCTAGGTTCTTTGGGTTTTATTGCTAATTCACAGAAATGATCTCAACTTTTCAAACATATTTTCTTCTTGCATCAAATATCAAAGTGATTGATCCACTCAATCATTTGTACCCATATTCAAACGGACACTTCCCACCCTCTGTAACACCACCTTCATCACCTCAAGCAACTGTACCTCCACTTCCATCACCTCCTCCAAGGCCACCATCTCCACCACATCCATCAGCTCCACGAGCTCCACCTGCTCCTCCACCACCACCAACTACATCACACTTTCCACCTTCTGTGACTTTCACAGCTACTTCTATCCTGTCACCACCTCCCCCTCCCCCACCTCCTTCACCTCCAACACCACCTCTCCCACCTCCACCACCACCTCCATCACTTTCCCCACTGCTTCCACACAGAGATCCACAAAGTTTATGAAGAGCCTTCTAAGTAACACAAATTCTGCCATCGATTTCCTATTTCAGAGGCAAAAGAATTTCTCCACAAAAGGTTGGAGGTTTAAGGACTCTGGTGGTCCAGAGACGGATAAGTCCTTTGAAAGGGTCAAATTTATTTCTGAACTTGGAGAAACGGAGGTACACCCTAGGCCCTTGCCTGAAAGTGTGCGTAACCTGATTCTATACTGTGGGCCTTAAAAAATAAAAATGAAACAAAACCTACAGACCTGGTTAGGTGTATGAAAGTGCTTGGTGTATGAAAGTGCTTGCTGAGCGCAAAAACACTATATAAGATTTTTCATAATGATGGGGAAAGAAGAGTTTCACCTCCCCAGAGCCCTTCCGCATTACCTAACTGAAATGTATTGATTCCTGTCTTCAGCATGTGTGCACTGAACACCTTCTGTGTGTCAGGCACCAACTGGCTCTTGAAATGGTTCAAATCAGACCTTCATACAAGCTGTATGTTTTTAGTGAGCACCTAATAAGCACCAGGAGTTCTGCTGGACGCAGGCCCCCAGATATCCAGAAGCCTACCAACCTTCCAATAACGTATTAATAAGGAGACGGAGGTCCCAGGATTAAGTTCTCACCTCAATGGGAACCTGGGGAAGACTTTTCTCTACTTCTGTGGACTCTGGCAGCACATCTGGCCAAAAAGTAGTGGGGTGAGTTACCCAGGGCAGTGTTTTACCAGATGTATAAACAGAACACCTGGAGATCTTGTTAAAATACAGGTTCTGGTTCAGTAGGGCTAGGGTGGGGCCTGAGATTCTGCATTCTTAAGAAGCACCTAAGTGCTGCTCCACTGACCACACTCACAGCAGTGAGGTGTTTCATCTGTGCAATGAAAACATCTGGTTATCTAGGACCAGCTGGACCAAAGGCATCTAGGTTCAGGGAGGACAGCCAAGGCTGCGAAATGCCTTGTGTCCATTTGGAATTCTGCCTCCTCGCACGCTCCCAGCACAGCTGCTCAAAGTCACAAAAATTCTAGCCTCTGCCACCTTCGGTCCCAGAAAACCAAAGTGATCCCAAACAATAGTCTGAACCTCTGTCCCAGGCCTTTATATTTTTGTGGATGCCACCTATGTTTTGAAGACCTACTAAGTGCTGGGTTCTATGTGAGATGCCAGGGCTGCAGGGCTGAGCAGAGCAGACACAGCCCCTGCCCTGGAGCCATCACCCTGGCACAGGGTCATTTCTGGGCCTTTCTTCCCCAGATGAGGGACAGGAAGGATGGTGGTGGTAAGGGTGGATATGTTCCACGTCCCCTCCCCACCCCAACTTCCACATAGTTGATACACTGGCTAAATTGCCTAAATGAATTGGGATAGCCCACCCCCACCCCCTCCCACAGGGTGTTGGCGGTGCTGGGGGCCTACACCCTGGCACATAGTAGGCTCACAACCAGACTACTAAATGACCAAGCCGCAGCTTGAGCTGGGTCCTGGGTGTGCAGGCAGGGAGCAGCCAGGGCAAGAAAAGTCAAGAAGGCTCGTTTTAACTCTTGGCTTACTCAGTTTCCTCAAGTGTAAAATGGGAAGAATCTTGATACCAGCTTCATAAGGTTGTGGTGAGGCTTAAATGAGTAAATATGCAGGTACAGAGCTTAGCACCTTGCCAGGCACACGGTAGGTGCTCTGTAAGTGTCGGCTGCCAGTTATATATGAGAGACATGACCCTTGCCCTCATTTTTCAACGGCTGACAGAAGGAAGCCCTTGGTATGGAGTTCAAAGCACCCCTCACCCCACCCTTCTGTGCCTTTTATCAGATGCTGCCACCCTCTGTTTCCCTGCCTCATCAAACCCCTCTTCCATCAGTCGGTGCCTTTTCACACCTCTAAGTCTCTGCCCAAGCTACTCCCTGCACCTGAAAGGCTTTATCCCCCGCCCCCAGCAAGGTGTTGGCCAGTGTGTGCTGCGTGCACAAAGGCGCCTCATCTACCAGGTCTCCCTTTCAGTGTCATCTCCTCAGGAAGGCCTTCCTTGATCTCCTGTTCTCTACTCCAGATGTTCGCAAACGAGCTTGCATCAGAAGGACCTGAAGGATTTGTTAAACACGGGATTTCAGATACAGTAAGCCACGGGACAGCCCTGAGAATTTGCATTTTTAAAAATTACTCTGCCCCGCGACCCTGGTTTATCTCCCTCAAGGCACTCATCACTGTCTGAAATGATGTTTAGTGTTTATTTGTCTCGTGTCTCCACTGACTTCCCATTTAAGCTCCACTAGGGCAAGAATTCGGGGCTGTCTTGTTCTGCGCTCAGAACGGTGCTTGGCCCAGGACTGAATGAACGCCCAGGGCTGAAAATAAAGCGATAGATGGTCCGTTAGGCGAAGGGACCAGGAAGTGCCCAGAAGCCCCACTCGCCGGCTTCACCCCGCCCCGCCCCCCATCTAGTCCCTTGAACCTCGCGCAGCTGCCCGCGTCCCCACGGCCATGGCCCCTTTAAATGTGCGCGCGGACGCCTCGCCCCTCGGCTCCCTCGATTCCTGACGGAGCAGAAAGGGGAAAAAAAAAAAAAAAAAGCCTTCCTCTCCGGGAGCGGGAGGAAACGTCTAGGAGGGGGCGGAGGCGCAGCGGCGGCAGCGGCGGCGCAGGCAGAGGCGCGGGGGCCAGAGCTCCGCGCGCGCGGAGCCGGGAGCCCGGAGCGGACGCGACGCCGCGCGCCGGCCCGGCCGCCGGCCCCCCGCCCGCGCGCCCGCGCCCCCGGCCCCGCCCCCGGAGGCTCGCGCCCCGCGCCCCCCGGCCCTGCGCGCCGCGCCGAGTCCTGAGGGAACGCGACGCCGCGCCCGCCCCGGCCGCCGCCCCCGCGCGCCCCGCGTTCGCACCCCTTCCCCGCCCCGCCCCGCCCCGCCCGGCCCCGCCCAGCCCCGGAGGCTCGCGCCCCTCGCCCCCACGGGCCCCGCGCGCCGCGGGGAGTCCGGCGCGCGCCGGGGGCGGGGCCGGCGCCAGGGGGTGCGGGCCCCGCGGGGCGGCCATGGAGTGAGGCGGCGCGCGGACTCGCGCTCGGAAGGACCGACGCACCGACGGGCGGCCGCGGGCTCCGCGCGCTGGAAGATGAACAGAGCAGGTAGGAGGTTCCGCGCGATCTCAGGCGCCGAGGGGCGCGCGCGAGGGGCCCTGGCCGGGCGCTCCAAGTTGTAGTTCGCGGGGCGCCGGGACCCCGCGACCTTCCCTCAGTCTCGGCCGAGGTATGGGCGGGTCCCGAGTGCCCTCGCCGAGGAGGCCGAGAACGTCGGGGTCCCGTGCCCCTGTCCGAGACGCCCGGCCTCGGGGACGACCCCTCGGTCTTGGCGAGGCCGCACCCTGGCCACGTACGGCCGTGTCCCGCTCCCACCGCGGCCCCGGGACTGAGGGTCCCCTCGCAACGGGGAGAGACGCTCCTTTCGCAAAGGCGACTTGGTCGCGCCCCTGGATCCTCACTCCTGCTCCTCGGGGTCCCCGCCAGGCCCTCACTGGCCCCTCAGAGGCCCTTGGCCCACGGGGCCCGTCTGAGCTCTTCTCCACTCCGGGGTCTGTTCCTGGTGTCTCGCTCCTCCGCGGCGCGCCCTTAGCGGATCTTGCTCCCTTCTCTCTCCTAGACCCCCACACTGGGAGCTCGCCCACCGACAGAACTGAAAAGCCCCAAATTCTCACACACACCCGCAGCGCACCCCCACCCCCTGCGGTGCCCTGGCCCGGGGCCCTCTTTGTGCCTCCCCCAGGGGACCGAACGCCTAGCGGACGCCGAGGCTGAGCCGCACTCCAGGCGTTCCCTCCCAGCCCTCGCTTCTCTGCCCTGCACATCTGCCTCTGCTGGACCCGGGATTCCGTGAAATCCAGAATGCGTTTGACAGTAAATAGCGATCCCTCCAGAGGAGTACCATTCAACAGATTTATTAACTGAGACTCAGAGATGGGCGGTGCCTGGAACGCGGTTCCCGGGATTCCTGACTCCTCCGCGGGGAGGGCAGAAACTTTCCTCCAAGAGGCAAGTTTGCAAGGCAGCACTCCCAGCTAACTTCATTTGCCTGCCAAGGAGCGATTATCGCTCTTTTAATATTTTTCTCTTAGAATTTAGCAGAAGGCAGCTCCTTCCCCGACCAACACCCTTGTCCGAATCAGTCCTCCAAAACACACATCCCTAAAGAAACAGGAAGCCACCATTTTGGCTGTCTTAGAACCGTATCCTGCTGCCCTGTGTGTAAAAATGTGTGTGTGTTGGGGGTGGGGGGGGAGCTTTTTCTTTTTAAAATCTTTTTCATGTAAAAAGTCATTGTCTTAGGAGTGAGGTGCAGATGGGATTGATCTGACAAAGGAGATACTTGGGGGCTTAGGAGTGTGGTAACCGCTTCCCTGTGTCCAGGCCCTGTCGTTGCTGGGCATGTACACACCTGGACAGTGAGTGAGTGTTGGTTGCAGAGTAGGGGGGTGGGGGTGGAAGCAGGGATGCCACATTTGAGGAGTGGAAAAGACTGGAGCAGGGTCCCAGCGCCCAGCCAGCCACTCCTTGTAGGAAGGAGGTGGCATGCTGCCTCATCTGGCACAGCCTGGACAGAGCCAGGCTAGTTCTTTCCTACACTCCTAGTAAAACTCGCTTAAAACAATGGTGAGAGCCGGTCCAGTTTTCCCACGTTTCCCTGCATGAGGCTTGGGCAAGCCCTCCCTTCTCTGAGAGTCTGGGGGATGGAGTGAGCCAGAATACACTTAAAGGCAGATTTGGTCCCAGAAAATCTCAGCACTTATCACTCTTGGGTTCAGCCATCCCGTAATTTGCCACCAGCACAAACCTGGTTACTTGTTCAGTGTGATGGCCGCCATAGACCTCGCATGATGATTTCTGTGTGCCAGGCTCTGAATTTCCCGATCATGCAGCATAGTGGTTCGTAGACTCTATGGGACTAAATCTCATGACAACCATATTCTTAGTTACGTGACCTTGAGTACCTTACTTCTCTGTGTGTCAGTTTCTTCATCTGAAAAATGGGGATAATAAGATCTTTGTCCTTGAGTTCTCATGATTAAATTAAACAGAGCTTGTCTGGTGCCTAGAACAGTATCCATCACATTATAAGTGGCCAATAAATGACCAGTTAATATTGAACTAGGTACTGCTTTTAAATGTTTTACTTTTTTCAATTCAGTTTTCACAGTAATCTCATGGTGAGTACCCTTACTATTCCCATTTTATAGGTGGGAAAACTGAGCTGCAGGGATTTTTGTGGTCACTGACTTACTGAGGCGCTGAGACAGGATTGAAACAGACTGTCCAGCTTGAGAGCCTACGTTTTTATCCAGGGCCTAACACATAGTAGGTGCATAGGAAATGTTTGCCTGTTGACTTTATTAGGTATTTTATATCTGTTATTTGCCTTGAACTTCTCAACAGCCTTATGAAAAAAGGGGGTATTTCTTCCATGTTACCAAAAAAGAAACTGAGGCTCAGAGAGGCATAGTGATGTGCCCAAGATCACACAGCTGATGTGTGGTAGAGCTGGGGTTGGAGTCCAGGTCTGTCTGAGCCAGGGACCCATGCTCTTCCCACTCTGTCATACATCACTGGTCTAGGCTAACAGTAGCCTAATTAGAAATCATCAGGCTTGGCTTGGACATTCCAGCAGGCACCCAGGAATGAAAGTTAAATTAAGATGCAATTGCAGGGTGAAATTGGAAGATAATCCCTCTTGGAACATATGGTTATGAGAGTTCCAGGGGGAGTAGAGTGAACTGCAATTGAAACAGACGAGGGGCTGAAGATGGGAATGTCATGGAACATCATCAGAAAAGCCATGCGTTTAAAAGGCTGTCGTTGGCCAGAGCAGAGAGCACTTACTATGTGGTGCAGTCCCCTCACTCTGCACGTGTGGAAACTGAGGCTCAAAGAGGGGAAGGGACTTGCCCAAGGTCTCCCCTTCAGTTAATGGCAGAGGCAGGAGTGGCGATCAGAGCTCCGACTCCCAGTCCAGTGCTCCTCCCAGTGCCCCTTCTAATTTAACCTCTGTGGGGCTGACGAGGGAACAGCAGGGAACGTGTGAGTGGCAGATATTTAATTAAAATAGAGAGAGAAAATATAAACTGGTTCCAGGGGGCTGGCTGCGGATGATTTCTATCACCAAAGCTGTTAAAAATCTCTTTCTCCTGTCCCTGTGACTCCCCACCCCTCCCAACCCCCAGTTAACTCTTGGCATCTTGGCTCAAAGGGTATTCTACATTTGAGTCATCCTCAGGTATAGCAAATTGCCAAGAGGTCTTGGGAGTTGGTACCTCAGGGTGGGGAGGGTGTGCCTCCCAGGCTCTGTAATACAGGGAGAGAGAAGGTTCATGCAGCTGCCAGGGGACTCAGGACGCAGCAGAGGGTCCGGCAGTGCCATCCATGCTGCGTTCTAGATAATCAGAAAGTTAAGCTTAAACCAGACGAGGAAACCCCTGCTCTCATTTATCCTGTAATTGCCTCATCCACTCCATACTCTAAAGCTCAGCCAAATTCCCAGACTCTTTACTATGTTCCCAAAGGGCTTGCATCTAACTACCTCTGGGCCTCTGCACGTTCTGTTCCTTCTGCTGGGAACACCCAACCTCTTGTGGTTTTTTTTTTTTTTTTTAAGTTTTTAAAAAAATATTTATTTTATTTATTTGGTCACACCAGGTCTTAGTTGTGGCAGGCAGTCTCCTTAGTTGTGGCATGCGAACTCTTAGCTATGGCAGGCATGTGGGATCTAGTTCCCTGACCAGGGATCAAATCCAGGCTCCCTGCATTGGGAGCGCAGTCTTAACCACTGTGCCACCAGGGAAGTCCCATAACCTCTTGTTTTAAAATTTTTTTAATGTAATTTTTATTTTATATTGGCGTGTAGTTGATTTACAGTGCTGTATTAATTTCAGGTGTACAGCAAAGTGATTCAGTTTTATATATATATGTATGTGTGTGTGTGTGTACATATATATTCTTTTTCAGATTCTTTTCCCATGTAGGTTATTACAGAATATTTAATAGAGTTCCCTGTGCTGTATAGTAGGTCCTTGTTGATTATATGTTTTCTATATAGTAGTGTGTTTATGTTAATTTCAAACTCCTAATTTATTCCTTCCCTCATCTTTCCCCTTTGGTAACCATAAGTTTGTTTTCTAAGTCTGTGAGTCTGTTTCTGTTTTGTAATTAAGTTCATTTCTATCATTTTTTATATTCCACATATAAGTGATATCATATGATATTTGTCTTTCCCTGTCTGACTTGCTTCACTTGGTATGATAATCTCTGGGTCCATCTGTTGCTGCAAATGGCATTATTTCATTCTTTTTTATGGCTGAGTCATATTCCATCGTATATATGCACCACATCTTCTTTTTTCATCCATCCGTCGATGGACACTTAGGTTGCTTCCATGTCCTGGCTGTTGTAAATAGTGCTGCAGTGAACATTGGGGCATGTGTCTATTCAAACTAGGTTTTCTCCAGATATGTGCCCGGGAATGGGATTGCTGGATCATATCCAACCTCTTTTTTGATTATTAAAATCCTCCCTGTCCTTCAGCGTACAGCCTGGTGCTATCTGTCCCCTGGGTCTTCTCTGGGCAGAATTGGTCTGAGACCCAGATTACCTTGTACTGAGGGCAGGGGCTCTGTGTGGTTCCTCTTTGCGAGGGAGGCAGGGAGGGAGCAGAGCTGGAACCTCTCAGGCTCTTCGTTTTCTCTCCTCCCTCTTCCGTCTCTTTTGCTGCCTCCTTCTCATAACCTCAGGGCCACTGGGGCTCCCTCTGGACCCTCTCTTGTCTCAGCCCCAGCTCAGTCACATGGTGAGCTCACCAGGCTCATGCCTTAATTTCATCTCTGTGGTGGCTACCTCCAGTCAGGCCTGTCCCGGGAACCCGGGCTGGTCCATCCAAGAGCCCACTGTCAGCTCCTCCTGGCGCTGTGACCAGCAACTCAGATGTCACACATGCAAATCAAAACTCTAGTTTCCTCCCCCAGCACCTGCAGCCTTCCCCAATTCAGTTGGTGACAACTTCACTTTTGCAGTTGCTGTGACTCAGAACCTTCATGTTGTCCTTCATTATTCTTTCTCTTACACCCCAAATCCAAGCTGTCTGTAAATCCCACCAGCTCTACCTTCATATTCGGAATCTGACCTTTTTTTTTCTTTTTCCGCTTCCACTGCTACAACCTGGCCTAGGCCTCCATCTTTCCTGGCCTGGATCAGCGCCTCCTCCCTGGTCTCCCTGCTTCCATCCTCCCCAGTTCTGTTTTGTTCAGCACACTACCTGGGATGTGCATGGCCTTCTGCTTAAGGCCAGGTGTCATCTGCAGCCTCCCCGGGACTCCTCTGCCCTCATCTTCTGCTCCCCTCCTCGCTGTCTCACTCCCTTCCAGCCACGCTGGCCTCCTTGGACGCGCCAGGTCTTTCAAGTCTTTGCTCTGATGTCCTCTCAGTGAGGCCTGTCCTGGTCGCTGCATTTAAAGTTGCAAGACCTCCCAGCTCCTCATCTTTCCCCATAGACTTCATGACCACCTAACATATGACACATGACATACTTACTCTTTTTATTGCTTTTCTCTCACCGCTAGAATATAAGGTCCAGGAGGGATGTGGTCTTTGTTTTGTTTATTGATGTATCCAAAGAGTCTAAGTGAGTGCCTGGCAAATACTAGGTGCTCAGTAAATATCTATTTAATGGAGCTGGATTAAGGAAAACTGGACAGGAGCAAAGGAAAGCCAGCCATTCACTTTATGGTCAGTTAGTCCTTCTGACTCAGCCTTAGGTGAATTTCTCACCTGGCTAGCTGTCCCTGGTCTCTCTGGCTTCAGTTTCCGTGTGTTTTGCCCTTCTCTGCTTCACTGGAAGCTGGGAGCCCTAAGTCTGCACTGTAGAAGAAATGCTCCGTGGCAAAAAGGTGAAGGCAGAGGTTCAAGGGACTGGACCAGGAAGCAAGAAACCCCCATTCTCCCAGGGCCCTGTTCAGGACCCGCTGAGTAATACAGGCCAGCCACCCACCCTCTCTGTGCCTCAGTTTCCTCATCTTTCAGTGACGGGTCAGACGAGGCCTTTCTGACTCTGGCATCCTTTGATCTCAGAGGGGATGTGGGTGAAACACCCTGAGCTCCAGAGCTGGGAGCAGGGCAGGGACGGTGTGTCCTTGTCACTCCTAGGGGCTCCTGTGGCGAAGACATTTTCTTGCAGGATCACGCCGCACACGCCCACTGTAACCTTTTCCGAGGAGACGGCGCCCACAGATCAATAGCTTGATTGGATGAAGGATGGGGTGGGGGTGGGAGCGATGCAGCCTAGGTGACAGTCATTTTTCATGGCCCGTCTTTCCCTCTGTCAGGTCTTGTGGTGCCCATGTGAAATGCCACCTGTTAAGGATGAGAAATGAGAATCCCCACCCCCAAAGAGTAATTTCATGCCAGTGCCTGACACCTGATGTTGAGAGTGTGAAGCTCGTATAACTTCATGGATCAGTGTAGAGCAGGTGTAGGGGTAGATGTGGGGTAGGGAAAGACTGACTTTATGAGAACAGTAATAGCTACTGTTTGTTGAGAACTATGCAAAGTCCTGCTTATATATTATATATCTTTGAATCTTCATAACAACCTCTTGAGAATAGGTGTTACTATCGTACCCATTTTACAGATGAAGAATCTAAGACAGTTTCGTAGCTTATAAGTGGCAAAGGCAGGATTTGAACCCAGATCACCAGGCTCCAAAGGCTTATTGTCCTATTACTCCACATTGACAGGTAGCAGAAGCTTAGCTGTTTAAGCTCCAAATATTTGCTTTTTTAAAAAGAAAACTAAGTTGAACAGAAATTTTTCTTAATCAGGATATACAGTATGTGATTCCATGTGGAAATAAGGAGTTGGAAAGTCACTTCTTTTATCTTGAAGACTGGGTTATTATCTGGACGCCAGTGGCTGGCCTGGGTGTTGGTGCGGGTAGCCTTTAAAGTCTTGACAGCTGTGCCTTTTCTCTCCGTTTCTTGCTGTCAGCTACCGCGTCTTACAACTGGCAGTGTTCCTGCTCTCACTGCCCCCCTTCCCCCTCCTAATTAGCTGTACCCTGGGAAACCACACTACTAAGTTCATTAGATTTATGTGCAGTGTACAAGTAAAGAGGTTCTGGAATCGGGCCCTTCCAGGAACAGAATGCATGGACTTTATAACCCTATGTTATTGCTATCCTGGGCCTTTTTTATTTCCTTTGGGGCACCTCAGCTGAATTTGGCATAGCTGTGCCAGTTTGGGGGAGATGATGTTGACTCTTGCCTCAGATACACTGAAATGGAGGTGCCAGTGGGACAGTCCACGGAGATGGGTTGAAATCACAGCCGTGTGGGCTGGTGCCAGAGCCACCACTCTCCCGTGGCTACTGAGCACTTGCAGTGAGGCTGCTGGGAATCGTGATGTCCTGCACGTGTGAAATATACCTCATGTTTTGAGGACTTAGCACAACAAAGAATGTCAGATACCTCGTTAATAAATTTTGTGTATTGATTACATGGTGATCCCAGCACGATTCATTGATTACACAATAATATCAAAAATGATAATATTTGGGGTATCTTGAGTTGAAAATGTATTGTTAAAATTAATTTCACCTGTTTCTTTTTTAGCTCTTTAATGTGGCTAGGAGAAAATTAAAACTTACGTGTGTCGTGATAAATGGGGCTCACGTTATATTTGTCAGACAGCCCTGATTAGAGACAGCCTGGGTGAGATGCTGCAAGGATTGTGCTGGAAGTCAAACGCGTGGGGAGGAGGAGAGTTTGCTGACAGACCGCCAGGCCCTCTGCTCCATCTTGCTTCTGTCACAAGCCAGGCTGGCACGCTGAGGTTGCGGTGTATCACACCCAGGGTTTAGTGGGGATGGAACTGGGAGTTGAGACTGGACTGAAAGGGGTACCTGTATGTGCTAAACCTGGTCAGTGGACAGCCAGGCAGTGCTTTTGAGGCGAAGTTGGCAGCATGGCGTTGCATTCCTGGAAATCTGTGTTCCTCACCCTGCCTGCAACGTGGACGGGGTCTCAGAGGCATGGCAGGAGGTGTCGAGGCATGGGCTGGCTGTGGCAGGAGAGATGCTGAACTTGGAAGTGGGTGACTCCTCCCTTGACCCTTCTGCTTGTCCAGGTCCCTTGCATCCTGCCAACGTGAGCTGAAATTTCACCCTCTGCGAGAGGTCTTCCCTAGCTGTGGCAGCTCTTGCTTCCCGAACGCCTGTTGTACGTGCATGTTGTACATCTTTCATTCTGCCATGGTCGATAGATCCTCAACATCCGCAAGGGATGAGACCTTTTGCAACTATGCACACTGGAAAATAGCATATAATTTCTCCTGTGAAATTTGGATGCAGGACAGTTAGCTGGAGGCCAGTCTTGGAGCATGTAGAATTCAGAAGTGACCCTCAGAAGAAATGTATGTCATCAGCCCAAGCCTGTGGTATAGCATTCCTGAGGGAGCGAGATAATCAGTCATCATAGTCCAAGGGTCTGTGGCTCAGTGCTCCAGTTGTTCTATTAGTCTTGTCTCCCTAATTCAACTGTGAGTACTCAGCAGAGGTGTTCTCTTCTTGGCCCTAGAAGCCTCTACCGTGTACGGTGCTATGTGAATAGGTGGTAGAATGAGTTAGTGATAGAGTGAGTGCGGGCTGTGCGAGGGCAGGGTTGCCGCCTGTTAAGATCAGCACTGTCTCATGGGCACGCGCAGGTCGAAAGCACTTACTACGTAGTTGTCAAGTTAATGAGTACGACGATGTGGACACCTTTATTTGAGGAGCACATTGTGTCGTTCAGTTGGGTTCTGTTGGCTCGACTGTGCATAGAAGAAAGATCTCTTCACCTTGTTTACAGAATGAATCTTTAGTGGAAGGTCAAGGGGTTTTAAAGATGTAGGTGGGTGGTGTAAACCTGACAGACATGGTAGATTGGGTTTGAGTGGGTTGGGAAACCATTTTCAGTGTTCTCTTGAAAACAGTAAATAGGAGACTCTGAGTGGAAATAAAGGTAACTGTATTTTTCTCTCCTTCTTTTCTGTATTTTCATCCTTTAGATTCACCCAAACCACCAGTTGCTCCCAAGCCAAAGGCTGCCAGTCCCCTCACACCAGTGACGCCACCCAAATTCACCGCGTCACCCCGGCCTGAGAGTCTTCACAGTCCCAGCTCCATGTCCAGGGGGCCGAAACCCCCTATCGCCCCGAAGCCCAGGCTGGCTACCCCCAGTGAGTGGAGGGCCAGCGTCTACATGATCAACAGCTTGAACAAATGCAGCAACGGGAAGCTGCCCTGTGTAGACAAGGGGCTCTACGAAGAGCACCGGTCCACCCCGGAATGTTCCGAGTCCGAGGCGGATGAGGATTACATCGTGATCCCCAGGGCTCCGCCGGGAGAGGACGGACCCAGGGATGGGGGCTCCGTGGAGAAGGCAGTCACCGTGCCTCCGGAGGCCAGGGGGGAGGAGGAGAGCCAGGAGGGAGGTGACGCGTGTGGGCAGGGGGGGAGGGCAGGGGCAGAGGACGGGGCAGCCCCAGCGGAAGCAGTGCGGAGCGCAGAGGGTGATGGAGGCGTCACCCCCACTCCTGAGAGTGCGGAGGTGGAGGACTGTGCCTGTGACCTGGGGGCAGAGGAGCAGAAGTTCACAAGCGAGGAGGAGGAGGAGCAGGTGGAAGAATGCAGCACGTACAGCCTGGAGGTCAGGGATCCTGGGGATGGAGAGGCGGTCTTTCCAAGTGATGTCATTCTCACTCACCTCCATGAGGAGGCTCCAGCAGCTCCTGGCGAGGAGCCTGGGTCCCCTGGCGCGCCCGGGGGGGCAGAGGGCGATGGCGGGGAAGGCTGCATAAACGCCGAACCTGGGGCACCAGACGCGTGTGTGGACTCTGACAGGCCCCCTGAGGGGGACGCTGACGATGCCGGCGAGGAGCCCCCAGAGGATGCAGGGCTGCCCGCAGGTGACCCGGAGGCGGCCGCGGCCACAGGCAGCCCGGATGTCTCCCAGGAGGCGTGTGAAGATGCCCCAGGAGGTGGCGGCCAGGATGGTCAGGATCAGCCACCTGACCAGAAAGAGAAAACTGACCCAGAAGAAGCAGCAGCGGTCGCCCAGGAGGCAGGAGAAGAGCCTCGAGAAGGCGAGGACCCCACACAGGATGAAGCAGCTGAGGACAGCTGCCAGATCATTCCTTTTGAGAGTGACTGTGTGGATGACTTCGTGGCTCCCCTCTCAGGGCGTCCCTACGAATTCTTCCCGACCGAGAGCACCTCTTTCTGTAGCAAAAGCTGCTCTCCTAATTCTGAGTCGGCACAAGACTTAGAGACAGAGCAGGAGCCGCAGTCGGGGGAACGTGTGGAGCAGGACCCTGTGGCTGGGCCTGGACGTGGCCGACGTGGCTCTCTGCAGGGTGGCGCTGGGGAGGGACCGTCTGTCCCCGACGTGGTGGTCATGCCAGAGGATGAGGATGCCGAGGACGACGCTCTCACCAACCCCTATGAGATGGGAGTTGACCTGGTGTGCGGGGCGGACCCTGGCGAGGGGGAGAAGCCCGAGGCACAGGCTATGTTGGAGGCCCTGAGCGGCTGTGGCGTGAAGGAAGAGGTGAGCTCTGACACAGAGGGTGGCCTGGTCCCCATCGACAGGAAGAACGTCATCACGAGGGCCAGGCCCCACTCCGGGAAGGTGGCTGGCTATGTCCCAGAAACTGTCCCGGAAGAAACCGGCCCGGAAGCTGCCTCATCAGCCATTGACATTGGAGGTACCACCAAGGAGGCGAGGAAGACGGTCTTGTCGTCGGAGGGGAAGCCTCTGGACGTCAGCAGGGCTTTGCCAGCAAAGCCCAGAGCCTTCACTCTGTACCCGCGATCGTTCTCCGTGGAAGGCCGAGAGATTCCTGTGTCCCTGTACCGGGAGCCCGAGGCGTGTGGCCTAGACGGCCACGGGATCAAGAGGAAGGATGACAACCTCTCTCTGCCCTGTGTGATCGGCTCCTCCGGCAGCTTCTCCCAGAGCAGCCACCTCCCGTCCAGCGGCACCTCCACACCGTCTTCCATGGTTGACATCCCACCCCCTTTTGACCTGGCCTGCATCACCAAAAAGCCCATCACGAAGAGCTCCCCCTCGCTCCTGGTGGAGAGCGAGCCCCTGGACAAGCACTCCAAGAAGAAGAAGCCGTCCTTTAAGCGGTTCCTGGCGCTGACGTTCAAGAAGAAGACAGAGAGCAAGGTGCACGTGGACGTCAACGTGTCTTCATCCAGGTCCTCCTCTGAGTCCAGCTACCACGGGCCGACCCGGCTCCTGGAAATGGACCGGAGGAGCCTCAGCAACTCCCCCCAGCTCAAGGTGCGGACCGGCAAGCTCCGGGCTTGTGACTCGCCGTCCTCCCTCATCTTCTACAGGGACGGCAAGAGGAAGGGCGTCCCCTTCAGCAGGACAGTGTCCAGGGTGGAGTCCTTCGAGGACCGCTCCCGACCTCCCTTTCTGCCCCTGCCCCTGACCAAGCCACGCTCCATCTCGTTCCCCAACGCCGACACTTCGGACTACGAGAACATCCCGGCCATGAACTCAGACTATGAAAATATCCAGATTCCACCCCGGAGGCCCGCGAGGGCCGGGACGTTTACGAAGCTGTTTGAAGATCAGAGCAGAGCCCTGTCCACAGCAAATGAGAATGACGGCTACGTGGACATGAGCAGCTTCAACGCCTTCGAGAGCAAACAGCAGAGCGCAGACCAGGAGGCAGAAAGGTACCGTGAAGTTACATTTCCTTCATTGTTCGGCAGGTGTAACTATCTGGGAGGCAAGCTTAGGCGTAGGAGACACAACGGACTTGCTTTTTAGCCTCAGGCTCTGTTTCTTTCTAGCTTTGTGACTTGGGGTGAGGGGCTTTACCTCTCTGAACCCCAGTTACTTCATCTGTGAGATGGATTTGTGCTACCTTTAGGCACAGTGTTTGAAAAGATCGGAGTACCTAATCTATTTGAAAGTATTGTCACGTGAGCATATGTGTTTCTATCATTTGGGGTACATTTCTCATCTCCTAGGTAGATGATTTTACTACTCCCCTCTGGGAAAGTCACCAAAGAGAAGGTTCTGGAATCTTGCCAAACTAAATATCTTTCACCATCAGGAAAATACCCTAAATTGAGATTGATACCTTTTTATTGTGTCAATATACACTCTATTCAAGGGAACTAGGAAAGACTATTTAAATTGTTTATAGAGCTAAGGGTGCCCTGAGCTAAATTTCTGAATAAAGGTCTTTAAGAGGTACATCCAAGCTGATTTTTTTTTTTTTTTTTTGGATTCAGTCACCTTGGAAGTGAGAGGGAAACACTGCAATTATTGACAACAGTGGGGATTTTCTGACCCCACCTTCCGGAGACTGACTGAATGCCCTTATTGATCATCCCAGGTGGATAATTGCCAAATCTTGCTGTTTCTTATGCACCGTGGATGCAACTTAAAGGCGCTGCGATGCAACCTCAGCTATTTACACACTTGGGGGCACCTGATCTGAATTAATGAAAAGTCAGAATGGGGGCAATTTTAAAGGAAACCCTGATTCTTTCCCCTGTGTGCAGTAACTCAAGCCACTCCTGCATGGCTGTCGCTGCTCCGAATTCCCAGGGGACTTGCAGTAATGAATAGATAAGAATAATTTGCAATTAGCATTAGCTGTCTCTGGAGTGTAGACACTAGAAGTGTTTGTGTGGTTTAGTCTCCTGAATTTTTCATATGGTTCCCCACCCTGGCTCCATCATCTCCCTTGTCCCAGGTCTGGGTGAGGCTATGAATTGGTTCTTTCTAGGTTTGTTTGCCAGAGCAAAGGCAGACATCAGTGATGCTGGAGGGGTCCAGTTTAATTTGTAGAATGTGGACGTGTGCGAACTTTGAGAGTGGGAGCGGGAGAGCAGACCAGTTCATTGCGTTAACAGTTATCAGTAGGGTTTGACAAGACCCGACTGTACCTGAGTGCCTCCAGCACTAAAGAAAATAGAACCAAGCTTAGAAACCATAAAATCTCCACGCTGGGAAGGACCTCAAAGGGCGTATGGTCAAAACTCCCATCTCTAATAGGTCTCTCTCTTAACCCCCTCTGTATTTGAATTCCTCAAGCCACAGGGACCTCCCAGAGCTGCCTCATCTGTTACTCTGATTATGTTTTTTTTCTGCCTGAGGCAAAAGCTATCTCCCCCTAATGTCCGTACTCCACTCATGCTGGCTCTTTCCCCTCTAGCCAGGCAACTGAGCTCATTTCCTCTTTTGTATACCCATCCTTCAGAAATTGAAACTTGCTTCTGTTGAATCACAGAATTTCATAGCTGGAAGGGAACTTCAGACAGCATTTGGGTCTGTTACAGAGGAGGAAACTGAGGCACAGAGAGGGAAAGAGGCTTGCATAAAATCTCTCAGCAATTTAGTGGAGAAATCAGTGTTAGGACTCAGATTTCCTGACTCTTGGTTCAGGAATTTGTAGTGAATTGTGCTAAGGGATGCCAGGTCTGGTTGTGCAGGCTGCCCACTGCACAACCCCAGGGTCACACTCATCTTTTAGTCTATATATGGAGCCCCTGGGGTTGTGTGGTGCACAGGCTGCTTGGCCATATGAAAAGGTCCTGTTGCCTAGATCTGTACTTAGTCCAAAAAACAAAAAAACTCCCTTCATCCAAACTAACCTGACATTAGGGGAATAAAATACCCAAGAAAATCCTCATTCTTACCATTTCCTGACTGTTTACTGTGTGCCAGGCACCGTGCGAGGTGCTTTCCCCACATTATCTCACATTGGAAGCTACAGCCTTGGGCCTTGGTTGAGTATCCTAAACCATCAGACTCTGAATTTCAAAAGCACTGTTACCCCACTCTGAATTTATTTCCCTGAAGGCCAGACTGACTGGGATGAATCTCCCGTGCAGGAACCACATCCTCTTGGACATCACTCAGTGAGCAAAGCTTTCTTCCGCTTTCCTGCATGAAACAGATGGAGGCAGAGGGAGAGAGAAATCCCCGCTCTGGGCTGGAACACGTCTGGGCAAGGGCGGCTTCAGACACGTGGGACTGAGAGGAAGGGGGAACTGCCATGGGGTGAGGGGCCACTGCTTCTTCGCCTGAATAGGGGCTTTGAGAACCAAGTGGAGGGGTGCTGCTGACCTGAGACATGTGCCTAGGGGCGCTTGGGGTTGGACAGGACAGGACGAGAGGGTGGGAGACAGTTCCTTCCTCCTTCCGCTGCTTGTCCCACCCCAGACCTTGCTTCAGAGTGAGGATCAGAGGCAGAAGCCAAAATAAATATCGGCAGTCCTGAAAGAGCACAGGACAGTGCTCCGGGAGGCACGGGTTCGGAGCCCACGCCGTCACTGACTTGCTGTGGGATCTTGGAGAAGGCCGGGCCACAGTTTGCTCCTCTGTAAAATGGTAGGATTGGAGTACATACCTACACTATCACTTATGCGTTTCTTTAAATCAGTCCATTTTTTTAACTTAAAAAATATTTTTTAAAGTAAATTTTATATCACTGTTGGGAAACGGAAAAACAGTATTCGGTGTCATAAGTAGAAGGCAATTGTGAAAATAAGATACAAAGAGAAATAAAATAGCATGGGTAAAGTCTAGCTTTAGGTTATTAGTTGCCAAGGCTGTGAGCGGGGGGCTTGGTCCCTTTGTTAAACTGGGAGAGGTGTTAAAGGCATCCTGGCACCACACAGAGACTTTCTACTTGGCATAATCAGAAGGATTCAGGCGGATTGAAAAGGGAATAACTCTCTCGTGGTGTGATTCAGTGTTATTTAAATCCAAGTCCTTTTTCCACTGAAAGTGCCTCCCATCAAGAAATGTGTAGCGTAGGTAATAGAATTCAGAGAGCCCTTGGAGATCCCTAGATCAGAGCAGCAGCTTGGAGTCTGGTGGGTGGTTATAAAGTTTCTTCTGTGCAGTTACTTCCTTTGAGATTTGTATACACAGATAATAGCATGTTAGTAGCTATAACAATATTCTTATTAACCATCTTCTATCTTATAAAAGTGTATATACATTGTTATCTTTGTACCACCCCAACCCACCCCCCCATATAAAAAAGGTTTCGTCATCCTTTGGTTTAAAGTGTATCCCCAAAGCGTTCTTTTTCTTCATGAATTGACTCTCATACACACAGAAAATGTTTTCAGTAGTGATTTAGTCCAGCACTTATCCTTTTCAAGTAGGATGTTTTATGTCCTCAGTCAGGACTCTTGGTTGGGGAACCCAGTCTTTACTTCTGAATATCGCACAAAACCTCAGTATGTTGGTTATGCACTAGGAGCTTCATAAATACACATTGATGAGTTGGTGATTTTTTTTTTAAGATTTATTATTTATTTATTTGGCTGCATTGGGTCTTCGTTGCTGCTCACGGGCTTTCTCTAGCTGAGGAGAGCGGGGACTGCTCTTTGTTGCAGAGCACGGGCTCTAGGGGCTTCAGTAGTTGTGGTTCGTGGGCTTAGTTGCTCCGCGACATGTGGGATCTTCCCAGACCAAGGATCGAACCCATGTCCCCTGCATTGGCAGCCGGATTCTTAACCACTGCGCCACCAGGGAAGCCCCAATGAGTTGGTGATTTTGAGCTTCACTGGGGGAAAGAAGTATCATTTATTATCTTCTGAAACACAGTCTGAGGTGCTTTGTATATGCTTATTAATACCCGTTTGATGCAAAACACCAGACACTGGTTTGTCCTGAGTGTCTCATTTAAATCCCCATAATTGTAAGCTTACTTTTTGCAAGATGATGAGTCTACTTTAATCACTCAGTGCTATACCTCAACACAGATCCCCGAGGCCCTTTTCCCCATTTCATTATGAAAACATTCAAACTTACAGAAAAGTAGAAGGAGTTTTACAGTGAGTGTCCATAGCTCACCTCCTAGATTTTACACTAACGTACTGCTGCGCTGGCGTCTTCTCATCCCTTTCTCTCCAGCGCTCTCTCCAACTATTAATGCATATTGTTGCTGATGCATTTCTGGTGGCTGTTTATGTCTACAGATGAGGACACGGCAGCCCACGGAGAGCCTGTGAGAGGTAGCTAAGCGTGTAGGCTTCTGCCAGGCTGCCTAGCTTTCAGTCTGCCCTCCACCACTTACAGTGACTTACCTCTCTGTGCCTCAGTTTCTTTATCTGTAAAAGGCGATGATAGTAGTACTGGCCTCATAATGTCACTAAGACGAAATGAGTTAATGCAGCACAGAGTGAAATGATCAGTAAACACTAGCTGTTATGGAGTGACATGATCAAGGTCACATAGCAGTGGATGCAGCTGGTTAATTGGGTCCCTTTCCCTGAGGGGGTGTCTATCACAGGACAGTTCTGCAGGTGTTTTTGTTTATTTGTTTGTTTATTTGGCTGCATTAGGTCTTCATTTCTCTGCACGGGCTTTCTCTAGTTGTGGCAAGAGGGGGCTGCTCTTCCTTGTGGAGCACAGGCTTCTCAGTGCCGTGGCTTCTCTTATTGCAGAGCACGGGCTCTAGGCGCATGGGCTTCAGTAGTTGTGGCTCATGGGCTTAGTTGCTCTGTGGCATGTGGGATCTTCCCGGACCAGGGATCGAACCCGTGTCCCCTGCATTTGGCAGGCGGATTCTTAACCACTGCACCACCAGGGAAGTCCCTCTGTGAGTGTTTGACTCAGTGTTCAGAACCTCACATCCATCAACCAGGACCGTGAGCTTCGGCGGTGGGGTGTGGTGTTAGCACTGCCTCTACCTTCTGAATGAGATGGGGTCGGGGCTGCAGGTGACAGCCTAAGCAGCCTTGATTTGGAGCCAGGACCAGGGGTTTTTTGATTCCATAATCTCACTAGCAGAGGTGCCTACTCTGTGACTGACTGTAGCTATTATTTCACTTGTAACTCACAATTAGTTAGGCACCTTAGAAACTTGCAGTTCCCATTTTCCAGATGAGAAAATTAAGGCCCAGGGAAGTGATATAAACCATCCTCTGTCACACAGGTAGTAAGTAGCCAAACCAAGATTAAATCCAGGTTTTTCTGGCTCTCAACCCAGTGCTCTTTCCAGGTCCCGTTTTCTGTGGTTGAAAAATATCACATTAGCTGGTGATCTCCATCCCACAGCCATAAAGTGTCTCCCTTGCAGGAGGCAGGCTGACACAGCCACCACCAAAACACCGGCTGTGCTAGTTGGTCCAGAGGAACCAACCGCTCAAGGAAAAGCGGAAGGACACTCTCTTTTCTGACAGCTGATGGTTTGTTGCTCCTTTGGCAACTCATCAGGAAGACTGACAGCCTCTCCTGGGACTTGCTAAAGAGGTGCTCAGATATCTTTCCCTCCCTCAGGGCCTTGGGGGAATCCTTGCGCTCCTGTGGCCCTTTGTGCCTGAGGAGTGGCTGGGAGCTCTGGGTTAGAGCAGCTGTCTGTACTGCTCGTTAGGGGAGCTTCGGACAGTTCAGCCCCAAGCGGCGGTGCCTTCCGGAGAAAGCTGTGCACGGGCCAAAGCCCAGTGTTTCAGGCTCTCCTACAGAGCTTTCCCTGTCGGAACGCAGCTCGAATCACATGCTCGGGAGTTTGTGGATTGGCCATGTGGTACGGCGCACACATGAGGATCGGGAGTGGAAACATCCAGGTGATGGAATATTTTGGCTCACTGTTGATGACCCTTGGGGAAATGAGTAATTCTGAACGCGGAACTGTGCCGAGTATTGTGTGGAAGGAGGCGGAGAGGTGGACCTGGTACCGTCACTGGCCTCAGCGGACATATAGTCAGGGGGGTCGAAAGAGGACTTAGACTCAAGTCCCTGAAATGTAAGATAGAAAATGCTTGGGACCCAATGAGTAGGAGTCCAGAGGAGGGTGGGATGGCTTCGTGGACAAGGGGGCATTTGAATGGGCAGTGAAGGAAAAGTAGGGTTTCCGCATGTGGTGGTAGAGGAAGGTGTGAGCATGGACAGCCGCACATGGGGCTGTGGTTTTTAGCAGGTGAAGCTGCAGTGAAAGTGACTTAACCTTGGTTTAGAGCGTCCTTCGATATCTTTATTCTAGAAAACAGTTTCCATCATCTGCAGACACGAAGACTGTGTGGAGGAGATTGGATTGAAAAGCTTAAGGACTAAACTCCCACAATCTTTTCCTCATTTCCAGTCTTGTAGAACGTTGCACCAGCTCAGCTGATTCCCTCACCTGCCAACCACTAAACATCGGCTGGTATTCTGAGTACCGGAGGGTGACAGTTCCTGCCCTCAGGGTATTTCCATCTGGCTGGCGAGAAAGGCTGATAGAGGTCCTTAGAACCTAGTGTAATAAAGGTCGTGTAAGAGGTCCATCCAGACAGTTCTGAGGAGGGGCAGCGGGGAGGGCATCGCCGGAGGAGCAGCAGAGGGTTTATGATGGAGACACACAGCCCCGGAGGAGCACAAGCCTGGGCACAAGTCTGAGATGAGAAAAGACTGTGAAGTGTTGAGGCGGAGCTCAGTGTCCATGCCTGCAAGATGAACTTGGGAAGGCAGCCTGGGGCCCAGCCAAGATGTGCCTCGTGTTTCGGCTTGATGAGCCTGTCCGATACTCCAGGGCAGCGGGGAGACCCTGGCAGGTTTTCAGCAGGGCAGGGCTGTGACGGGGATGCTGCGCTGGCCTGGACACCTTGCTGGCAGGATGGAGAGTGGAGGCAATGAGGAGATGGGAAGCGGGAAGATTAGCCAAGAGGCCGTTGCACTGGCCCCTCCAGAGAAAATGAAGACCCCACGGAGCTGCGGCAGGGGGAGGGGAGGAGAGGAGTTCTGTCTCCAGAATGAGCACAGCAGCCCGGTCCTCCAGTGTCAGTTCACTCCGGAGCTAGCTGTGTCTGCCTTTGCTTTTCTCTTCTCAGTCTTTTATTCATCTTTTATGGTCTGTATGGTCCCAAATAAATAAAAGGTTTGAGTTGGTTTCCAACAAAAGACAGCAAGGAGTAAGAAGAATTTAGTCCCTAACATAAAGGTTAAAGGGTACAAGCCAAGTAACAAAGTTGGGGGAGGTAGTTGCACAGACAGTCCAGACCAGGGACAGTGGCTGTGATTAAAATTCTGAAATCCAGCACAAACTCTAGCATGTGGGCCCCTCCTTCACACCTCCTGGCCCCCAGCATCTTTAGAATGCAGTAGATGTTTTGGTGAAGTGAGTCCCTGAGAGAGTGAAAGCTGACATTTTTTTTTACAAACGTAGACAGTGCTGCAGCAACAAAAATATGCATCATTGTAAAACAAAGGTGATTCACGGCTTCAGCTATACATCCTTGAGTGGGTATACGGCAGAGTTGCAACCAAGCCTCCTGCTGACTGATTCCACTGGTGCTGAGAGCTGCGTGGCCAGGTTTTTGGCACATCCCAGCAGTGGTATTCACTGGTATCTTTCTATCTGCCTGCAAGCCGTGAGCCTTCCTATTATTATTATGTTTTTGACAAATGAACTCATGCAGAGCTTTCATTAAGTTTCATTGAAAGGACCTGGAAATGCCATAAAAATTATTATAATCTCCAAACCATCACATTCCTAATGTGTGCGGCTGTGCTTCTTGTTGAAATTGACTGATGAGAATATTCAGTTTTTAATTTTCTGACTTAAAATAAGCCGATCTGCAGCTGTTTCTTTTAGCAATAATTTTTAATTAAATGCAATAAAACTTACAAGGAAGGACCCTAATAAGAAAATCATGTCAGGGACACACTGATTGTAACATTTACTAGCGTCAGATTAAAGCCCCAACTATTTTTTTTTCCTCGAAGAGCTATAATACAGACAAAATCCTGATTAAGTGTTAATCACAATGTGATTTTACCTTCATAAAGTTAGGGTTTCCCTCTGTGGGAGACGTGAGAATAATTCTCACTAATAGCAGACAGCCTTATTGCACGGGTTCTTTGGTGAAATGTCAGCAGCTGGTCTCCTTGACCAGCTGAGCCCCAGAGGAGGCACGGGGCCTTTGTTCCAGCCTGTGTGTGGATGGTGCTGATGTCTGGGGCCTCAGTCTTCCGGCCCGTGGACTGGGGATGAGCGTATCATGCAGAGGCTGCAGTCCGAGAGGAAAAGTCATCTCTGTAGTTTGTGCATTTCTTCACTGAATTTGTATCAAGTGCCTCCTCCGTGCCAGTGTTGCTCTGGGAGCTCCGTAGTGGTAGTGAGCAGTCAGATGTGTCCCTGCTTGCTTGGGAGAGGCAGACAGTAAACAAACTAAGTTAACAAGGCAGTCGTAGGTAACGAGATCATTCTTTTGTGATGAGGTTAGGTGAAAAAGAAGAAAAAAGAGCAGTGTGATAGGAAGTGACTGGTGGAAGGGACGAGTTAGACAGGGTGCTCAGGGAGGGCTTCTCTGAGAAGGTAACATTGAGTGAAACCTGAATGGTGATCAGACATCATCAGGAGGAAGGGCATTCCAGGCAGAGAGAATAGCAGGGACAAAGGCCCTGAGGCTGGAGGCCCTTGGGGTTTGTGGTGAGGCCAGGAGTCCAGCGTAGCTGGAGAGCAGAATGCAGTGAGGAGAGTGACCAGGGATGGGTGGGCAGGGACCTTTGTAAAAGATTTGGATTTTACTTTAGTGAGACAGCATTGGGGGGAAGGGTTAGGATCCAAAATCCTGAACTCTTTAAGACTTGTGTTTTTACAGTCATCAGCAAATAATTTGAAAATGCAGCAAAGGATATTTGCTATTCAGAATGGTTCTGGGCATATAAGGAGGTTTGAATTTGGGTCCCAACTCCTCCCCTGGCTATGTGATTTTTGAGCATCTGGGTCTCAGGTCTCTCTCCCACCTGTGATTTCTGTGGACGGGCTTGAAGCCAGCAGTTCTGAGTCCCCTTGTGAGTGCTCTTTACAGAAGGTGGTGGTGGTCCAGGGGGCCAAGAGAACATGGACCCAGTGGAGGGAAGCTGAGAGGTGATAAGGTAGGGAAAATTCCTGAAAAGGAATGTGTTACATTTGGACTGTGCTCCCTGCGTGAACTAATTTGATCTGTGAACCATAGGGAGCTATTGAAGGTTTCAGAGCAAGGGATTGTCATGGTCAGCTAGTATTGTCAGCCATGGGAGGAGGAATGGGGAAAGAGAAGCTCCCCCACCAAAGTGTCTAAACATCAAGGGATTGAGTCATGACGACAGGACCTCGCTCTGCAGCCTCTATAGTGTGATGGCCTCCCAGCCACGTCGACTGTACAGTCACTCAGAGCAGAGTGACCCAGAGCTGTGGCTACCTGCATCTCCCTGGCGTGGGGGGTCTCAGGGTACCTGATGGCATGTGGGTGGCACAGCTGGCAGGACCAGAGAGGTAGCAGCACGGCCGGAAGAGAGTGAGCTCGACGGCTCTGCCCCTTGTGTGATCTGAGCCTCAGTTTTCTCACCGGCTCCAATGGTAAAATAGTCCCTTCATCACTGAGCTGTCCTGAGGAGTCAAAGATGATACATGTACATAGCCTTTTTCAGGTATTAAAAAATTATGCCGTCAGTCCTGGACTTTGCTGTTGGGTGCCAGATGTACCACGGCTTACGAGGCTTTGCTGCATGTTCACTAGATGCCAGACACTGTCTCAGACCCTTTACATGTGTTTAACTCGGTTAATCTGAAAACCCCTCCTGCCACACAGATACTTTTTTTTTTAATAAATTTATTTTATTATTTATTTATTTATTTTATTGGCTGTGTTGGGTCTTTTTTGCTGTGCATGGACTTTCTTTTTAGTTGTGGTGAGTGGGGGCTACTCTTCATTGTGGTGCATGGGCTCCTCATTGCTGTGGCTTCTCTCGTTGCAGAGCACGGGCTCTAGGCGCGTGGGCTTCAGTAGTTTCGGCACAGGGGCTTAATAGTTGTGGCTCACGGGCTCTAAAGCACAGGCTCAACAGTTGTGGCGCACGGGCTTAGTTGCTCTGCGGTATGTGGGATCTTCCTGGAGCAGGGATTAAACCCGTGTCCCCTGCATTGGCAGGCGGATTCTCAACCACTGAGCCACCTAGGAAGCCCCCATACTTTTTTTTTTTAATTTACATTTGGCAGAGGAGGAAATGAAGGTACAAAGAAGCTCAGTAAAGGGCCTGAGGTCACACAGCTGGTCAGCAGCAGAGCCAGAATTTTAACCCAGGCATTTTCCAGCACCTGTGCTTTCAACTATGCTGTGAGATTCCTTCTCATTTCGTGTGCATCACTACATTTAATTTGTTGAATGTCCCTTTGGGAGTAGTTACCCAATTTTACTTTTTTAATAGAGGAGGAAACAGGTTTAGAGTGGTAACATGACTTGTAAAGCCAGTAAGGGATGGAGCTAGGACGAGAAGGAAGGTATCTTTAGGTATGAATTCTTCCCTTTTTCTGATTCACCCCCTTTGAGAACTTCCCGATTGGAATCGACCCTCCAAATGTCAAAGGTGAGGACACAGTGGGGTATAAATCTTCAGAACAGAAATGTCCTTAGTATAGGCATTCAGAACGGACAGCTTATAATGGCTGTCCCGTTGCTTAGATCCACAAGGCCAGGGAATGATGTAAAAACTATATATAGAGAGAGCAGTGCACACTGTTGACGTAGTGGTCGAAGGGTTGATATTGTGCAAAAGATTCAGTCTTCCTTAGATTGCCTGGCTAGGCTCAGGAAGGGTGCTTGGGGAATTTATCATCCGTCCTCACAATACTCCAGGTCAAAAGACTCATAATAATTTCTGAGTGAGGAATTAATGTGCTTCATCAGGCTCCTTGAGAATGTCCTGAGACTGTCTGGCCTCCTGGAGATGAAGGCAGCCGTTCAGCTGTGTGCAGGGCCTTCAGCGCTTGCAGCTGAGAATTGCATTGTTTTCCTGCCTTGGAGAGGCCTCTGTCTTTGGCTGTTTTCCTGTAAAACGAATGTCCTGGGGTTGAGATTGTTTGGGGGGATGATGTGGCTGGTCTCTATGTAAACAGACCCGTTCTCTACGTGCGTGAAGCTGAGCTGGAGCCCTGAACAGGGCCCAAGAGAAGTTTCTCCAGGTCAGGACATGAGCCGAGAACTTGAAATTTCAGGCTTGCTTGCATGATTTTAATTAAGAAAACAACAGACACACATATACATAATACCAAAAAACAAAACAAAACACAACCCAGCCAAACAACAACAGAATATGCTCAGAGATCTTAAGTTCTGCTGTAGTGTTAGGATGAGGGTTCCTTACACGTAGAAGGGTGTCCGGCAGGGTTGTCCTGTGGGGTAGTGAGCCTCCATCATGGTCAGTAATTAAGCACCAGTGGAAAGGATACTGGAATTGATCATGACTTACGCAGGCCAGGAAATCTGAACTCTTGGGGTCATTTTTGTCTGGGCAGGTAGAGTCCCAGGAGGCAGCTCCTGAAAGGTGTCCAGGCCCCAGGGCTGGAAAGGCGCTGGAAGACTGTAGGAAGACTCAATAGCAGCTCTGAGCCAGGTTCCAGAAGGCACTTCCTGTTACAGTGAAACATGTTTTTCATGCCCCCTGCCTACTGCATCTGAATCCTCTGAAAGAGGCAGTGCATGGGGAGTGGCAGCCCCTAAGCTCTGGCCTGCCTCGGGGGAGGGCAGAAGGCCCCCTCCTGGAGTCAAGGGCCAGGTTGCATTGAAGGGGATGGGAAGGTTGGTTATTTGGTACTCCTTGGGCGGGCCCCCTCACACACTTCATCTCAGTAGTTTTCCAACTGTTGCAGCAGGATCCTTTTTTAAATGAAATCTTACTTGGAACCCCAGCGTAGAAGGCAAAGCTTTGTTATTACATTTCTCCTTCATAAGTTCACATTTTTCTGTACTTCATAGGAAATTAATTAATGAGATTGTCATGAGGAACAGAAACCTTGGAAATTGGGAGTTATGGGTTACAGTGTTGCTCTTATGGCCTAATGAGGGGTGATGTCTGTGCAAAGTGGTGTATTATGGGCGTTGAGTGTGTTTTCTAGGGCAGGTGGCTGCGTTCAAATCCCAGCTCTACCAGTTACTGGCTGTGTGTCCCTGGATAAACTACTTAACCTCTCTGTGCTTTAGTGGCCTCATCTGTAAAAACAGGGAAGATGGTACTACCTACCTCAAGTGGTTGTTGTGAGATTCTAGAAAGTTAACACTTGCAAAGGCTTTAGCTGGAGCCTGGTCCCTATTAGTCTTCAGTGCACTCTAGCTGTTAACATTGTAGCAGTGTTTGTATCCAAGAAATTCCAAGCAGATGTTTGTGAATCCTTACCTACAAGGGCTTAGGGTTTCTGAGGAATGCAGTTTGAACACCCCACCTCATCTCATATACTCGAGGTTGGCTTCTTTTAATTAGCGCTACCTGTTGAGTAGACATATTTATGTCTTATTCACTGATAATGTAATCAGTGGTTTACAGACCCCTGTGTAGGGGAGGTGGAGAAATGGTGGTTTCTGCCCACCTTTCAAAAACAGGCCTTTTGTTTTGTTGACAGGAAGAAGGTATAGCAGTTTGAGAAGCAGTTTGGGGTAAATAAGTATTGGATCATAAACTCCTGGATCACAGCAACCCCCTCACCATCTGGTTGATAAGAATGGAAGTGAAATGAGCAGTATGAGTGGGAAAAGGAGGCAACCTGATGCCACTGTCTGCCAGGACTTCACATACCTGTGTGCTTTATCCACGTTAGCTCATTGATTAGCTGCCCCATTTTCCAGGTGAGAAAACGGAGGCGCTCAAACATCATGGGGCAGAGGAGGCAAACAGACAGGGTCTGAGAATGCAGAGCCAGGACCCACACGGTGGGCGCATGGAGGGGTCCACTGAGCAGTGCTTGCTCCTGGCAAGAAGTGCCCCCTCCTTAGGAGACCGATTCGCTCTCATGGTGGGTGTGTGCAGAGGGCTGGATGAGCTCCTGTCAGAGAGGCTATCCTGGGGGTTCCTTTTGTGGGTCAGAACACTGGACTAGCAAACCCAGGAAGTTCAGGAAGTCGTGAAACCTTCATGTGGCAGCCACATACGTGTGCACTGCACTTTACAGTTTACAGACCTTCCATGCCTGTTAGCTCCGCTGATTCTCCCAACAGCCTCTGTTTGGAGTAGGCAAGACACTGATTAAAAGCAAAATTTAAGCAGAGACCTGAAGGAGGACAGGAGGTAGCCAGGCAGAGCTGTTTTCTGTGTAGGGCTTGCGGTTAGCCATTTTCCTGGAATATTTCCCAGTGTCCTTGACTGAAAAATGGGGACAGTAGAGTGACAGGTGTTTGATGGTTAAGAGTAACCCATGCTGCATGCTTGGTGCAGGGCCTGGCAGGAAGTAGGTTCTCAGTGAGTGTTAAGTATGCTTATTATGATTGTACGGAATGTGGAGAAGGGATCTGAGGAAGGGCAGGAGAAGTTCCCTGTAAGACCGAGGGTTTGGAAAATGCCAGGGAAGAGCAGAAAAGGAACTGGAGGCTGGAAGAGTATTGTCCAAGGTCACATAGCGAGCGAGTGACAGAGCTGGTCGTAGGGCTCAGGGGTACCTGCTGCGGAGCTGCCAGCCACATGTTCCATGAGGAATTGAGCTGAGCAGGGCTGGTCCCTGGGACGGACCTGCGACCGGCTGTGACAGGTCATAGGCGCACCTGGCGCTGCTCTGGGTGATGACAGGAGAAAGGAGGTGGTATTATGGGCTAGGGATTGTTCTGGGCCCGCACTCCCCTCCCGGCAAGCTCCTTGCAGATGCTACATCTGGTTTCCAGGGAGGTCCCTGGCCCAAACCCAAGTTTCCATGCTGGCCTGAGGCTAGAGGTCAAGGCTGGTTTAGAGCCATGGAGTGAGTCAGTGGCTTACAGAGACCAGAGTTTAGGCAGCTGCTCAGCCTCTGGGATCCCCTCCTTCTCCAAACCCAGTCTCAGACCCCGGGAGGCCCCGAGGTCTCATCCAGGGCCGATCAGCAGCACCGTGGTGAGGAGACATTTGTGTGTTGCCGCCTTTGCCCCAACTGCTGGTCTGTCTTTGACCCTCCACTGTTCCCAGCGTTGGGAGGGAGGTCCGGGATACCACTGGGCCTGTCTGAACTCCCTCGCTTTACAGAGGGGGAAACTGAGGCGCGGAGAGGGGATTTGGTTCCTCCATTCCTCCTTCCACTGGATAAGCTGCCACCCTCATAAATGCATAAGGTAATGATGGAGAGGAGGACAGCGAGGGCACAGGAGGAAGGGCACTGTGATCGGGGAGTTTCAGACACTGTATTACATGCTTGGAGCAGATTCTGGAACAGAAAGCCTTCTTAGTATTCCCCAGACCCCAGCACCTAAACACTGCCCTCCTGCCCCCACCTCCCCAGGGCTGGTCACTTTCTCCCTGTGCCTCTGTGTAGAGTCTGCCCGCCTGTGTTGACTGTAGAACAATCTCCTTTACTGCACTGTGGGCCCCTCCAGGGCATCAGCGCCGCAGCTCATCGCTGTGTCCCTGGCACTTGGCATAGAGCTTGGTACCCAGATGGTGCTCAATAAGCTTGTTAAATAAAGGGATGTCGGGCTTCCCTGGTGGTGCAGTGGGTAAGAATCTGCCTGCCAGTGCAGGGGACACATGTGCAAGTCCTGGTCCGGGAAGATCCCACATGCCACAGAGCAACTAAGCCCGTGTGCCATAACCACTGAGCCTGCGGTCTAGAGCCTGCAAGCCACAACTACTGAGCCCATGTGCTGCAACTACTGAATCCCTCACGCCTAGAGCCCGTGCTCCACAACAAGAGAAGCCACCGCAGTGAGAAGCCCATGCACCGCAACAGAGAGTAGCCCCCGCTCTCTGCAACTAAAGTCCACGCGCAGCAACGAAAACCCAATGCAGCCTAAAATAAAAATAAATAAATAATAATAAAAAAATAAAGGGATGGCTTCTGGAGGCTGAAGAGCACTGTTATCTCTCAGGGATACACCGCCAATTCAGTCTTCCCACAGATTTCTTCCCGAGCCCTGTCAGTGCCCTGCATGGTGGGACAACAGGAGAGACAAGGCAGGTTGACAGTCAGCTTAGGGACTCAGACAGGCGATGCCTGCCTGAGCACTGTCGGGAATGTTCTGCTCCAAAGAAGTGCAGGCAGTTCTGAGAGCTTCTGCCAGGTGCCCTCACCTATGTGTGGCTGGAAAAGAAGTGAGTCTCGGGCTTGGTCCTGCACTCTGATGAGGAATTAACTTGATAGAGGGAGTTGATAGAGGGAGAGGTCGGGAGGACCCTGTGAGGAAGGTCATCTTTCCCATTTTACAGATGGGGAAACTGAGGCTCAGAGCAGGACCATTACTTGCCTAAGGCCACACAGGTATCAAGAGGAGAAGCTGGGGTCTGCATGCAGGTCCTTCTAACCCCAGAGCCCTTACCCTTTCTCCTGCTGGCTCTGCTCTGGGTGATGATGCCCCAGCTGGCCGTGGTGACGTCACAGTGTGCTGGGCCAGAGCCCTCACCGCTCACGGGAAGGCTGGCCTGTGCACACTCACTGCTCTCCTGCCTTCCCGCACCCGGGAGCTCACCTCCACACTGCCCCCCCCCGCCCCGCCCCGCGTTTTCTCATTTGCTCTGCATCTTATCTGTCTTGGCATCACCTGTGTCATCTGGGTCTCTGTTGCCTCCGTTGTACAATCAGAGGATCAGGTAACCAACTTTCTCAGGCTCCTGAGTCTGGGATTTTACCACATATGATTCTGACCTTGGGAAACATTTGTGAGCATCGTGTCTAGAGAGAAATACTCCCCAATTTAAGGAGCGTCCAGTGGTCATCTACTACGTGGCAGCCCCTGCAGGACTGGGAGCTGGCGGGGGGCGGGAGGCCGATGCATGAACAGCTGGCTGGATGCGAGTGTCAGTGCAACAGGAAAGTGAACAAGGTGCTGGCAGCACAGAAGGAGCGGCCAAGTGTGTTGAAGAAAAGGCTTCCCCGAGGAGCTTGCAGGATTCACATTAGGCACTTGAGCTGGGCTTGACAGGTGAGTAAGCGTTTGGAAGGTGAGGAAGTGTGGGAATGGCATTCCAAACAGCGCACGGCATGTGCAAAGGCACACAGTCAGAAAGGGCCTGGGGTGTGCAAAGACAGGACATGGCCGCGGTGGCCAGATTGTCTGCGACAGGGAGTGACCGAAAGCTTGAGGTTCTGAAGGGCATTGGGTAGATGCAGAGGCTGAGTGCAGGTCAGTGGTGGGTGAGACTCCCAGCCTGGGCTCTCCCTGCCCCGACTGCCTTCGTCAGACCATCCCTGCGTTTTCTAGCCTCCATTGAAATTATCTGGGATTATGTGAGACTCTCCTCCTCCACAGTTGGAGCAGGGAAGGGGGGATTAACGATGTCTTTTTGAGGCTGGGGTCCGGTCTGCCTCCCAGTCATCCCTGGAGGGGCCACTACTCAGTTTACAGGGCCTTCATTCTCAAGTTGCTTCTAACCCTTGGTGCCCTGGTGACAGGCATGAATTCGTGTCCTTTGAATAGGCCAATTAGAGGCAATCACTGGGGGGGAAATGTATTTAGGTGGTGTTGGCCCGAGCACTAGCCTTCTCTAGCTTGTGGCTTTTCAGAATCCTGGTCTCTGAGTCGGCCTCTGCCCTGTCCCATCCCTGTCTCTGGCCTGAGGAGCAGCTGGGTCTTATATAAATGAAGTCCAGCCTGGGTGGACTCTCCTCCCGCAGAGATGGAGGCAGTCTGGGCCTACTTGTGGGCTCTCTGTGAATCATCACGACGGAGGTGATTGATTATGGTTATTTACAGAGCTGTTCAGCTGCTCCACAGTTTGCTTTGGGGCATGGAGTCCGGCATCTCCCTCTGAGAGCCAGAGCCAGCCCAGGACATCTGGGGTCTTCCACTCTCTGCACTTGCTTTGTAACCATTTGTTGCATTCTGCTCTCTGGACCTCAGTTCCTCATTTGCAAAAATGAAGGTTTAAGGGAAGTGACTTCTGAGATGACATATGAATTTTCTATTGCTGCCATCACAGTTTACCACACATTGATTGGCTTAAAACATTGTCCGTTTTTTGTATCTCACGGTTCTGTAGGTCAGAAGTCTAGTAGACTGGGTACTCCCCTTAGGGTCTCACAGGGCCAAAACCAAGGTGTCAGCTGCCCTGGGCCTTTATCTGGTGGCTGTGGGAGAGAATACACTTCTGAGGGCACTCAGGTTGTTGACTGATCTCAGATCCACATAGGACCGAGATCCCTACTCCCTGCTGGCAGTCGGCTGGGCCTGGTTTTTACTCCTAGAGGCGGCTTGCATCCTTTCTCATGCTTTCCATGGAGCCCCCTCTAGCAACGGTGGGTTGACCCTTTCTCACACTTTTTCGTCTCTGACTCCAGCACAGAAAGTTTTCTGCTTTAAGGACTAGTGTGATTGAATTGGACCACCCAGATAACTCAGAATAATTTCCCTGCTAAAATGTCTGTAATCTTGAATGTATCTGCAAAGTCTCTTTCGCCATGCAATGCAAAATATCCACAGGTGCCAGGATTAGGAGTTGGACATTTTTGAGGGCCATTATTCTGCCTATGACAGTCTACCCTATGTCCCCCAAAGATTCATATCCATCCCACATGCAAAGTTCACTCCATCCCAAGGCCCCCAGCGAGCTCATCCCATGACAGAATCAGCTCATCAAATCTCATCTGAATCTCGTCAGCTCAGAAGTCCCAGATCTCATCATCGAAATCCTCTCATTGGGTGTGGGTGAGGCTCTGGGTATCATGATCCTGGGGCATAATTCCTCTCCATTTGTGAATTTAGGAAACTAAGGAAGTTGTCTGCTCCCCCAAAACAATGATGGGACCAGTTATAGACATTCCCATTCAAACGGGGAGAAAATGGAAAATGGAATCCTATGACATTCCAGGGAGCCTTCATACCCCTCTCCCAAAACTATGGGGCAAAACACAGCAGAACCAGCCTCCCAGCCCCATCCCCTCACCTCTGCAGTGGCTGACTATATCTTGGCCTTGTCTTCGGTATGTTAGGAGAACACATTTGTGTCAGTTGGTTAGAAGCGATAGGAAATGTAGTTGAAATATAGCAAAAAAGATTTAGGTAGGACTTCAGTGATGTTTGCTGTGAGAAGCATTTGTTAATATGTGTTTCCAGCACTTCCCTTCCCTTCCCTTCCCTCAGCACCAGGAAGCAGGAAATGCACAGATTCTCACGGTAAACCTGCCACCTTCTAGGCGAACAGAATTAGGAAATTCATTTAGCGTCTCTGTGCTTTAGTTTCTTCTGCTGTGAAGTGGAGCTGTTACTGTGTACTCCATCGACGTGTTGTGAAGGTCGTGGGAATAGTATGTGAGAAGTGTTTTGCAGACGTGGAACTGTTTGCAAATAGTAGCTGTATTTGTGGTCTGGGCCCTGCTGTGCCCCCGGACCCCTGCCCCAGGGAGGTTTGACTACAGCAGACCTTCTCCTCATTTGGAATGATCCCCTCCCCCACTCCATGCTAATCTGATATACTGACCACTCTTTATAGGACAAGAGGTGCAGGATCCCACCTTGGGTGGCACAGCACAGGGTCAGGAGGTCACGATGGTGGCCAGAGTTCTGGCCACAGGAGGAAATTGTGCTCTTGGGGTAGTCCCGTGGGAGAGGAATTTGACCACTTCATTTTGGTTCAAAAACCATTTTTAAAATGTTTTGTAGAGGGTAAGGTGCACTTTAAAAATTCAGATATGTAGCAAAAAATCAAATCTCACACCACCGAACCTCTGTTCTCCAGCCCCTCCCCAGATGCTTTATGGTGTGCAAACATGTGGGGACATACACACACACACACACACACACACACACACACACACATTCACACTCCTCCAGTCCTTGACTACTTCTAACGCAAATGGAAGTGTATGGAATACACTCTTCGCAACCCTGCTTTTTTAGACTTTGTTTCCTATGAAAGCACACAGCTCTGCCCCCATACTGTTTAACAACTGCAAGGAGCCCCAGTATCTGCTCACTCATTGGTATCTAGGTTGTTTCCAGTCTTACACCCTGAAAATGTTGCAGTTAGTAACTTTATATACACATGTACACTTTTACAAACATATGTGAAGCTTTAAAAAAAAGACAATCCCACAGTGCTGACATAATCACTCCTAGCACTGGGTTGTCTTTTGTCCTTGTCTTGTGAATATATCTAGTGTTCAGTGTGAATGTACTCAGGTTGTGCTAAACTCTCTCATCTTGCTTATTTCATTTAACTGCATATTGTGAGTATTTGCCTATATTGTTAAATAACTTACTAAGTTACTAACAGTGGCGAGGAGACAGTCTGTTGGGCTGTTGGGCTTTGTGGATACACAGTACCAAGTGACTGCACAAATATTCCATTTGGGTGGTTGTGACCCAAATTAATGTACTCATTCCCTTTCCCTGTGTGTTTAGGGCCTTGGTAATATCTTGCTCCGTCGTGAAGCACGCTCAGGTGAACATATTTGTAATGAAAGCTTTTCCAGGGAGCAGGGGTGCTGTGTTGCCAAGATGCTGTCCAGAGGGCTACGCCAGCAGTTGCCTGGGCCTGCCCCCATTGGTCCCATCTAAGGCCGGGACTGAGGGATGACTGTGGTGACTGTTAATAAAAGCGAGACAGTGGGAGCTGGGTGGGAGGTGCTGCGTGTGCAGGAGGGGTGGCAGCCTCTGGTGCTGAGCGCCCAGCAGCCGGGTTAAACGCTGCTCTGCCCTGGCTGGTATCAGATTATGGCCAGCATGAATAATTCAAGATTCTGAGACACGGAAGGGGTTGCTGGAGGGAGGAAGGAGATGAACAGGCTTAGTTAAGGAGAAGATGTATTTTTTTAGCATAAGATTTCAGAAAAGATAGAAGAAAAGTCAGACACCAAAGGGCAAGGTTATAAACCCACAACTGTCCTTTCTCGCTTATCCAGAGGACGTGCGTTGGGGGTGGGCACCCCCAAGACGTCTCCCGTGGATCCGGGTGTGAAAGGAAGCGCTGTCTCCAGGCACCCGGCAGTGCTGGCCTCACGATGAGAGGAAGGGGTACCTGACCCTAAACCGCCCTCTCCCGCCTGCTTCCCACAGTTCTCAGTCACCTGAGTGTGCTTTTCCTGAGGCTTTAGAACCCCTCCCCCACCTACCCCTGCTGTGTGCCAGGGACCCAGACCCCCCTCCCCCCCGCAGTGTGTTGGGGTCCCACACCCTCGCTTTCCGCAGTCCTTTTTCCCGAAGAGGACTCCAGCAGTTGCTGACATCCGGGACTTTGGCTTCCACCGCTGCGTGACGCCGCTGAGCCTGGCCGCTAAGTCAGGCATGCTGTTTTCCCGGATGGCCGTCTGGCTCAGGCGGCTGCAGCCTTCTGGGGTGCAGAGCACTATCTCTTTGTTGAAAACCCAAGTTGTCCTCAAAGCCTGGTGCAGTGTTCCCAGCAGCCCCGCCACCGTTTGCCCACAAGGAGCCCCAGGGAGCTTCTCCCCGACCTCCGGCTTCAGGGTCACTGGCGTCCCTCGCCGGTCACCTGGAGACCCGCTGCTCCCTGGGGCTGGCAAAGGCTTTCTTGGAAGGTCAGGCACTTCTAGGAGTGCCTCCTCCCCATCACCAGAACACAGGGATGGCGGTGACAGAGACCAGCCACGGTCACCAGCCGAGAGGTTTGGGAGGCCCCCGTCTCTTTCCTCAACCCTGGCTCTCCTCGGTGGCCCCAGACCCCACTCAGGGCCCTGCGCACTTGTCAGGACCCATTTCTCCCAGCATCTCTCTGCTCAGTCCCTCAACCAGAATTCCTTCTTGTCCCTTTACACATCCTGAGCGTCTGACTTCTGGGCCCTTGCTCAGCTGTTCCTTTTTGTCCAGCTGCTCTATCCCTCTTTCTGCAGGTTCACATCCTTCCCAAGGGCACAGTTTGACCTATTTTAAGTACCACCTTCTCCTTGAAGCCTTTGTTGTATCTTTTGGCAATTAGTGGTGTCTCTGATGTCATCCAAATTTTCCCAGTAGTTTCCCCCTCCTTTTCTTTCGGCTCCTAGAACTTTCGGCCACCTTCTCTGTTTTGGAGCTGTGTGCCTGTTACCAGCTGTAGCTCCTCTACACCACAGACTCCTGGTGAACAGGTGCGTCTCCCCCCTTCCCATGTCCAGCAGGAGTCTTGTGTGTGCAGTACTGTGTGTGGATGTGAAGATGGGGGTGGGGCTGGGTGGGCAGACCCATGGGTAGGTAGTTGACAGGAGGCCGGGTGTCAAACACTGGTCCCGTTGTCCATGGTGTCACCTTGTCCAAGACGGATTGCCCCCTGAGACCTCTGTGCTGTGCTTTCACCCCACCATCTTCCTCTTCACTATTAAAAATTTTTTAAAAGAATCCTATTTTTAAGTTCGTTATATTTATCAAATGAAGTCTTATGTTTCTTGTTCTTGATTAAAAAATCCTCCGAATTGAATACTTGATATTTCTTCAAGAAAATGAGACTCTAAATCAAATTGCCTTTTCCTCATATTTGACATTGTGCTTGGTTTATTTATTTTCTTTTTAGATGCTGGCTCTCCATGAAGGGGAGGGGCTTGTGTAGAGCTCAGCACCGCACCCACACGCAGCAGGGTCTCTGTAAATGTGCACTGCACAAACGTGAACTGAGGTGTACTGGGCTCAACAGCCAAGGGGCGCTTGGGGTCTCTGCAGCTTGGAGACCGTCCCCTGCATATGCTACAGGGAGTTTCTCACTGGGAGGAGAGTGGGGCTCACGTGCTGTGCCAGATGTCCTCCCTGCTGCGGTCTTTTCCTCTTGGACTTGAAATCCGGGGCTGGGCTCCCCCGTCCCTCTGTAGCCGTTCTCTCGGGGGCTGCGTCAGACCCGGCGGCAGACCGCCCCCCACCGCCTGGCTCTGCGGCAGGCACTGCGCGCAGCGTGCCACGTGGACGCCAAGCAGCTCGCTCGCCCTGACGGGGGATGTGCCTGGGCCACCCTGCCACCCCCAACCGTGCCTCCCCATCAGAGCAAAGTACCAGCCTGGCGGCTGGAAAGGGCACAGGTCTCTTGGGGTTCACACCTGTGTGTACCCAGAGAGCTTTTCTAACTTCCTTTGATCCTCACAGCAGCCCTGTGAGTTGGAGGGAAGGGATTCTGACAGATGGAGAAACCAAGACTCAGGAAACAGAAGTGGCTTGCCCAGGGTTGCATGGCTAGAGGAGCTGGGATTTGAACCCTAGTCTTCTGACCCTTTTATCTATAGCATTTCTCAACTCTTACTATGCCTTTGAAAAAAAAAAAAAACTATTAAAAATGCAGGTTTCCAGGACCTACACCCAGAGATTCTGATCCAGAGGGTATGGGGTGTGGCCCAGGAATCTGCATGTATAACAGACTCCCCCAGGACACCTTAGAGAAACACTCTTCTAACCATCTGATCTCCCCTTAACTAGCTGCGTGAAGAAGTGGCCTCTCAGTCAGGTCCACTCCTAAGAGCAGGCAGCCTTGGCACCTGGCTGACACGCCTGTCTTTATGTAAAGGAGGGGGCGGGGAAGGACCCCTTCGGGCCCGCTGGCCTGGACAAGGAGATACAGGTCGCAGTGCCTGAGCATCTTGCTGTTCAATCAGACAGACTTGGTTTAAACCTCTAGCTACACAGTTTCACAGCCTTGCGGACTGAGGTCAGTGGTTTCACGTGTCTGCGCCTCAGAGCGGATAGCCCTGCCGCATCGACTTGTTGGGGGAACTAAATGACAGTGTCTCTGAAGGAGGGCTAGTGCAGTGTTGTGCTTGAATACAAGATCTCCTAAATAGGCCACACACACGTCTCTGTGCCTTTGTTTATGATGTTTTTCCTTCCTGGTAAGTCCTTCCCTCATCTCTCAACTAGAACTGCTGGTCTGGTCAGTTGGAATAGCCTGTGACTGGTGTCTCATTACCTTCTAAGGTGTGCAAGGAAGTCTCTATGCCTGGGTTTTGGAGTAGCTGGGAAAAGACAGGTGTCTCCCTTAGCCTAGATTCCAACAGAAATTCTGCCTTAGTTCACTCAGAAATGCCTAGAGCTTTGGGGTTTTTGTTTTTGGTTTTTTTTTTTTTTGGTTTTGGGGGGCGGTTTTGGTTTTGTTTTCCTTTTCTGTCACTTGTACATGTCAACAAACCCCTTGGGATGCCCCCATCCCACTCCAGGTCCTTTCCCCGATAAGTGTTCTGAAGGCAGACGTCAACTCTCCTGTTCCACCCTGTGGATTGGGGTGGACTACAGGAAAGGTTTCATCCAGCTGCATTCTGAAGTCATCCTCAACTTGCCAGTCACATCAAGCCATAATTTATTTTACTCTGGGACGTTTGAATTAAAACTAATGAAGTTAGTCACTTTGGGGTCAAGAGGGACTTTCAAAACAGGGACACCCTGCCACTCACTGGATACGTCAGTTCTCAACAAGCTGGTGTTTGCGTGCCTCCAGGGACAGGGTTCTCGTCTCCCACATGAGGCTGTGACATCCCTGCATTTTATCTGTTAGTCTTCCTGCTCTCAGAGGTTCAGGAAGTTTCTTGGAACCAGGGAGTCTGAGAATACGTGCTGCAGGTGCAATGAAGGTAGCAGGACGCCTGAGGCTGGGATGTGACAAGGTTTATCATGTTGGGTTCCCAGACCCTGGAGTGGGGTCACAAGGTGGGCTTCGTATCAGAGACAGCGTGGTCGAGGAGGGCCCTGGAGCGGCAGTCACCCAGCCTGCCCTTACAGGCTCTGCAGTTGGAACACGGCCTTGATGCCCGTTATGTTCAGATCCTGGGCCGCTGCATGAAGTTCCCCAGCTCCTCCCTGACTCGTGGCGGAGTGAATCCAGAATCTTGAGAGGGGCTAAGACTGAATTTGGGGTCCCGGTGGTCCAGCAGGTAGAGAGGAAGTACGAGGGGATGAGGAGTTGGGCTGCTTGGAGGCTGGGTCTGGGGCTGGGATAGATACCAAGAGCCATCTGTTGAGAATTCCGCCCAACAGGCCCTGTGGCTTCTTTAGGTAAAGGCGACTCCCTTACGAAAACTCTCCCCTGCTTGATGATACTTCCAGCGCGTTTCACAGAAGACGTTTCACCTGAATCACTAACTAGGGACAAACTCATCGTTGAACCTGGGTGTGCGATTTGACCTTCACGTGGAAGAATACGTTTCAGCTGGCCTGGGGGCTCAGCGCCCCCCGCCCCCCCCCCCCTCCACCCCGCACAGGGGGACTGGAAGATTGATTTGTGAGGATGGAGCCGAGGGAGGAGGGCACTGTGCCATGCCCTCCTCAAGGGTTCTGTTTTCCAGCTCATTGCCTCTTTTCCAGCACTTTCTTTTGTCCCGGGCCAGAGTGGCCTGTGGGACAGTGGTTTTCCCGGCCTTCCACTGTTGTAGTCTCCGTCCTGGGTGTGTGGCGGGGAGGCTGTGCCAGCTGGCGTTGCAGCCCAACTCTCAGAGCCCACATTTCAAAGCAGTTACACACATACACACGCACGCACACACTCGCACACAGGGCGGGCTTAGCTGCGTGGTTCATAAATACTTCCAGACACCAGGCCAGAGGCCCCTAAAACTGTTCACACGGCCCCCGGGGGTCGATGGGGCTGGTCCGTGGTGGGGGCCGCTGCTGCCGTCCAGCGAACAGGCATTGTCGTGCATGGGGGAGACCTCTCTTAGCCTGGGCCAGGCATGCCTCCTGGTTTCCACTTCTGCTCTCTGCTGTGGGACCCTAGGCAGATTGCCGGGCCTCTCTGGTCCTCATGTTTTGCTCTCTTAGTTGGAGGTGATGATGCCTACCTCACAGCTTTGTGGGGAGAGTGTGTACATTGTAAAGTGTCGTGCAGATCTTAGTTGGCTTATGAGGAAATCCTGTGCAGCCCATTTTTAGGCATAAGGTATTAGGTTGAAACCTCAGTTTTATCATCTGCGACATGGCATGGTAACTTCCACGCGCAGGCCTGTCTCGAGGAGTCATGGGGAGGTCACACGGGTAGGTGCTTAGCTGGGCCCTGGTGTGCAGGAATTTCTCACCGTAGCTGTAACATTAACTCTGTCCAGAAAGAGTTTTCAGAGTTTATCATCAAAGATGAGATTTGGGGATGATTTGTTTGGGAATGCCGGCTTCTGCCTTAAACACCTAACACGTCGATGTGCTTTCCTGTCTGCTGTCTCATGTGATCTCCCAACAGCCCAGGAGCTGGGCAGAGCAGGGATTTTTTTTAAAGGGGTTGAACCATTTAATATGTATGTATGTATGTATGTATGTAGGCTGTGCCAGGTCTTAGTTGTGGCACATGGGATCTTCGGTGAGGCATGAGGGCTCTTAGTTGAGGCATGTGGACTTCTTGGTTGTGGCATGTGGACTCCTTAGTTGTGGCATGCGGACTCTTAGTTGCGGCATGCATGCAGGATCTAGTTCCCTGACCAGGGATTGAACCTGGACCCCCTGAATGGCGAGCATGGAGTTCTGCCCACTGCACCACCAGGGAAGTCCCCAGAGCAGAGATTTTAATCGCCATTTTAGAGGTGAGGAAACTAAGGCTCAGGGGAGGGACGTGGCCTTGCCTAGGGTTGCAGCGTGAGTCACTGGCAGAACAAGAGTCTCCCGATTCCCAGAACAGCCCTTCTAACTCTGAACTGTGTTGAGGTTGGAAACTCCAAAATGCATCCCTGGTGGGCTGTAGCCTGGAGACGTGGGCCTGTCCTGGATGGAGGGTTCAGTAAACACTTAAAAACAGCAAAATAACATAGCTACTACATCCCGGACACTGTCCTGTGAGATACACACACACACACACACACACACACACACACACACACACACGTCAACTCACTAAATCCTCACAAAAACTCAGTGATATCGCTACTGTTATTCCCCCCCATTTCACAGATGAGAAAGCTGAGGCATAGAAAACTTGCCCGAGGTTGCAAGGCTGGTAAGTGGCAGAGAACCAGGTTTTGGAAGCCCAGGCAGGCTGGCTCCAGAGTCTGTGCTTCTAACCAGTGTCCTCACTTCTAGGACTGAACATGTGGCAGTCGGGGGAGAAGGTGCTGGCGTAGAGATGAGCGAGGTGACCCTGCATTGCACGGCAGGCTTGCTGTGCAGCCTGGAGCAAACCTCTTCACCACTCCCCCACCTCTCCCCCCACCCCCAAGCCTTCCTCTGCCTGCCTGTGCAGGGGAGCATTGGACTGCCTAACTCTAGCCAAGGGTGGCATTTCTCTGGGTCCCAGGGCAGGCCTGGGGTGTGGAGTGGCCAGCCGGAGCCCTGGGCCAGCCATTGTGTGCTGGGCTCACAGGCCCCGGGCGGGCGTGCCCCAGCACTGCCAGGCCCTCCCTGGAGGAAGTGCCGGTGTTTACAGGAAATGCAGGGCAAGGCCTGGGAGGTGGGTGGAAGGGGGGTGGAAGATGTATCTTGGCCTGGCGGTGGGGCCGAGGGCGGGTGCCCCACTTCCCACCCCAAGGACAAGGCTTTTTGTTGTTGTTGAAGGGAAAGGTCCCCCTTCCCAGGCAGCCCTGCTCCTCCCCTGCCGCTTTCCTCCAGGACGCCACACCTTACAGGCCTCCAAAACCCCAGGCCGTTGGGACCCCTCCTCCTGAGGAAGGCTCCTGGGAGAGTGGAAAGAGCACTGAGCTGGGTGACAGTAGATCTGCCTCTAGTCTTTCTGCTCTGGACCTCAGTCTCCCCACCAGTTAAATGGGTGGCCTGCTGCAGCCCAAACAAATGCACAGCAATACTCACTGCCCTTGTGCTGCCCGCAGCCCAGCTGTGAGAGGAAAGAAGGGCAGGCCAGCCCTGCTCAGCCCTGTGACCCAGGGAGTACAGATTGCCCTCACCTATGCCACAGAAATGTGCCTGAGAAGTGTGTGTGCGTTGAAATTTTGTAAAAATGGGCCTGGGGTTGATTATACTGGGAGAGCACGGGTTATTTTTTAAAGCCCGAATAAGAATTGGAAAGGGGACTAGCATTCACTGAGTCTGTGCCAGGTGTCACGTGCTGTCTTTGTTGCTTTTACAGCCCCGATTTCACCCTTCAAGAGACAGGGTTCTGTTTGGGGCAGGAAGACCTGAATTTAAGTCTTGGGACTGCCGCTTGCTCACGGCGTCACCCTGAGCATCTCGGAGCCTCAGTTTTTTCACCTGTGAAATGAGGATGATAGTTTAATGTTTCCCACAGCCCCTCTTGGTCCCACGGACTTACCTGAGCCCACGCCTCGCCCTCCCCCAGCCGGGACCGGGCAGCCTTCTCTGGTCTCCCTGCCCCCAGCGTGTCTCCTCCCACCACTCTTCCCAGGTGGCCGCGGCGGGCCACGGTGAACTCTCTGGGGAGCACAACTGCTCGGGTCCTTTCCCTGGCTAGAGCCTTCACTGGCTCCCATCCGCCTGGGATACACAGTCCAGGGGCATTTGAGAGCCCACTGCCTGGCCAGCCCCTTCTCCCAGCCCTCCTCACCCCACAGCACACAGACCCCAAAGTCTCTCTGTGCAGATTTTCTCCAAGAGTTCTCCCCTAACGTTCTTTTTCCTGTCTGTCTCCTGTTCAACCTTCAGACTGGCTCAGGTCTCCCCTGGCCTGGAGCCCTCCTGTGACCCTCCCCCGCCCTGCCCCTGCCCAAAAGTTTCAGGCCCCTTTCCTGTTCTTTTAGCCCTCACCACCCTCTCCTGCTTGTCCATCTGTGTTCCCACAGGGCTGTAGGTACCTCAGGGGCAGAGAAAGGGCATCTCCTCCCCCTCCGCGTCCCCCGCTCCAGGTGTGGGGTGGACGGCCAGCATGTGTGAGGTGTGCAGGTGAGGCAGTGCAGGCAGCGGGCGCTCCATCTGCAGGGAGTTGCTGTGCCTGTGCTGGGGGCAGCGCTGACTGCAGGGTGCCCCACATCCGTGTCTGCTCGGGGATGCACACGTGGATGCACCCACGAATCTGGCTGGAGGTGCTTCCCCCAGGAGTGGAGTCCGTTGAAACCTGCAGGTTAATTGAGCACCTACTGTGTGCAGAGTTCCGCACAGGGGGCTCGTGAGGGAGAGAAACCCTGTGCAGAGCTAAGGCCACAACCAGGTGAGGGGAGCCCGTGGGTGCAGAGTCTCTTTAAGGTAAGGAATGTACAGTGAAGGATAGAAACCAATCCACAGACCCTTGAGAGGGACCCATGCAGGTGTGGAGCCTGAAGCTCATGGTAGACGTGCCTCAGTGGTCAGCGAAGGCTTTCTGAAGTAGGAGGTGAGGTCGGAGCTGTGTCTAGGGAGGAGAACCCATCAGCCTGGAGACCCTGGGCATTCCCCAGGCTTCCGTTCTCAGCTGGCAGCCCTGCCCTCGAGAAGCAGTGTGGATTCATAGGCTCTTACAGGCCTTTGGCAAAGGATGACATTTCTCTGGAAATGCTTCTTCCCTGTTTGGGGCAGAGGAGGCGGGTGGAGTTGGCACGACCACAGCTGATCCGTGTGACAAGAGTGTGTGTGATGCAGGGTGTCTGGGTCCAGGCCTGTTGCCCTTGCCTGTGTCCCCTTCCCTTCTGGGTCTCGGTCTCAGGGTGTACGTCTCTGTCTGGACCCCGTGTCCCCATCCAGACATCCCACTCCGGCCACATGTGTCTCACATGTTCACGTGTCAGGGAGGCCCCGCCTCCTGCCCGCCGTGAGCCAGCTGCACTGAGGACCCCCAGTGTGTCTGGGCACCTCTCGCGCATTTTCACGTCTGTCTCCCCGGCACAGAGGGGGCAACAGTGAACCGGATGAGTGAGTGTGTCTTGTGAGGGGGCCCAGGTGCGGATCAGCTGGTTGTGATTCTGTCTGGGAGACGCTGAGGGAGGGGAAGGGCAGAGTGGGCTTGGGCAAGTCACTTAGCCTCGTGGAGCCTCTGTTTCCCCGGGCGCAGGATGGGGATGGTAGCGGGGCTTGTCCCACTAAGTGGCTGAGAGGGTCACGGGATGAGCCTGCGGCGTGCGCAGCTCTGTGCCTGACACCCGTTAGCTGCTCCTGCTGGTGGAAGCAGTGTAGGTGAGTGCTTACAAGAACAGGCTCTGAAGCCGGGTTCCCTGTGTTCAGATCAGATCCCAGCTCTGCACATACCCTGTCTCTGCTTATTTCATCTATAAAATGGGCTTCTTAATACCAACAGGATACAGTGACTGAGAAGACGTTGTCAAGTGCCTGGCACGTCATCAGCACTCCAGATCCCTGGCTTCTGGCTCTCCTGCTATTGCTGCTGCTGTTGTGATTGGCTGGCTATGCCCATGTAGCAGGGAGGGGTAGAAAAGGGGGCTTGTTTTTCAGACCATCACACACGCAAGCCACAGATGCCCTCTCATAGCGCCTGGCAGCTTCAGATGTGCCGTTATAAAATTATGGTGACCTTCACAAATCTCCAGCTGCTGAGGATACAGCCGTGGCTTCCCTGCCCTTCCCACCTCCCCATGCTCTGGCTTCCTCTGAATCCCAGAGCAGAGATGACAGGAGAAGGATGTGTCCAAGTGTCCTCTTGCTTTGGGCTGGTGCTCAGGAGTGAGGGCTGTGGAGCCCACCTTACAGATGGGGAAACTGAACCCATAGCATCCGCTGAACCTGTGGGTGATCCAGATTCAGCCCACGGGGTGCCTCTCCCAACCCCCACCTTCCGCCATATTTGAAGCAATATAAAATTATGGCCGAATTAGGAAAACTCATCTATTCGTTGAGACTTGGCTAGTCACAGCATCCTCGCTGGTGGCAGCGCTGTGCCGGAGCCATTTCCATCAGAGGTGTTGAGCACCGGCTGTGCGCCAGGCTCCTGCCGGATGTGCAGACATGGAGAGGGCCTCAGTGACAGGCTGACGTAGGTCAGATGAACAGCTGTGTAGGACGGTCATTCAACTCATGCTTGTCGTGTACCTACTATATGCCATTCACGGAAGACACAGAAACGCACCGCGAGCCCGTGATTCCTGCCCACACAGAACTGGTGGCTGACAGGGGAGCTGATATAGGGACACAGATTTCTGCAGCCACATCTCAGCTGGTGACGGGAGCCCTGTCCAGCTGCAGAGATGGAGACGTCTTCCTGGAGGAGGTGGCCAGTAGAGGAGGAGGCGGGCAGGAAGTCTGGAACAGCCTTGGAAGAGGCACAGAGACGGGGAGGCACAAAAGTATGTGGGGGCCGGGGAGGCAGTGGTTTGGCTGCATGTGATGGCTGACGACAGCAGAGGTGTGGCAGGAATTGCTAGGACAGATTTCTCAGCTTCACAGCGGACCCTTTTGGACACAGACTCACAGAACATCATGGTGGGAGGGGCCTTCAGAGGTCCTCTAACTCCCTTATTTTACAGATGAGGAAACTGAGGCCCACAGAGAGGAGAGGATGTACCCAGGGTCACATGGCAAGCTGGTGGTGGAGGTGGAATTAGAACCCAGGTCTATAAGACCTCGGGGAGCTCTGGCTGATTAATTCGGCCCTGGCCTCTAGCTCACACTGTAGCAAATCCACCTGTGAGGTACTGTGCTGAGCAGTCCTCCCACCTCATTCATGTACATTGTCTCATAAACCCTGGGCATTAGGTGCTGTAGCATCTCCATTTTACAGGTGAGGAAACTGAAGCAGGTGAAGCGGCTGATCTTGGGTCATTGGGCTGACAAGTGACAGAGCTGGATCCTGACCTCAGGAGGTGGAATTCTAACACTGTGCCCTTTAACATTATCCTCTCCTGGGCCCCAGAAAGGGCCAGAATGCTGGGTCAGTGGGCAGAGCAGGGCCAGGCCCATGTGCCAACCGTGTGGCTGCTGCTAAGGGTCAGAAAACACAGCACTTTTCCTCTGCTGTCCTCACTGGTGCCCGAGCTGCATGAGGCAGGTGCTGTGACCGAAGCGGAAAAAGGAGAGACCATCACACTGGCGAGGTTGGGGCTCTGGCTTGTGGCTTTTCTATTGTATGTTACCTCTTTATATTAGTCTATCATTTTATGAGGCTTCTGCAGATCTTCCAAACGTATTAATTTTTTCTCCCTGGATCTCTGAACCTCAATAGATTTTCAGAAAAGAAAGCCTTCATAGTCACAGTTATGTTTCTCTTTGAATAGGAAACATGATTGTGTTTGTTTGGGGGCGGGAGGAGGCCGAACTGTAATCAAGGAGAACAAAATTCCTTAATAATCCCTATAAAACCACTTCAGACCCACTAGGAAGGCTAAAATAGCAAAGACAGGCAATAGCAAGTGTTGATGAGGATGTAGCGAAATCAGAACTCTCAACACTGCCAGTGGGAATGCAGAATGGTGCGGCTGAAAATGGTCTGGCAGTTCTTCAAAATGTTAAATGTAGAGTTGCCATATGACCCTGCCATCCCACACCTGGGTATACGAAGAGAACTGAAAATGTGTGTTCCCCCAAATACTTTTTACATGAGTACTCCTGGGAGCACTACTCATAGAAGCCAACAAGTGGAAACAGTCCAGGTGTCCATCAAGAGATGAACAGATGAAGTGTGGCACAGCCATGCAGTGGAGGATTATTTGGCCGTTACGTGGAATGTAGTCCTGACACATGCTAGAACACGGAAGGACCTTGAAAACATTTTGCTACGTGAAAGAAGCCAGACACAAAAGGACAAATAATGTATGATCCCATTAATGTGCAATGTCTAGAATAGGCAAATCCATAGAGATAGAAAGTAAATTAGTGGTTGCCAGGGACTGGGGAGAAGGAGGAATGTGATTGATTGCTAAATGGTACACGGTTTTATTCTGGGGTGATGAAAATCTTCTAAATTAGATTGTGGTGATGGTTGCACAACTCCACGACTATACTAAAAAGCATTGACCTGTACACTTTGAAAGGGTACATTTTATGGTATGTGAATTACATGTCAATAAAGCAGTTATAACAAGAAAACAAATCCCTATAAAAAACCATTGTGCTTTAAGAAGAGGCGTGTGGATGTCACAGGATAGAAAGCAGGGATGCAATTCTGTTTTTACTTAGTGAAAAAATGGAAATTGAAGTTTTTAAAAAGCCTCTCCTTCAATCATATTTCTGGGAAGCATTATGAGTACTATCCCTTGGCTGACCCTGGGTGTAGGATGCATTCCCTCCAAAGGGAACGAAGCAGAGACTCACTCCAGGAGCGAGGAGGAGAGTCCAGGCAGCAGCTGCTCTCAGAGCCTGGCCCCCAGGCCATCGGGTACGTGTGGTCTGGTCTCAACATGCAGTTTCACATCTGTGGGTGTCTTGTTCTCCACCTCCATTTTTCAGATATGGAAACTGAGACCCACCAGGACCATCATGCAGTGGGTTAGCGGTGAATGAGGGACTCCCAAGTCTCTGACCCCCATCTTCTTGGGCAGTTTCCACTGTCTGAGCTTGAAAGTTCCCAGTTAGAGTGCAGGTGATATGTGTATCCAAGAAAATCTCATGTGCTTTTAAAGAAGCGGAATCTGTGAGGGGTCAGTTTTGAGTGACAAGGAAGTATCAGGGCAGAAGATGCCACCTGGGGAAGGTCTGGAGGAACGTTTGCGTGAACTCTGAAGGTGCTGAAGGATTGGGGACAGGATGAAATGTCTGAGGATTTGGAAATCTCTGATTTTGCACCCAGTCCTCTCTGGCCTCCACTTCCAGCTGCCCTGCTAATTAGCATAGTCATATTCACTGAGTCCGTCATCCTGTCTCCTCCGTCTCAAACTTTTCAGCTCCCAGAGATCGCAGCCCCAAAATCCCCTGCCCCTCCTGCCAAGCTGGCGAGCTTCAGGAAGGTCCCAGCCCATCTCAGAGGAGCCAGAGGATGTTATATCTGCAATCTGGCCTCCTCCACACTTGTCACTGCACCAGCAGGGGTGATGCAAAGGACCAGAGCGCCTGCCGAGAGGCTCCCAGTGAGGAGAGCATTCCCTTTTTATGATATTAGGCTATTTTGGCTGTGCTCAAGGTTATGGCTCCCAGTGAGTGTCACACGGGACAGGATTTAATGGGCAGAGCGGGACAGCCCTGGGCCAGGTTACAAAGTGCTGGTCCCTCCACGTGGGTGCACATGTCCTTTTACGACTCTAGGCTGCTGGAAAGGACTGTGCTCATTTGGAGGGTCATTTAAGGTAACGAGCTCTGGGCAGCTTTAATTTATGTTCCCTTTTAAGCACAAGTCAACCCAGAGGGAGGACACAGCTCTGTGGAGACTAGTCTGGGGGTTTAGAACTTGGCCCCTCTGCAGGGTGGCCAAAAAGGACGTACTATGTTCTACGCAATGCCCGCTTTTACCATCATGTTCTCATTTAAGCTCACAATGAACCTATATAGTCATCCCACTTTATAGGTAAGAAACAGAGAGGTTTGATGACTTGCCTGAGGTCACACAGTGACTTTCCTTGATCTGATGCCAAAGTTCTAGGCCACTTGGTCTCTGCAGTGCTGACCACGTGGCATTTTGTCTGTTTTCCCAGCATGTGTCATTACCCTTGATTTACAGATTAAAAACAAAACAAAACAAAACTGAGCCATGGAAAGTTGAAGTAACTTGCTTGAAGTGGTAGAGCTGGGATTCAGACCAAACAGTCTGACTTCTGAGCCCATCCTCTTAACTAGTACTTTGCACTCTGCTTTCTGTGAGGCCAGGGAGTGTTTTAGTCATCTTTGATTCCTCCATGTGTTTGTGCTTCGGAGTAGTGCTAATTTGTATCTGTTGAATAAGTGAGTGAGGGAATGGATGGATGGGAGGATGGATGATTGGGTGGCTGGATAGTTGAGTGGGTAGATAGAAGGATGACCGGATAGGTGGGTAGATGAATGGATGCAGCAATGGATGGTTAAGTAGGTGGGTAATTGGATAGATGAATGGGTAGAGGATGGAGGGGTGAAGGGTTGGATGGCAAGAAGGGGGGAAGGAGGGAGGGAGAGAGGGAGGGACAAGTGGCTAAATGGGCAATTGGATGACAAAGTGTATAGATGGGTGAGTAGATGGGTAGGTGTTTGGGTCAGAGGGCTTTCTCATATGTAATATATCGGTACGTCCACAAAGAAGGTGTCTGGAGAGAACACCTCACCTCGTCATGATTATAATAGTTGTTTTGACTGGGAAGGCCGTAGAACAGACAGTATCTGTTTGTTCACCACTGTATTACCAGTACCTACAGTACAGAGTCTGAATGACCAAACACCAAACAGATAGGAACCAGATAGCTGGAAATACAGACCCTGCAGCCTTCCTTAGGGCATACTGTGCAGAGGACCCACGTCAGAGGTGTGTGATGACAGACTGGGGAGGTGGATGTTCCCAGCCTGTCCCCCGAGGGAAGAAGTGGTTACTCACCCAGGACACCAATTCTCCAGGGCCTATCGGAGCATTTAGGCAGAAGCTGTTAAGAAAACATTTCTCGGAGGTGTTTTTCTTCCCCTGTATTCGAAGATCAGCCTCGTAGCAAATATCAAGGGTCTACAGAGGCAGTTCTGTTGCTTAGACTGTTTTGATTTGCTTATTTAACTAATGACTTCAGCCCACGATAAGGTCTGTCACTACAGCTTCCACTGAATCTGTCAAGGCATTGGATTATACTTGCTCTTTTATGTTTCGAAAGCATATTTTTAATGGCAGTTTGTCCCCATCTGTTGTGCTCACAGTCCTTCAATAAGACAGTGAAATAAATGAGCCAGAATATCATCAGAGCACCCCAACCCTTGTATCCTGACTTCCCTTTTAGATCTTTCTAGAAAGCAGAAGAGGGAGAAGTAGAATAAACAGAGCCTGGGCCACATGTCTAGCCAGACGCTGAGGTTGGATTGAGGACAGATGGTTGGTGGGTCAGCAGTGACCAGGTCTGTGCATCTTCAGGGGAGGGCAGGATCATTTTAGTCAAACCTGTTATAGGTTAATAATTGTATGGTTTATTTTAAAGTGTTAGAAGAATGCATACCGTGACTTCATGGGTGTTTATCACTCAGGATGAGGTCAGGAAAGTAGCAAATGTTAAAAATGAGCTGACTTTAGACGACAGTCGGTCAGTAATGCAGCAGTTGTGCGTAGCCACGCCAAGCTGGTAAGGAGGAGAGCTCACATTCATTGAGTTCTTATGTGTTGGGCACTGTTCTGTCTTGCGTTCTTTGTTTATTTAGTTATTTATTTTTATTTTTTATTATTTTTTAAATTTTATTTTGTTACATCTTTTTTGGAGTGTAATTGCTTCACAATGTTGTGTTAGTTTCTGCTGTACAACAAAGTGAATCAGCTATACGTATACATGTATCCCCATATCCCCTCCCTCTTGAGCCTCTGTCCCACCCTCCCTATGCCATCCCTCCAGGTCATCACAAAGCACCGAGCTAAACTCCCTGTGCAGCGCAGCAGCTTCCCACTAGCCATCTATTTTTACACTTGGTTTTGTGTATATGTCACTGCTACTCTCTCACTTTTTCCCAGCCTCCCCTTCCACCCTTGAGTCCTCAAGTCCATTCTCTACGTCTGAGTCTCTATTCCTGCCCTGCCACCAGGTTCATCAGTACCTTTTTTTCTAGATTCCATATATATGCGTTAGCATACGGTATTTGTTTTTTCCTTTCTGACTTACTACACTGTGTATGACAGACTCTAGGTCCATCCACCTCACTGCAAATAACTCATTTTTGTTCCTTTTGATGGCTGAATAATATTCCATTGTATATATGTGCCACATCTTCTTTATCCATTCATCTGTTGATGGGCACTTAGGTTGCTTTCATGTCCTGGCTATTGTAAATAGTGCTGCAGTGAACATTGCGGTACATGTATCTTTTTGAATTATGGTTTTCTCAGGGTGCCCAATAGTGGGATTGCTGGGTCATATGGTAGTTCTCTTTTTAGTTTTTTAAGGAACCTCCATACTGTTCTCCATAGTTGCTGTACCAGTTTACATTCCCACCAATAGTGCAGGAGAGTTCCCTTTTCTCCACACCCTCTCCAGCATTTATTGTTTCTAGATTTTTTGATGATGGCCATTCTGACTGGTGTGAGGTGATACCTCATTGTGGTTTTGATTTGCATTTCTCTAATAATTAGTGATGTTGAGCCTTTTTTCATGTGTTTGTTGGCAATCTATATGTCTTCTTTGGAGAAATGTCTATTGAAGTCTTCCACTCATTTTTTTATTGGGTTGTTTGCAATCTCTATCAAATTACCAATGGCATTCTTTATGGAATTAGAACAGAAATTTTATACTTTATATGGAAACATAAAAGATCTTGAATAGCCAAAGCAATCTGGAGAAAGAAAAATGGGGCTGGAGAAATCAGGCTCCCTGACTTCAAACTATACTACAAAGCTACAGTAATCAAGAGAGTTTGGTACTGGCACAGAAACAGAAATATAGATCAATGGTACAGGATAGAAAGTCCAGAGATAAACCCACACATATACGGTCACCTAATTTATGACAAAGGAGGCAAAAACATACAATGGAGAAAAAACAGCCTCTTTAATAAGTGGTGCTGGGAAAACTGGACAGCTACATGTAAAAGAATGAAATTAGAACACTTCCTAACACCATACACAAAAATAAACTCAAAATGGATTAAGACCTAAATGTAAGGTCAGACACTATAAAACGCTTAGAGGAAAACATAGGCAGAACACTTTATGACATAAACCACAGCAATATCCTTTTTGACCCACCTCCCAGAGTAATGGAAATAAAGACAAAAATAAGCAAATGGGACCTGATGAAACTTAAAAGCTTTTGCACAGTAAAGGAAACCATAAACAAGACAAAAAGACAACCCTCAGGATGGGAGAAAATATTTGCAAACAAAGCAGCTAACAAAGGATTAATCTCCAAAATATACAAACAGCTTGTGCAGCTCAATATCAAAAAAACAAACAATCCAATCCAAAAATGGGCAGAAGTCTTGCATGATATAGTTCGTTGAATCCTCCCAGCAGCTCAATGAATTGGGCACTGCTGAGGCTTAGGAAGGTTAAATATAGCCAATAATTGGCCAAGCCAGGATTTGAACCCAGGCAGTCCCACCTAAGACTGTGAGTTCTAATCACTGCACTCTGCTGCCTCTCAAAAAGGAAATAAAATAAGAGCACAGACAACAAAAGCAAAGTTCCTTTTGCCCTTGCAACCTGAGACCCAACTCCACACATCAGTGCACTGAGGCAACCTGACTGGGCCTCTGTTTTCATGTCTCTAAAGTGGGATCAAGTGTAGGCAGAGGCATCTTCAGAAGCAGTGGGTTTTGGTCCAGATTTGCCACATGACCTTGAACCAGCTCCTCCGCCTCTCTGGAGGTTTGGTGTCCATGAGCTCTCTCCCCAGTGTCACCCATAGCTCTGCTCCGAGGAATCCAGCCCTTGCCTGGCTTGAGGCAGAGCCCTCAAGTTCCAAGATGCCTGGTGGAGTCTGATGCCAGGCAGACTTCATGGCAGCATCAGGGCCAAGGATGCCCACCTTCCCCTGGCCCAGGTTGAGCGAAGCTTTGCCTGGCAGGCTGAGCTGTTGGGGCCAAATCCCAGCAGCACTGGAATATCCCTGAACGGTTTAAGCAAGAGGGTGACAGGATCAGATTGGGTTTGAGAGGGCCGCTGGGTGAACAGATCGGAGGGCAGCTGGGGGGATTGGGAGCCAACAGGAAGCAAGTGTTATAGATGTCCAGGCAAGAGATGGCTTGGACCACAAGGCTGTGATAGAGATGCCAGTGGAGTCGGGGAAGATTTGAAGGTGAATTTGGGAGGGGTTTAATGTTCAAGCAGCAGCTGGCTGTGCAGGAGATGCTTGGGTTTCCAGCTTGCTGCCTGGGAGGATGGAGACACCCTTTATCCCGCGGGGGAGGCTTGGCTGGGAACCCTTTCCTCCTTCACAGCACATTCCAGGAAAGGCCTGCTGTATGCCTGCTTTTCTTTGATGAGAAGGAGGAATGGTCCAGGGGTAACTGCTCCATCCCTCACCATCCCTGGCCATCCTACACAGAGCCTAATGGGCTCCTGCTGGGGCCTAATGTGGCCCTTCCTCGTGGAGGGAGAGCAGGGCCCTCCCTGCTCCCTGTCTGAGGACACACACGGCTCTGGAGGAAGGGGAGCTAGGGCTCCGTGAGACTGTCCACGCAGTCACTTTCTCAAGCGTGGTTCTGAGCTCCCTAAGCAGGTGCAACTTTCCTGAGGGCTGGGGACAGCTCCTTGAAGGGGGGGACTGGTGGCCCCAGTGGGAGGGGAGGCTCTCTCATGCCTTTGTACACCTCCGTGGTATATGGACTGTTGCAAAACACTTATTTGCTCTCGTAGTTTGAAAGAAAAGAACAGAGTAAATCTTGAAAAAGAAGAAGAAAGAGGTGTGGCCAGAAGGGTGTGCAGTCGGATGGCAGACTGGGCTTTGGCTCAGCCTCCGCCGACAAGCGCACAGCTACCAGCCCCCACCCCCCACCCCTCCCCCCGCCCCACACACGCTATGGCAGCAAGCGCCCAGGCAGGAGCACGCTGCCCATCTTTCTGGCATGGTCCCCGTGTGGACTGGGGACGCCCATCCTGCTCCGGCTAGACCCTTGTTTCCTGGGCTCCAGTGTTCTGGAGAGAGGTGTCCACGGTCTGGCTCCTGTGATAGTCAGCAAGGAGCTCCAGGAAGGGCCTCTAGTTGCACTGCAGCCTAAGGCTCAGTTTCTCCTCTCCTGATGTACCCACCCTGGCCATGCTTCCCCCTGCCTGGACCAGGCCTGAGTCCAGGGCCCTGGCCCTGCCCACAGAAGGCCTGGGCTAGAGTTGGCACAGCCACTCCGGAGAATGGAGGCTCCCTTCTCGCTGCCCCTCCTTCATCCATCCATCCATCCATCCGTTGCCATTCCCAGAGGGTAGGAATCAGTATTTGATAAGAATTAAGACAAGGTGCCTGAATTTTTAGTATGAAGAGAAGTTTTGTGATAAGTTGTCTGGGACCACATTTCCAAAGGCAGGAGGGAGCCATTGAAGGTTCTTGAGTAGGAAAAGGGGCATGGCCCAGTTTCTGTTGTAGAACAATCACTTTGCTGTGTGGAGAGGGACGCTGGGAGCAGGGAACAGAGCAAGGAGGCTATTGTGATGGGGCCAGGTTTAGAAGGCAGAGAAAGGAGGGTTCTTCTGTTCCAGGTTGGCTTATGTCACATGCCAGGCTCTTTGCTGCCTCAGTGCCTTTACACATGCTGCTTCCTGCCTGGAACACATCCCCTCCTATCACAAGGCTCCTTCTCTTCCTTCTGGTCTCAACCTCAGAGAAGCCTTCTGTGACCTATCTAAACAGCTCCTCTCCTTGCTACTCTCTATGAGAGTACATCCTTCTCCTTCACGTGTCACAATTTATGATCATATATTAGCTTTTCCCTTTTTGAGGACAGGGACCATATCTGCTTTATTCACCGGAGTTTGACCCACTGCCTAGCTCTGTGCCTGGCATAAAGCAGGCAATCAATCGACAGATGAATGGATAAAGAAGATGTGGCACATATATACAATGGCATACTACTCTGCCATAAAAAGGAATGAAATTGAGCTATTTGTATTGAGGTGGATGGACCTAGAGTGTGTTATACAGAGTGAAATAAGCCAGAGAGAGAAAAACAAATACTAACGCGTATATATTGAGTCTAGAAAAATGGTACTGATGAATCTAGTGGCAGGGTAGGAATAGAGATGCAGACGTAGAGAACGGACTTGAAGACATTGTGAGGAAGGGAACCTGGGACGTAGTGAGAGTAGCATTGGCATATACACACTACCAAATGTAAAATAGATGGCTAGTTAGAAGCTACTACAGAGCACAGGGAGATCAGCTTGATGTTTTGTGAAGACCTAAAGGGGTGGGATAGGGAGGCTGGGAGGGAGGCTCAAGAAGGAAGGGATATGGGGATACATGTATATACATATAGCTGATTCACTTTGTTGTACAGCAGAAACTAACACAACACTGTAAAGCAATTACACTCTGATAAAGATAAAAATAAACACTTATTGAATGGATGTATTATTTAATAAATTAATGACAATGCCTACATAATAGCCATAGTTATATAGATATGAGATTATCGCATGTGTATAAGCTTTCTACGTATTGATCCTCACAGCATCTGCCGAGAAAATGAGAATAGGAATCCCTACTCCCGAGTAGTCTAGGTGGAAACTGATGCCCTGAGCTGTGTCTTGTCCATGATCTGGCTGGTGGCAGGGCTGGGACGAGGGGCTAGAATGCACATCCCAGACTCTGTCTGCCACATTGTTGCATCCCTTCTTCAGGCCCAGAGGACACAGCCACCTTGAGGACTGACCCTGCTGCCCGACCAGGCCAGTCCAGACCGCCAGACTGATCAGAATGAACATCTGTTGCCCTCATAGTAATTATCTGAACCTTCCTTCAGAATCACAGCCTACCCTGTAACTAAAAGGGAGACAAGTCTGTCTTGAACAGCATGAGCAAAGGCACTGAGGCAGCAAAGAGCTTGGAACGTTCAAGGAATTAGAAGGAGAACAGACTGGCTGGAGTGGGGGCAGGAAGGAGGTTCGTGCCTGCCCTTCTTCACTTCTGGGTCCTCATGGAGGCACAGAGCACTCATTAACGGCTCATGGCATTAGCAGGGCCCTGGCCTGTTCACTTGCCCTTTGTTGGACAGGGAGCTCTAACCGTCTCTCTCCTCTGCTCTGACCCCAGCGCCTACACAGAGCCCTACAAGGTCTGTCCCATCTCGGCAGCAGCCCCCAAGGAGGACCTCACGTCGGATGAAGAGCGAGGAAGCTCGGAGGAGGAGGACAGTGCTTCAAGAGACCCCAGCCTCACCCAAAAGGTAGGACTCCCCACCCCAGGCATGGGGCCAGTGGGATGTGGGGGTCAGAGATGTAAAGGTGGAGAGAGGGTCCACTCCTTCCCTTCTCGGTGTGGCGGGAGCTATTTGCAAACAGCTGACCCCAAGCTGGATGCAGAGGCTGAGTCGCAGGGCTGCTGGGGCTGTAGCCTGAAGACACGTGGCAGACGCGGGGCCTGTGCTGATGCTGCAGGGGTGACTGCTGACATCCTCCTGGGTCCCAGGGAGCCTGGGGCTTCCCAGAGCCTTTGGGGATAAAGTGAAGTAGAGCTGCCTGATTTGAATGAAGACAGGGCTGGATTCCAGTGACGGGGCCCCTGGCCCTCAGTTAGCTCATCTATGAAGTGGAAGTTTTGAGGGTGAGATAAGTTTCGGGTTATGAGCAAGTTTCATGAAGTGAAAACAGTTTTAGAATGAGAATTGGTGTCCCCGTTCCCTGCAGGGGTGCTCAGGGGGGCAGGGCTGAGAGAAAGGCTGTTATTTGTCTGGAGAAGAACATTGAGTTTGGGTCCAAGTCACAGTGGAGGCCCAGACCTTCTTACTGCGTGTCGGGCATTGGGCATGGGGGTGTTTACATCTGCTCGCCATCGGGTGCTGGGGTGAGCCTGTACCTCTGTCCTGTTCCTGACCCAATCTCAGTCCTTCCACACCGCTTCCAGGAGACATGGCTGTTTCCCGTGTTTCACATTTGCAGAAACTGTCAGAGATAAAAAAAAAAAAACCTTGCCCAGGGCCATAGGGCTGTTACTGGTGTCACCCAGGAGACGTCTCGAGGTGCTGGGGGCCAGGAATTTAGACCAGGGCGACACCCCACCTGCAGGGAAGGGTGAGAGCAGCCTGAAGTTCTCCTCCCGACCCCCATCTCCTGGCCCACTGCCCTCTGCCACCTGCCGAGGAGGAGGAAGAGCAGGGGCGGCAGAGGAGCAGCCTCCTCCCGGACAGACAGCACCCTTGGGTGCCTTTTCCTGTCTGTCTCCCACTCTGGGCATCCTCCCCTCCCAGCTTAGGCGAGGCGGGCCACTCGGATTACAGACTCTTCCTGTGGGGGCACTCGGCACTGGTGCCTAGCACTTACCAAGCATTTTATAAATGGGCGTGCCATTGATTTTGTTTCGTACACTTGATTTCTTTAAAAAATTCACTCACCTGCCTGCACAGCGTTTTTCACATCATCTACCCAGTGTTGAAGGGGGCTTTCCCACTGGCTCGTCCGTGTCCTCTTCCCCTTCCTCCTGTCCCTGCTTCTCACTCTCTAGCCAGTAAGCTACCTGCTGGGCACTCAGTGCTTCCTTGTCTGCCCTATCTTTCACTCCTTACAACAACTTTGAAGCCGGTACCGTTATCTCTGTTTTGCAGTCGAGGACACAGACGTTCAGAGAGGTTAAGCAACGTGCCCAGGGTCACAGTGCTAGTGATTGAAGGGGTTGAACTTGAAAACAGGTCTGCCTCCAAACCCAGTCTTATGTGTTTGTTGTTTGTTTTTGCGCTGTGGTCCCAGTGGCCTTCTCTTTTCTCTCCACTTCCTCCCCTTACCCAAGGAGGAGCTAGCTATTGGCTCTTTGGAAGGGGTGTTGGTGACGAGGGAGGTGAGCTTGGAGTGAGTGGTGTCCATTTAGAGATGATTTTGGCTTTCCTGGGCATTCCGGGGGTCGTGAAGCCGGGGAGCAGAAAGACAGAGCTGTCATCGGGGACTTGGTCCTCACTCTGAAGCTGGGAGCTGGGGCTGGGTCCCAGGCCCAGAAGACTTGAGGGTGGAGAGAACATGGGGCCGCCCACGTGCAGCTTCCTGTATCTGGAGATGGTTCCCCAGCACAGTCACTGGGTTCTCTGTTAAACTCCCCTCTGGGGCCACCTGCATATCCCCTGTTAGCCATGTTACTGCTGGCCCATCGCGTCCCATCGCGAGAAGCGGCCTTCTGTGTGTGGCTCTGAGTGCATAGAGGCAGAAACGCAGGTCCAGACTCCCCATGGTGGGTCCGTCCACTCTCAGGAGCCCAGCCTCCTCACCTGCCAAATGGACCGAGCTCCACTCCCCTCCGCCCTCTCTTCCTCCCTTATGAGGCCTTCATGATCTAGCAATGGTGAAATCACTTTTAGAAATCAGGTTTTCATTTCTTTGAGGCGTGCCCTGCTTAGGTGGTCCTCATAATATATGAAGTCATTACAGGTGAGGGTTAAGTGCCCTGGGACACTCGTTCCTGGTCCCTGTGCCCTCACAGAGGTAACTGGTACGCAGTTTGGTGTTGTGTATCCTTCCAGAACTTTTTCCCTATATTTACCTGCATATGTCATTCATTATGCCTGGGAAATGGGTGGTATTGTTTGTGGAGTTGTGATTTTTTAACATAAACCATATCAAACTATAAGAAACAGGGAGTAAATTGGTTGAGTTCATTCACTAGTATCTTAGAGATCTTCCCACGTTGGTACAGGGGGCTCCGACTTAATTTTTTCCTGCCACATAGTATTCCAGTGTCTGGATGTGCTATCATTTATTTTGCCCTCCCCCTGCTGAGGGACATTTACAATGTCTCTGATTTTTTTGCTCTATGGACAGCGCTGCAGGGCACCTGTTCATACCCCTCCTTACACGTTTTTCCCGAGGGTGGATCCCAGGAGGGGGCGGATCCGAGAGCAAGTGCAGTTTCAATCAATCTTGGCACCTGCTCTGAATCCCGTGCCCCAGGCTGTTACAGAGCACTCCCTGGCAGCCCTCGGGGTGGAAGGGCTCCCAGATTACTGGGAGCTTTCCAGACTGAGCAATCTTTCCTGGCTCCTTTTTGCTGCCGACGGTTCGCTGGGGCGGGGATGGGGAGGAGGAACATTGACTCCTTATTCTTTCGTCTTCCATTCTCTCTGAAAATTCTGTTTCTCTGAAAGGCACACCTCGCCTCTGTCACGTCCTGGGGGACATGGGACCCAGATTTCCATCCCCAGCCGTCTCAGAGGGGCAGACCCGGTCCAGGTGTGAGTGAGTGGTCGTAGGATTGCCTCCCTTGGGCCTGGGGAGGCGTGTTTGGGGTGTGGTGCGGAGCTCCACCCTTCTTAGTGTGATGTGGTTTATGTAACAATAAATAAGAAGTGGTGAGCCCCACCCTTCCCAGATGTTTTGGGGTGACCGAGTCAGGAGGGGAGAGGTTTTTGGAGCAGGACAGGAAGCCTAGCCCAGCTGCTCACCCACCTGTCTGACCTCTCTCTCCCGCTCGCAGACATACAAAGCGTGTGGGTTGAAGGAAAGAGGGGGCAATAAAGGGGAATCGAGATGGACCTAAAAATAGATCCAGCAATGAACGGACGCATTCAGAGACTGGCTGTTGAGGTGCCCCTCCCTGACGGTGCTCCCGGTTTTCAGGCTAATTGGGACTTTTCGGGTGAAATACCAGCTCCCCCGAGACCAGCCCAGGAGTTGGCGGCCACTCCAGGCTACCTCCTCCCTGGCCGGAGTCCCGTTGTCACCACGGACTTTGTTTCCTGGACGGGTCCACCCCTGAGCCCAGCCCTGTCCCCTGGAGCAGACCCCTCCTGCCTTCGTGCCCCCGCTGGTCCCCGCCCACGCGGGACGGACGTTCCCCGCCCCCCACTGCCACTGCACCCAGGGTCCCGGCGGCCTGGCCCCAGACTCCTAGCTGACCTCGTGGCCCGCCCTACCCCCCCCCCCCACCCCGTTGCACCTGCAGCCTCGCCCTTACCATCTGCCTGGGCTAAAGGATCCACTTGATCCCTGGTCGTTTTCACTGGGCCAGTCCGGCTGCAGATGCACGCTCCTCCAGGCTCCAGGGAAGCCGTTCCACTCGTGCCACAGCTTCCTCCTGGGCAGCCTGTTCTCCTTCCCAGACAGCAGTCTCCTGTCGGACCTGAACTCCCTCCTGTCCACACCTCTTCTCTGTATGTCCCCATGCAGTTTCACCCATCCTTCCTCCTCTTCAACAGAATTTTATTTATTTACTAAGTACTTACTGAGTCCCGACTACTGTGTGCCCAGCACCCTTCTAAGGGCTGAAGATATAGCAGCCACAAGTCAGACCAAGTGTCTCCTGGCTCTGCCGGAGTTTATGTTCTAGAAGGAGGTGAACAGTCACTCAGAAAGCTCCTAAGGTGGGTTTGGGTGGTGAAAGTGCTATAAACAACGAACAAAGAAAACCACTGTGGGTGGAGGATAGAGCACTGGGGGTAAGGAGAGGGGGGCACTTAGACAAGGAGGCTGGAGAAGGCTTTTATTTTTTCAATTCTTAAAAATTTTGGGACTTCCCTGGTGGCACAGTAGTTGAGAATCCACTTGCCAGTGCAGGGGACACAGGTTCGATCCCTGGTCTGGGAAGACCCCACGTGCCATGGAGCAGCTAAGCTCCGCAGCAAGAGAAGCCATTGCGCTGGGAAGCCCGCGCACCTCAATGAAGAGTAGCCCCTGCTCACCACGAGTAGAGAAAGCCTGCAGTGAGCAGTGAAGACCCAACGTAGCCAAAAAATAAGTAAAAAAATTTTTTGAAAAATGTGTGTTAAAATATACGTCACGTAAACTCTTCCATCTTGACGATTTTTAAATATACAGTTCAGTGGCATTAAGAACACATTATTAAGAATTCATATTATTGTGCAACCATCCTCCCTACCCATCTCCAGAACTTTCTCGTATTCCCAAACTTAAAACTCAGTACCCCTTCGACAGCAACTCCCCACCCGCCTCCTCCTAGCCTCTGGCACCCACCATTCTACTGCTCCTATGACTTTGGCTACTCTAGTTATCTCATATACGTGGCATTATACAGTATTTGTGTTTTTGTGTCTGCTTTATTTCACTTAGCAGAACGTCCTCAGGGGTCATCCATGTTGTCGCAGGTGTCAGGATTTCCTTCCTTTTTAAGGCTGAATGATATTCCGTCATGGGAACGTGTCACGTTTTGTTTGTCAGTTCATCCATCGATGGGGGCTTGGGGCTTGGGGCTTGGGCTGCCTCCGCTTTTCCGCCAGTGTGGATCATGCTGCTGTGAACATGGGTGTGCAAATATCTCTTTAAGACATTGCTCTCAGTTCTTTTGTATATGTACCCAGAAGCAGAATTGCTAGATCACACAGTCATTCTATTTTTAATTTTTTGAGGAACCACCAAACTATTTGACAGCTGCCCCATTTGACATTCCCTCCAGAGATGCAGGAGGGTTCCAGTTTCCCAGGGAAGGCCTCTGTGATGAGGAGGAAAGCTTGGAGCAGGGAGCTGAATGTTGAGAGGGAGGAGGAAAGGGGAAGGTCTGGAGCATCCCAGGCAGGGAGCAGCAGTGCAAAGGTAGGAGGTGGGAATGCGCCTCGAGAGCCCACGAGGTCGTCATGAGGGGAGCAGAGAAGGGGGTGGGCTGGACAGGTTCTGCTGGACCTTGCTTGCCCGCAGGCATGTTCCTCCCCGCTCTCCCACCCCACTTACTCCGCTCATTCCCTCTGCACACTGTCCACCTCAGCCCCCGAGCCTCCGCTCTGGTGGTCTCCCTGCCCTGGGAGCTGCCTCGGCTTCTTGGGCTCCGTCTTCTCCTGCTTCTCTCCCTACTTCCCTGACATCCTCTCTGCCCGAGCCTCCACGTAAGGCATTGATTTCCCAGCGCCTGGCTCCTCCAGGCCTGCTCTCCTCCTGTGTCCTCTGCTCAGGCAGCCCCTTCCGGGCCAGCAGCCAGCCCTCCTCAAGTGCGTTCCCGGAGCTGACCTTCTGCCCCACCCCTCCCTGTGGCCCCGCACTCCAGCTGCCAGCTGCTTTGGGGGGCCCTTCTTAGAAGCCCTGCAGACACCTTAAACTCGACACATCCCAAGCTGAACTCGCCATTTTCCCACCCCACCCCTCCCCAACCACTGGCCTGCTTCTCCTCTTGAGTTGCTCTTCTGGTGATTGGCACCAGATTTGAAAGATTTTAAATCCCTGGCATTTCATCTTCTGTTGCCATGTCTTAATCATGGGTCAAATGAAATTCAGCCATGAAGGCTACAGAACGAGTCAGTCTGTTCTTTAAACCCACCCCAGGGCCTTTGCACTTGCCTCCACCTGAGACACTCTTCCTGCCCTTTGCATAGCTGGCTGCAGGTCTCAGATGAGATGTCACCTCCTCAGAGAGGCCTCCCCTGCTCACTCTGCTCATTCCTGCCATTTCCTTCCTCATTCTTATCTCAAGCTCTGATTATGTTCTTCATTTTTCTGCTTACTTGTATATTGTTTGCCTTTCCCTCTCAGAATAGCTCCAGGAAGGCAGGGACCATGATTGTCCTATTCACAGTTACATCCCTGCTGCCTGGCACATAAAATAGTATTCAGTAAATATCCTCCAAAAAAATGAATAAGTAAATGACTGCATTAGACTCAGTTCCTGCATTTAAGTAAGGAAAACAAACTTAGATGAACGACAGTTTAGTAAAGAAAAACACTTGTTTGGTCCTGTGCAATTTACAGTACACGGCGAGGGACGGAGGTGGGAGCCAAGCCAGCTTCTCACCGTCCCCCGGCAATCATGCAGAGGGCACAGCAGTTCAGCAGAGTGACGCAGAGACATTTTAAGGCAGTGTGAGCGGAGGAGGATGAGGCTGCAGAGTCTTCACAACCCAAAGGGGAAGGGAGAGAACAGGGCCTCAGAAGTCCGGGAGACGTCCTGGGTGCCCACCTGTCTCACACCCTTGATTCAGGGCCCTGGAGGGCTCGCGAGCTGTCAGGAGCCAACAGGCTGGGGATGGGGGCCATTGGGATGCCATGGTCCTGCAAGAGCTTATTCTGTGGCTGGTTTTCCTCTCTGCCAAGTCTCAGACATGCCCCTTTGACCAGTTTAGAATTCAGGCCACAAAGTCACACCCGCCCTCCCTTTCTCCGTCCCGACGTCATGATAGCGGCTCTCTGTGCCTGCTCTACAGCCTGCTGCTGCATTAGACCTACAGACCAGCAGCGCCCCAGGGGCCCCTGGGTTTGTCCAGTCAGGATCTGATTGGACAGGTCTGAAGCTCGTGTGCTCACTCGGGTCTGAACTGTGGTCTGTGTGTCCACTGTCCGGTCAGCGTGGCGCTCCCCCAGTGCCCTCAGCTCTCCAGGGTGCCATAAAAGAGGCTGCAGGGGTGCCCGACTGTGGGCACTCACAGTCAAGCTGGAGAATGAGAAAGCTCCTCTAAACCTTACACGTTATGCACTTTTATGACGGTTACATCTCACAGTTGTTTACCAAACAAAGGTTGCTCATAAGATGGAACAATTGTGGGGCAGCCCGGGCGGCCTCAGCTGTGTGAGCTAAACCCTGAGCAGCATGAGCGTCCCAAGTCTCAAGAGTCAGGACAATCAGGGAGGCTTCCAGGAGGAGGTGAGGCATAAGTGCTTTGTGAAGGAGAGTAGGATGTGGCTAAGTAGAAAGGAAAGAGAGGAGAGGGTACATGGGAGGCTAGGGAAGATAGCATGAAGGCGTGGAGCCCAGTTGTTGACTGGCTTCTTGACTGTTTGCTGGTCCTTTCTCAAACTGAAGTGAGATGCTGAGGACAGGAAGGCCGTGTTTCATATGAGCCGTGTGCTGGCCTTTTCAGTGAGAGCTTGCCAGTCACTGTTACCACCACTCTCTTAGGATCCTACAAGGTGAGAGAGCTGACAGAGGCATTCAGAGGTCACTTTATTTTGTTTTTTATTGCGGTAAGAATACTTAACATGAAATCTACCCTCTCAGTGACCATGCGGTCTCCACATACAATGGAATGTTATTCGGCCTTTAAAAGGAAGGAAATCCTTTCACATGGTACAACATGAACGAAGCTGGAGGACGTGGTGCTCAGTGAAGTCAGGGAGGCACAGAAGGACAAATACTGAGCGACTCCACTTAATGGAAGAATTGAAGACAGTTGGATTCATAGAAGCAGAGAGTAGAAGGGTGGTTGCCAGGAGATGGGGGGAGAGGGAATTGGGCGTGGAGTCTGTGATGCATGAGATCCCTTTGTCTCACCGGAGGGAAGACCGCGGCTCCTGGAAAGGCCGCTGCTCACTCGTGGCTGTTCTGCCAGTTGGAGGCAGTCAGGAGTAGAAGTCAGGTCTCCTGATGCCTCATTCAGGGTGTTCCAAAATAACATGCTGTCATGTATTACAAACTGCATCCAGAACCAAAGATTCTTTGCAATATTGAAAGTTTTCTAGAGTATCTGGGCCAAACCCAGACTCACACCAGCCTGTGCTCAGGAACTAGAATAAGACTGGATGTCAGCAGGAAGAGAAGCCGACCTACCGCTTGTTCCTGGGGGAGCTGGGGAGCAGGGGCTTTGTTTGGTCCCACCTTCTTCCTCCTTGTCTTGCAGGTGTTGCCTCCCCTTTCCCCCCTCATCACTCCTCTGCCACCTGTGGGAACAGGTGGGAACACAGGTGGCAGCTGGGATAAAATGAGCTGTCACTCCCTGTCTGAATTTTCCAGTGGCCGCTGAAGGCCGTGCTGGAAACTGCTGTCTGCATTCCAAGCGGGAGGGTGCTGTCCATGCAGGTGGTGCCCTGAGGGGCCTCTGAGACAGCGTTCTCCTGGGGTCCATTCCACCCGTGAGTCTGGCTCCCTGAGCACGCTCCCTTCTCCAGATGTGACCTCAGAACACTCCAGCGAGGTCCCTTGCTGGGACCTGCAAAATAGCCAACACTCGTTAGGAATATTTCCCCTGGTTTTGTAACAGCCCCGGACGGCAGCCCTTCCCTCTTTCTGGATGTGGTGTCCCCTCCACCACCGGATGTGTGGCTGAGGAGGCTGGCAGACATGGAGCATCGGAGGGCCTGCCTTGGTGCTCTGCCCAACTCAGTTTCAGCATGTGACTTAAAGACACTTATTAGATCACAGGAAGGCTCTGGACACAGGAACCTGTGTGAGCCAGAAAGCCCCAAGGTAGGGAAAAACAAGGCGAGCTAAAGGAATAAATTTGAGTTCTGTGCGGCCTGAAGGAATGCAGGAACAGTGCCGGGAAAGGGTCTTTAAGTTGAGTCACAGGTGAAGGGTGGGACTTACCTGCACCTCCGTTTCCCCATCTGTGAAATGGAGGTAATAATAATAGTACTTGCCTCATAGGTTGTTGGTAAGATTCAGTGAGATTATCCATGTAAAAAGCTCAGCACCATATTTAGCACATACTAAGTGTTCAAGAAACACTAGCTGTTATATTACTAAGTAGGTATTGTTACTATCCCTGTTTTACTGATGGGGCTCAGAGAAGAGAAATAACATGTCCAAGGGCATAGGTTTAGGGAGGAGTGAAACCCAGTACTTGAACCCAGGTCTTCTGACCCCAGAGCACAGGTCTCAGCATCAAGCTGGACGACAAGTTCTTTCTCTAAGTGCTGGGAGCCATGGGAGCCCCTTGGGATCGCAAGGGACAGCAGAATTCCACAACCTTGAGTGGATTGGAGTGGGTCCAAGGCTGCAGCTCTCATGAGCTAAGAGGGGAGTTCAGCTGAGGGTGGAGGTGCGCTCGGGAGCTTAGGTCCAAGATGGGGACCAGAAAGCCCACCACCTCAGAGCAGGGCAGTTCTGAGCAGGAACAAGGCCCAGGTGGGTGGAGCAGACATAGATGTAGGTGGAAGTCGTCTGAGAGGGAAGGAGGTCTCAAGGAGGCGAGAGATGGAGGGTTACAGCATGGAGGGTGGAGTGCCCAGGTGACCCCAGGCAGGGGGACAGGTGTGAACTGGGGAGGGGCACTGAACCAGGTACCAAGACGTCAGGACATGGGGCTTGGCCAGGAGCTGGCAGAGACGAGGGTGAAAGGAAAGAGGTGGCTGTTAAAGGCAGAGCAGGCATGAACCCTGCAAGCAGGGAGAGAGGTGACAAAACAGGAGCTTTGGAGGTAGTTTCTTTTTTTTTAATAAATTTATTTATTTATTTATTTATTTATTTATTTATTTATTTATTTATTATTTTATTGGCTGTGTTGGGTCTTTTTGCTGTGCATGGGCTTTCTTTCGTTGTGGTGAGTGGGGGCTACTCTTCGTTGTGGTGTGCGGGCTCCTCATTGCCGTGGCTTCTCTTGTTGCAGAGCACGGGCTCTAGGCGTGTGGGCTTCAGTAGTTGCAGCACATGGGCTCAATCGTTGTGGCTCATAGGCTCTAAAGCACAGGCTCAATAGTTGTGGCGCACCGGCGTAGTTGCTCCACGGTATGTGGGATCTTCCTGGAGCAGGGATTAACCCTGCATTGGCAGGCGGATTCTCAACCTCTGCGCCACCTAGGAAGCCCCTGGAGGTGGTTTCTTCGTCTTTTGCAGGACAGGACACTGTGGAGAGATCTTGTGGCCCCAGGGCATATGTAGCCCCCCGCCCCCAGCGCCAGGCCATACAGCCTGGGGCTCATCGCCCTGCTTCTCACAGTAACAGGAACAACAATTGTTGTTACAATAGAGTGTCAGTGATGCCTCACTCCTGTTTAGCTCTTTGCTGAGAATAAAGAGCTTTTCCGTCCACAGCCCTGTATGATCATGTGACAGCCTCTAAACCAGTGGTTCTCAAAACCTTTTGGTCTCAGGCCCCTCTATCCTCTTAAAGATGATTGAAAACTCCTAAGAGGTTTTGTTTCTATAAGTTATATCTATCTATAGTTACCTCGTGAGAAAGTAACACTGAGAAAAACGTTAAACATCTATCTTTTAATTCATTTAAAAATAACAACAGACCATTATATGTTAACATAAATAGCACTTATGAAAAATAATCGTTTTGTAAAATATTTAGTGAGAAGAGTGACCAGGTTTTACATTTTTGCAAACATTGTTAATGTCTGGCTTCATAGAAGACACCTGGATTCTCCTTGTATTCCGTCTGTTGAAAATGTTTTGGTCAACTTCAGTGAAAATCTAGGCTCACACAGGTATGTAGTTGGAAAAGGGAGGCAGAACCCCAGGGTTTCCCAGACCAGACTTGCAGAACTGCTGTTCTAGAAAGAGCCTAAGAACGTATCTTAGAGCTGGAGAAACTGAGTCCCAGGCAGAGGACCAGGACTCCCCACTCTTTGTGTGTCTGTTTAGCTAGGAGGGTCCCTAACGAAGGACTGTCCCTCCCACCCTGCACTGGTCGCAGAATAGCCGGTCCTGAGCTGGCAGGTTTGCCTGGGCCTGGGGAGGAAGTGCGGCTGGGCGGCCCAGGGGAACGGAGGAGATAAGCTGCTTGGGCCTCGGGCAGAGGGTGGCTGCCTGATGTAACACCCACAGCGCCAGCCAGAGACCTGCGCTAGCACAGGCCCCCCCTCCCCCCACACTCCTGGGAGGAACCCTGTTCCCAGAAGTCTGTCCCTGGACACTGCCGTCAGCCTCGGAGTTCATTTCCTGGTTAAACAAACATCTACATTAAATGGCCTGTTGGGCAACGCCCAGGAGCCGCTTCTGAGGAGAGCCCCAGGCACGCGGCCCGCCGGGCCTTCCTGTCCGGCCAGTGAAGACACGTCCCTCATCGGCCGTCCCTGAAGCAGGACGGCTCCTGCATCCCGCCCAGAGCCTGCCCGTCTGGCTGGAGGGCCTGGGAGGCACGTGCAGAGCGGCCCGTGCCCAGAAGCCCCGCCTGACAGCTTTGAGATTGTGACCATGGTAATGACGACAACTCCATAGTTTGGGCGGGGCAGGGCCCCTCCATGCGTCGTCTCATCCTCTGGTCCTTGCGGTGGGGGAGCCCTGAACTCATCTTCCCGATGAGAAGACAGGCATCTGAGGGGGGCTTGCCCTCAGTCACATCACATCAGTGCCCGCGACCTGGCTGGGGTGCAGATCCAGCGTCCTGACTTCCAGCACTGCTCTCACTGCTGTGTGCCACGGGGGCCGCCGCTCTGCGGGCGGGAATCAGAAAGAGCTGAGGTGCGAGAACTAGCCCGGGTGCCCCTGGAGTGCTAGGCTCCTGCTGCCACCTTCACAGTGCAGGTAAAGGGTAGGTGCTTCCCAGTGTGAAAGCCCCACCTCCTCCAACGAGCAGAGGCACCATTTACTGAGCACCTGCCGAGTGTCGGGCACGCTGCTAAGTGCTTCGGCGTTGGAGCTGACTACTGGTTTGAATCTTGGCTCTGCCACTTACTGGCAGTGACTCTGGGCAAAGGGTAGGACTTACTTGTTCCTCAGTTTCCTCATCTGTAAAATGGAGCTCATGATAATAGCATCTACCTCCTAGGTTGTTGAACATTCAGTGAGATAATACATGTGAAAATCCTAGAGGTATACTTAGCACAGACGAAGTGTTTGATAAATGCTAGCTGGCATATTATTAGGTAGGTGCTATTATTATTGTCATCCATGTTTTATAGATGGAGCTCAGAGAAGAGAAATAACTTGTCCAGGGGCATAGGGGTAGGAAGGGGTGGAACCCAGGACTTGAACCCAGGCCTTTGGACCCCAAAGCACAGGTCTCCGCATCAAGCTGGGTGACAAGTGAGAATTGACTCACAGGCCCCTGGAGGACTGGATGTCATCTTGACTCACGTCCTCATGGGACAGATCTCCTGACCCCTGTCCTTTCTCTACAAACTAATTCTCTTTACAGGAGCTTGACCACAAGGTTTTCTTAACTGCTGAGGCTTGTCCCGGCAGAATACATTTCCGTTGTGAGGGTTTTGTTTACGAAACCTTTTCGCATGTGGGACTCTGCGGGAGCCCCTGCTTGGGAAGTGAGCTGCTCTTGCCCACAGAGCCCCACACGAGCCCTGCGGATGCACAAGGCAGACTGTGAGTCATGATACAGCACCCGTGGGAGAGCAGGAGGCCAGGTGAGGCCGGAGGCCTCTGCAGGCCTCACAGGTTTCCGCGCTGCTCTGTGGGTGGCGTAACAGCATCACCCAGCACAGAGGTGGCAGTGAGAGGCAGGGGGAAGACTGACCACGCCCCAGGTTCTGGGGAATTTGGGTGGCCTTGCAGAGATTGAAATCTCCAAAACACTGTGCTCTTAGCCAAGGAGCTCTGAGGGACAGACCAACCAGGGAAGGAAACTCATTTATTGCGCACCTACTGTGTGCTGGGCACTATATCTCAATTCCATTCATTTATTCAAATGCTTCTTGGGACATCTCCTGTGTGCACGGGTAACATTAGGTAGTGTGACAGCAAGAAACAGGCTTAGCAGAGGTTCTCATCCAGGGTGAGCTCTTGCCTCCCAGGGGACATTTGGCAGTGTCTGGAGACACATTAGGTTGTCACAACTTGGAGTGGGGCTGCAGCTGTCATCCAGCAGGTAGAGGCCATGGATGCTGTTAACAGCTCTGCAGCACATGGGACAGTCCTTGCAGCGAAAGTCCAAAATGTGGCCCAAAATGTCAGTGGTGCCAAGGCTGAGAACCCATGGGTAAGACAGACTCTGGGAGTTCTTTGGGTCGGATGGTCACGGATGGCCACAGTGAGGATGTGACTTTTGAGCAGAGACCTGAAAAAGTCAGAAAGTAAGAATGAGAAGAGCTGGGGAAGAGCATCACAGGCAGAGGGAACAGCAAATGCAGAGGCCCTGAGTTAGGAGTGCATCATCCCAAAGACCAGTGTGTGAGACCAGGTTGGTCACTCTCCACGTGTTTCAGATGAGGAAGCTGAGGCTCAGAGGTCATGGTTTCCCAGCCGTCACACAATCACACAGTGCTGGAACCTGGACTGGTGCTTGGGTGTACTTGATTCCAGTGTCTGTTTGCTTTCCTCTGCCTCAGCTGTTGCTGTCAGAGGAGTGGCTTAGCCTTTACTGTGCAGTTGAGGCCTTTCCCTACTTGACTCTGTAAATTATTCTTATTCCATCCTTGGTACTACCTCACAGTACGAAAGCCACAAGCATAATGATAGCAGTTACTTCTATAGTGTTGACGTGCCAGACACTGTTCTGTGTGAGATGCAAATATAGATACAGATACAGATATAGAGAAATTTCTCTCTGTATGTGTGTGTATATATATACATCATTTAAACTTCACAATATGCATGTGTTTGAGGTACCATTATAGTACTGTGCCCATTTTACAGATAAGAAAATTGAGGCACAGAAAGGTTAAATGACTTGTTTAGTACAAGGCAGAATCAGGATTTGAGCCCAGACTGCCTGGTTCCAGAGTCCATGCCCTTAGCTGCAGCCCTGTGCGGCCACTCCCTCAACAGGCAGTAAGTTTCTGTTTACTGGAGTAGATCATCACTTCTGAAGTTTAATAACAAGCAGGTTCAGCAGAGAAGAGCCTTCAGAGGTCACTTTGCTCACACATGGGAAGCTGAGGCCTGACTTCGGAAAGTAACTTCTGCAGAGTTGCACGGGGAGGTGGTAGGCAACCGGGAACCAGGAGCTATGCGTCCTGTCAGCGCCCTCTGCTCCACGGCGGCCACCCCACCCAGTCTCGCCTGCAGAGGCTCAGCGTCTGTCCCCATCTGTCCTGTCACCGCCCTATAGTGTCTCTGCTCTTCCAGATCCACCGCAGTATGTCTGATATCCGGCAGTTCTGGGGCCACAGAGGGTGCTCGTGGCAGAAGGCCCAGGCCTCTGCCTGGGCCCCCACCCATCCTTCCTGTTTATAGGCAAAATCTCAGTTATTCTTGAATCTCACAGGTGCAGAGGCTGGGGTTCACGTGGGTCAAATGGCTCACCTTCTGAGGTCAGCCAGGAGAGTCAGTGCTTCCCAAGTGACATGAACAGTCATTCATTCTTTCAGTAACAAAAGAGGAGCAACCCGTGCCAGGCACCATCCTGCAGAGGTGCACTTCCCAGTGCCTGCCTCCAAGGAAGACGTAATTGGTGTCCTGAGCTGGAGCTGCCCAGAAAGGACACCTAATCCAGCCTGTTCCAGGAGGGGGTTAGGAGGGTTCCTTGGAGGATGTGATAGGCACCATGGCTTAGTCTCCAAGGATAACTGGGAGGTGGCGAGGCAGCGAAGGGAAAGGACAGTGAGGGGACAGCATGTACAAAAGCAAGAAGAGAGAGCTCACTCAGCACAGAGAACTGCAGGTTGTTCAAAACCTGCCAGGCCATGCGCAGAGTCCACGCAGGTGTGAGAGGGCTACTTACCGAGCACGCAGGGTGTGGCGGCACTGCGCTGAGCACTGGGTGCTATTAATGTCCACGTTACAGATGAAGCAGCCAAGGTGTGGCGAGGCTGAAGATTGCACAGGTGGTGAGTGCTGGGGTGGGCTGAGAAGGATGAGGAATTCGCCTCCGGCAGTGTGACAGTCCTTCTGTAAACCTGACACTTTTGGAGCTGGGGGTCCCCTTCTGCCGCCCCCATGGGTACCGTCCCTCCTGATGGCTCTGTTTCCTCCCGCAGGTGGAAGGACAGTCCAGAGCCCATGTCATCGCACAAGAACTGCTGTCTTCGGAGAAAGCGTGAGTCCCCAGGCAGCTGCCTGTGGCCTTGAGCTTCTTAACAGAACATCACCCCTCCCTGGCTTCTACAGAATGAGAATTAATGCACACTCAACCCTCTTTCCCCCTGCAGATACGTGGAGATGCTCCAGCACTTACATCTGGTGAGTTAATCATTTTAATCATCCAAAACTAATTGCCCTTTTACAAGGCTGTGATATAAGAGGCAGAAAAGCAATGAGGAGACAGAGGTGCTTTCCACAAGCAGAGGCACTTGTGCACTGAAGCTTTTCAGGGAAGTCTGTCTCTTGCTTCATGTGCTTCAGGGGGCGAATAGCACATTCTTCTCATGGAGCTAGCCTCTGCCTGGGTGGAGGGCGTGCTAAGGTTTGTGGAAGGATGCTTGCGGTCTCCTCAGCCCTCACATTGAGGAAGACAGAAGGAGGACAGATGTAGTTCTGGGTCGCAGCTGTGTGTGTGAGTTCAGATGTGTGGGGTGGGGGCGTGCATGTGCGTGTGTGTGTGTACACGTGTGTGCGCTCATTGTATGGTCTGTGTGGAGAAGGTGCTGTGTTTGCATGATGACCAAGCAGCTGGGGTATCAAGAGGCTTTCTCAGTCACCCCGGTATTGGGGCAGTAGCGCCTGAATTGGTGGGGGGGCAGAGGGGGATCCTCTGGACTTTCAGAGGAAAGCAGCCCACAGTGGGGACTGCCATCCTTCACAACCCACCAGACTGCCTCGAACGTCTTCCTGTGCAGTCAGTTCGATTCTGTTCAGTGAACATTTTTTGGATACTTGCTGTGTGACAAGAGCTGGGGATGGAAAGTCAGATCAGACAGAGCCCTTCTCCAGGGCAATCTGGCCAGCGAAGGATACAGATCAGTGAATGAGTAATTATCCAGAACACAGGGGAGTGACTGACAACCTCAAGAAATCTAGGCAGGCTTCCTGGAGGGGGTGACGTTGGGACTGAGTCATAGGAGGGTTGAGGGAAGAGGGTACAGCAAAAATGTGGGAAGTGAGGGCACGTGTCACATGAGGGCCCTCGTAACAGCTCCCTGCTCCGCTGAGCTCTCTAAGGCATCTTCAGTCTCCTCAGAAGTTAGCATCTGATCCTGCGCTGCTTCATATCGTTCTGTGTGTCTTTCCAAGACCGTCAGAGCTGGGAACGTCCATCCTGAACGTTTTGTCAGTGGTGATATGGAGGCCCAGAGGGAGTGACTTGGCCAGTGTCACATGGTGACTGAGCCAGGATGAGGCCCCGGTCTCCTGACTCCTGGGGCACTGTCGTCATGTGTTCATCACGAGTCCCCACCGCCTTTGTAGCTCCTCGGGTCAGGGACCCCCCTGGAAGCAGCGGAGCACCCGGCACCAAGCCAGGTCTCTGGTTGAATCCTGCTGATGTCCCTCGCGGTGACATCAGCCTGGTGTCACGTTGTCATGTGAGCAGAGGCACCCAGGTTCCCGGGAGGGGATAGAGCACTGCTCTGGTCTGCGCTCCCAGCCCCTCGTTTTTGCCCTTAAGGCTGAGAACGTTGTGTTCGTGATTAAACCCCAAAACCCTCAGGTGTGAAGCGTACCAGCCCCAGGCACGAACCTCAGAGGCCTATTTAGCAACGGCAGGAAGCATCACTCCCCCGTTTTGAATGCTCTCTCACTTGCTTCTGAGCTGGCAGCGTGACAGAGGGGCTGAGCCCTTTTGTTTTATGACTTTGTTAAGATGGTTCTAACTGGGAAACTTCCATCTGTGTTTGCAATGCTTCCTGCCAGTTGGAAAGATGCTGAAGCCACTGGTGACCCATAATAACATCCTGAGGAGGGAGAAAAAGAGCCCATTACAGAGTCACAGCTCACAAGGTAGTTCGGGAAATTGTGGTCTGGAGCTACACTGTGATGTCAGCGCTTACAGGGATAGAAGTGGCAGGAACGCCCCGTGACTCCAAGTGCTCACCAGGGGCCGTAGTCCAAAGGAGGCCACAGACTTTGGGACCTTCTCCACCACTCCGCTCCCTGGGTCTGTGTCTGATTGCTGAGGTTGGCAGGCACTCTCAGAATTTCTCTGTGGAGATCCGCTGCGGTTGAAATCCCAAGGCTGCCCAGAGGTGGGAGGGGCTGACTGTTCATTCCAAACCTCCCCAGCTAAAACGGTCTTCCGCTCCATCGTGCTCTTGTTGAGAGGGGGATGGCCTCTTGCCTTCTTTGTTTGGGACTCAACTTTGTCAAATGGTAGATAGAGTTACCTCAGGGATTAATAAAATTTCTAGTCATCCAGAATTGAATTCTGATGGTCAAGATCTTGTTTTTCTACAACCTATTAACTAAGAATGGATTTTGCATATTTTAAACAATGGTGAAAAAAAGGCAAAGAATATACGACTGAGACCATATGTGGCTCACAAAGCCTTAAATATTTATCATCTGGCCTTTACAGGAAATTTTGCTGACTTCTGGTTTAAAGGCTTGCTGTATCCATCCATGAACCCAGTCATAAATATATGCATCCCTGCCCACCTGTCTGTATGATCAATCTCTCATCCACTTATCTAGCCAGGCTTTCACTCCACTCATCCATCCTTTCATCTGTCCATGCACCTAATGATATATCCACCCATCCATCCATCCATCTGTCTGACTGACTTAACCGTTGCTTCCGGACAGAACATCACACAATGTTTACATGTTTACCGTTGAGTAGGTCTCTCTTTTTCTGTTCAGGGAAAGGGGGGAGGTGGGGAGGAGAACTGTATTTGTGAACAATTGTGCTACTCTATGGTAAGTACAATTTGTGCAGAAGTCTGCAGGAGCTTGGGGGATGGAGACGCTTATTCCCCTTTGAGGTACTGGGAACGTTGGCAGAAGAGGTGCCACTGAGATGGACTTTAAGGGAGCCACCAGGCCAGGGAGGTGATGGAGGAGGGCAGGTGGTCAGCATGGGAACACGCACAGGCCTGAAGGGACGTGGTATGTGTGGAGAATGGGGCACTGTCACACGTCATTAGAACATGGATACGTTTGGAAAGGCAGGTTGGAGGTAGAATTGGGGGTTAAGTGATGGGTCCAAAACCAAGGTTAGGACCAGACAGAGATGTACCTAAAATGCCAGGCTCAGGGGCTTGTGCTTTTCCTTGCATGTAGTGAATCGTTGGAGACTTTGAACTGATGTGGTCCCTAGACACCTTTAATTTTCTGTTTTCTCACCTAAAAATTTCCTTCTCCTAGCAGACACAGAAAATTCCTACCATAGGTCCCTCCTTTGGGCTAAGGCATCATAGGTCTGTGCAGAGGCCAGTCCACTGGCTGGGAGAGGTGACTGTGGACTCAGACTCCAAGAGGAGGTCCCTCACCAAAGAGGCCCTACACGACCTCATCCTCACGCACGTCTGCACCCTTTGCTCTGACCACTTTCTCCTTCACGCGGCCCAGCCACACTGGCCTCCTTGCTGTCCTTCAGGTGCTGCAAATGCAGTCATGTCGTGTGAGTTTTGCACTTGCCCTTCCCTCCACTGGCAGGTCCCACCCATGCTCTTGTCACAGCCAGTACTTCCTTCTCATTCTGATCTCCGTTCAAGGGTCACGTCCTCAAAGAAGAGGTGCCCAAAACTTAGTGGCCTAAAACAACCACATTACGATGCTCACAGTTTTTCTGGGCCAGGCATTCGGGCAGGGCAAGGTGGGGCGAGCGTGTCTGTGCTCCATGATGTCTGGAGAAGACAGAAATCGAGGCATGACTTGATGGGCGGGGCCTGGAATCAGCCAGAGGTGCCTTCATAGCCACGGCTGCTGCTCAGTGCTGGCTGTTGTTATGGGCCTCAGCTGGGCTGGCGGCCAGAACGCTTGCTGGTGGTCTCTCTGTGTGGGCAAGTCTGGGCTTCCGCACAGCATGGTGGTTAGATTCCAAGAGTGAGTGTCCCAAGAGGGAGCCAGGAGGAAGTAAGCTGCATTTTTATGTTGTAGCCTTGGACATAGCCGGGTCATAAAAGTAACGCCACTTCCACCACACTCTGTTAGTCGAGACAGTCACAAAGGTCCTTCCTTGCTCAAGAGGAGGGGACATAGTCTTCACCATTCAGTGGGAGGAGTATCATGAATACAGGATGGCTGCTGTATTCTAGCCATCATATCCGTGTCCCAGGCAGGAAGAAGGAAATAGGGGGGAAATCAAAAGGTTACACTCCCAGCTGAGTTAGTCCCCTTGAGACCTGTTTCCTGAAAGCTTCACTTGACAACCTCTGCTTCCATCTCATTGGGCACTCCTTGTTGCAAGGGAAGCTGGGTCAACTGGGAGTCATTTGGTCAAAGCTGGGTTCAAGTCAGTGGCTGTATTTCTTGTGTTTTTATTCTGCGACTCAGGCTGAAGGTGCAGCAGGTACCCAGGGGAGGCTCCTCCCAGGGTGATGGCAAGAGAGCAAGTAGAAACACCAGAGGGCTTCTAAGATCCACACTCACAGCTGGCACATAGTCACTTCTCACATCGCTTTGGGCAGAGCAAGTGCTGTGACCAGGCCCAGAGGCAAGGGACAGAGGTGTGCTCCCCCCACCGCGGCAATGAGGCCATGGCAAGGGTGGAGATGCAGGGAGGCTGAGGGACCACGGCTCTCCTGCCTCTTCTACACTCTTTCCTGCTTCATTTTCTTTTCTTCACTGCACCTTTTACTATCTCAAATGATCTGATTTATCTGTTTGTTTACTTGTTATGTTGTGTTTTTATTTTCATTCAGTTTCACATACTTTCTAATTCCTCTTGTGCTTTTTTCTTTGACCCATGGGTCATTTAAAATTATTTAACGTCCAAACATTTGTGAATTTCCCAAATTTCCTTCTGCTTTTGAATTCTAATTCCATTGTGGTTGGAGAATGTGCTTTGTGTGGCTTTAACCCTTTTAAATTTATTGTGACTTGCTTTATGGCCTGACATATAGTATATCCTGGAGAGTGTTCTCTGTGTACTTGAAAAGGATGTGTGGGTAGGTCTTTTGTAGAGGTCACTTAGGTCAGGGAGATGCTAGTGCTCTTCGAGTCTTCTAAGCCCTGTGATTCTGTCTTGTCGTCTGTCCGTCCCCGAGGGTGGGATATTAGAGTCTCCAACTGTGATTGTTGAGTCCTGCACCTCTCCCCTCACTTCTGTCTGCTTTGCTTCATGCGTTTGGGGCTGTTTCTTTAGGTGCTTGCTTATTGTCTGCCTCCCTCGCTAAACTTGGAGCCCCTTGAGGGCAGAGGGCCTGACAGATTTCGTCTCCAGTGGTTTGTGACGCCGGGGACACCGTCAGCACTCAGTAAATGCCTGATGAATAAATGGTGGCGGGGTCAGTCCTTCCAACAGTCTCACCATTTCTTCAGTCAGAAATATTTCCTGAGCACCTCCTGCGGGGTGGGTACGGGGGACTTTTGGAGGAATGACAAGGGGGAGGGCCCTGCCCTGCAGGAACTGACAACCCAGAAGGGAAATGGGCACGAAGGAAACAATACGGTGGGGGGGGGGGCACCCAGCGGCTGCGGGGGCTCAGGGAAGGCACCTGCCCCAGGCGTCTGGGGGTCTGAGAAGGATTCCCAGAGGAAACATGTCTAAGCTGAGACTTGAAGGATGGGGAGGAGTTAGCCAGGTGGGGAGCGGTGAGTAGGCCTTGCACCCGGCAAAGCGATCAGCACGTGCAAAGGCCCAGAGGCCAGTTGCAGAATGCTGTGATTGGGGACAGAAGGGAGTTCAGCCTGGCTCGAGCCTTGTGAGTGAGAGAGCAGTGAGCACTGAGGCCAGCACGGCTGGGGCAGAGTCCCGAGAGCCCCCACGAGGCATGCTTTGGGTTTGGGTTTGATCCATTGAAGGTCCATGGGAGGCTGTTGGGTGATTCCGGCAAGAGTGAGGGTGGGCTGCAGTGCTGCGGGCAGATTTGAGGATTGTGTGCCTGTGACTGATGGGCTGTCGAGTGCAGCAAGGGGAGGGTGGACTCCAGGCTGACCCCAGGTTTCTGGCTTGCTGATTCGCTAAGACAGCAAGTGCTGGAGGGGATCAGGCTAGGCTTGGGGGCAGATCATGGGTTGCGGGGGGCAGGGGGTGGGAGTGGGAAGGATTGCTGGGGGTCAGCTGGGTGCGGGAGGTGCACCAGAAGCGGCCAAGTGTAGAGAAGTTAACTGAAGCTCTAGGAGAGGCCCAGGTTTCCCCGAGGGAGGGTGCAGGGTCAGGAACCCTGGGAGGAAGGAGGTGCCCTGGGCTCGAGGGGCGGGGGTGGGGGCCAGCCTGCAGAGTGGCAGGCTTTTATGAGGGGTTGAGAGGACTTTGGGAGGGGTGTCAGGTGGACACAGTGCGGAAGGGCAGGGAGAGGCTCATGGGTCCTCCCCGCACCCCCCTCCCACTGACAGCACCACCCGCTCCTCTCAGTGGTGGTCACTCTAGAAAGGGTGTCGGGGCATCAGGAGCAGCCCAGGACACGGCCTGACTTCTCAGACTGCTCAGAGAAAGACAGGGGTCATTCAGAAGCCGTCCCTGATCAGTGCCTAGGAGTTTAATTTGGCTGCGGCCTCCGTGCTGACAGGACTAGGGCAAACACAGGATCTAGAGGGACTTCTCAGCGGATTTACTGATCCAAATGGGTGTGCTGTCAGTTTGGCCCCCAACAGTCGCCTCTTTCCTCACCCAGCCACAGGAACGTTTGTTGAACTCCGGTGTGTGCTTGGCATTTTACAGACATTAGCTGCATGTAGTTTGTGCTCAGTAAGTATTTCTCAGATGGTTGCATGGGTCCAAAACTGACTCCTAGAAAAGGTGAGTGACTTACCCAGAGTCACACAGCCAGTAAGAAGTGGAGCCAGGGCTGTTTGACTCCAGAGCCCTGAGCAGGGGGGAGGAGACAAATAGACGTGGAACAGTTCAGCGACTTGGCAAGGAGCCCGAGGAGGGAGGCATCAGTGTGAGCGGGAAGAATGAAGTCAAGGAAGGCTTCCTGGAAGAGGAGTTGTTGAGGTGGCCATAGATGGACAGGAAGTAGAAATAGGCCTTTCAGCAGGTAGGAGCAGCAGAAACAGGTGCACAGAGGGGAGGGCTTAGGGAGTGCGGGGTGTACAGGAAGTGTCTGGAGAGCTGATCTTTAGGCGGAGCCTGAAGGCCAGGATGCATGATGTTTCAGAAGGGAGGCATGGCGTTTGGGAGCCCTGAGGACTCGAGCAGCAGATGTAGTGAAGGAGTTGTAGGAAGGTTGGTCTGGTGGGTTTAGTGGGAGGGGGTGATGCTGGGGGACCACAAGCGTAACCTAGACTAAGCCCCCAAATGGCTTCACGCTGGGGGAGTTGATGTAGAGCCAGGAAGATTTTCTGTTTCTCCGGAGCAGGGAGCGAGACTGTCTCTTACTTAGCCTTGCAGCCCCTGCCCATTAAGAAATAACTTTTAATCAAGTTGGCGAGGTTTGGGGGAGTTCTAAGTCTTCGATGGGCTATTCCAGGGCAGAGAGAGCACATTGATCTTTGGGAGAAGCAGAGAGAAGCAGATTTTAGCTGAGTGCGAGAAGATGTGCTTTCCTTCCCCCTGAATTGCCGGGGGTGGGGTGGGGTGGTGAGCTCCCCACTTTGGGAGGTGTGAATGCAGTAGCTGTTGGGGGCATCTCAGTGCGGGAGGCTCCTGTGCTAGGTGTGTGGCTCTTCCCTCTATATTGTCATTCAGTCCAGGAAAAAAAAATTGCTCTGTGACCTTGGAGAGTCTCTTCCTCCTTGATGTCTCACCCTGAGATGGCTGGTGGAACTCAGATATTTTTGGCCACGGAAGTTTGTTTTTAAAGAAATTTCACTCAGAATGCCAATATGAAGAGTGGATGAAAGTGGAGAAACTTTTGTCCAGAGGCAGGTGGAGGCTACAGTCGGCTCTGCCTCCACCTCCCTTAACTCTGGGTCTCCACGGAGCACAGGGTGAGGAGGACTCATCTACATCAGCAGTTCTCAAAGTGTGGTCCCCACACCAGCAGCAGCAGCATCACCTGAGAACTTGTGGGAAATGCATATTCTTAGATCCCACCCCAGATCCGCTAAGTCAGAAACTCTGGGGTGGGGCTGGCCGTCTTTGTTTTCAGGACCCACCAGGCAATACTGATGGACACTAACATTTGACACCCACAGACGGGTGATCCTGCAAGTTCCCTCAGCACGGGCTGGCTGTGTATGGGTACCCAGAGCTTAAAAAATACAGGTGTTCAGATCCTACCCTCCGAGATTTGTGTTTAATTGGTCTGGAGTGCAGCCTAGTCGTCGGGAGTTGAAACACTCCCCAGGTGATTGCACTTTGCACCTGAAAGTGAGAACTTAGTGAGAAAGTAGCAAACATTCATTCAGCGCAGTTGTGAACAAAGCTGGGTCAATCTGAGGGTGAAACAAAATGAGTGAGACACGGTCTGCTCACTGCTTAATTGCAGGGAAGATCATAGAAACATGCAAGGTAGGTAAATAGCCGGAAAAGGCAAAATTTTGTAAAGCCATTACTTTTCAGACTGGGATACATGTGACGCTGCCCCAGGGATGCCGTAGGTGCCTGGGGAATAGTTGAGGCCACGGGATAAACATGGGACATTTATTAAGAGCCTCCACTTTGCTCTAGATACGTAATTTTAAATAAATTGGACATGGATATATTCTGGAGAACAATGTAAAATATGCATTCCTGTTTAAGCTAAAATATGAGACTTCAGAGACGTTCTGAGATCGGGTTGGCTCCCTTCAGGCTGTGACCCCAGATTTCTGGAGGCTCTAGGATAGTTGAGAGTCCCTGAGGCTGATTGCTGAAGTAACCCAGGAAGGCCTCATGGTGGAGGTGGTGTTTGAAAGCAGCGTTGAAAAATGAGCAAAATAGGGATCAGATGCTGGAGGCACAGAACAAACACGCAGAGGCTGGGAAAGAGGGTTCTTATAAAGCAGTGGTTCTCAAACTGTGGCCCCAGGACCAGCAGTAGCAATAACAGCTGGGAACTTGGAAGAAATGAAAATTATGCAACCCCACGCCCGACCTGCTGAATGCAAACTATGGGGGTGGGGCCAGCAAGCTGGGTTTGGATAAGCCGGGCAGGTGATTTGGATGCACACTCCACTTAGAAGCCCACTGGTGTAAAGGAATGAGTGTCAGCTGCAGAGGCCAGCAGGGCCAGCTCCTGAGGGGCCGTCCACAGCCGGCCAAGCAGACCAACTTGGCTATGAGGGCAGGAGAGGCTGCGAGGGGTTTGGAGGAGCATGAAAGCAGTGGGGAGCAATTGTGTGTCCTCATTTCCCCAGGGACCTCAGAGAACTGTCTTGCTTTTTAAAAAATGTCTTGTAAGTTACGTACAGGTAAGTGCACACATCTCAAGGGTAGGGCTCCAGTTTTTACTACGTGTGTGTGCACACACTTGTAACCACCACCCAGATGGGACATCCCCATCACCCCAGAGGGTGCCTTGTGCCCCGCCCTAGTCGATGTCATCCCCCACAGAGGATACCATGATTTTACTTTCCGTCACATTGAATTGGTTTAGCCTGTTCCTGAACCTCATCTGAATGGAATCATGGATGATGTATTCCTTTGTCTTTGGCTTGCTTAGCTGAGCGTAATGTGAGATGCGTGCCAGTATGGCGTGTACCTGTGTTCTGTGTGCATCCACCACAGTTGGTGTGTCTATCCTCCTGCTAAAGATCACCTGGGTTGTTTCCAGTTGGGGCTATTACAAAGCTGCTATGAATGTTCTAGGGAACTCAGTTCTCCTTGGTATTTACCTAGCAGAGGAATACTCGGGTCATAGGGTGAGCATAGACTTAGCTTTATTAGAAGCTGCCAAGTAGGTTTACGGTGTGGTTGGAGCTACATATACCCTGACTCCCCATGTGTGGGACTAGTGCTTCTTTCGCGCTGGCCGGCGTACCCGCGCTGTCAGGCCTTTTACTCATGGCCATTCTGCTGGTTGTGTAGTGGTGTCTCATGCAGTTTCAATTTGCATTTCCCTGATGATTAATGAAATTGAGTATCTTTCCTCTGTTTACTAGCCATTTGGAAATCCTCATTTGAAAAATGTCGTAGGCTTATTTTTCAATTGGTTCGACTTTTTCTTATTTATGTGTAGGAGTTATTGAAATAATCTGGACACAAGTCCATTTTCAGATATGTGTATTGTCAACAGTTTCCCAATCTCGGGCTTCCCAATTCAGTTTTTTCAACAGCTTGAGTTATAAGTCTCATACCATACAATTCATTTGTTTGAAGCATAAGATTCAGTGCTTTTTCATATATTCAGAATTATACAGTCATCACCGCAGTCAATTGTAGCACATTCTCATCATCCCAAAGAAACCCCACGCCCCTGAGTTACCGCCCCACTCAGCCCTAGGCACCCACCAGTCCATTTCTGTCTCTATAGATTTGCCTGTTTTGGACATCTCATGTAGACGGAGCCATACAATTTTTGGTCTTTTGACACTGACTTCTGTCATCTCCCATAATGTTGTCAAGGTTCAGCCATGTCGTAGCATGTGTCATTGCCTCATTCCTTTTCACAGCTAAGTAAAATTTCATTGAGCAGATAGACCACGTTTTTGTTTATCCTTTCGTCAGCTGATGGACATATTGCTTCTTTCCACTTTTTGCCTGTTATGAAAATGCGACTATGAACATTCGTGTACAAATTCGTGTGTGAACACGTTTTCCATTCTCTTGGGTATGTACCTAGCATGCTGGGTCATATGGTAACTTTGTAACCTTTTGAGGAGCTGCCAGATGGTTTTCCAAAATAGCTGCACCATTTTACATTCCCACCATGGTAGTGTGATGGTTCCAGTTTCCCCACAGCCTTGCAGTGCTTGTTGTTGTATGTCTTTTTCATTATAACCATCCTGGTGGGTTTGAGATGGTTTCTCATTGCGACTTTTGATTTTGCTTTTCCCTCATTACTAATGATGTTAGGCATCCTTTCATGTGCGTCTTCTTCATTTGTATATATTCTCTGGAGAAATGTCTTTTCAGATATTTTGCCCATTTTTTAATGGGTGGTCTTTTTATTGTAATTCTGTATCCAAGTCCCTTATCAGACACATGATTTGCAAATATATCCTCCCATTCTGGGGGGTGTCTTTATCACTTTCTTGATAGCATCCTTTGAAGCACAAAAGTTTGAAGTTTTGATGAACTCTGATTTATCTGTTTTTCCTTTCGTTGCTTGTTCTTTTGGTATCATACATAAGAAAGATTTGCCTAGCCCCAAATCACTTAGACTTACTCTCGTTTTTTAAAGAGCTTTATAGTATTAGCTCTTATTTTTAGTCTTTGATTTTGAGTGCATTTTGGTGTATGATCTAAAGGAGTCCAAATTCATTCTTTTGCATGTGGATTTTCAAATATCTCAGCACGTTTTGTTGAAAACATTATTTTCCCACTGAATTTTCTTGGCACCCTTGTTAAAAATCAGTTGACCATAAATGTGAGGGTTTATTCTGGATTCGCAGTTCTATTCCATTGATCTAAATGTCTGTCCTTATGCCATCACCACACACTCTTGATTCTTGTAGCCTCATAGTAAGTTTTAAAATCTGGAAGTGTGAGTCCTGCAACTTTGTTCTTTTTTAAAGTTGTTTGGGCTATTGTGGGTCATTTGCAACTCCATATGAGTTTTAGAATCACCTTGTCAATTTCTGTAAAAAGGCAACTGGGATCTTGACAGGGGTTGATGTGAATCTGTCATCTTGGGGAGTGCTGACCTGTTAACAGTATTAAGTTGTGAACATGCGACATCTTTCCATTTACTTAGGTCTTCTTTAGTTTCAGTGACGTTTTGTTGTTTTCAGAGTACATGTTCTACGCCTCTTTTGTTAAATTTACTCCTAAGCATTTTATTCTTTCTCATCTTATTTACTTTTAAAATTATTTTTAACCTTTTATTTTAAAATAACTTCAAGGGACTTCGCTGGCGGTCCAGTGATTAATACTCTATGCTTCTACTGCAGAGAGCATGGGTTTGATCCCTGGTCGGGGAACTAAGATCCCACATACCTCATGGTGTGGTCATGAAATGAAATAAAATAATTTCAACTTTGTAGAAAAGTAACAAAAATAGGAGTAGTGCACAGAACAACCAAATTCCCTTTTTCCACATTCATCTTCTCACGTGAAGTCCAGTTTATTATTTTTTCCCTGTATGGTTAGTACTTTTTGTATACAATTTAAAGAGTCTTTGTGTGACCCCACAGAGACATTTTCAGGGTTCCAAAGTATCCTCCAGTGATTGACCAGGCCAAGGGAAGTCATGTGCCCCAGACAGCTCATGGCCTCTGCCAGGGCACGATTGTGACATAGCTGAGTCAAGGCTGCCGTTGGTGTGCGTTTGGCTACGTGAGATTCCAGCGACATCATTTTAACATCATTTGACTTCTGGCAGTGACATCAATGGTTTGACTACTTACGAGGAGCAGGACATTCTGACCACCCACCAACTGTTCAGCCCAGAGAATGGAGATGCTGTGTCACCCAGAAAACGCAATGGGTGGTTTGGAGAAGGAGACAGGGGCCAGGGGACCAGGCCCCTGAATGTAAGATCCTGTCATCCACTGCAGGCAAGCCCGGAGCAGGGTCCTGGGAACCCTGTGAGTTCCTGGGAGACTCTTCTGGGCTCCAGAGGCAGAGGCCTTCCTCACCTCTCAGCCGGGCTATCCCAGGGTCTCTGAGGTTGGGAAGAGCCCTGGCCAGGATTCTGGAGATCTGGGGTCCAGTCTCCCTCCTTGACCTGAGCAAGTCACTTGCCTGTCTGGGCCAGTCATAAAAGGAGAAATTGGGGTGGAGCAGCAGAAAGAGCTAGGGTTCTGGAGTCAGGCCGACCCAGGCTCAGATCTCACCATCTGGTGGACTTGGGAGAGTTACTTAATTCCTCTGGGACTAATTCCCTTATTGGTAAAATGGAAATAATAATAATGTGAATGTTCTGTAACCATCATCATTGCTGTTTGTTGAGCACCTGCCCTGGGTGCTGGGGGCACAGAGATAAGTACCACTCAGTCTAGGGGAGAAGCAAGACCCAGAAACAAATCTTCCTAAAACATGACAGAAGGAGGTCTGCAGAAACCCCGTGCAGAAGGTATATGTGTCCCCATTTAGCAGAGGGGGAAATTGAGGTCCATGGTGATGGAGTGACTTGTCCCCGATCACATGGAGGCAACCGTCTAGATAGACAAGGACTCATCCTTGTTCTCTAGAGCCCTCAAAGGTTGGGGCAGGAACTGCACATGATGCTGGGAAGGCGCGTATGTAAGAGGTGGACCCGGTCAGGAAGGCCTCTGGTGCCCCAGGGGTCTGGGCTGGACCCTGCAGGCAGGGGGTGGTCACTTCGTACTCCTTACCAGCTCTTCTCCATGCACTCTCTGCCCTGGTGGCACCATTGTGTTCTGGCCTCTCCCCTGTTCTAGACGACTGGAATGACCGTCTTACTGGTCTCTCATTCTTGCCACCTCCAGTTTGTTCTCCCAACAATGTGAACTTTTTAAAGACAGATATCCAGTCACTTTGATCCCCTCTTAGCACCCTTCATTGGTTCCCCATCATCCCAGGATGAAACCCAAGTACCTTAAGAAGACTGCAGGGCCCTGTGGAAGGGTCCCATCTGACCCTCCAGCATCATCATGTTCCAATCCTGTGTGCAGCATGTGTACACACACACACACACGCACACGTGCACACACCCACGGCACCCAAACCACACCCAACTCAGTTCCTCCTCCACCTCAGGGCCTTTGCACTTGCTGTCCCCGCACCTGGAACACACCCCCTCTTGTCTCAGTGTGGGCATTGCCTCCCTGGAGCTAAGCCGGGTCTCCTTCCCGAGGTCTGCACAGCCCCTGTGCTTCTCCCATCACAACACTTACACCCCTGTGTTGACGTCATCGTTTTGCTCACACTTTTCCCCTGGATTGCACACTCTTTGAGGGCAGAACAGCATCTCTTCTGCTGCCACCCTCCCCTCAGGGCCTGGGGCAGAGCAGGTGCTTGGGACATTGTTGAGTGATAAGGAGATGAGGGCCATGGATTTTCTACCCGCTTCCTCCCTCTGTGGCGGCTGAGTCAATTGAGTGAGAATTAATTACAGGTGAGAAACCGGCTTGTAAAGCCATTAATATTTAAGCTCCCTGGAGTGTGATGCAAATACAACCGTCAGCCTTGTCTTTGCTTGTCCTTCCCCCCCACCTCTCTCCCCACCCCCTTCCGTGTACTTGGGTCTGCATGTCAGGGTGACTCGATTCGGGTCTTGGCTCCCCCATGACTCACTCTCCTTTTCTGTTAAATAAGGGCCCTGCAGTCCATCCATCAGCAAGCATGATAAACCTCCTCTGTGTCACATGCTCTGCTGGACTTCAGAAACAGGGGAGGAAACAAACAGAGGTGGCCCTACTCTGAAGATGTCATATCTAGACTAAAACCATTACTGCTACAGGAATAGCGCTTCACAGTTTACAAAGCAGTTTTAAACATCAGAATGAGCCTCACACTGTATATACTTGGTGGTGCTGTTATCCCCATTTTACAGATGGGGAAACGGAGGCTCAGATAGGTTGACAGCTTGCCCGTTGATCACATAGGTTGGTCACTCCTGGGGTGTCTGGACTGGAACCTGGCACAGAGCCAATGAGGGAGTGTGTTACAGTCCTCTGTCAACCAGCTGCCAGGCAGGAAGGGTTTTCTCTCTTTCTCTGGGATTCCAAGGCTGAGGAGACCCTGCGAGGCTGGCGGCTGGGTCCTAATATATACAGAGACTCTAAGGAAGGAATGGGTAGGTCCTCCCGTGCCAGGTCAGCAGGGAAACCTCCCCTCCAGGTTCAGAACGACCCCGGTGTCCCAGAGCCAGCTGTGGGCAGAAATAAGAATTCATTACCACCGCTGCTGGCTGCCCTTCCCACCTAGCTGCCCTCCGTCGTTTACGCTTTCTCCACCCGCCAAAACTTGCTTTTAAAAAAGGCTCTGGTAGCTCAGTTACAATAGGATTCAGTTTCTACTTACGGCTCAAGCGTGTGGCCTCCACTTGAGGACACACAGGCTCTCTGCCCAGAGAACCCAGAGTTTCCGACCTGAGTGATGGGGCCGGTGAGGGCTGGCCTCAGGCAGGACCAGCTCATCCCCCCTCCTTGGGACTGCAAGCCAGGATGGCCGCCCTCCCCGTGTCCCCCTTGCTGTTCCCAGCAGAGCAGGTTGTGGTGACAGGAGGTCAGTGCAGGACGGGGTGAGGTGTTGAAGTGGAGACCTTTGTAACCTCCACATCTGCTGTCCCGCCTGGAGCACAGTGGCCTCTTTACAGACGTCCCGGGGCAGTCAGAGAGTCTCCCTGGGCCTCTGCCCCTCCCTTCTCATCTCTCTCTCTCCACCAGCGCCCCTCCCTCTGCTTTCTCAGTTCTCTTTCTTTCCCTATCTTTTCCCTCCCTCTGCCTCATCCCACTTCCCCGCCTCTCAGGCACTTGCCCTTTTTAGATCTCTACGTAAAGAAACTTTTCTAACAGTGAAGACTGTTCAGCAATGGAATCAGTGGTCTTACCAAGGAATGAGTTCCCCATCAGGGAGGCTGTTGAACAAGCCAGGGTAGTCGTCCTTCCTGAGTGTTGAAAAGGTGACTTGACCTTCTGGGTTTGGGCTGGACCATGGCCAGATCACGACTTCTGATGCTGAGATTCACCTGATGTGCGTTGCTTCGTGGTTCAAGGTGGTTTCAGGATATTCCATGTATTTAAAACTATAGGGACTTCTCTAGTGGCGATAGTAGTTAAGAATCCACCTGCCAATGCTGGGAACATGGATTTGAGCCCTGGTCCGGGAAGATCCCACATGCTGCGGAGCAGCTAAGCCCGTGTGCCACAACTACTGCACCTGTGCTCTAGAGCTCGCAAGCCACAACTACTGAGCCCACGTGCCACAACTACTGAAGCCCACATGCCTACAGCACATGCTTTGCAACAAGAGAAGCCACTGCAATAAGTGCACGCACTGCAATGAAGAGTAGCCCCCGCTACTAGAGCACAACTAGAGAAAGCCCGTGCGCAGCAGCAACACCCAACACAGCCAATACATAAATAAATAAATAAATTTATTTAAAAAAAAACTATAGTGCTGGGCCTCGCATAAGCGTGTGTTTTTGAAGATCAGATATTTTTGTTGTGACAGAGAAGTTGTACATTCTTTATAATTTTAATGTTTATTAAATTTAATTTTTTAAAGTAAGTAATCATGATACAGAAATTTTAGAAAATAGAGACAAGAAGGGAAAAAAATAATTCCTAATTCCATACCCCTGACACTGTCACTGTTTACATTTCATTCCATTTCCTTTCATCTTTTTCCTGTATTCATTTTTTATACAGCCATGTTGGGGCGGGAAGACAGTTTTGTACCCCTTCTTGATTTCTCAGCACTATGCCTGAATGTTGTTACATAGTCACCATCCTCACCATTTTTACACCAGGGAGCAGACACCTATGGTTTCTTTAGACTTTGTTTTGAAAGAGCAGCCCATGAACCTCTTCAAAGATGGATAATTGTAAAGCAAGAGCTTTATATTTCTTCAGAGAAGGAATTACCCCACTTCTTACCCATCTTGTAAAAGAAGAGTGTGCATCCACGTTCCCACAAGGAAGGGAGGAGTGAGCATGCTTTAAACCTGCTCCACACCACGAGCTGTGGGGCTCTTTGGGTATCAGTTAGCTGTGATCACCAGGTGCGTGTTGTCACCCCCGTTTCACAGGGTCTGAGACACTGGCCTGAGGTCCTGTGCCGTCAGTATGGAGCCAGGATTCCAAAGCCACGGGGAAGCTGCCAGGGGGACTGTGCTCAGTCCTGTGACTCATGTGTAACAGTCCTCTCGGGGTTTCAGGATTTCCACGGAGCTGTCATGAGGGCCTTGGATGGGACGGACCAGGAGGGCAAGGACACGTTGGCCAGGGAGGAGCTGCGACATGGCCTGAGTGAGCTCCCAGCCATCCGCGACCTTCACCAGGGGATCCTGGAGGAGCTGGAGGAGAGGCTGTCACACTGGTGAGCGGCCCTGAACCCTCACCCCCACCTCATTGCCTTGGGGAATGCAGGGGGGTGGTAAAAACCCCACCCTGTGAGATGGTGTCACCATTTGACTGGTGGGGAAGCCCAGACATGGAGGTGTTAGGTCGTCCGCCCAAAGTAAAACAACTGTGGGAGGGTCGACCCGGGATCCCCACCCAGGATGTAATGCCAGCCTTCACCATCCAACACTGTGTGGTCACAAGGCTGAATTCTCGCTGTCCTTTCCCCACCCCGCCGCCCTTGGCTGCAGGGAGGGCCAGCAGAACGTGGCCGATGTCTTCCTGGCCCGGGAGCAGGAGTTTGAGCACCACGCCACTCACATCCTGCAGTTCGACAGGTACCTGAGTCTGCTGGGTGAGACCTGCCTCCACACCCCCCGGCTGGCAGCTGCCGTCCGAGAATTTGAGGTGGGTCCTCGGCCCTCCAAGAACCTACTCTGAGGATGCAGGGGTGGGGGTGGGCATGGAAGGGCTGAATGCAAATCAGTGGGGCTTCTTAGTGGGGCAGAGGGGCAGACCGAGGAGGTGGGGGGGAAGGGTGACCCAGCAGGAGGGAAAGCCCAGAACATCTCCCATTGGGCCATCGGTAGCAGCTCTGAGCACCAGCCACGGGGAGGGGCTTAGTGGCTGTTCTCCTGTCCAGGAGAGAGGCACAAAGCAAGCTGGGGCCCTAAGCCATTGGAGTGACCAACAAATGACCACCAACTGGGAATCCAGTTACTGGGCAGCAAAATTAGAGACTTTCTTCTATCACTAACACTAGATGCAAAGCAGGGGGTGGGAGAGACACGTAACTGAGTGTAGCACAGTCTGTGAGCCTGAAGGAATGAACTGTCAGAGCAGGGCGGCGCTAATCTGGGAGGACATCCTGGAGGAGGGGAACCTGGTTTTGGAGATGCTCAGCCTGGCCAGGAGAAGGCTTGGATGAGACCTGTGTGGATGGGCTCATGTGGGATGCCGTGAGCCCGGAGCTCTCAGGCAGGGGTCTCTGATGGAGTTTTGTTCTCCCGTCTCTTGGGAGCAGCAGAGTCAGCAAGGAGGTGGCCAGAACGTGAAGCACCGGCTGCTAAGGGTGGTTCAGCGCCTGTTCCAGTACCAAGTGCTCCTCACAGGTGGGCCCCATGGAAGGTCAAGATGCACCGAGGTGGTGCAGGGAGGGAAAGGCACCTGCAGAGGTGTGGGGGAGGCCTGGCAAGGTATGTGATGACGACCTTCCCTCCCACTGTGGCAGGGAGGGGTGGGGAGGATGCTGTCAGTCCTGCCCCTGCCCCTGCCCCTGTGGAGGTGCCAGGCCCGGACACCACCTTCTCTCCACCACCTTCCCTCAGGCTGAGCTGCCACGTGGAAACCTGCCTGAATGGCCACCTGCTGCGTCTCCTTTCAGCCTCTCCCATCGTAACACACAGGAACTCGCCTTCCCCTGACCTGCATTTCCTCCCTGGCTCAGTGGGTCTTATTTCCCTAAAGCTGTCTTATCACCAAAGCCCTCCTGAATCAGCGGATGTTTTCCCCCTTGGACCTGCTGGCTCTCACTGTGGCTTGGCCACTGACCGCTTCCTGCTTCTTGAAGCCCTTTCCTCCCGGAGCTTCTGTGGTGTACTCTCCACCTGCCTCGCTCTGGCCTCTCTGACTGCTCCGTCTCCGTCTCTGTAGGCCGCTCTCCTCTCCACAGCCCCATAAATGTCAGTGATTCTTGGGGCTCAGTCCCAGCTCCTCTTTTCTTCCTTCTCTACAAACTCTCCCCTGAAAATGTCATCCCATCCCCTCCCTCTGCCTGCCAGAAACCCCCTTACCTCTGTCCTGAGCAACTGCCTCCCGCGTGGACAGAGATCCCTGGCCCAGGGGCTGGTGCTCTGGCTGGGGAGACGGAACTACACACAGAGAGAGATACGTGTAACTCCAGGGAGTGACCAGGCTGTAAGAAAAGACATTAGGGCCAGGGGATGGAGGAGTTATTCATCTAATCAAACCAGTATGTCTTAGGCACCTACTGTGTACCAGGCTCTGTGCTATATGCTGGAAAGGTAGAAGTGAATTAAACAGTCAAACTCTGTGACGCTATGGAGCTTATACTTTAACAAATACGGAAATAAAAATATAATATGTCCATGATAAGAGCTTTAGAGAAAAATAAAGCAGATTAAGGACATTCATGGCAATAGGGCTGCTGCATTAGATCCAGCCCTCAGGGAAGACCTGTCTGACGAGGTAAGATTGAACAGAGATCTCAGTGAAGTGAGGACGTGAGTGGTACGAAGACCTGGAAGAAGAGAGTACGAGGTGGAGGAAAGTGCAAAGGCCCTGGGGTCTGAGCAAGTTTGGCATATTCAAGAAGTAGAAAGACTGCCAACATTGCCCCAGTGAAGAAGTTGGCACAGAGAGGTAGCTGAGCAAGACCAGCCCGTGTTGAGCCTTATGGGTATAAATGTGTTAAGGGTCTAGCACATCACACTCTACCGGGTTGGTGGTCACATCTGCCTCGCCCAGCAGACGGTGCTGCTTCAGGCATACCACAGTGCCAGGCGCACCGCGGGCACTGAATAGACATTTGCAGAATGAGTGAAGGAGTGACTAGCGGTGGTGGCTGTGATTCTGGGGGCCTGGTTTTGTGCTAGTGTGGTGGGCTGACAGGAGAGAGGGTGTACACCTTGTTCTTCTGGAAGTCTTCTTCCATCTCTGGACACAGAGGGGCTCCTTCTGCGGACATGAGGGGCAGGCCTCACCAGGGCAAACTGACTCCCGCCTCTTGTTCTGTCTGCAGACTATTTAAATAACCTTTGCCCAGACTCGGCTGAGTACGATCACACGCAAGGTAAGTCCGGATGTGAACCCAGAGGAAGGGGATGCATTCCTGTTTGGGCCCCTCTTCCCAACTCTGGACTCTACCCCAGTTCCCAGGCACACAACACAGCCCTCTCCCTGCCAGCGAGGTGTGCAGGGGGCGTGAGGCCTTCAGGGCTGCCCAGTCCCACGAGGACTCCCTGAGGTGGGCTAACGTCCAGTTAGAGGAGAAGAAAGGGGTGACCAGAATTCAGTGACAGGACGGGGTGCCAGGTCTAAAAAACTCACCCAGACTCCCTGTTTCTTCCCAGTTCTGTGTGGCTGTCCCTGCTTTGACCTGCCAGGGCAGTCTGTGTTTTAACATATTCCATGTGCAGCCAGGGAAACTGAGGTACAGGGGGGTCACATTACTGTCAAGATCACTTAAGCAGCGGTGGTTAAGCCGGGATTGGGCCAGCGACCTGACCCCGTGGTGGGAAGAACTGGTGCCACCCACATACAAGACCTTGCAGGGGGACCTCGGGGGGAGGAGGCGAGCAGGTGGCAGCTAGCCCGGCCCGCCCCAGGAGGCCCAGCGCTCTGCTTCTCTCTGTAGGTGCGCTGACCTTCATCTCCAAGGTCACAGACCGTGCCAATGACAGCATGGAGCAAGGGGTAAGTCTGGCCCTGGGCACCTTGCCGTGGGTGCAGGTTCCAGGAGTGCCTCCGCCCTGCCCAGGTCTGCCTTGTGATAGCCCACGTCTTGGTGGGGGGTGCAGGCAACCATTTATCTCATAGCATCTTGCAAAGAGCTGTGGGTTCTGACCCTGACACTTGCTGTGTCACCTCAGGTACTGTGTGTCCCTCTCTGGGTCTCCAGTTTATTTATGTGAACCATGAGGGAGGCTGCAGACTGGCACAGACCTGATAAGTAGTGCCCAGACTCTAGTCTGAGAACATCTGCATCAGCCCCTGGAGTGTGCTATAAACTACAGATTCCTGGGCACGCCTTCCATCTTCCCAGTTGGAACTTCTGGGGTAGGGTTCAGAGATAGGCATTTTAAGCAAGCACCCCAGGTAAATTTTGGGCCCACAGAAGTTTGAGAGCCGCTCATCCACAAGAACACGTGAGCTCTGAGAGCACACCTGTTTCTGACTGTGTGACTCTGCGTTCGAGAGACACTGGTCAGATGTTTACTGGGTTTCTGTCCAGGATGACCAGCTTTATCCCTCCTCCCAACTGTGTTCCAGTGGTTACCATGGTTGCTTGTGTCCACATATTTTCTGCTCCTCTAAGCTGTATATATGCTAGAGCTGTGTGTTGAGAATGATTCTGATGCTGAGTCCTAGCTCAGTGAGAAAGAGTTCAGTGATCAATTAGTGATGTCTTCCACAGGCAGAGGTGGGAGTGACAGTGGTATGTGTGCTGAACTGTTGCTCAGCGTTGCTGTAGCAGGTGCACGGAGCGTCTTTATAGTGAGTCAACCACAGGTAGAAAAAGGGGAAGGGAAATAACATCTCTTGGACACTTGCTGTTATGTCAGGCCCTGTGCTGGGGTCTGGATATACAGAAAGGAGACATGAATCCTTGAGGAAATCATCGCTTAGTTGAGCAGTAGAAACGTGGACATGAAGAACTAAGATAAACATCGTGAGAGAGAGAGAGAGAGAGAGAGAGAGAGAAAGTGCTGCAAGTTTCAGAGAAGGGATTCATCTTTCCAATGGGGATTGTGAGAAGCGATGATACAGGAGGTGCCCCCACAGGGAGGACTGTGCACGTGCCATGAAGGCAGCGGGAGCACAGGTGGTCCAGGAAGAAGGCCTGGCCTGGGCACAGGCAGGGAGATGGGAAAGTGCTGGATGTGTCAGAGTTCAGAGGGTCACCCAGCGTGGCTAGAAGATGGGAACCGCATAGGCACGGTCGGAAAAGAGTCTGTGGGGGGAGGTCAGGGTGGCTGGTGGAGGTGTGTGCAAGTGTGGAGGCTGAAGCCAGCTGGGTGCGAAATCCAGTGGGTCAGACACACTGTTGTCATCAGGCCCTCCCCCCCGCCGATGTCCACGAGCTCCCTGCTCTTTGGCATTTTGGCATTTTGTACATACAGTGAGATTTCCCTCATGTAACCAAAAAACAAAGGTGCTTTGGAGTCACCGCCCTGTCATGATGTAGCAGCAGATGGGCTGGGCTCTCCATACTTCCCTTTAAGGAGGGATGCCTTTGCTTCCAAAAAGAAAAACTAGGTCAGGAAGGGCTGTGTCTTCCCTCCTGTGGCGAGCTCCTGCACACAGCCCCCACCTGGCAGAGGAACTGGAGTAGCCCATGGCCAAACGTCCTCATGGCTTTCTCCAGGGGTCAGGCTGGATGCTGCGCTCAGATGCACAGGCTGGCCGTTTTCTCTCCAGCTGCCTGCGGACACTGCATCAGGCCTGCTCTGGACTAGTAGCCTCTACCTCACGCCTGCTGGGATCGAGCTCTACCTGGGCTGTAGGCAGGCGGGTCCAGATAAACCCAACCCCAAGGCAGAGCTCAGCGGCTGTGAGTGTTCCTGAAGGATGGACTGGAGCTCTGCCTCTCCCTCCCCCGGGTCACCACCCAGCTCAGGCCTCATCACCTCCCAGCCCTGCCATTCTTTTCTCCATCTGGCAGCCAGAGTGATCCTATTAAAATATGTTTGATGGTACCAGTCCCCCTTTTTGCAGAGTCTTCCATGCATCTACATGGCCTTCAGTAGACTATGGAAAGTGCTTATTGGTTGTGAGGACCAGGGGAGGCTTCCTGGAGGAGGCAGCATTCACTTGGGGTTTATGCTCACATCAAACCATTGCCATAATTTCTCACAAGGGTCATAGCTAGGGGTATGATTTCTAGGAAGAGCCAGATCCCACCACCCCACTAATCCAAAATTGGACCCACATACCATCCAACACCTAGTCTGAAACACACCAACCCCGCCTCTCCCCCACCCCTGGCTGCTACCATTCTACTTTCTGAATAGAGCTTTTCGGGGTAACAATTAAATTTACAGAAGACTGTAAATTTCTGTATTTCTGCAAAACTCTCAGTTTCTGTATAATTGAGAATATTCAGAAAGTTCTCATGCATGCTACAGTTTCCCTTCTTACTAACCTCTTATATTAACATGGTACCTTTGTTACAGTAAAGAACTAATGTTGATACAGTCTTATTAACTAAAGACCATAGTTCATTCAGATTTCCTTAGTTTTTGCCTAATGTTTGCTCCAGGTTCTCATCCAGGATATTGCATCACATTTAGACATCATGTTTCCTTAGGCTCCTCTTGGCTATGACAGTTTCTCGGACTTCCTTTGTTTTCGATGACTTTGACAGTTTTGAAGAATACCAGTCAGGTATTGCGTAGGATGCCCTCTGTTGGAATTTGTCTGATGTTTTTCTCATCATTAGACTAGGTTTATAGTTTAGGGGGAGGGAGAGCACAGAAAGTGCTACTCTGATCGTATCGTATGAAGGATACATACTGGCAACGCGATGTGTGACTGTTGATGTTGACTGTAACCACTTGGCCAAGGCTGTGTTCGTCAGATTTCTCCATGTACAGCTGCACCCCCGGCTGCCCTGCCCATACTCTTTGGAGAAAAGTCACTATGCACAGCCCACATTTAAGGAATGGGGAATTCTGCTCCCTCTCCTTGAGGGCAGAGTATCTAGGTAAATTATCTGGAATTCTTCTGCAAGGGAGATTTGTCTCTTCTCCCTCATTTACTAATTCTAAATAAATTATATCAGTAAGAACTCATGGATATTTATTTTATGTTTGAGTTCTAATCTCATTTACTTTATTTATTTTATTTCTCAAGTTGTTGCAGCTTTGGCCAGTGGGAGCCTGGCCAGTTTGTTCCTGTGCCCCTTTCACATACCCCCATCAATGTGGGTTTGGGTGAGGACTCTTATTTTGTTTATTTTTTGAGCACTTCCTTGCTTCCTGGCACCACATGATGCTCCAGGCTTACGTTGTGTATTTCCTGCCCCAGTCCTAGAATCAGCTATTTCTCCAAGGAGCCTTGGTTCCTTTAATTGGATAATGGTATTAGAAACCGAGATCTGGGCACCAGGTATGCTCATTGCTACTGGGGTATCATTTCTTCTAGAGTCTCTTAGCTATAGAGCAAATAAATAGATGTGTACACACCAACCTGGGCATATACTCGTATCTATAGCTATTTCTATACATAACCATCTCTATTAAGCTAAATATGAGTTCTTACTGATGTCTTCAACTCCAGTTGTTACCAAATGGGTCACTCCAGCCTCCTCCCTGGCTTATCTGTGAATTTCCACTCCAGCAGGGAGAAGCCTGGCTCCTGCCATCCAACATCCATTTATGTGATTAATCAATTTACCTTCCTCCTCGAAAAATACTTTTCCTGGGTGTAGAGATCTGGGGTGACCAGTATATTCTTTCCGTAGTGTAAAGACGCCACGGCCTGCCTAGTTTCCGGTAAGAAATCTGCTGCAGTGCTTGTACTAATCTCCTTTATGTATCGTGCCCCTTTTTTACTGGCTGCCTTCAAGATCCCTTTACATTTGACTTTTAGAAGTTTGACTGATACCTAAGTATGCCTGTGTTGGAGGGGGCGCGGCATGTATCCTGTTGTGATTCTCAAGCTTCCTGGACCCGTGGTTTGTTGTTGTTCATAAATTTTGGAAAATTCTCTTGGATGCTCTGTTCTTCCCCACCACCTCCCCCCATACTCTGTTTTCTCTTTGTATTTCAGTTTGGTGAATCTCAGCTTACCTATCTCCAAGTTCATTCATTCTTTCCTCAGCTGTGTTCACTTGCTGCTAAGCCTATCAAAGGAATTCTTCTTTTCCGATATCATATTTTTTATTTTTCACATTTCCCTCTCTTGTACAGTTTCCATCTCTGCTGAGATGCCGTCTGTGCGTGCATGCTGTCTACCTTTTCCACGAACTCCTTTAACATATGCATCATAGTTATCCTAATGTCCCTGTCTGATGGCTCCAGCATCTCTGTCACCTCACATTCTGGTTTCTTGAACACTTTATCTCTTGAAAATGAGTTGGGGCTCTTCCTTGTGTTTTGTGTTTCCTGTAACATTTGAACACCAGACATTATGTGTGGAAGAACTGTAGAGACTGAGGAAAATAGGATCTACCTCCAGCAGTGGACATGCCTCTTTTTCACTCATGCCGTTCACATCAGGGGTAGGAGTTGCCTCAGTCCAGCCGGTGTTTGAGCTGGGTTGAGGTTTTGTTGTCACCATCCTCACCTTCTGAGCCCCACACACTTTGTGCTTCTCTGGAAGGGGGCCACCCACCATTACTGGATGCTGTTTGTCAGGCCTGAGGTGCTGGAGAGTTTTCTCGTATTCCTGCTCCATCTTCAGCTTTGAGCAATCTCTGCACCACAGAAGGGATCTCCGTGTTCTTGCCCCTTCTCAGGGGGAGACCACAGCTCATCTGGAGAAGCCTCAGTCTTAAGTAGGGCCTGTGAGCCAGGTGCTCTCGGCATTGCTGCCCCTCCTCTGCGTGGCAGCAAAAATCTGCCGTGTGTCTGTGGCAGGTCTTGGACAGGTTTCTGCTCTGTGTTGGTGCATGATCCTGGGCCTGAGAGGTTACCCACCTCTTGTTGGAACAGATCTCTTTTGCCTCTGCCCTTTCCCCAGAAGCAGTGGGAGGCTCTCCACCTGGGCTCTGGGAGTGGGAGGGTTGCCGCACCTCCCCCAGTGGCTGAAGGGTTTTGTCCGAGAGAAGGGCCTGGGGAAGTGGGCAGGGTTTTCTGCCAGCCCCCAGGGGTAGCCTGCTTGCCTTCACCACCAAGGGGGGCGGGGATTTCTCTCTGGTTCCATTCTTCCTTGTAAGCGTGTGGCAGAAACTCCTGGAATAGAGCTTGCAAGTGACTGCAGATACCCTTTGTGTCCGGGGCTCCCTGTTATTCTAAACTGTCCCACCAGCCTGCACCTGACCTTTAAGAATCCATTAACATTTTAGCTGCTTTCTTCTCACCCTTCTTTATGCCGACCACCTCCTCCCTGTGTGTTGCCAAAGGTGAGATAGCTCGCTCATCTCATGTTTCCATGCTGGGGCTGGTCCGTCTTTGGGACTCAGTTCACTCGGTGGCCTTGGGACCCGAGCTCTCTGATAGGCATAAGAAGAGTTATGCTTTGGTAGATGATACAGCTTTTTCTCCCTGTTAGGATGGGGGCATTGTTTCCTTGCAGCTTCTACGTGATAAGCGATTGTGGAAAAACTTTTATACATTTCTAACGGGTAGGATTTTATGCCCTTAACTAGGGACAGTGTCAAGGCCTTTTCAAAGCCTTTTCTCTGCACACAGTGTTCACCTTGTTCGTTGACTTTAGAAGCAACCCTGCGGAAGGTGAAGGGGCCTCCGGCCCATGGCTTAGGTGCCTGTCATTTCTAGTATTGCGGGGTGGGGGCGTGTCACCGCACACACTGTGGGTTCCCAGGGAGCTCCTGGGCACGCTTGTTTTTCTTCAGGGAGCACAGAGCATTTCCTCCCCAGGTGCTATGTTTTCTTGGTGACTCTCTCTCAGACACCGCCCAAGGCTGCAGGTCCACAGAGCCCGTCCGGCTTTGGGTATCTATCCCTTCTGGGTTGTTGAGGTATTGAAGTCTGAGTGCTCCAGGCATGACGGGGGACACAGGCTAGAGTAGGAGCAGTGGCTGGGAGACAGACGTGTATCAGATGGCCCCGTGAGGCTGAGTGACCATCCATGATGGGCAGAAAGATGGCGGTGTTAGACCCCAGTCCGGAGGGGCTAGCCTGCTTGTGGGCAGTCCACACGGGCGGCATCCGGCAGAGCTCGGCTCAGCTCCTGGTCCTGCTACCAGCGGGAGCAAGTCCCTCCTGGGCTGCATTTCCTTCTCTGAAGTGGAAGCAGTGCCACTCCTTACGGAGGAGACGAGGGGCCCTGACCATCTCCCATCGCTCTGCTCCCCCCTGCAGGAAAACATACAGAAGCTGGTCCACATTGAGCACAGCGTGCGGGGCCAGGGGGATCTCCTCCAGCCAGGAAGGGTGAGTGCCACCTCCACCAAGGGCAGGGGCAGAGGGCGGCCAGGCTGGCAGGCGGACCAGGCCCTGATAAGCCCCATTGTTCAGCTGGGCTGGCCCCCGACGGGCCCGGCTGCAGGTGCAGTTCACCCAGGAGGAAGGGGAGGAGGGAGGGCGGACGAGGGCTCTGCCGTCCCCGCAGCTGCCTCCCCGGGGGTTTTCCACTTTCAGGGCCTTTAAAGAAACAGTGCTATTTGGGTCCCATGTACCTCTAAGAAGAAGAGACACCCCGCATTTTTAGTTTAGTCCAGTTGCTGGGAAATCAGGGAAACCATCTCTCAGGAACCCCAACAAAGCATGTTAAAAATAACATTTTGGGGGACTTCCTTGGTGGTCCAGTGGTTACGACTTCACCTTCCCATGCAGGGGTGCAGGTTTGAACCCTGGTCAGGGAGCTGAGATCCCACATGCCTTGCAGCCGAGAGACCAAGACAGAGAACAGAAGCAATATTGTAACAAAGTCAATAAAAACTTTTTTTTTTTAAATGGCCCACATCAAAAGAAAACCTTTAAAAAATAGTATTTTTTTGAGACAAATTTACCCACTTTTAAACTTCCAAATAGAAAACATAAAACTCAGCTCAGAAATAGTCAAAAATGTGTTCATTAGCTATTCTAGTCCACGAAGGACAAGAAACAAAGGGTGAGAAATTGTACTTAGGTGTAAAATCACACCTAGTGTTTTGGCCTGAGTCATCCGTTTGGTGAATATTTATGAAACGTCTGTTCGTATCCTCCAGGATTGAGGGTGCTATAGCAGCTGTTCACAGGTCTTCAGCCATTCTAGCAAACTTTCAGAGGCTCTGTTCTGATTGGAATCCTTGTGGTAGCAAACCAGGAACTGAGTCATTGTTTGGGCCCCTCTGTGGCCAGAACAGTGTCTGGGGTTGGTGTAATTTAAGGTGGGTGCTCCTGAAAGGCCAGACGCCTGTCTCTAGAGCCGCTCCACCAAGCACAGAGCACATCTCCTAAGCTGAGAATTCCCCCGTGAGCTGCTCTCTGGTACTGTGGGAGGCACCGTAATTTGTTTGCCCCTGAAGGACCTCCCCCAACCCTTCTCCAGGACGTGGGGGTGTCAGCCTGATCACCGAGGTCTGCTTCTCTCCCCACAGGAGTTTCTGAAGGAAGGGACACTGATGAAAGTAACAGGGAAAAACAGACGCCCCCGGCACCTGTTTCTGGTAAGTACCTGGCCCCCAACCAAGCCCCAGGACGGTCGCGTTCTGTGAAGTGCCCGGGGCCGGTACTCGGGGACCGCTGGAGGAAGGGGGAAACTAGACCAGAGCCGAATCCTTCGGGTGAGGAGCATCCTGAATAGCCGAGCTTCCCAGCAGCTGAGGGCTTTGCAGCCCATCCGTCGTGTGTTATTTAAATGATCTTGAGGGGAATGTTGCCAAAATTTAATTATCCATGTGCCCATCCTAAAACCAGGACATTCTTAAACTGGGAGTAGCTGTTCAACTGCCTTATCTAACATGCGAGAAAAGTGAGATCCAGAAAGGAGGGTTGAGTTGGCCAGATCTCCCAGCAGCTCGGTGGCAGAGGCCCAGAGGGCACCAGGGTTCTGACCTGAGCCCAGCCCTTTCTCTACTCTGCACAGCATGGGATATAGGTGACATTTTTGATGATTTACCGCCACAGTCTGGAACGCCACGGAATGTCCAGGCCGGGGATGTAGTAACCTCAGCCTCAGTGGCTACTGAGCTGCAAGCAGCTCTCTGTCCCAGTCCTGAGACTCCCAGGTTGTTTTGCCTTTTAAGTTCTTCTCTCTGCTGCTTGTAATTGTTCTCTCTGCACCTTTGCTGTTAGCTCTCATTTCTTGTTCCTGTCTGTTGTGGCTGCCCTAACAGCCTCCTTACACTGCATTAGAATTGTGTGCAAAGTAAAAGGAGAGTGGCTCTGAGTCAGGGTGGTGCAGGGACAGGCAGACGAAGGAAGGACAGTTGGGGAACCGGACAGGATAAGCAAAGGCAGAGACACGCGAAGCATGGTGTGTCTGGAGGACCTCTGTGAGTCTCATGGAATCACTGGCTGCAGACTGGCTCTTCCACGTACGCGTTGGCTCTACGCCAGGCCTCACAGAGACCCTGCCACTTGGGGACTGAATTCCAGAGAGGGCCCGTGGTCCTGAGCAGGGCCATCCTGAGCCTGGCCGAAGCGTCGCGTCTTCAGCTGTCCGTCAGGGTTCACCGAGCCTCTGTGGCTTGTGTCCCGAGGCCTTGGCCACCCTCAGCAGGTCACCCCGCTCCGCATAAAGCACGAGGGGAGCCGAGCTCAGAGGCTCTTCTCCCTCTGCTCCCTCCTCACAACCACCTGTCACCTCCCGTGAGAACCCCTCCCTCTGGCCCACTGGGGCCACGCTGCGAAGGAGGCAGCATGGCCGTGGACCGCGCATAGAGCTCTGGGTGCTAGCGGCGTTGCTGTGGCGGCAGGGACTCCAGGGGCAGCTGTGGAAAGGCTGGGACTGCCGCGGTAGTGATGCAGGCGGGTTCCCCAGGGTGGGTGGGGTTTGGTCACCGTGTGGCCGCCCCCAACACACCACGCTGCACACACTTGGAAGCACCTTCATTTTCTCATGACCCTGGCTCCACCACTGATGAGCTTTGTGATCCTGGGAGGTTGTCTAGGAGTCTGTGCCTCCGTTTCTCCCTCTGTGAAATGGGGATGATGATAACAGTGCCAGCCTGAGGGGATTGCTGGGGGATGAATTGAGATCATTCCTGTCAGGGGCTTCACCCAGCGCCTGGCCTGGCCGGGAGTGCATGTGGGGTGGCCAGTGGTTCCTGGCAGTGTGAGAAGAGCAGAGCCAGCAGGGCTTTGATGTTTCCTCTGACCCAGCGGTCGGCCGGCCGCGTGTGTTGTTCACAGCAGTCTGTCGGAACGCGGCCTCATGCATTCTTTTATGATTGTCGGGGGCTGCTCTTAGGCTACAGCTGCTGAGTTGAGCATTGCAACAGAGACCATCTGGTCCACAAAGACTCAAATATTTACTCTCTGGCCTTTTACAAAAAAAAATTGCCTACCCTGGTCTATTCCAACTCTGCTTAGACAGCGGGTCTCCCGCATCACCCTGGCCAGAAGCGCCAGGAGAGCTGGTGGCAGGAAAACTCGCCCGTTCTGTTCCCTCAACAGACTCTGCAGAAAGAGGAGTGTAAATCCTGAGTTCTTGCTCCGTTTCAGACCCCAAGATGCCTTGTCCTGTTCTGTCCTCAGGACACCCCTGATCTACGTTGGCTCCCGTGCATGGGGGCCCACTGGGGGCCACTCTCTCAGTGTTTGTGGTGAGGTGGGCTGGGGATGTCCCCCACGTGGCAGGGGAGGAGGCTGAGGCTCAGAGAGGGAAATGGCTTGTCCATGGTAACACAGCTGCTGCGGAGCAGGGTCAGGACGGACAGCCCACAGCCCCACCCAGAGCGCGACGTTGGCTCTTCCCACTGTAAACGTTTAGCCAAACAGAAACACTCTCTCCGAAGGAGGAGAAGTGGCTTTCCTTATGTTTCTTTGTGTCTGCCCTGCATCAGGACAGGAAGCTTCAGTTGTTCATTCAGCCAATATTCTGTCCCGTGACACTACGTCGCTGGAGGTACACTGGGGAACAGGACCCCCCAGCTCCCTGTCTGCAAGGAGCTTCCCCGCTCCCTCCCTCCCTTCCTTCCTTAACTCTGCTTGGTAGAGGCTTAATTTGAATAGAGTAAAACGCATCACTTTTAAGTGTACGTGCTAGTGTGTGTTGACAATTGTATATCGTTGTGTGACGACCACCTGGGTCAAGACACAGAGCATATCCAGCCCCCCAGAAAGTTCCCCTGTGCCCCTTGGCAAGCACCTTCCCCACCCCCACCCTAGGTAAGCGCTGCCCTTATTTCCATCAGTACAGATCAGTTTTGCCTGTTCTGGAGCTTCATATACATGTTAGGCAGCAGTGTGTGCTCCAGAGTCTGGCTTCTTTCCCCGCACGTGTTGGAGGTTGAGGCCTGTCATTAGGCGTGTAACCGTGTGCTCTGCTGGTTGCTGTGCGGCTGTGAGGTGTGGATTCACCATAGTTTGCGTGTCCAGTCACCTGCTGACAGGCATTTGGGTTGTTTCCCTTTGGGGCTGTTATAAATAAGCCTCTAGGAACATTCCCATCCCTGACTTTTTGTGGGCATCTGCATTTGCTCCTCTTGAGTGTCTGCATCAGTGTGGAATTGTGGGGAAGGGGCTCCTGTTTCAGCCCAGAGTGGTTTTGCTCTCCCGTGAGGGTCACTGGGAATGCAAGCTGCCTCTGCTCAGTGATGCTCCGGGACACGCCCAGCACAGCCTTCTGGGGCCAAGACGCATCTGACAGGGTTCCCCTCTCCGCAGATGAGTGATGTGCTCCTGTACACGTATCCCCAGAAGGATGGGAAGTACCGACTGAAGAACGCATTGCCAGTGGCCAGCATGAAGGTAGGTGCCTGGGGTGGATGCCCCAGGGTGGGCAGGGGGATTCCAGGGGAGGAGGAGACACAGCCCTGCTTGTGGAGCTCACAGACCAGCGGAGAGGGAGCCTGGGTTGTGAGTTACAGCAGGATTCTGTTGTAGGTAGTCCAGGGAGAGTTGGGGATAAGAGAGGGCTTCCCGGAGGCGGGGAGCTGACTCCCTTAGAGTGGATAATATTTGGACAAATGGGGAAGGGAGAGAAGGAAGGGGATCCTAGGAGGAGGAAAATGCATAAGGAAAGGCTCAGAGGGAGGAAACAAGTAGGGCTTTTTTCAGTTATGATAAAATGTACATTATATAAATTTACTGTTTTAACCATTTTTAAGTACACAATTCAATGGCATCCAGTACATTCACATTGTTGTACTACCATTGCCACCACCCATTCCCAGAACTCTTTCCACCTTTCCAATCTGAAGCGCTGTCCCCATTAAACGCTAATTCCTCCTCTTCCCTCTCCCAGGTGCTGGCCTCCACCATTCTACTCTCTGTCTCTATGAATTTAGCTACTCTAGGGACCTCATATAAGTGGAATCATATGTGATATTTGTCCTTTTGTGACTTGCTTACTTCATTCAGCATAATGTCCTCAAGGCTCATCCATATGGTAGGATGTGTCGGAATCTCCTTCCTTTTTAAGGCTGAATAACCCACTGTGTGTGTAGAGCCCACTGTGTGTACCCGTCATCCATCCATGCACACTTGGGTTGCCTCCACCTTTTGGCTGTTGTGAATAATTTACATGGGAGTGCAAATACCTATCCCGGTGGCAAGTATTTGTTAAATGGAGAGAGAGATGCCAGCCCAGCTGGACTGTCTCCGTGGGTGAGCTTGGAGAGACAGGAAGGTGACAGTGTCAGCGGTAACCTAACTCATTGTAACTCGGGTCCCAGATACGGGGCTGATTGGGAGCTGATGGGGATTCTCGATGAGTAGGAAGTTTAAGGAAGTTAATTCCAGCCCAGCGTGGGGGCGGGGTCAGAGAGGGAGCACTGAAGTGGGGGAACAGGATGCAGGCTGTCATTTGGGAGGGCAGAGGGTTGGGGGGGAGGAGAGTTGTAGGGTCCCTGCAGGGGCTCTCCCGCTCCTGGGGCTGCTGACCTGGAGAAGGGGGAGGGAGGTACCTCATTCAGCCTCAGCTGGGAGGCAGCTTCTCTTTTTGAATCAAAGCTTCTGCTCAGGAGCCTGTGACAGAGGCTGTGAGGGAGGGTGGCCACTGGGCAGGTACTCGTCTAGCACAAGGGCCCTAAGAGGGATGCTCGTAGCCTTCCTTGGGGTGGGTAGGTGGCCACAGAATCAGAGTTTGCAGCCGTGCCCCCACTGCGTACACACACACGCACGCACACCCCTCCCACACACACACCCATCTTCTGGGTAGGAAAGGTTTGCCCTTTACAATGAGGAAACTCAGGCTCAGAGTGGGGCAGTGGCAGGACCCCTCCCGCCCCCATCCTGAGGGGCCGCTCTTGCTTTCTAGGTCAGCCGCCCTGTGATGGAGAAGGTGCCCTACGCCCTGAAGATTGAGACTTCCGAGTCCTGCCTGATCCTGTCTGCTAGGTAGGATGAAGGGGCAGGAGTGGGGAGAAGGGGGGGCCTGGGGCAGAAGGGGCAGGATTTTGGAGGTGGGAACGTTTAGAATAACAGATGCTGGATATGTTGTCATTTTTATTTTGGTATCCTTTTGGGTAAAGGACTTTTGTTCTTTTCATTATTTTTTGTCCATTTTTGGATCACAGACAGCTTGGAGAATCTGAGAAAATGATGGCTTCTTTCCCCAGAAAACATGTGCATACCCGTAAAATTTTATATAGAACCTCAGGGGTTTCCAGAGCTCTGTCGCTTAAATATGAAAATTTAACAATATCTCATCGTTTTAAAACTCTATGGATTATTGGGTCTTTGCAGCAGTAAGAAAAGTTAAAGCCAGTCAAAAGTGCATGGTGCTCCTTAGTTCATGAAATGGTCTGCATTTAGGCTTCCAGGTCTGGAGAGTGAGAGAAAAATAAGGGGTGAGCATGTATCCTTTTACATTTCCTGTTTGGGGGTGATGCCTTTCTATCAGAAACGGCTGTTTTTAACAAGCCCTCAGGCTCTGCCCTGGGGACCCTTCAACGCTGGCTTCTGGCAGAGAAAGAGCTCCCCTCTCCCTCTTTCAGGGCAAGGCCAGCTCGAGCTGGGGGTGGGGCTCAGATACCCCAGAGGGAGGGTGCTCCTGCCAGGGGCCACTCTGGGCATGGTGTGGGGGTGTGGGGACAGGGTTACCCGGGTTTGGATGCCTTCCCTTCTGGCCAGCGTGTGACCCGGGCAGCCACAGGTCCACTTGTGGGGGTGGTTCTGGGTGTGGGATGGGAGTCCGCCCTGACGCACACACTCTCTCATCCTCAGTGCTCAGTCCTGTGCTGAGGACACAAACGGTCTAAGCTTTGAGTTGCTCAGAAGAGCCCACTTCATGTGTTGGAGAATTATGAGCTATTAACTGCTGTAATAGGTATTAGTGACAACAAAGGTGACGTACTGGGCACCTGCCGGGTGTCAGGCGCCTCCTCCAACCCTCACCACCACCCTTGGAGGTGGGGCCTGCAGCTCCTCCCATGTGTGGAGAGTTGAGGACTGGAGAGGGGTCCCGCATTTGTGTGAGGCAGAACAGAGGTTCAAATGCTGGGCTGTGTGACCCAGAGTGTTTCTCCACTACTGTCTACTGCCTGAGGGAGTAGAAGTCTTGGACAGTCTAAGGAGTGACCACTTCATCCGGGGGAGTGATGGAAGGCTTCCTGGAGGAGGTGATGCTTGGGTGGGGTTCCATGGCCTCTTCTGTCTCTAGGTAAAATCAGAGCCATGAGCAGGCCCAGGGTATGGTTTCCTTTTGCCCAACCATGAAGTAAGGGTAGTAACAGGTTGCACTCAGCCCTTCAGGTGGGGCTGCCCATCTCTTCTAGGCAGGGGCACTGCCCTTTGGCCAGTGGCCTCAAGGAGCCAGTCACTGACAGGCCAGTCACCTTCCTTCTAGCCCAGATGCTTGATGCTGAAGTTTCCAGGGGACCCATATGTCTCCTTTTAGGGACTTGGCATCTGGCTCCCCACCACCCTCCCTCCCAGGCCAAACTGGTCCCTTCTCCCGGTTTGAGTCCACACACTTAGTGTGGGGTGGGGGCGACACCTAGTGGGCTGTGTGAGAATTTCCACTCTGCGGCTTCTCTGAGGCAGCTCAGGCCAGGTGTGGCTCTCCCCACTCAGGAGACCCTGCCAGGCATGGAGTGGGGAAGGGAAGTCTGCTTTCTGGATGAGTGAGTGTCTGGGAAGTTGTGTGAGAAAATGAAGAGGAATATGGAGAGAGTGGGACGGAGACCTTGCCAGCATCTGTCCACCCCACCCCCAGTGGTACCCAGCCCTTGGCCCCCTGCCAGCCCTCATCTCCTGAAGTGTAGGACCCCTTGCCTTTGCACAGTGCTTTGCCATTGACAGAGTCCTCCACACCCCACGTGTCATTTGGTCCCCCCAACAGCCCTGGGAGTTAGAGGAGCAGTGTTTGATGTTCCCATGTTTCAGGCAAGGCCTGAAAACAACTAACGTTCGGGGTCGCCTGCTCAGAAGCGTAGGTGCCACGGTGTAAGCCTCAGCCTGTCTGGCAGGTGGCCGGGCTGGCTGGTGGGATTTCAGGCAGGGAGAGAAGCTCAGGCATGGGGGAGGGGGCCACCAGGACATGGTCCACCCTGAGGCGGGGGGGAGGCAGAGCCCTCCCCTTGCACCCCTTGTTCACTCCAGCTGGTGCCCACAGCTCCTGTGCAGAGAGGGACGAGTGGCACAGCTGTCTGAGCAGAGCCCTCCCTGAGGACTACAAGGCCCAGGCTCTGGCTGCCTTCCAGCACAGCGTGGAGGTGAGCGAGGGCGCTGAGACGCCAGGTTCATGGTCTGGGTTTCCGTGGGGTCCCTGCACACCCACGAGGACTTGCATCTCCTTCCATCAGGGCACTGTGTCCTCCCCGCACCTGGCTCAGGGCAGGCACTGTGCAGCCCAGAGCCTGGCCCCATTGGCTCTGTTGCTAACCAAGGTCAGCTCCCCGGGGGATGCAGGGGGGCCTGTAGAAGTGGGGTCCCCCGACCCACGCACACCACGTACAGTATGGGGGGGGGCGCCCATCCAGTGGGTGTCCTGACCCCACTGCTTGCCTGATTCCGTTGCTCCAGATACGGGAGAGGCTGGGGGTCAGCCTGGGGGAGAGGCCCCCAACCCTAGTGCCTGTCACACACGTCATGATGTGCATGAACTGCGGCTGCGACTTCTCCCTCACGCTCAGGCGCCACCACTGCCACGCCTGCGGCAAGGTGAGCCGCCCCGGCAGGGGTGGGAGCGGTGCGGGGTGGGGACGGGGGTGCAGCAGGTGCTGCACGTCGGGCCCAGGGTGGAGCGCGTTCACACCAGCCCTGTGGCGTTAATTCCCACTGTACAGGTCCCCTCACGCCAGGGCTGCAAATCCCAGGCCCATTCCACTCACCACCACGCTCCCAAAAGGAAATCGTAGCAGGTGTGCTTGTCCCGGGAGGAAAAGTATCATGTCTCGGTTAAGGGCACAGGCTCATCAGAAAAGCAGATAAGCTTACAGCGTGGTGACAGTAGTTAGCAAAACTGTATTGTATATTTGAAAGTAGCTGAGAGAGTCGATCTTAAAAGTTCTCATCACGAGAAAAAAAATGTGTAACTATCTGTGGTGATGGATGCTAACTAGACATTGTGGTGATCATTTCATTACACAGTATCCCACGATATCCCCAGGGGATTGGTTCTAGGATCCAGGATCCCTGTGGATACCAAAATCTGATGATGCTGAAGTCAGTTATATAAAATGGTGTAGTATTTGCGTATAACCTACACACATCCTCCCGTATACTTGAAATCATCTCTAGATCACTTGTAGTACCTAATACAATGTAAATGCTGTGTGAATAGTTATAAACACAGTGTAAATTCCATGTAAATAGTTGCCAGCACCTGGCAAATTCATATTTTGCATTTGCAACTTCCTGGAAGCTTTTTAATATTTTCGATCCACAGTTGGTTGAATCCATGGGTGTGGAACCCACAGACACGGAGGGCCAACAGTGTATATGTATATTGAATCATTATACTGTATACCTGAAACTAACATAATGTTATATATCATTTCTATCTCGGTGTTTAAAAAAAGGAAAACAGATAAGCTCCTGCATAGAAACGTGATGACTGTGCTCAGAACACGGGGCCCTGGAGAAGGTGGGGGCAGGTTGGCAGAGGGGGCGGACACGGCTCTCTGCACACGCTGGGAGGGTGAGGCCCTCTGACGTGCACCCCCCACAGATTGTCTGCCGGAACTGCTCGAGGAACAAGTACCCTCTGAAGTACCTCAAGGACCGCATGGCCAAGGTGTGTGACGGCTGCTACGGGGAGCTGAAGAAGAGGGGCGGGGACATCCCAGGCCTGATGAGAGGTACCGGGGACCACCCTCCCTTTCTTCCCCACATGGCTTCTCTCCCAACCACCTTCCTAGGGAGGCTCCGAACAAAAGCAGCCCTCAAGGAGGAAAAGGGGTTTAAACCCACATCTGGGGCACCATTTCCCCAAATGTGGGTTCTGTAGAAAAATCCATCGGTGCACCCAGAGGAAGGGTTCCACGAGCCGCTAAGTTTGGGACATGCTGGGTTGGTGCGTCTGTGACGGGCGCCGTCAGCAGGCGCTCACGTCTGCTCTGCACAGCGGCCCTCTCTGCAGGCCTGTGTTTTGTGGGGCCTTTTGGGAATAAGGATGGTGAGATGGAGAGCAGAAGCGTCGTGGTCTGGGAGGGGCTAAGGGTCCTTCGATAAAGGAGCCCCAGGCAGCTGAGCTGGCCCCTGGGGGCCTGTGCTCAGGGGACAGGCTTCAGCAGAGCAGGGTCGGCTGGAGAGCGAGCAGGTGGATTCTGGGCCTAAAAGCAAAGACTCCCCCTCCCCCACCCCCCGGGGCCACCCGAGGCCATCAGAGAAGACAGCCCAGCCTCATGGAGACACGGAGAAGAGGGGTAGCCAGCACCCGGGGAACGTCTGCCCCCACCCCGCCTTTGTGTCAGCAGAGGGGCCGGGCCGGTCTCGGGTCACACGGAAGCCCCCAGTGAGGCTGGGTCCCGTCCGGGGAGAGACGGGGCTCCGATCTCGCAGGCGCCTGCGCCCTGCGCGCGCACCCTCACTCGCTGCCGCGCTTGTCTCGCTGCAGAGCGGCCCGTGAGCATGAGCTTCCCGCTGTCCTCCGCCCGCTTCTCCAGCAGCGCCTTCTCGTCCGTCTTCCACAGCATCAACCCCTCGGCCTTCAAGAAGCAGAAGAAAGTCCCTTCGGCCCTGACCGAGGTGAGGCAGCTGAGAGCCAGGGGATGTGGAAGGTTCGGTCCTCCTCAGGGCACAGGGTCAGACCCCCTGCCCCAGGCAGACCAGGCTCTTCTGGACAAAGAGGATCCCTAACGGGAGGCATCCTGACACACTAACAGAGGCAGCCCTGAAGCACGGGCCGTCTCCTGGGCGACCGAGAAGACACCTGTTGGTGGCAGAGGACGGGAGCCCAAGTGGTGATGCTAGGAGACCTTCCCCCCGAGCCTAGACCTAGTCCCCAGGGTTACCCGACAGGTCACGGGGGCGCTTGGGTCTAAAGGCCCACTCGTCCTGGCTCAGCTCTCCCACATCAGCCCTCCCCCACTCCCCCGCCCAAGCTCTGCACCATTCTCTCACCCTGGGGGTCCCCCACGGGCTCAGCTGGTGAGTCTCCTAAAGGTCGTGGGGCTTTTTGCAGGAAACCTCAGAATTAGCTAAACTCAATTCCATTCGGCAAACAGGACCAGATTATATGTCTGTATTCTAATCACAACCACAAACAAACGTGTGCCCATGAATATACTGGCTGTCAGAAGAGCGAGCGATCAGCTGTTTCCAAGTTTTTTCATTAATATTCATTATTGAGTAGTAGGTGGCAAGGGCTTAAAAAAGTGTCAGGGATGAAAAATTTAAATTAAGTTCTATCCATTAACTTAATTCCTTTTGCATATTAAAAATCTTGGAAATAACACATACATGATAAAAATTTTTTTTCAAAACAGAAGAATATGTGATGAAAAGTGAGTTTCAGGAAAAAAAAAAAGTGTTTCTCTCCCTCCCCAGACTCCTTCAGTCCCACCCCTCAAAAGTAACCACAATCAGGTTTCTTATGGACCCTTCCAGAAATGTTTGTGCATATACATAATAAAGACAGACAATCATAGATCCTTTTTTTTACCCAAAAGATGATATACTGAATATTCTATACATTTTCCTACTTAATTTATCTTCAGTATCATTTCACATTAGTTCATACACATGAATCTCACACTTCTTAACATCGTATGACTGTCTCATCATTTATTTAACTAGTCCCTTTCCACAAATTGAGAAAAGATCACCCTCTCACTTCCACTGTGGTGTCTATGTGAGCTGAGTTCATAGAACCTGAGTGTTCCATGGGTGCAGAGTTTGAGAACCACTGTTCTCACCCTTTGGGTGTCAGGCCCCTCTGATCCTGGTGCCGTGTGAATCTGCCCCAGCCAGGTTGGCAGTTTTTGCCCAAAGTGACAACCTTTTTTATTATTCAGCCAAAACTTCCCTGTGGGCTCACAGCGACCCCAGGAAAAATGTGGCCCCATCTCCCACTGCCCTCTCTCATTCCCGCAGGAGCTCCACCTCAGCAGTGAGACCTGCTTTCTGTGGGAAAGTCAGCAGGAATGCTGCCCCCAGAGCATCTTTCTGGGAGGGAGATCGCAGAGTTGGTTTCTCTGATGGGTTCTATCACTCTGCCTTCTTCGCTCGGGGAGCTGTTGCAGCAGGTTAAGTGTGGAGAGAGAGTGTGTCTGGTGTTAGGAGTCCTGGGACCTGTGGAGGGGCAGGTTCCTCTCCTGGTACTTCTCAAAACACCCGGCTGGTTGTAGCTTCCTCTCCCTACACTGAAGTTAGCTGCCCTTCAGAACATTTGCTGAGAGTTCTGAGTTCTTGGCCTCTCTTCAACTAAGTTGGGATTGGACCTTTGGTAGATCGCCCCATTCCTCTGGGCCTCAGTTTCCCCACCTGTAAAATGATAAAGTCAGATGAAATTATTTCCAAACCTGGCCTTCTTGCTCTCATAGTAAGGTGAATATTTATGGAGCACTTACTGTGGGTCAGACACGGTACCTGACAGGTACCTGTCTCTTGTCAATTAATTCCAGTTTTACTAGTAAGGACACTGAGACTTAGAGGAAGTAAGTGGCCTGACATTACCCTTCTAGTAGCTAGTAGAGCCTGTGTTGGAGCCCTAGATTGGTCTCACTCCAAGCCTGTGTTCTCAGACCCCATATGAAGCCTGTTCCACAGACCACAACCACGACTACTACTACTAAGAGACGTTAAACTCATTAGGCAGGAGAGCATAAAACCTTTTAGTACAAAAAGGATCCCCTCTTAAATGTAAGAAAGAAATAAGCTGAAAAGTGTAAGAATCCATTTTAAAAGGAAGAAACTTTCCCCCAAATACCTGTAGTTTTGTAATTTGAGGGCTTGGGGGTTGAGGGGAGGGAACCAAGACTCTGAATCACCACCAGAGGGCAGCACTCCTGCAGGCGGTTTCTGATCCCTGTGTCTTGGTCCCATTCAGTAAATCCTGTCTCTCAAACTATTGGGTTGGCCAAAAAGTTCGTTTGGGTTTTTCATAACATCTTATGGAAAAACCTGAACGAACATTCTGGCCAGCCCAATATTTTGCTGCCTTTGGGGTGCTGGTTGGATCCCGAGAGCATAAACACCCTGCCAGCGGGTTTGCAGTGTCACTTTGGCTCTGTCTGAACTGTGTCCACCACCTGGTACCCTGACTGCCCTGCTTCCCTCTGCCAGGTGGCCGCCTCCGGGGAGGGCTCCACCATCAGCGGCTATCTCAGCCGGTGTAAGAAAGGCAAGAGGCCGTGGAAGAAGCTCTGGTTTGTCATCAAAGGCAAAGTGCTCTACACCTACATGGCCAGTGAGGTAGTATGGTTCCTGCTTTCTCTTATGTCTCCTGTGGGGCCCGTGGGTTAAGCTCATGCCTCAGACTGTCTATGTGAGGCCTGCACCTGGTTCCTGTGTCAGTTGGTCAGGTCCTCACTGAGGGGCGCCATGTGGATATGTAGCCATGCGTCTGTTTCACATCTGAGGAGTTTGCTGTTTCCTTGTGGTGCTAAGGCAGTACAGCAGGCAGGCCTGTGCAGCAGAGCGTTTGGCTGTCACAGGCCCAGCATCCAGGACAAGCCGGCAGCTCCTGGAAGAGAGCTCTTTTCTTTTCTCCACTTCAATTGTTGGAGACAAAATTCAACAGCTTGGAGGAGGCTACAGCACTTTTTGCCTCTACATTTGTCAGGGAACTAAGAGTTACCTCGTGGTAACTCTTCTACTAAAAACTGAAGTTTATATATGTCACAGTCTACTAAAATATAGGAGAGAGGGCCTTGGTCAAGCCTGCTTCTGGAGCGGACAGGTGTGGGCTCGGCTGTGCAGCAGGGGGTGCTCTGGTCCTGGCCCAGGCTGAACCTGTGGACTAATGTGAAAGATTTCCGTGTCCAGGCCCCACCGTCTGGTGGTTGCCACAGGCGCAGTCCGCTTTGAATACGGGACTTAAATGCATCCTGCCCAGCTGCACAGGGTGGGTGCTTTGCCCACAAGGATGTGCTGGCCCTTCTCCCCTGGCCGCAGATGCTTCTTTGGGGCACAGATCTTCCCTCATGAGGGACCTGCAGCTGTGCTGGCCGCAGTCAGCCCTGTCCTCAGGGATCCCAGAGGCCAGGAGGGACGCAGACACACAGAAGGGACCCGCTGTGGGCCTGAGTGACTCAGGCGCTGTGTGAGGGGGCGTTTCACTCATGGGTCCGCAGCGGGTGCTCTCTGTGCTGAGGAGAATATGGATCTTTCTGGAACAAACCGAAATGCGCTGCAGCCCAGAGCAGCATCTTCCTAAGCAGGCATTCCGCAGGACATGCGCAGGGGCCTCTGGGACCTGGGTTCTGAGAGAACCTGAGTAGACAGTTTGTGGGACTTCTTCACAGTAGTGCTTTTGAGTCTGTAATGTAGAGGACATGTTGTGGGTCCCCAAGATGTGGAGAGTCCCCCCAAGCTGGCCTGACATCAGGCCCTTCCTCACAGAGCATCTCATGGAAAACACACCTGGGGAGGAAATGCTGGCTTAGACAGATAAACAAAGGCAAATGATAATAACTAACCACCAGAGAGACTGGATCCTATCTGGGAACAGAAAACCCAGAGACTCTGGGTCCTGAGCAACAGTCGTCAGGGAAGTGACAGCATGGGTTGATTTAAAAAGATGGATTTAAGTATTCTTCCAAAGCCTCTTCTTCAGAGAGAGGAACTTGTGCAGTTTCTCAGTAAGTCTAAACCATGGCAGAACCAAGCTTTCAAATTCCATCAAAGAGAAAGATTTGATAAAGTAGATAGCCAGTTTTCACCATCTACAGTACCATGAACCCCGTCACGTACCCTAAGGTAACCCAAAGCAGATGTAGCTTGCTACTCAGTAACAGTGCTGGAAGAGAGTGGCTGTTGAAATATATAGGAATTTAAATTTTTTTCCAATATTTTATTATTTAGTTAAAATTTTATTACTAATTATTATAAAAATTTTCAGACATAAATGTTGAAGGAATTTTACAGTGAACTTATAACCATCAACTAGATTATGCCATTAACATACTTTACTGCCTTGATCAAGTAGATATCTATTCATCCCTCATGCATCTTACGTTTTGTTGCTTTTCAAGTATACTTCCCCCAAGAGTTCAATATTTCTGTATTTTTTTTCTTTTGAGGCACAATTTATGTATAATGAAGTGCACAAATCTATTTGTTGAGTTTTGACTAATTCCTACCCCCATAAAACCCCACCTCACCCCTATCCCTAGAGGCAACACACTGTTTTGATTTTTTTTCCTACCATATATTAGTTATTTCTTTTAAATCTTCATACAAATGGAATGGTGTGACTTCTTCCACTCAGCATGTTTTTGAGATTCATTCATATTTTGCATATAGCAATAGGTCATTCCTTTTATGACTGAGTAGTATTGCATTTTGTGAATGTACCAATTTGTTTATCCATTCACCAGCTGAAGGATGTTTGGGTTGATTCCAGTTTGAGGCAGTTATGAGTAAAGCCAATTTAAACTTTTGCACATAGGTTTTTGTATGAAGACAGGTTTTTATTTCACCTTAAGTGAATACCTAGGATTGGAATTTATGGATCACAGAAAGGTATATATTTGGTTTTTATGAAATTAACAGACATTTTTCCAAAATGGTATAGTGTGTAACAGTCCCTGCAACAGTGTAGGTAAATTTGGGAGTTCTAGTTGCTCCGCATGTTTGTCAGCACTTGGTATTGTCAGTCTTTAACTTTAGCCATTCTGGTGAGTGTGTAGTGGTATCTTTTTTTTTTTCCCCAATATTTATCTATTTACTTATTTCTTTTTTTTTTATAAATTTATTTATTTATGTTATTGGTTGTGTTGGGTCTTTTTTTGCTGTGCACGGGCTTTCTTTAGTTGCAGTGAGTGGGGGCTACTCTTCGTTGTGGTGCGCGGGCTCCTCATTGCCGTGGCTTCTCTTGTTGCAGAGCACAGGCTCTAGGCGCATGGGCTTCAGTAGTTGCAGCACATGGGCTCAATAGTTGTGGCTCATGGGCTCTAAAGCGCAGGCTCAATAGTTGTGGTACACGGGCTTAGTTGCTCCGCAGCATGTGGGATTTTCCTGGAGTAGGGATCGAACCCATGTCCCCTGCATTGGCAGGCGGATTCTTAACCACTGTGCCACCTAGGAAGCCCCTTTACTTATTTCTTTGCACCGGGTCTTAGTTGTGGCAGATGGGCTCCTTAGTTGTGGCATGTGAACTCTTAGTTGCTGCACACATGTGGGATCTAATTCCCTGACCAGAGATTGAACCCAGGCCCCCTGCATTGGGAGCTTGGAGTCTTAACCACTGCACCACCAGGGAAGTCCCAGGTGTAGTAGTATCTTAATGTGGTTTTAATTTAGATTTCCCTAGTGACTAATGATATTTTTCATGTGTCTATTGGCTATATATATACATATATATATTTCTCTTTGAGAAGTGTCTGTTTAGATATCTTGTCCATTTTTTAAAGTAGATTGTTACTGAATTGCAGGAGTTCTTTATATACCTTGGCTACCAGTCTTTTATCAGATAAATGTTTTGTGAATATTCTTTCCCAGTCTGTGGCTTGCCTATTCATTTTTTTTAATGAATTAATCAATCTTTTGGTGAACAGAGGCTTATAACTTTAATGAGGTCAATTAATGTTTTCTGTTTTGGCTATTGCTTTCATGTCCTAAGAAACTTCTGACTACTGTAAGGCACAAAGTTATTTTCCCCTGTATTTTCTTTTGAAAACTTTACTGTTTTAGCTTTTACATTTAGGTCTATCTCAAATTAATTTTTGTGTATGATGTGAGATAAGGGGTTGAAGCTTACTTTTTTTCTCTATGGATATCCAGTTGTTCCAGTACAATTTATTGAAAATACTTTCTTTCCTTATTGGATTATTTTGGTGTCTTGGTTAAATATCAAATGACTATGTGTGGGTCTATTTCTGGGCTTTCTATTTTGTTTTACTGATATATTTACCAAACCTTATGCCAACACCATACTGTCTTAATTATTATAACTTTATAGTAAGCCTTCAGTCAGGTCATGTAAGTCCTCCAACTTTGTTCTTTTTAACGGTTGTTTTGGGAATCCTAGGTCTTTTTTGTTTCCATATAAATGTGTCAATTTCTATTTTTAAAAAAGCCTGCTGGACTTCCTAGGTGGCACAGTGGTTAGGAATCTGCCTGCCAGTGCAGGGGCACAGGTTTGAGTCCTGCTCTGAGAAGATTCCACATGCCATGGAGCAACTAAGCCCATGCACCACAACTATTGAGCCTGTGCTCTAAAGCCCATGAGCCACAACTATTAAGCCCATGTGCCACAACTATTGAAGCCCATGCACCTAGAGCCCGTGCTTCGCAGCAAGAGAAGCCACTACAATGAGGAGCCTGTGCACCACAATGAAGAGTAGCCTCTGCTCACAGCAACTAGAGAAAGCCCGTGTGCAGCAACAAAGACCCAGTGCAGCCAATAAATTAAAGAAGGAAGGAAGGGAGGGAGGGAGGGAAAGGAAGGAAGGAAGAAAGAAAGGGAAAAGAAAAAGAAATTAAAAAAAAAACCAAAAGCCTGCTGAGATTATGACAGATTGTTGAATCTCTAAATCAATTTGGGGAGAATTGGCATCTTAGCAATATTGACTCTTCCAATCCATGAACATGGTATATAGATCTTCATTTATTTAGTTCTTTAAATTCTCCTTTAATGTTTCATAGTTTTTAGTGTAGAGGTCTTATACTTCTATTCTTCCATTTCTGTTAACTTTATTCCTAAGTATCTTATTTTTGGATGCAGTTTTTTCGTTTTTTGTTTTTTATGCTCTTTATTGGAGTATAATTGCTTTACACTCTTGTACCAGCTTTTGAGGTACACCAAAGTGAATCAGCTGTATTTATACATATATCCTCATATCCCCTCCCTCCTGTGACTCCCTCCCACCCTCCCTGTCCTGGCCCTCTAAGGCATCACCCATCATCATTGAGTTGATCTCCCTTTGTTATACAGCAACTTCCCACTAGCTATCTGTTTTACAGTTGGTAGTGTGTATATGTCTATGCTACTCTCTCACTTTGTCCCAGGTTCCCCTTTGCCCCCCTGCCCCCAACCCTGTGTCCTCCAGTCCATTCTCTGCATCTTGGATGCAGTTTTGAGTGGAGTTTATTTTATTTTCTAGTTGTTTGCTGCTGGTACATAAATATTTTTAAAAAGCAATTGATTATCCTGTGATCTTGCCAAATTCATTATTAGTTCTAGTAGTTGTTTTGTAATCAAACCTGTCCTTCGTAAGCATGGATAGTTTTACTTCTTCTTTTCTGATCTTTATGCCTTTTATTTCTTTTTCTTGCCTTAATGCAATGGCTAGGACCTCCAGTACAATGTTGAATTTAATTGGTAAGGTGAGCATCCTCTTGCTTTGTCTCAATCTTAGGGGAAAAGCATTCAGTATTTCACCCAGAGTATGATATTACTGGTAGGTATTTTATAGATGCCCTTTGTCAGATTAAGGAAATTCCCTTCTAGTTTTAGTTTACTAAGAGTTTTTATCATGAATGGATGTTGAACTTTGTCAAATTTTTTTATGATCTAGCAGTCTTTGAAATCTGATTCTCTTTTATACATAAACTCTACTCCCCCTTCTCCTCCTCCCACAATCATTCTAATGTGCTTAACTAATTATATCTCTTTGCATGTGATTTTATAAAGTTGTATTCTTTATGAACATATTTTTCCATAGATATGTGTGTGTATAAAAATACCTTTATGTATAGGAAGCTCTTTCTTCTTCCATTAAGCACTGTGATTTTAAGATCCATCTGTGTTCTCTGGGTAGATCTCACTGAATTGTTAGCAGCTTTATAGCACGAACACCCTGAGTGCTCCATATTGAAGCACTGTGAAAGAGGGCATGAGGAGATGGATAGAGAATACGTTATTGGAATAACACTGGTAATCTGAGTCACTGACATGGGACTTCCCTGGTGGTCCAGTAGTTAAGAATCCACCTTCCAATGCAGGGGTTATGGATTTGATCCCTGGTCGGGGAACTAAGATCCCACATGCTGTGAGGCAGCTAAACCCGCGTGCCGCAACTACTGAGCCTTCGCGCTCTGGAGCCTGCATGCCGCAACTAGAAGAGCCCATGCACCACAACTAAGACCCGACACAGCCAAATAAAGAAAGAAAGAAATCTGAGTCACTGACAAATCGAATCAGTGGAAAGAATGTGAGGTTTTGAGTCCAAGTGCTGGCTCTGCCCCTTGCTTGCTGTGTGTTTGTGGGGAATTATTTACCTTCTCTGAGCCTCAGTTTCTTCTTAGAATGGGGGTGGCATCTTCTATGGTTGTTAAAAGGATTAAACAAGATAACGTGAAAGTGGAAGTCCCTGAACCCTAAATGCTGTCACAAAGTGGTGTTTCTTTTCATCCTTGTGACTGGTGCTGGCGGGAAGTGGGGGTGACAAGCACGTGTGTGATAATTGCCCCGTTGCCAGAGCACACCCCACACAGAAGGGCTCGTCACGCATCTTTAATTGGAGGCATCGGTGAATGCTAAGCTGCTGACTAGATATCTTGCCGTGTTTAACATCAGTTTTCCCTCTGCCTCTCTGTAGGACACAGTGGCCTTGGAGAGCATGCCCCTGCTAGGTTTCACCATTGCTCCAGAAAAGGAGGAGGGCAGCAGTGAAGTAGGACCTATTTTTCACCTTTACCACAAGAAAACCCTATTTTATAGCTTCAAAGCCGAGGATACCAATTCGGCTCAGAGGTACCAAAATAACTAGTCCTGCATCTCCTTGCCTCTCTCTTAGAAGGGAATGAACTGTTACCCTGGGCTTTGGCTTCTGTTCTTCTCCAGCCATCCTGTCCTGTCAAGTCCCCTTGGGCCACCACAGGACCGCAGATTTAAATTCACAGGCAGACCACCGGACGTATTGTGGTTCGGTTCCAGACCACCGCAGTAAAGCAAAAGTTGCAGTAAAGCGAGTCACCAACTTTTTGGTTTCCCAGTGCATATAAAAGTTATGTTTATACTGTAATCTATTAACTGTAAAATAGCATTACGTCTAAATAAAATGTACATACCTTAATTTGAAAATACTTTATTGCTAAAAAATGCTAACCATCATCCGAGCCTTCAACAAGTCATCATCTTTTTGCAGTGGTAACATCAAAGATCACTGGTGACGGATCACCATAACAGATATAGTAACAATGGAAAAGTTGAAATATTGTGAGAATTGCCAAAATGTGATACAGAGACAGGAAGTGAGCAAGTGCTTTTGGAAAATGGTGCTGCTAGACTTGCTGGACACAGGGTTTTCATAAACCTTCAGTTTATAGAAAATGCAGTATCTCCGAGCACAGTAAAGCAAAGCACAATAAAACAAGGTCTGCCTGTATTATGACTCATTCATACAGGTGTGCATTGATTTAGCAGCCTTTGCACTGCACTCCAGGCCTTTTGCTAAATGCTAGGGAAACAGATATAATAGGACATGGTCTCTGACTTCAGGCTAATAATAATGTGGTCTCATCACTCCTGGGTTCCGTGACCAGAGTTCCAGGCAGTGCCTCGATACCAAGTGTCCCCTCTCTTCTGTGTTGCAGGTGGATCGAAGCCATGGAAGATGCAAGTGTGTTATAGCAGTTACCAAGCATGTGGACTCAGAGTACACTCTTAGGTTGATATGCGGACCCTTCCAGAAGCCCGTCCATGTCTCCACTCGTCCGGACACACGTTCGAATTCAGCGTGGGGCCTGACCCTTTTTGCTGTAACCCCCTCTCTTACACCTTCACAAGTGGAACCCTTAAGGGATATTTATGGACCTTTTCTGTCTTCGTGTTTCCCACCCCCACCCACTCCAGCATAAACTATTTCCTTTTCCAGTAGTGAGTTAAAATTGAGTAACATGAAGACGTGGAAACCAATAGAGAAGTACATTTTAGAAATGCAGGCTTTTTTAGTAGAAACAAGCTTTTACAATTTTTACTCCTGGTAAACATGATCAACCTTTCATGTTGTCAATGTCGGTGCCTCAGGTGAAATGAGAAACAACCAGTAAATAACAGCTACTCTCATCAAAAGCACTTTATTGTTTTACTGAGCAACAACCTCCAATTTTATTTTTTTCCAAGGGATTTACTTAAGTAAATGGTAGATGGAGTCCTGTGGACTAATTTGCCACCAGTACTGGCTGTGGTGCGAGCAGGTGACACCAGGAGGGTCCCCCTTCTTGCAGAGGGCGCGGGGCCGCACGGCACGAGAGCAGAAGCGGGGGACTGTCTCCTCCAAGTGACCACTCTACACGGCTTCCTAAAGGAGGAACTCCCTCCTCCTCACGGCGGTCCCCACACCACACCAGTGCTGCAGACTCGGCTGCTGGCAGACCTGGCCCCCATCCGGGAGGTCACTGCAGACCCTCCGAAGAGACAGGGTCTGCTTTAATTTATTGTGTGCCTTCCTGAGTTTACCCCGCACAAGCTGACAGCGTTGTGCTTGTGAGAACTGTTCTTGTTTTCCACACGGTCATCCTTCTGCTGTATTCCTGAAGCCTTGAATGAAATAAGAGGAGAGGAAACAAGACACAATCAGAACGTGACTTCGTGATCTTGGCCAGTGGCTCTAGACACAGTGGGGGGCACAGAGACAGCTGCTTGAAGGATCCTCTGGGCGCCTGGGGCTCAGTCACCTCCCGCGGATGCCCGCTGCTCACGATGCTGGACATGTTTTCACATAAAGCAGAGTGGTGGGGGGATTCCTTGTTACTCTCATCAAAATAAAAAGCAGTCTTATCATTTTCTGATGTCTGTCCCCATCTTCCTACTGCCCTGCACCTAAAAAAGGCATTTGCTGACAGACGTTTTCTAAAAAGCACCATCTCCAGGAGTTATTTACATTAAATATTTTCAGGGGAATTTTTTTTTTCTAGTTTGCAGTTCTATAAAAATGTTTGGTTAAACATTTAATTAATGATTCAAACTAAGTGATTAGAGAGGTCTTATTAATTTTTGAGGACTTATCTCCAGGGGAATCACTTTCATCATCAGACATTGAAATAGGCCATCTAGACCCTTTGAGCCTTTAAAAAGCACAGAAAGACTTCAGCACGAGGAAGTGGGCATTTCCCCAACCTGCCGGTGCCACCGCGCATTGTCACTTCCTAAGCTCCAGGTAGAATTACGTATGCAGAAGTCATCTGAAGTTCTCTTTTGCTGTATAACATCCTATTTCTGATACTCTGTATCAGAGATGTGACAGGGCTTTTATTCTCAGTGAATAGTTACCCAAATAAAAATACCTGGGTTATAGATAAAACACACTGTATTGGTTTTGTAAAAGGCAGTAGCCACAAAGGTCCTCCACAGCTCATGTGTGACTGGGCGAGGACCTGCTGGTTACCGGGACCTTTCTTCACCTGTCCTCGCCAAGGCTCTGTGGACTCACTTCAGCTGGTTTCTGCTGGCTGACTTTGCTCACTGTCCCTCCCCTACCTCGCTGTCCAGCTGGTCTCTGTGTTCATGTCACCGTCTGCTCATTGGGTGAGCCCGGAGTAACTCGGATGAAACCGCCTACCTGGCCTGAGGGCTCTTCCTCCCACTGGGCTCAGAGGCTGGGAGGAGTGGCTGCCCAAGGCCGCACAAAACCTGCTTTGCCCCCCTGCTCCCTGTGCACAGGGCAGCCCCTCCATGGCCTGTCTGCAGCAGAGGCTGTGTTTTTAGGTTCAGAAACCAGAACACGCACTCCAGGAGCCCTGAGCCCTAGTGCCTTCATCTGTTACCTGGAGACCCTTTCAGCTTCCCAAAGAGTTCAGGGGACACAGCGCACACCAGGCATTTGTAACAGTGGACCGAAGGCCTTGACCCTGGCAAGCAGGTAGCTCTTACTTTACACTGTGGTGGTTTCATAGCTTTCCTGAGACTGGATGTGTCTCTCCAGTCTGGACGGGTTGTCTTAAGTAGGGGGAACTCTGTGTGTTGTCGCTAACACAGAGCACACTGGAACACGGTAGAATCCAGGGATATTGATTGAGTTCCTGTGTCCTAATAACAACTCTTCTGCATGTCAGAAATATGCTGAGTTGTTCTGCTTAAGCTGCCAGGCTCCCTGACCACTCCTTCTCCCTTGGATGCAGCCTGGGCAGGTGAGACCTGAGGGGCTAACGCCCAGGTGGTTTGGGTGTGCGCCGCACGCCGAGGACCCCTACAGCCCTGCTGCAGCCCCGGAAGCAGGTCAGAGTCCTTTCTCCGTCTGGTCCAGCCTCTTATTTGATTGACAGTGTAAATGGCATTGCTGAACACTGAGGCCCTAAATGGGGACTGAGGCCACCTGGGTTGGGAGTGGCAGGAGCAGATGGAGCCTGAGTTTCTTTCTGCTGTGGGCAAAGTTGACAACATGCTGGAATATTCTTCTCTTCATGGACTCACCCTGTGATATGCAACTTCTGTGAGCAGGTAAGCTTCTGTGCTTCCATGTATTAACCGCCAGTCAAGAGGACAAATGTGTCCACACTAAGTTGTCTGTTCTCAATAGCAAGTAAAAGGCAACCAGCCTCACACTGGTTTAGACGATTAGGAAATCAGCTCAACAAGAGGAGGTGGGAAAGCAGGGCAGGTTCAAGGCTAGACAGTATCCCCAAGCTCCAAGCTCTTTGGGTTACTCTGACCTGCCATCCATTGTCAGCTTGATTCCAGGGCTGGTTCCCAAGAGGCTGACAGGTGACTGCCCCCAGTTATGGGGCCACTGCTGACCTATTCACAGCCCTCAAGGAGGGAGAGCTCATCTCCCCTGTAGCTTTTTCTTAGAAGCACCCAGCAGGCCCTCCACATGGCTCCGGGACCACACTTACTGAGCTAGTCACTGCAAAGGGCACCACTGAGACTGGCACAGACCAGTCCACTGGGGGAGAGGGAGTTGCGGGGGTGGAGGTGGGGCAGCTGGGGAGTCACCCCCACAGTGGCCACTTTCTGGACCACATCTTCTGGAAAGAACACGATGGTTTGGATTAGTGTAGTGCAAGGGCTGTGCCTTCCCGTGGATTTGGGGGACGTGCTGTGATAGAGTAACATGCACAGCCTTTATTGCAGCATCTATTATATATATTTGCTGAATGTTGCTGTAAGGGCCACTGGGAAGGCTGGTTTGATGTAACTGGTATTTTAAGCCCCTAATCAAACACAATTATTAAATCAGCAGCCAAACAGCATGGACCTCTCATGGGCTCCTAGAAGACCTGTGTGTGATTATTAGCAACAAATAATAGCAAGCATCTCGGCATGAAGGGCTTTAAGCACCTTAACCCTGTTCCTCCATTTAATTCTCCCAAGGACCTGTTGAGGTGAGTTGTTATTATTATCCCCATTTTGCAGGTGAGGAAACTGAGGAATAGAAATGTTAGATCACTTGCCCAGGGTCACACACTCGGAATTGGCAAACCCACGCTCGTAACTGTCTCCCTTGTGTGTGTCAGCTGATACTCTCTGAGCGATTTTCTGACACTCGCAGTGTGAAGTCTCTCCTAAAATCAACAGAAATCTCGGACTGCCCAGGACCTTTTCTCCAAAGTCATAACAAACACAATGTTGAGTCAGCCTAAATTGTGCATTTTTTTTATCCAAGCAGAATCCGTAGATGATATCACGTAACGTACCATCCCTGTACATAATCCATTTTTTTCTAGTATGCTAATTGCAACAGTGAATAAAGTTCTGTTTTTCTGCAATCATGCGCACAGATTTACCTCAACTTAAAACCCAAAGTACACACGCTCTAAAAAAAAATTTAACATTTCACACTTCGTGTTATTCAATAATTGACATGTTAGGATGAACACTCAACTATGAGGGATTTTTAGGGTAAGTGACCTTGGGGATGTAGCACATTTTTCTCACATAATGGAATAGATTAGAATTTCTAAGATGGGTTTATAAATAATCATAACCTAAAAGTTGACCAATTACTTGCTATTCTCAAGCCCTTTATGAATTTATATTGTATGGTGAAAGACAAGCCTTGAAGGTTATCGTTAGCATGTGTCCTCTAAGAATGGAAAGAAGTCTTATTTTGGGAAGGAAACCATCATACTCTTGCCACATCCGTTCCAAGGGGAAGAGAGCACGTGTTCACAGAACACCTCTGTGTCCTGGAGGGTCATATCCCCAAGGGAGTGGTCTATTTCCAGACATGAAATCAAACCAGTGCCAGCAATGCACAGCCTGGGGCCTATTGGTCATGTGAACCCAGAGCAGTGTGTCAGGGTGAGAGACCACAAATGTACAACTTGCTGCAAATAGAACCTGGGCCACTTTACCAAAGCTGCTCCCTTTGGGGTGCAGAAGGAAACAACGGAGGGAGAGCTGACCCTGGGGACAGCTGTGTAGGTTCTGTGGCCTGAGACGGCCACCCCGAAGTTCATCCCAACTGTGCATGAGTGGCCTCTGGCTCCTCCCATGGCCCACCCCTCTCCTCTGGGGTTCCCCTCTCTAGGTCTGCACGTGCCTCCGGAAACTGTGGACAGGCAGGTTGGGAATCCAGGGTTGGGAGGGTCTGGGAAGGTTTGCAGAGTAAAAACTTAGCTTAGTCCATAGGCGGTGACCTCAGCTTGTGGCCAGGCTTGGAGTCTGTGTGGAGGCAGTATGCAGGGTCTGTCTGCAGTGTATAGTCAGATCCTGAGCTGAAGAAAATGAGACCCTGGAGTGTCTGAAATGATGTTTTAGGTACAAGGGCTGTCGCTGGTGTCATCAGACAGGACTGCAAGGCACCTTTTAGAGTTCAACATTGTGCCAAACGTTATCAGGAAGAATACACAGTTAAGGTAGTGAACATCTGAGGAGAAACCAGCCTAACCAGGCCAGACTCGGGAGAACAGAGGCAGGGCCCAGCACCACAACATCTCCTTCCACCAGAACTCTCTCTGGAGAAGCTTAACGCCCCGTGGCCACCCTCACAATGTGCTGGTGATCATGGAGTGCTTTTGCAGACAAGTTCTCTACATGGTTTGGGTCTCTTTGGTGTATAAGTAATTGACAGTATCTTACAAGAAAGGGCGTTCTGTTGACAGAGCAGAATGATGAGGGGCCTCTTCTCTACTTTTATCATCTTTCAAGGGTGCCGTTATAACAGAGCCAGTGTAGAGAGCAAAAGAGAGGCTTGGACAAGAGAAAATCTGTTTTAAGAAAGCACAAAACCAGAAAAGAAAGAAAAAGAAAAAAAGGAAGAAAGCACCATTAATTAGTTTTTTTATCCTTGTTTTTCAAACTCTGGGAGTGAGTTATGAAGTCAGTGTAATGGGTCACAACCAGGACCCCACCCCTGCCCCACACACCAAAGAGCAGAGTAGAAGGCAGCAGAATATCCCATCATCCTAAAGGACCATTTCATGACATTTTTGTTTCAATCATACGTGTGTGTATACTATATATGATATGCTGCTTGTTAATGTAAAATATGTTTATACTTATAGATCAAGGTCAAAATTTTTTTAAACCACTAGCTTAAGAATATCAGGTAAGGGAAAAAAAAAAAAGAGCACAAAGTTGCAGTTAGACACATAATGAGCCGAAACAGAAGAATCAGTCACATATTCAAATGTAATGACACTTCCAGTTTTATTTTTTGAATGCTTCAAAATATTTCAAAGAGGCAAATGTATAACATTCATGGCAAAGCTACACAAATTCTTTCAGTTATTCTGGAAACTGACTTTGCTGATTGAAATTCTGATACACTCAAATATTGACTTTTCTAACACAGAGATGTGCTGATTTACCTAAGTCATTTCCGAAACATCTATGAACAAATCAAATTTCATGTTGAAACCTGGAGCCTCCAGAAACACCTAGATAACCAGGAAACATGCATTTCTTGCCTCCTCACAAAACCTACTAAAAGAACAGTAAATGAATAAAAAGATATACCCTAAAGGACAAAAAAAATCCCAGAGGCATAGGGTATGGAAATGGTCAGCTCATTTTTGGAAGATAAAACATGCATGGACAGTGGCAGCTAACTTGGCAGAGGAGAAAGCTAATACCAAAGTGCCCCCATGGAGAGATTCCAGTGAGACACATCAGCCCCTGCCTGTGGAGAGGCTCGGAAGCTGGAGGCACAGGATCTGGGAAGGTCGTGGTGGGACTAAAGACAGAAGCACCAGCTGAGTCTCTGTAAGGAGTTCATGAGATCCTCATCCCCTGACCCCAGTGCATAGAGACAAGTGACTGCCCTTCCCCTGCCCTGGCAGGAGACAGGAAGTTTATTCTCTGGAAAAAACAAGAACTAGAAGAGGAACAGGCCCCCATCACACCCCACCCCCTCAACACTTCAGATTCACCTTCTAAATGGGGGCTGCTGTTTCCTGCATGCCGAGTTCCCTCTCCTTGAGATGAGAATGTATGCTCAATAGAAGGAATCAAAATTCTGAGTTCAACCTGTTTTTGTTGGAAGACTACCACTGAATGACGCTCTCATCTGAAGGTGACTGAAAAGACCCACTGTGAAGGACTTTCAATTGCCCTGGCTCACGAGTTTGGATTTTATCTGATTACAGGTCCCGAACTGGTTCTGAGGCCCAGAACCATGCTTAAGAGATGCTGCTTGGCCTGCACAGTTTAAAAACCATTTGCAAATTGCCAACATTTTAAAGTTAAGAAATTTTCATATTTACAAATCTGGATTTCTGGCTTCTCTTGAGAAATCTGATACTAGTCTCTGGGCCACATTCCAGGTGCTGATGAGGGGCTGTACCCCTTTAAGTGGGTAGTGAGCTCTCCAGATGTCACTACCACCATTTAACATACCAATGGTGTTTGTACCAGTTTATTAACCTTCCTTAGATTGTCCGAAGGACTCCTATACCCTCCCCCAAGGCCCCCACCTCAGGCATCTGAGTTTTTACTTCAGCCTTAAGCAACACAGAACCATTAAAGACCTTCATAAATAGAAGAGGGCTAGGAACGGCTCGAACGGCTGTTTCAGCAGCAGCACAAAGGGAGCAAGGAAGGATGAATGAATGAATGAATGGGCAGGGCAGCTAGTTAGACTGGTTAGGAAGGCTAGGAAACGAGACAGAGATAAGACCTAAACTAGGGCCAGTGGAGGAGGGGCCAAATGTGAGGGTAAAATCCAAGGGGATTTGTGTTGTTTAGACCCCCAGTCTTGACAGTGTACCCAGAGCCTCCAGAAAGCCAGAAGCCTCAGGCAGCGTCCCATCTCCCCAAGGCAAAGGGCAGGATCCGAAGCAAAGCACTCAAGGGAGAGACTTTTCCAAGGAACCTCTGCTTCGAGGTGCATTGTCCTGGCCTGTAGTGAACAGGCTGTGGGGTGGAAATAATCTCTTCTTTAAGAAACTCAAGTAATGCTACTATTTAACTTTTAGACTTCATGAGTGAAAGGCTGGCAGTCCCAAGTGGGTTAGCTCTTGAGGTGGTTCTGCCTTAGTAAAGAACTCCAGGCCTCAAGACTGAGAGTCCCAATTAGATGACATTTAAAAATAAGACATCCTCCTGAGCATATTCTAAAGCAGGGGACTAAGGGCAGGTACATTTTTCTGAGAAGAAATCTGATTTTCCATCATATTTCCAAGATACTTGAGCCAAGTACAACTTATTAAGGCATGGGAAGCCCCAGGTCAGAAACCAAATGGTTATAACTCTCAATAAAAGCCATTGTGGAGGGGCTTGGGACCCATTCTGGTAGTGTTCCTGTGTTCCAAAACCATCCATCCACTGCAGGATCAGTCCTTCTCTTCCTGGGAAGAACAAGGGCCATTGATACAGAAGTTGAGACCTCCCCAAGTAACCTTTTACTGTGACACAGCTTGACTGTGACAGAATCATGGTGGTGGGTAGAAGAGGGTTTTCTTCCTTTCAAAGTCCTCAAGGACAGAAGAGAAGAAATAAGCAGAAATAACTATTAATAAATGTTCCACCACTTGCTAGCCATGTGACTTTGCATAAGTTATTCTCCCTCTGTTAAAGGCCTCTGCCTCTTCAGTTGTTTAAAAAAAAAAAAAAAGATAATACCATTTACTTCACAGAGTTATTACGAAGATTAAACAGGATAATGTTTAAGTGTAAGGAATGTGCAATCTGGTATTCAGTGATTACATCTATTCAGATTCCAAATTCTTAAAAAAAAAAAAAACCTAGTAACAATTACATGAGGTTTAAAGGTTTATTTTATACACATGTCATAATTATACAAATGACAAAGAGAAGTTTCACAAAATGATTACTATATATAGCAATAAAGCATAAGCTATTACAAAAAAATTGACACGAAGATGTACATAAGTACTTATGAAGGTAATTATTAAGTCTTCCTAGTCTATGAAAATAAAAAGGAAAACCGTTATTTACACTATCACAAAAGCCATACCCTTATAGGTGTAAAAAAAAAAAAAACCTGCCTGATAATAGTAATTTTAAAAATTTAGCACATCTACAACTATTCTTTAATCAAAACTTGATTTTCATTGACTCAACATTTACATTTAAATGCAAATTCAAAATAAGCTTGGATCACAACATTTACTCTGTTAGGTACAAAATGAAACTGCATGGTCTAGCTCCTGTTCTCAGTTAATGAGTGCAGAACAGACTGCTTAAGTGTTGTGGGAAAAAAAGACCTGCCCAGAGGACCACAGAGGGCAGAAGAGGGAACACCTGAATCTCACTCACAAGCACTGTGTAGGGCGCTAGAAGCCCCAGGCTCACATCTCAGCTCCAGGAAGTCACCAAACCTTGTTTTGTTTCATCTGTAAAAACAGGATGATATGAACAGTGTTTACCATACATTGTTGTGGGGAAAAGCATTCATTCAATAAATGCCCACTTCATACCCATTCTGTACTAGGTACTGTGTTAAAGGCTAAGATAGAGAGGGACAAGGCACATCTCAATACAGGGCTCCGTGTGGGTAGGTGCAAAGGCGATGCACACACCAGGGCTGGATACTACCAGATATATCATTCCCACAGAGCCACTGGCCACTGAGTAATCTTCAGGCACAGTCGAGGAGTTAAAAAAAAAATTCTTTTTAAAAGGTTGAATAAAAAGTCTTGTCTTTTTTTTTTCCTTGCCACACGTTTTTGGAATTAGATCAGTGATTTGGGCCTATAGCATGCATCAGAATGATCTGTGATGCTCAGCAAAAGTGCTGATGCCAGGCCCCACCCAAAGCTTACACTTTCAGACCCAGTGGGGGCCTGGCAGTTCTGGAGTTCACTCCCCAATCAAGGACACTTTATTTTAAAGGCTGATAAAACATTAAAAGCACTGTTACTGCAAATGTGGATACTTCATATTAACAGTCAAAAAAAAAAGTATAGCTAGTAGAACACATGTATATTTTTGTGATTATAAAATCCATCGTGTTACAAAGCCATTTAAGAATTCTCTCTAAAAACTTCTACCAAAAACACAATGGAATACAAAATGGCACTATGGCAGAGCTGACCTCAGCTTGCAGAGGCCTGTTACCTGCTGATATTGTTTGCAATCTGTGTGTGTATGTACATGTGCTTCTGTTTTCAGGGGAAGAAAAGTGTTCAAGCCCATCAAGACTATGAATGTTTGCTATTACTTTCAGTATTAAACAACTAAACTTTCAACTGTAAATTTACTGAATACTACTACAAACAGAACAAACAGGGGCGGCACGGTGTACAACATAAACCTTAAGGTGAAAAGGACTAGATCAGAGCCCTGGCTTCACTTTCTGCACGTGTAGCACCGGGAAGGTCGCTTTACTTATCTGGGTATCAGTTCCTACACCTTAGTAAAATGAATTAACAGTGCCTTGTTCACAGAACTGCTGAGTATTAAGTGGAGAAAATTAAGAAAACTATAAGCCATCAAAGAAACATTATTGTTTAGTATCCACTTCAAAATCTAGTACAATTGTAATTTGTTTGCAAAAAACAAACAAGCAAAACCCTTAAAACTGATTGATGTGGGTATATTAAAGGTATATCTAGAAGTATTATATAACATTAAAAACTTAATTGGGGGGGGAGGACACAATCAACAAAGCAGTCCATGTTTACAAGGATTTATCCTCAGAATACTGTGTTCCCTTAGGCGTATCATTTGATCTTTCTGGTCTCATCTGCCTCTCCTGTAAAATCTTTCTGGCAGAGGAGGATTTGACCATATCATCTCTGGAGACCCCTTCCAGCTTCAGGATCTGTGGTTCACCATGACATTATAAATTTAACTCTTCTCCACTTACTTCCTTGCAAGGAGAAAACAAGGAAGGAAAATGGGTGTGTTTAAAGCATTTCCTATCCAATACAACTATAAATACAGTTATGGACAAAATACTCAAAGTTGGGGTCACACTGATAAAAACCCAAATGGCTACTATTTTTAAAAAAAGGTTAAACCATCCATCTTGGAGTATTTATTCATAATACACAAGAAAAGTGCAGGGAAAAAAATCAATTAGCAGAGGATCTTCGGGCTACAAAACATGGTGATCAAGGAGTCTGGCCTAAGCACTTCAGGGCATCCCGGGTAAAACAATGGTCCACACCTTTCAAAGCAAGTGAAAGCCAAGTGTAACCCAAGACGCATAGGATCAAGAGAGGCAACTGTCTTTATACATTTAAGCAATTCTGCAAAGATTTTCTTTATACACACTTAAGCAACATTGCTTACTAGTTTCAAATCGCGATATTCTTTATACACTTTACCTGATACTCCCAGAAGCTTGTGCATCCTCGGACCATCTGTACCGAGCAGTGCACAAACGGTTCACTACCCACCCGACAAACCACCCACTTTCGACCTACATGCGCTCCGCTGTCATCGCTTCCTCAATCAACAGACACAAAGGCCTCAGGTCGGCGGAGGACGTCATAGCGAGCACACGGCCCCCACCCGGGCTCGAGGAGCTCGCGGGCCCCCGGATAACGGTGTCCGGCGCTCCTGGCTCTTGAAAACGACCAACCAACCCTATACCCCGACGACCTCAGCATTTAACCTCCATGGTGGCCCCACCGCGGTGCGGGCAGAGCCCGGACACAAGCCCCGGCGGACGGCGCGGAGCCCTGAGGCCTGAGGCCGCCGCCGCCGCCCGGGCCAGGCCGCGGAGGGGCCGGAGCAGCGCGACCGCCGCGTTCCGGTGCGCGCGCGCGCCTCAGCCAATCGCGTGCTCGCCCGCCCCCCGCGGCCGCGGCGAGGCTGGCGCTGGGAAGAGGAAGAAGAACATTCGCCCTCCTCCTACCAGCGCGCGGGCGGCGGCGGCGGCGGCGGCACCGGGGTCACGAACTCTGACCTTTCACTGACAAAAACAATAACAAACCCCTCCTTCCCCGCGACCCCGGCGGCGCCTGCGGGCCCGCCCCCGCCGCCCCGCTCCCACCTCGGCGTGGCGTCTCGTCTCTCGCCCGCTGCCCCGCGAGCCCGCGGCCCAGGGCTCCCGCCATTCGCCGACGCCGGGAAGCCGGCCTCCCCGCGCCCTGCCCTCCGTGCCGGGGGCCGCCTGCCGCAGACACGGGACCTGCTTCGAGGCCGCTTTGGCGCCAAATCCTGAGGTAAAATTGAAAAAGGGCCGGGGCGGGCTCGGGCAAGCGGCGGAGGGGGCGGACCTGGCGCGCGGACATGGAGGCGCCGCGGCGGCGGCTGAACCCGACCCTTTTACCTTTGCCACGGGGCGGCGGCGCCGGCGCCGGCCGCTTTGCATAGTGGGCCGGGCCGCTCCCCTCCCCTCCCAGCCCGCGGCCGGCGAAGCGAGCGGACTCCCCCTCACCGGCCCGGCCGGCGCGAGGGTGGGGGCGGAGGGGGACGCCCGCGGCCCCGCCTCACAGTTGGTCTTCCGCCAGCGCCGCCATTTTGTTCTCGGCGGAGATGGCTCCGGCTGGGCCGGGCTCCCGTCCTCCTCCTTCCTCGCCGCCTCCTCCTCCCGCAGTTCCTCCTCCCTGCATTCCCTCCTTCCCTCGCTCCCCGGCTTCTCTCCCCTCCGCTTCCCGCCCGCCGTTGGCGACCGCCGCGGCCCAACCGCCGTTTTTTCCTGAAGGGGAGGGTGGAGGAAAGGGAGGAAGGCGGGTGCGGGGCGCGAGCTTGTGAGCGACAGCTGGGCGGGCCAATTGGTGCCCAGATAGGAGGGTCGGAGGCGGGCCGCGGCGCCGTCCCTCCCGAGGCTTTGCTGATTGGCTCTGTCGACAGGGGGCGGTCCCCGCGCGGCGCCGGAGCCCTGGCGAGGCGTGGGGCCCGGGGCCGGGGCGTGGGGACAGAGGGGCCGGGCGCGTCCTCCGCTTAGAACGCGTGCGGAGTGAGTGCTGTGGAACAGGAGTAATAAAGGTGATGAAGCGTCCTGAACCCAGGGCGCTGGCTGGTGGGAAGGGCTTTTGGAATCTGGATGCCTAGGGATTCTGCCCGTATTTTCGACGCAGCCGAATTCCCTTCCTGAGGGTCAATTTTACCGACTGTAAAATGGGAGGATGGGCGTTCTTGCCATGCCGGACATCCCTTCCCAGATCGTTTGAGGGGCTCGACTCAGAAAATGGAGTCCAGGCTACTTTGCGAACCTCAGAGTAATGCAAAAATGGTGTTGTTGAAAACGGAGTGTGGAGCCAGCTGGAGTGGAAAGCTTAAGGGTATTGAGGGCTTGAGAGAACAGAGGGGAATCTGGAGTATTCTCATTCATTGATTAAATACGTATGTGCTTAGTCTGGGGCACTGGAGATACATCCAAAGAACCAGCTACACCAGGCCCCTACCCTCCTAGAATTGGGAGTAGGGTGAATAGACAAAGAGGTGATTTCAGTGGGTGGTAAATCCTGTGAAGGAAGTGAAATGAAACTGGATGGTGTGTTAAAGGCCTGAGGAAACTGCAGTCGAATGGTCGGGGAAGACCTCTGTGAGAAGGTGATTTTTGAATGGAGGAACCCGAGGAAGGAAGAGCGTGAGAGAGAGAGAAAACAGCAAGTGCAAAGCCCGGGAGGGAAGGTGTTTGGTGTAAGCAGGGCTGAAGAACTCGTTCATTGTCCCATGCATTATGCCTCTCTACGTCCAGGCTAAAGTCTGTGAAATATGACAAAGGTAATGGAGAGTAGATCTCTAATTTAACAGTCAATGAGAGAGTCAAAGAAAGTATAGCCATGAAATGAGTAGCTGTGGAATACAAATGGTTTGGTGGGAAAGCCTCAGCAAACACTTTACTTCCAGATTCAAGTCCTTTGTCATCTCCTTGTGTTCAATTCCCCAAATATTTGCTGAGTCCCACTATTACCCAGGTACTAGATGACTAAGACATTGGTGGGTGTCAAGTATGTGAATATGGTTCCATACACCTGAGTTCTGTTCTCTCCTTCTTCACCCAGTGTGTCTACACACATACACATACACATACGTATGCACACAAAATGTTGTAGGCAGAAGCTTAATAATATTGTGGTTAACAGTGCCAATATTTAGTAGCCCTGTGAGTTTGGTAAGTTATCTTTTTGAGCCTCTGTCCTCATCTGGACAGTAATGAGAATTGAGGATTAAATGAATTTAATGTAAATAAGGAGCTTAGAAAAGTGATGTACAATAAATGCTTACAATTGGATTTATTGTCATGAAGCACTAGCTGTCTGGCAAAGACACTGGATTGGTTAAATGATGCAAACAATGACATTTTTAGGCATTGTGGTGTACAGGCAAATCACTGGATTAGAACACTAAGGTACTAGTTTTGGCTCTTCCGCTTTTGACTAGTCACTTAACATCCAGACCAAAAGTTTATTTATTTATTTATTTTTTTGGCACACGGGCTTAGTTGCTCCGTGGCATGTGGGATCTTCCTGGAGCAGGGATCGAACCCATGTCCTCTGCATTGGAAGGCGGATTCTTAACCACTGCGCCACCTAGGAAGCCCCAAAAGTTTATTTAGAAAACAAACTAGTAGAACTAATACTGTTAACAGAAGTATGAAGTGCTTTACAATTTACAAAATTCTCTTACAGGCATTATAGTGTTCAAGCCCTACCAGGATGTAATGGTAGAGGTCCTTTTCCTGCTCCGTATTTTAAAACCCTTCTAAGACTTTTCATCATTTTCTTGTCCCTGTATCCCTAGCTCCCTGTGCACTAGACACACTGGTGTGCCTTCAACTTCCTTGAAAGTGTGGCTTACCTTTACCCCAGGCCCTTTCAGATGCTATTCCCTCAGCCTGAAATCCTCACTTGCCCCCTGCCCCCCATACACCTTAGTCCTGCAGATGTCAGTTTAAGCATCACTTCCTCAGGGACTCCCTCTCTGATCCCCAGTGCCATTCTAGATCAGATTGTTTTACTTCACATTGTGTTCTTTTCCTTTATAACATTTATCTCACTTCGTAATTACACTCCATAATGTGATTGTATGATTGATACCTGTTCGCCTTTACCTTATGAGAGCAGGAGTCGTTTTGCGCACCATTATATTTCCAGCACTTAGCAGAGTGCCTGACACTACTTGAGTGAATGAATTGTTGATAATTTATGATATCATTGATAACTAAGTTGCTGCTTTTTTATGTGGGATTGTTTAGAGATTCAGAAACAGTGCCAGCAATAAAATAAATATCTGTTACAATATTTGGGTGAATTTAGGAATTGGTTCCTCACAGATATGGCACTGCCTGCAGATGTAAATACGGGTAAGATAACCCAGGTGAATCCTTTTTTACCCACTTAATGTGTTGACTTGTGGATTTTTTTTTGAGACAAGAAATAGAGAATTCTATTACAAGGTAAATTACATGAAAGTTTTTGAGTTCGCGTGGAACTCTTTAATAAACAGCCACATATAATCGTGATGTTTAACTGAAGAATCGAAGCATCAGTGTGATTTTCTTGAAATAAAAAATGCTGGTCTTATTCTATCCCAGGGGATCAAAGAACACAGAAGACTTAGTGGATTTTCAAAGAGTTGGGAGTTCAAAGTCTCTGTAGCCATTAACTTAAAATAGTTATCTTTCCAAAGATAAACTGATTCATGCAATGGAATTATTGAAGATCACCTTGTGATTGCTTTACCAAGGTTATAAGCAGATGTTGCCAGGTATATTTCAAGCTTCTGCTTAGAAGTGTGGTAAATAGGACATTTTTGTTGACTTTTTTTTTTTTTTTTTTTTTTGGGCACACGGGCTTAGTTGCTCCGCGGCATGTGGGATCTTCCTGGAGCTGGGATCGAACCCGTGACCTCTGCATTGGCAGGCGGATTCTTAACCACTGCGCCACCTAGGAAGCCCCTGACTTGTTTTATATAATATAGATTTTACAAATAAAATATCCTGGTATTTTTAAAACAACAGTTACTCTTTTATTTAATTCTTTGTTTTTGAATGATTCTTTTCTGTCCTGTTCAAGGATTTTTTTTGGTATCGCTTGTCCAATCCAACACTTTTGATTCCTTGAACTATTTATTCAGGGTAACCAAAGAACTGATAGTTTAATGAAAAAGCTACATATATATATATATATATGTATTTATATTTATATATGTACATATTATCTTATACCATTAAATTACTTGTTTATGGCTTTCAACAGTTGTATTTATGGTGACCTTGAAGTTTTGTTTTCATGAATATGCCTTTACAGAAAGAAAAAAAACCCTATGTGTAATAATCTCACTTCGTGAGGACTTCTGGGAACTTTTAGCATTTGTCTCCAAGGAGTCAAGTGACAGTGCATTGCCTGTGTTTGGAACCTTGAGTGGATAGCTTCTCTGAGGCTTATACATTCCCCACTTGTAAAATGGGGAGGTGGGGAGCCAACACTGAAATTGGGGTCAGAAACAGGGGCCACAGATGGCATAGAGAGCAAGGCAGCCCCCCTTCAACGTTGGCACTGAACACTGGCCTCGTGCCTAGCTGCCTGAGTGCCTCCACATATTGAGGGCTCTCACTTGGGATTTTTATCCTTGAATCTGCTTACCTATGTGCCATTTCCTCCTTAAGTCCCAAAGCATCTAGAGCAGATACTAGTTCCTCTTAATCGATACTGCATAGGGGAATTCTGGGAAAGAATCCATCTTAAGGCTCATCAAGTCTAGCCTCACACCTGATGCAGAGCTCCCCTGTCCGAGGTTAGTGTATCTCTTTTCACTTTATTGCTGGTCATGAGGAACTTAAGTAATATAGACTTTTCCCCTCTGTGTATGATTATCATCTTTAACCTAATATGTCATACATTGTAAAAGATATTCTCTTCCTTACCTGTTGGAGTTTCACTTACCTCAAACCTAATAGGCCTGTGGGCTGAGATTCTCTTTGTGATTCTGTCCCATCCTACCATTCATTTCCCCATATCCCTTGTCATGAACTGCTGCCACCTGCTTCCCATCCTTTCTTCAGGTGTCCTGAGTGCTAGTTTTAAGCAGCTGGGGCTCTGTACCAAAAGGCAAGACTTGCTGGGAATACTCAACTAGCATAGCTCACAGTGGTGATTGGGGGAGTGGATAGAAGACATGAAAGCCCAGATCAGGGCACTGGCATAGGGCACTGGTTAGGGGGACAGAAAGAGCAGATTCATACCCCAGGATCTGGAAGTCTTGGCGCAGGGATGGGAAGGGAATTGTTAAGGATGGGAAAGGAATAGGCTAGCTCAGATGCTCAGCTATCTTTCTGATTACCCCTGGACTCTAGGTAGCCTGTAATCATGAAAGCCAGTCTCAGGGGCAGAGTGTGATTTTTAGGGACAATAAACATTACTTCCTCCACTGTAATAAGAGGCCTGAAGTCCATAATAGGTGAAACCTTTCATTCCAAAATTATTAACAGTAACCCTGAAGATTCTAATCCCTGGAGGTGTTAACATGTTGATAGGGAGGAATTTCATGCCAGCAATAGAAGAGAATATCATTCTCTCTTTGGATTAGTGGGAGGTGTGAGAGAAGGTGTTGGGGCCTGGGAAATGGGGTGAATGGTATCCAAAAAGTGGTGAAAGAAATAAGAGGCTGGCGGGGCCAGACAAACATGAAGGCTTTATGGTTTTACTGGGAGCTACCTTACTTACCTTTATTGTTCATGTTTGGATAGAAGCTATGCCAAAAAAAAAAAAAAGTTTTTTACCTGGCTGCCCACACATGCACCTCCAAAAAAACTGCAGTAACTGCCTGCTTCTATGTGGCAGGCAGGTCTCCACTGAGAAAGATACACAGCTGTGATTGGATGGCTCTTAAGAAGTTAAACAATGCCAGCAGACTTCAGGATGCATTTCCCCTGGTAGTATTTATTGTACAGTGAATCTGATTATTATTTGTAGAACATTTCAGAAATGTCATTTGTACCACCCTCATTCTCTTTCTCTCCCCCTCCTCCATTACTTCTGCAATAATGCATCTTTTTACTAGGTTGATTAGGTGAATAAGCCCAGAATTATTGAAAAATCACCTTTTACCAAGATTAAAAGCAGATATCTCGAAGTGTATGTCAGCCTTCGGCTGAAAAGACTGGTAATTAGAATATGTTTGCTGACATATTTAATACAGTACAGATTTTTTACAAATGAAATTTATAACGTACATCTCTTTTCAGAAGAGCTGCGTTAATTTAAAAAACATTTTATTGGCGTGTAATTGCTTTTTTAAAAATTTTTTTCAATGTTTTTAAAGTAGAATTTTCGCGTGAAGAAAAGATAACATTGCATCAAAAGGCACGTACAGATCTTCCTTGACTTATGATGGGGTTATTCATAAGTTGAAAACATACATCGAAAATGCATTTAATAAACCTAACCTACCAGACATCGTAACTTAGCCTTGTCTTCCTTAAACACGCTCAGAACACTTACATTAGCCTGCAGTTGGGCAAAATCATCTAACAGAAAGTCTGTTTTATAATTAAGTATTGAATATTTCCAGTGATTTATTGAATACTATATTGAAAGTGAAAAACAGAACCGTTAAGTGTATCAGTTGTTTGATCACGTGGCTGACTGGGAGCTGTAGCTGCCACTGCCCAGCATCATGGGATAGGATTGTAAGTGTATACTGCTACCCCTGGAAGAGATCAAAATTCAAAAACTGAAGTATAGTTTCTACTGAATGCATAAGTACAATTTCTACTGAATGCATATGACTTTCACACCGTAGTAAAGTTGAAAAAGTGTAACTCAAACCACCATAAGTCAGACATCATCTGTCCAGGAATATTCATAAGAAGGCCGGTCATAAGAGCTCCAAACTAGAAACAGTCTAACTGCTCATCAGCTATAGAATGGCCAAGTAAATTGTGGCATAGTCATGTGTTGGAATAATATGCAAGAATGAAAATGCACTTACTACTCACGGTTATCACAACAATAATGAGCAAAAGTAGCCGGACACACACAAAAATATTAGCATACAGCTCAAAAGCAAGCAAAATGAATCCATGGTAGTGGAAGTCAGGAGAGAAGGGAAGTAAGTGACCCTTAGGGGGTAGAAGAGAGCCTTTAAGGTGCTAGTAAGTTTTTTTTTTTTTTTTTTTTTTGGCTGTGTCGGGTCTTCATTGTTGCATGCGGGCTTTCTCTACTTGTGGCGAGTGGGGGCTACTCTTTGTTGCAGTGCACAGGGGTCTCTTGTTACAGAGCACAGGCTCTAGGTGCACAGGCTTCAGTAGTTGTGGCGCACGGGCTCAGTTACCCCACAGCATGCGGGATCTTCCCGAATCAGGGATCAAACCCGTGTCCCCTGCATTGGCAGGCAGATTCTTAACCACTGTGCCACCAGAGAAACCCCAATGTTCTGTTTTCTAATGTTAGTGGTGCTCACATGTTTGTGTTCACTGAGTGATAATTCATTGAGCTGTTTCATTTATGACTTATGCACTTTTGTATTTGCATGTTATATATACTTCAGTAAAAAAATTGACTTTAAAAATGGTGGTAAGGACTTCCTAGGTAGTGCAGTGGTTAAGAATCTGCCTGCCCTTGCAGGGAACGTGGATTTGATCCTTGCCCCAGGAAGAGACCACATGCTGTGGAGCAGCTAAGCCTGTGCACCACAGCTGTTGAGCCCATGTGCTGCAGGTACTGAAGCCCATGCGCCTAGAGCCCGTGCTCCACAACAAGAGAGGCCACCACAGTAAGGAGCCCACACACCACAACGAAGAGTAGCCCCCGCTCACTGCAACTAGAGAAAGCCCATGTGCAGCAACGAAGATCCAACACAGCCAATAAATAAATAAATTTTTAAAAAAAGTTAATTCCCTCCCCCCCCCCCCAAAAATGGTGGTAAAATTATCCTCACTATTTTAATCAATGGGATTATTATGTAGGTTAAATTGTAAGAGAAAAGTGTATTCAAGTTCTAAAGGAACTGTCATGTTACTGTCTGGGTGGAGCTAAGTCAGAAACTTCTGTGGGTAGTACTGAAACATCAATCGCATATTTAGGAATTAGTGGTTATATGAGTTATTAAATGATCTAGGTTATTGATGTAAGCAGTTTGTTCCTTTAGATAATTAACTGGTCTCCTGTCAGTCTTTAAGATTCCCTTCTCTTGGGTGTGGAGAAAAGGGAACTCTCCTGCACTGTTGGTGGGACTGTAAGTTGGTACAGCCACTATGGAAAACAATTTGGAGGTTCCTTAAAAAACTACAAATAGAACTACCATATGATCCAGTCATCCCACTCCTGGGCATATACCCAAAGAAAACCATAATCCCAAAAGAAACGTGTACCATAATGTTTACTGCAGCACTATTTACAATAGCCAGGACATGGAAGCAACCTAAATGCCCATCAACAAATGAATGGATACAGAAGATGTGGCATATATATACAATGGAATACTACTCAGCTATAAAAAGGGATGAGATGGAGCTATATGTAATGAGGTGGATAGAACTACAATCTGTCATACATAGTGAAGTAAGTCAGGAAGAGAAGGACAAATATTCTATGCTAACTCACATATACGGAATCTAAAAATGGTACTGATGAACTCAGTGACAAGAACAAGGATGCAGATACAGAGAATGGACTGGAGAACTCGAGGTATGGGAGGGGGCGGGGGGTGAAGGGGAAACTGAGAAGAAGCGAGAGAGTAGCACAGACATATATATACTACCAACTGTAAAATAGTCAGTGGGAAGTTGTTGTATAACAAAGGGAGTCCAACTCGAGGATGGAAGATGCCTTAGAGGACTGGGGCAGGGAGGGTGGGGGAGACTCGAGGGGGGGGAGTCAAGGAAGGGAGGGAATATGGGGATATGTGTATAAAAACAGATGATTGAACCTGGTGTACCCCCAAAATAAAAAAATAAAAAAAAGATTCCCTTCTCTTGACTTCCTCTTCTGGGACACTATTTTGAAAGGGCACTATGGTGCAGAGGTTTTATTTCTTTATTTAGGGGGGTATTTATTTATTTGACTGTGCCAGGTCTTAGTTGCGGCACAGGGGATCTTTCTTGCAACATGTGGGATCTTTTTAGTTGTAGCACTTGGAATCTTTAGTTGCGGCATGCAGGATCTAGTTCCCTGACCAGGGATCTAACCCGGGCCCCATGCTTTGCAAGTGTGGAGTGTTAACCATTGAGCCACCAGGGAAGTCCCTGGTCCAGAGGTTTGAGAGTCAGAGAGGCCTGAGTTAGAATCCCAAGTTTATCTCTTTCCAGCTGGGTGACTTGGAACAAGTTCATTACACATCTGAGTCTCCATTATTTTCTTTCTTCATTGGTGGAGCTAATAATACCTACTTGGAAGGTATGTTAAGGATTAAATGATGCCTAGTTGGATATAAGGCACATTGTAGGTGCTCAGAAAATCTGTCCTGCTTTCCTTCCATCCATCCCTGGGTCACACTAATATAAACAAAGAGGGTAGATTTCACCCTTACCCTTCGGCCTTTGGTAAAATGAGGAAAGGCCACCCACAGTGTGCAATATTTTAGGAAAGATCTCCACACAGAGACCTGTAGCACTGCTCTGGTAGCTAGGAACTCCGTATAGACAAGAGCCACTTACCCACTAGTCACTGCTCACCCATCTTCCCAGCCCCAGCACACACATACCATCACTGCCCCTTTCTTGTAGCCCAGACCTGTAATTTGGAAGAAGCAAGTTTCCTGTGGGGGCAGGAAATCACCTGACCCAAAAGTTAAGTAATCTTTGAGTCTAAATAGTGTTAGGGTTTCTGACAACATTATGTATATCTCAACTTGACATTAGAGACATCCCCGTAAGCATCTTTTATGTTGATGAACATCTACTAAATTACACTAAATCTGTCATTTGATTTCCATTTCCTGTTTTCAAGTCTTGATCTATGATTTCAAGTCTTGAGCTATGTATTTCTAATTTTTTAATTTTCAGGCTATTTATATTTATAATTTTGTTTTTATTTTTCTATGACTATAAGGAGACTTCTGGCAATCACAGCATAATAAAACTTACACTGAATACCTTGCGCCTCTCAAGAAGTACCCAGTAGTATTTTGCAAATAGTTATTAGGTATTGGTTTATTTTTTATTTTTTCAGTATTGGTTTATTTTTAAATATTTGTGAGATTTATCGTAATTCAGCTGTTTCATTTCATTCAGTTGTGCAGTTTTATAGAATGAATTATAAATGTTGTATGAGCATATAATGCATATACGTATGTAGTTACATTTCATGTGGAGCTTATGTCAAAATGAGAGACCTATTCCTAATTATAATACGCACTTTACAGTTTTTGTTGCTTTCAGATTTCTTTGAAATTTGTGCTAGTAGTAGCTCCATGCATTGCATGCTGGCTATGTGCCAGACACAGTGTTAGGCCCTTTACATTGTATTAAGATCTTTTTTTTTTTTTATTTTGATGTGGACCATTTTTAAAGTTCTTTTTTGGGTTTGTTACAATATTGCTTCTATTTTATGTTTTTTGGGCCACGAGGCGTGTGGGATTTTAGCTCCCCAACCAGGGATTGAACCCACACCCCCTGCATTGGAAGATGAAGTCCTAACCACTGGACCACCAGGGAAGTCCCAAGTTCTATTCTTAATGATAACCTTATGCAGTTCAGTATCAGAAAGATTAGCTTAGTGTCTGCCAGAGCCTCTGAACCTGATATATTTGTTTAGATGAGAAAATATCAAGGCAGTAAATATTTTGAATGTTATGTAATTATGGACTATGTAATATATAAATAAGGATGATGTGAATCAGTTGATTGTGAAGGGAAAGGTAGGGTCACCCATTCCTGTCAATGAAGACAGAGTTTCCTTGTCCCAGGACTTGTTTATTGTTATTTGAAACATTGGCCTCACAGCCTGCCCCTGTGGAGAGCATAGCTGGGCTGTTCTCCAACTTGCTGGGATTCAGGTGTTCCCAGTCTGAGCTTACTTTAACTGCAGTGGGGTCTGTAGCTCCCCACTGAAACCAAAGACACTCTGGTTGCAAAGTTTGGTCAGCTGTACACTTTTCATGATAAAAGTCAACCATTGTGGCTTCTCCCACGGCGCAGGCGCAGGAGTGAAGCAAAAAAAAAAAAAAAAAGCCAACCATTGTGTTCTGTGTTTCTTTGTTGTTAAGAGTGATATTGATCTACTTGTATTTGAAAGAATTTATGTTATAAAACCTACTGCCACATAAGGCCAAGCAATAATAGTTTTACTTCTGCCATTCTGTGGTCTCTATGACAGTTTTTATATACTGTGCCCTGTTGTCATTTCTGTGCTATACAGGAAAGACTCACTAGTTCAGGTTAAGTTTAAGACTGCCTGCATTCCCAGTCTTTGTTGCCACCACTTTCTAACTGGCCTCCCATAGACTGTCCTTTTCTATCATCTCCATACTGTTCGCCAGAGGATTTTTTTTTTTTTTTTTTTTTGAAGATCCAGATGTGATCACTTCATTTCTCTACCAAACAAACCTCTGATAGTTCTCATTGTCTACAGTGTCAGCCTTTCTCCACCCCTGACCTTACCAGCAGTCCCCATCAGATTGCCTGCTGTTCTTCGACGGTGCCATTTTCCTCTTAACCTGCCAGTTTGTCTGAGCTCTGCTTAGAACTCTCTCCCATCTACCCTCTGTTTGCTTGCTGAATTCCCACTTTCCTTTAAAACCGGTCTGAATGGCTCCTCTCCTGTGAAACTGTCATTGCTCTCAGAGGTGCTTCTTCCTTCGGACACTCTGGCATTTACGTTGCACTGCTCTTATTGGTTTCTTTCATAAGTTCTTCAAGGGCAAGGGCCTCTCTTGCTCTCTTCCTTCTTATTGTTGTTGTTATTAATTCTCAGCAGTCAACTTATTGCCTAGTTATTTTAAAAGGATTGATGGTGGTTGAACTTGATTAGTTTAAAACCACCATAGGAAAATATTCTGTAGTGGTTTTTTTGTTTGTTTGTTTTTTAACTTAAGGTACTCGGTTTTATAGCTCTTTGGTTAATTAATTAGGAAACATGGTTTGGAGGGGGTGGTCCTCCAGGGTTAGGAGCTGAGTGGGTCAAGCGCCAGCCTTTGAAGACTCATATTTCTGTACCAAGAGCTACTTTAGTGTTCAGTCCATAGTGCTTATGAATACAGTGCCTGGGGTATAGTAACCACTCAGTAAGTGTTAGTTACTGTCAACATTAGCCTGCTTAGCTCTACCAGCAAGGCTGTTTTGAAGTGCTTTGTCTAGTTTGTAGTTTCAAAACAATAGGGTGTTTTTTTTGTTTTTGTTTTTCAGATTTCAAATGCAAAATTATATTGTGCTAGAGAATATGGTTTTTCAGACTATGTGTAGACACAGCCCACTGTTGCCCTGGAGCTTCTCACTCTTGAAGGATACCCCCTAATTGATAACTATATCCCAGTACGCTTTCCAAAGCTTTACCCTCCCTTCTCGCTGTGTGTTTCAACCTATGGCTGTGGTAGCCAGTAAAACAAGCTCTCAGGTGAGTCTTACCCCAACTTTTTTTTTTTTTCTGGCGCACTCGAGTTAAATGTTTTCCCTCACTTCCTAACATCACCAGAGGATGTTTTACTTATTTCTTACATTGTAATACCTCAAAATTTGGAGGATCAAGCACCTCTTTTAGGGAAACCCAGTAGAAAGATATGCCTAGTATTTTCTTATTTCTGTATGCTAATACTCAATAATATTTCCCTAACAATATTTTTAATAGTTATTTATTTATTTCATTGCACCAGGTCTTAGTTGTGGCATGCAGTCTCCTTAGTTGTGGCATGCAAACTCTTAGTTGTGGCATGCATGTGGGATATAGTTCCCCAACCGGAGATTGAACCCAGGCCCCCCTGTATTGGGAGCATGGAGTCTTATTCGCTGCATCACCAGGGAGGTCCCTTTCTAACAATATTTTTGTAATGCTCAAGTTCATATATTTCTTGCATAAAACTGCAATTAACAGCAATGGAAATGCTAAGAACACCTACAAGTGATAAAAGTAATAATCACAGCTGCATATTTGGATTTTATTTCTTAATATATCTATTTGGTGTCTATATCCATTTGATTCCTTAGAGAGCTCTTATTTACTGTTCTGAGAGAAAAAAGATTAGAACTCTAAACTTTTCACCTGCAGTAGCTGTGTTTTTAACATTTGATTGACTGTTCCGGTACATGTGAAGTGATGCTTTTTTCCTCTGTCCCTTATTAGTTGGAACCAAACTGTAAGCAGGGGAAAAGACTGGTGTGTTTGTCTGTGCTTTTTCTTCTAGAAACAAAGAAAAGTAAACAAAAAGTTAAAAGTCTTAACTACTTATTTATTTATTGGCTGAATTGGGTCTTTGTTGTTGCACACAGGCTTTCTCTGTTTGTAGCAAGTGGAGGCTACTCTTTGTTGTGGTGCACGGGCTTCTCATTGTGGTGGCTTCTCTTGTGGAGTGCCAGCTCTAGGTGTGCGGGCTTCAGTAGTTGTGGCACGTGGGCTCAATAGTTGTGGCTCTCGAGCGCTAGAGCACAGGCTCAGTAGTTGTGGCACTTGGGCTTAGTTGCTCCACTGCATGTGGGATCTTCCTGGACCAGGGATTGAACCCATGTCCCCTGCCTTGACAGGCAGATTCTTAACCACTGCATCACCAGGGAAGTCCCTTGACTACTTATTAAAAGAATAAATAACCAGAAACATTACCCTCCCCAGTCTTGGACCTGATCCTGTCCTGTGAAGATGAGTCTCTGACACTGGTGACCTGATATCATTGTAGCAGTTGATGCAGTATGTGCTCTTACAGGATATTGATCCTTGAAGGCAGGACCAATTTCTTTTATGTTTGTCAGTCACGGTTTCATTCTCCCATTTCTCTCTCATTACCATTTTGGTAATAAAATAATCCGAAGGGGAATTATGATAATAGAAGTGGCTGTCTAATAGTGGATAGAATAAGATAGAAAGTTACCAGAGAGTGAAAAAGTTTTATAGACATCAGTGCTTATAAATATAATACTTTAGGTGAGAACTAAAGGAAAATGTTTTGTAAAGTTGCATTGCAGAATAGTCCAGTTTGTGATCGAGGAAGGGCCAAGCAAGTGAACTGTGTATGCATTTTGTGTATTATACACTTGGTAGGACTATATAGATTTATGTGTAAATGCTGAAAATAAATTATACAAGAGCTTTAACCCCTATTATCCATGGGATCTATGCAGTCAATAATGAAGTCTTTGCTTTATCCAGGAATGAGGTCCAAAGTAGAATCCCTTTATCCTGAATTCTTTGTGGTGGACTTAATGGGAAAGGGTTTAGGGACTATTCAGGGGGGGCTTTGTCTCATGACCTGAAGAGACCAGAGGGTCTGTTTCATCAAGAGTGCTTACACTTAAGTGATCCTGACCCAAGAGACTAGCATGCTTTTTGGACTTTTGAAGATCTTCCTCAATTTTTGATGCAAATGATGGCATAATTTTTCAAATAATATAAAGATGAATTATCTGGGTTTCTAATGTAATGAGGACTTAAAAATATAAATTGATAGATTTATGGGTACCATGTTCTTAGCCCACTTTAGTAATGCAGTCTCCTTACTTCTTTTCTCACGTTGTTAGTGATAGTGTTTGCCTTTTAAGCCGTGAGTGAGGTGTGTTAGCACCTGGGCAGAGTTTTGCTCCTTGCTTGGTCGCTAGTAACAGAAGTATAGCTGCTGCTGGCAATACTAGTGCTCTGTATTGAAGCTGATCTTACACTTTTCTCATATAGCCACCTTCTTATTCAGCACACTGTGACGAGGAGCTATCCAAAAAGGTGTGATTCCCACCTGCTTGAGAGGTGAACCGAGCTGTTAACAACCCCAGAGACCTGATAAAGTTCCAAATTCATCTTAGTCTGTATTTACCAGGGGAAGTCTTGTTTCCAAATTGAAATGTTACTAATTAATATTGGTACCTGTATTTGAAGAAACTTGTGCTTCATATATGGTGCTTAGCCTGCTAGCTCTGTTGTCTGTGGAGGGCAAAATCTGCACCAGACAGTACCAAAGAAGAACTTTGATTGCTGATGTTTTTCAAGTAGGCTGGTTTCTCCCCACCTGATAGAAGTTGCTGCATTTTTCCAAACAGGTTCTCTAATGATCTTGCTTCACCATGGCTACAAATATGGAGGGGCTGGTTCAGCACAAAGTGGGGACCCAGCAGGTGGCTGAGGTGAGTGACGGGCCAGCACAATAGCTGGCACCCTTGCTTTTAAAAGGAAAAGTACATCCTTGTGCACCGTTCTCTCAAAACAGTACCAGTGAAGTCAGCACGTGATCCAAATCCAAAGCAAGATGCTGCCATTGGAGAAAAATTAAAATGACAAGAACGTTTACTCCTAAAGTTTCTTTGCATGAATAGGGTGGCCTAGCTGCATACGATAAAGTGACTTTAAAAATTTCACCTTGAACAAAAGAGTCTGATGCTTGTCCACCTCGTGAGTATAGTTTTAAGTCCCAGGCTCTTAATTTCTTGCACACTGGATACTCTGTTAATACTGTGTATGGTGGAAAGCGAATTCTGTGCATGCTGCAATCGTTGTTGACCTTCTTCCATGTACTAGGGATTTTGCTAAGTGCTAAGAAATATGGAGGTGAATGAGCCATTGGTCCTTCGTTTAGTGTTCTTGGGGCCTGGTTAAGGAGTAATTATAAAATGGTGAGACATAAAATTCCATGTAAGGAAGGTAGTCCTGGAAGTGGGTCTTGCATTGCAAGTAATCATTTGTCAGACAGACCCAAGGAAGCAGGGTGGGAAACTGGCAGATGCTGAGGAGGGCATCCTAAGTCAGAGACCTATGCAAAGACAGGATAGAGGCATGAAGTAGCTTGGTATGTTCAGGCAACTCGAGGTGTAAAGGAGGGAAGTAGGGCCAGATCTTTTCACTGTGTACTGGGCCCTCTGCAAAGGCTTCAGTCCTCAATAACCTTTTGAAGTTGATGTGATCGCTATTCCCATGTAATAGGTGAGGAAACCAGGGCTCAAAGACAGAAGTAATTGGCCAGGGTCACACTGACCCAATTCTGTTTCATTTCTTCCAAAGCTCCTCCAATAAACCATGCATCATGCTGCAAACAGGAGCCGTTAGAAGGATTCAGATTTGTATTTTTGAACAACACATTTCTAGGGTGAAGGTGAAGATTTATCAAAGAATGGACATTCAAAGAAAGGTTGTTTTTTTTTTTTAACGAAAAATAAGTACACACATGCCAGTTTAAACCAATAAAAACAGTGGGCAGATTTTTCAGGTTTTAGATCAACCATTAACGTAAAAGCAACAGCATAATCATCCCTTTCACCCAGTAAATGATGGCTAATGTTAACTGAAAATGAAAGCAGATAGATTTCACAAATTTTTAAATATTATGCTTTTGGAAGAGCTACAGAGCTGTGAAAGTGTTGGGGATAAAATGCTTGTGTTTATATGTTGCTTTAGTTTGTGATAGGAACAATTACCTTGAAAATCATTGTTGGCTTTTCAAGTACTTAGGGTTATTTTGCATTAAAACTGCATTAAGGCAGTTTCCAGTTGAGACTGACTTGGAGACTAGTATATGGATCACTGCCTTGAGAAGCCATCATTATCTGAAGAAAAGAAAGAAAATTAATTCTTTAGGGGAAGGGTTAGTATAGTAACCTATAGTACTGACCTATAGTAATTTATAGGATAATATAAGTTTTGTGTACGTATTCAGAAAATCTGCTAGCTAAGATTTTCCGTCAGATGCCTTATTTCCATCAGGAAATGGAATTTCACTTATTAATTTAGTTTAAACAGTTTAAACTATTGTTTCCCATGGCAAAAAAAGTACATCTTGAGGAGACTTCCAAAAATAATCGGAGGCATTTTTAATTTGGAGAACAAAAGCAATCTTCCTGTTTAAAATATTTTAGCATTATTCAGAATAGCCATAAGGGAGAAATAATCAAATGTCCATCAACTGACAAATGAATAACAAAATGTGGTATATCCAGGCAGAATATTTTCAGCTATAAAAAGAAATGAATTACTGATATCGGCTACAGCATGGATGTACCTTGATAACATTATACAAAGTGAAAGAAACCAGTCACAAAAGACAACATATTACATTATTCCATTCATATGAAATGTCCAGAACAGGGAACTCTACAGAGATAGAAAGTAGGTTATAGTGGTTGCCGAGGGCTCAGTGTTGGAACTTATACCTTAAGAGTACAGGGTTTCTTTTTGAGTGATGAGGTTTTTCTAAAATTTACTGGGGTGGTGGTTGCACATATCTGTGTATATACTAAAAACCATTGAATTATACACTTCAGATGGGTCGAATGTATGGTAGGTGAATTATATCTCAGTAAAACAGTTTTTAAAAAACAATACGGGACTTTCCTGGTGGTGCAGTGGGTAAGACTCTGAGCTCCCAATGCAGGGGGCCCAGGTTCGATCCCTGGTCAGGGAACTACATCCCACATGCATGCCACAACTAAGAGTTCGGATGCCACAACTAAGGAGCCTGCCTGCCGTAACTAAGATGCAGCACAACCAAATAAATAAAATATTAAAAAAAAAAATAACAGCAACCAGATGCAACTACCAAAATTCGGAGGTATTTCCCAAAATAAAAGAATAAAAAGAAATGAAAAAAAAATTAAGGGGTTTGTGACTTTTAGTTTAAAAAAATAAATAATTTATTTATTGGCTGCTGTGGGTCTTTGTTGCTGTGTGTGGGCTTCATTAGTTGTGGCACATGAGCTCAATAGTTGTGGCTCATGGGCTCTAGAGCACAGGCTCAGTAGTTGTGAAGCATGGGCTTAGTTGCTCCATGACATGTGTGGTCTTCCCAGATCAGGGATCGAACCCATGTCCCCTGCATTGGCAGGCGGGTTCTTAACCACCATGCCACCAGGGGAGTCCCAACTTCTGCTTTTTAATTAGAATTAATATGCTTTCTAGGACTTCCTAGGTGGCGCAGTGGTTAAGAATCCTGCCAGTGCAGGGGACACGGGTTCGATCCCTGATCTGGGAAGATCCCACATGCCGTGGAGCAGCTAAGCCCGTGAGCCACAGCTATTGACCCCATGTGCTGCACTACTGAAGCCCATGCACCTAGAGCCCATGCTCCACAATAAGAGAAGCCATGGCAATGAGGAGCCTGCACACCACAACGAAGAGTAGCCCCCTCTCGCCACAACTAGAGAAAGCCTGCATGCAGCAACAAAGACCCAACACAGCCAATAAATAAATAAATAGATAAGAATTAATATGCTTTCTAAAACAGGAAAGCATGATTACATATGCATTAAAAACAACAGTGTATACAGTTTGATTCCAGTTTTGTAAGGTATTTATATCTAACATGTATCTGTAGCTACATAATACAACGTGCCAGGTGTTACGCTTAGTTCATCACCTCATTTAATACTTCTGTTAACACTATAAGGAAAGTATTATCTTCTCTACTTTATTTATTTATTTATTTCCCCCACTTTATTAGCTCAAGAAGTTTTCTGGTGGCATCTTTAGGATTTTCTATGTATAGTATCATGTCATCTGTGAATAGTGACAGTTTTACTTCTTCTTTTCCGATTTGGATTCCTTTTATTTCTTTTTCTTCTCTGATTGCTGGGGCAGGGACTTCGAAAACTATGTGGAATAGTAATGGCGAGAGTAGACATCCTTGTCTTGTTCCTGATCTTAGAGGGAATGCTTCCAGTTTTTCGCCATTGAGAATGATGTTTGCTGTGGGTTTGTCACATATGGCCTTTGTTATGTTGAGGTAGGTTCCCTCTATGCCCACCTTCTGGAGAGGTTTTATTTATTTATTTATTTTTTCTTTCCCCTGGAGAGTTTTTTAAATGGGTGTTGGATTTAGTCAAAAGCTTTTTCTGCATCTGTTGAGATGATCATGTGGTTTTTATCCTTCAATTTGTTAATATGGTGTATCACATTGATTGATTTGCGTATATTGAAAAATCCTTGCATTCCAGGGATAAACCCCACTTGATCATGGTGTGTGATCCTTTTAATGTGTTGGATTCTGTTGGCTAGTATTTTGTTGAGGATTTTTGCATCTAAATTCATCCGTGATATTGGTCTGTAGTTTTCTTTTTTTGTAGTATCTTTGTCTGGTTTTGGTATCAGGGTGATGGTGGTCTCATAAAATGAGTTTTTGAGTGTTCCTTCCTCTGCAATGTTTTGGAAGAGTTTGAGAAGGATGGGTGTTAGCTCTTCTCTAAATGTTTGATAAAATTCACCTATGAATCCATCTGGTCCTGGACTTTTGTTTGTTGGGAGATTTTTAATCACACTTTCAATTTCATTACTTGTGATGGGTATGTTCATGTTTTCAATGTCTTCCTGATTCAGTCTTGGAAGGTTATACCTTTCTAAGAATCTGTCCATTTCATCCAGGTTGTCCATTTTATTGGCATATAGTTGCTTGTGTTTCCCCCACTTTAAATGGGGGAAACAGAGAGGGATTACTTTGCCGTATCTGAGTGACTTCAGAGCCCAGATTTTTACACTACACAATAGGTTCATTTTTTATTTTATTAAAAACATTTTTCTCTTTCAGTTTTAATGAGATACCGTTGACATGCAGCCGTGTGTAAGCTGTAAGGTGTAGGTGTACAGCATAATGATTTGACTCATATACATCATGAAACGGTGAGCACAGTGAGTTCAGTGAACATCCATCATCTCACGTAGATACAAAATAAAATGAAAGGAAAATAAATATTTTATTCCTTGTAATGAGAACTCTTAGGTTTTACTCTCTTAACCATCATCTATAACGTGCAGCAGTGTTAATTATGTTAATCATGTTCTACGTTACATTCCTAGCATTTATTTATCTTATAAATAAGATAAATTTGTACCTTTTGACTACCTTCCTCCAATTCTCCCTCCCTTCACCCCCATCTCTGATAACCACAAATCTGATCTCTTTTCCTATGAATTTGTTTTTGTGTTGTTTTGAAGTATAATTGACCTACGATAGTATTTTAGTTCCTGGTGCACAACATAGTGATTCAGTATTTCTGTATGTTACAAAACGACCACCATAGTAGGTTCATTTTTTAAAATACCCTAAATACTAAAAAGTATTTTTAGTTTTCTGGAGTATGGGCAATTTTCTTTATACCTTCATTTTCGAAATTTTAATTATAACACTTTTTTGGGGGGCTGCCTTGAGTCTTTGCTGCTACATGCAGGCTTTCTCTAGTTGCAGCGAGTGGAGGCTACTCTTTGTTGCAGTGCGCTAGCTTCTCATTGCAGTGGCTTCTGTTGTTGTGGAGCACAGGCTTTAGGCATGCAGGCTTCAGTAGTTGCAGTATGTGGGCTCAGTAGTTGCGGCATGTGGGCCCTAGAGCATGTGGGCTTCAGTAGTTGTGGCTCGCGGGCTCTGGAGCACAGGCTCAGTAGTTGTGGCGCTCTGGCTTAGTTGCTCTGCGGCATGTGGGATCTTCCTGGACCAGGGATTGAACCTGTGTCCCCTGAATTGGCAGGTGGGTTCTTAACCACTGTGCCACCAGGGAGGTCCCATAATACTTTTTAAAGTCGGTAACTCGTACTTAAACAAATTAAACAAAACTGTTAATTCTTGGGACTTCCCTGGTGGTCCAGTGGTTAAGACTCTGCGATTCCAATGCAAAGGGTTCGATCCCTGGTCAGGGAACTGGATCTCACATGCCTCAACTGGGAACCCGCATGCCGCAACTAAAAGATATCTCGCGGGCCACAGCTAAGACCCATCGCAGCCAAATAAATAGATAAATAATTTTTTTTTAAGCTCTTCTTTCCATGGTCACAGAGTATCAGAGGCGTGGCTAAATCCAGACTTCTACTAAATCTGTGTGCTGTAGAATTGACTGTGAAACTTTATGAAGAAACAATACTGTTAATTTTTTTAAAAGGGGTAGTTGACAGTTGAGAATTTGTAGCTGAGCAGTGGGAGGTTGAGTCATATCAACAGTAGCATTCGTTTTGCTTTTCATATATGAAATACATGAATTTTCCTGAAGGGCTTCAGTATTTTTTAAGCATTTAAGATTTCCCTCTATAATTGGAAATTTAAAACACACACACACAAAACAGTGTGTTTCTTCATCATTGCCTAAATGAAGTAAAGACACTTTCAACTCTATAAGATGTTTAGAGTCAGGAGAAGTTTATAAATAACTTACTGATTGACAGAGACCACTCACACACTTAAAACTCTAAGTTTCATGTGTGTTTACACAGTGGAATCGACGTGGCTTTACAGATCTTGGCAAGGCTCTTTCCCTGGGCCCTATGCTGTCTAGGTGACTCTCAACCATCAGATGCTCTTTGAACTGAAAGATCCTGTCACCGCTGAGAAAATAGCCAAATTCATAAGACCCTGTTCCTCCTTTTATCATCAGGGCTTGCATCACCATTGCAGAAAACGTCACGCTTCTCTGTAAGGGAATGTTTAAAAACCCAGGGCTTTCCCCGTTCTTGAACAGAACTCAGTAATGGCAGGCTATATCCTGCCATCAGAAGAAGAAGAAAACAAAGTCATTGCTCAAGTTTCAGGTTTCCAATACCCTGGAAAGACCAATGCATTACATTGCATTTTGTTATCCTGCCCTCTTACAAATTCGCGTTTAAGTTTTCATTTTCTTGTCAAAGTAGTATGTATACACAGATGTAAATGTTGGTCAGTACTATGTTTGGCTTGAAACAGAAAAGTTCCTGAACCACCCCCACCGTTTCCTTCTCTTCAAGTCTCTAAATTCAATTTCTTCTGATATTTAACTCCTTATTATAAAAATATCCTTGCCTCTTTATTATTTTTTTTTTTTTTAAATCGGTGTTAGACATAGACCTTTTTTGGGAGAGAGGTGTTTTTTTAGTTTTGTAGTAAAATATAAAATTTACCATTATAACCATTTTTAAGTGTATTAAAATACACTGTGGCATTAACTACATTATTCTGTAACCATCACCACTACCCATCTTCAGAACTTTACATCTTCTCAGACTGAGACACTGTACCCTTTAAACACTAACACCCATTCCCTCCTCCCCTCTACCCCAGCAGTATTTTATTCTTTTTGATGCTGTTGTTTTTTAAAAAATATTTATTTATTTATTGGCTGCGTTGGGTCTTCGTTGCTGCGCATGGGCTGTCTCTAGTTGTGGTGATTGGGGGCTACTCTTCGTTGTGCTCAGGCTTCTCATTGCAGTGGCTTCTGTTGTTGCAGGCACGGGCTCTAGGTGCAAGGGCTTCAGTAGTTGTGGCGCATGGTCTTAGTTGCTCCACGGTATGTGGGCTCTTCCCGGCCCAGGGATCAAACCTGTGTCCCCTGCAATGGCAGGTGGATTCTTAACCACTGTGCCACCAGGGAAGCCCTCTTTTTGATGCTATTGTAAATGGAATTGTTTACTTAATTTTTTTTTGAGCATCATTGTTAACTGTGTAGAAATGCAACTGATTTTTATGTATTGATTCTGTATCTTGCAACTTTGCTGAATTTGTTCATTCTAATGGGGCGGGGGCAGTGTGTGGGGGCGGTGTGTGTGTGTGTGTGTGATCTTTAGGTTTTTCTGTGTAGAAGATCATGTCATCTGTGAATAGAGATAATTTTACTTCTTTCCAATTTGGGTGCCTTGTATTTATTTTTCTTATCTAAACATTCTGGCTGGAACTTCCAATGTGTTGAGTAGAAGAGGTGAAAGTGGTCATCCTTGGCTTCCTGATCTTAGAGGAAAACTTTTCAGTCTTTCATCACAGAATGTGATGTTAGCTGTGGGTTTTTCATATATAACCTTTATTATGTTGAGATTGTTTCCTTCTATTCCTAGTTTGTTGGATGTTTTTATCATGAAAGGGTGTCAGGAATAAATCCCAAATGGTCATGGTGTATAATCTTTTTAATATGCTGCTGTTGTCAGTTTGATATCAGTTTGATTCCTCAGCTAGTATTTTGTTGAGGAATTTTGCATTGGTATTCATAAGGGATATTGATCTGCAGTATTCTTTTCTTGCAATGTCTTTGCCTGACTGGTATCAGGTGCTGGCTTCATAGAATGAGTTTTGGAGTGTTCCCTTCTCTTCAGTTGTTTGGAAGAGTTTGAGAAGGATGGTGTTAATTCTGCTTTAAATGTTTGGTAGAATTCACTAGGGCCGGTCCAGGGCTTTTCGAGGGGTGGGGAGGCTTGATTACTGATTCAGTCTTCCTACTCGTTATAGGTCTACTCAAATTTTCTATTTCTTCATGATTTAGTCTTGGTAGGTTATATGTTTCTAGGAGTTTGTCCATTTCTTCTAGGTTATCCAGTTTGTTGGTATACAGTTGTTCATAGCACTCTCTTATAATCCTCTTTATTTCTGCAAAATCAGTAATAAGTTTCTGCTTTCATTTCTGGTATTAGACATTTTTTGACTTAGTATATAAAGAAACTTTAGTTTCATTCAGGGCCTCACATACCCATATCTTCCCTTCATTCTTCCAGTAAAATTGTATCCTCTTTGCATAAATTAATGTTCTGTTACCTACTTATGACATTATCACAAATACTTCCTAGTATCTCCAGTATAGTTGTAGAACCCTCTGAATACAACTTTTCATATAAATACATCAGGAATTTTCAGTTTCATTTCTTTTCCTGTGAAAACATTCCTCCTAAAGTCCTCTGACCTCCTGCTCCAGTCCCTACTGATTGCTTTTTAGGCCTGCTGCATAGCTGTCATCCTTTATTTCTTTCTTGTTTGGAATTCTTTCCTTGAGTTCATGTTTTTTTTTCTTTTTTAAAAAATGTAAATAACATGCGCCAAGAGCTTCCTAAGAAAGAGTGCATCAGAGGTGAATTGTTCTTAGATCTTACATACCTAAACATGTCTGTATTTACACCCACATGCTTGAATGGTCGTCTGGGGATAGAAATCTAAGTAGATAATAATATTTTGGGGACTTCCCTGGTGACCCAGTGCTTAAGAATCTGCCTGCCAGCGCAGAGGACACGAGTTTGATCCCTGGTCCAGGAAGATCCCACATGCCGCAGAGCAGCGAAGCCCGTGCGCCACAGCTACTGAGCCTGTGCTGTAGAGCCCAGGTGCCACAACTGCTGAGGCCATGCACCACAACTCCTGAGCCCGCATGCTGCAACTGCTGAAGCCTGTGTGCTTAGAGCCCGTGCTCTGCAACAAGAGAAGCCACCCCACTGAGAAGCCTGCGCACCACAACAAAGAGTAGCCCTCGCTTGCCACAGCTAGAGAAAAGCCCGTGCACAGCAGAGGAGACCCGATGCAGCCAAATGATGATGGTGACAGTGCTGATTTTACCTGAGAATTTCGAGGCATCATTTTACTGTCTTCCAGGTTTGAGAAGGCCATTTACAGTCTTGATCATGGTAGGTGTCTCTCTCCCTCTTTCTCTCTTGCCTTTTCTGTCCCCTACCTCCATTGTTAAAATCTTTTCTTCATCCCTGTTCTGAAATCTCATAATTCTCTTAGTGTAGTTATTTTTTCATACATTGTACTGGGCACTCAGAGGGTCCTTTCAGTCTAGAAACTCATGACCTCCTGTTCTACGAAATATGTTTTACACTAGGTCTCTGATAATTTCTTCTCTCAGTATTTTTTCAGTCTCTTTCCAGAACTCCTAAGTAATTGATTACTGGAGCTCTTGAACTAATCATTTGATTTCCTCATCTTTTCTCTCCTCTTTCTGCCGCTTCTACTTTCAGGGAGATTTCCTGACTTAGATCCGTCTTCAGCTCTTACCAGTTGCTTGAGCATATTATTTAACTTTGCTGTGCCAGTGTCCCCAAGTAGCAAATGGGATTAAGGATTGTATTTATTGTAGAGGATTATTGTGAGAATTCAGTTAGTGTGTCTAAAGCTTGACACACAGTAGTAATAGTGTGGCAAGTGGTCACTGCCCAGCTCCTGCTGCTGCTGCTTCTGTTGTTTCTTCAACATTGTTTTCTTCTTTGCTATCTTATTTTTCATTTTAGGAACTTTTTTTCTGTTTTTCTTGTATAGCAGCTTTTTTTCTTTTTTTTTTCCTTTCTCAATTGAAATTTTATTGGTTGTTTTGAGGATCACTACACAGATATTTCAGTTTGTACACAATTTGTAATGTGTGTACAGAACATCTAAAAAACCACATGTCTTTCCTGAAGTTATTCCAGCTTGAAACTTGGCAGCAGATTTTTCCATAAGAGGATATCAAGTGCTAGTATCTGTCAAGTCCCACTGATTCACAATTTAATATCATGTACATACTCATATTTTCAGTCTTTCACAGCACATTAACAGAGTTACTAGGAAAATGGACTAGCATGACCAAATATGTTACAGAGAGCAGGCAGTTCTGACAGGCAAAGCCAAGATCAAGGAGTGGTTTTCTTTAGGAAACAATCTTGCTGAAAACAACATGAGAACAAAAGAAATTTTAAATGTTCAAGGCACATTAAATGCATGACTAGGACTCCAAGTTGTCGTTTGGTATGCTTTATATAGTAGAACGTGAAAAGTACCCCCATCCGTGACATGTTAAGCTGACACTCAAGACAAGGCCTCCTTCACTCAATACCCCCACTATTTTCTGGTTGTATCGAAAATAAGCAAAAGCAAATGATTCACCTCTCAAAAAAAATTATTTACTCTTGAAAAACTGGATGCGGTGGAATTTATTCCTTCTTAAAAATGTTTCTAGATCTACTTAAAAAAAACCTTGTGTTTACGAAATAGTTGATAACAGTATTCCTCCCCGTTGTACAAGAAGTGAGACAGGGACTTGGTGTGTGATATTCATCAGACTCGGCTTCTTTCTCTACTGCTTCATCAGAGGCTGGACTCTCCCCCCTTTCAGCTCTCTGTTTTCTGCAGGTAAGCCTTCTTTAGTTTCTTGGTTGGTGAGCCACTTTGGCCTGTTTTCCCTTTACTCCCCAGTCCCCACCCCGTGCCGGCGCGTTGAAGAGTTATTCTTTCCCTTTTTGGCTTTGTTTCCACTCAGCCCAGCAGGTTTAGCCGACATCCTCCGCCCCGCCCCTTTGGGCGGAGCTGCCCTTCATTTGGGCGGAGCTTCCCCTCCTTTGGGCAGAGCTGCCCCTCCTCTGGGCGGAACTGTCCCTCCTTTGGGCGGAACTGTCCCTCCTTTGGGCGGTGCCCGGATCCCGGGCCACTCCAGAGCCCGGAGGAGCTGGGCAGCTCTGTGCTGTGCTCTTCTTGCCGTCTTCCGCCCGGGCCTTGCAACCCGCTGCGGGGCGGTGGGAGAACCTGATGGAACCGTGTGGCAACTTTTTATTGTCTCATGGATGCAGTAGTTTGTCCTCTTTTTGTGAGAGTGATAATTACAGGTTTTTTTGCTCTTTTTAGTTTTCTTTTGCTGGTTCCATAGCTGCTGTTTTATCCAAGTTCCTTTTTGTTTCTTTTAGTTCTTTTATTTCATAAGGAAGCTTTTCTCAAGTGTCTAATGATCCTTATTGTTGGTTCACATTTTAAAATGAAGCACTTAAAACTGAAAACAAAAACAAATGTCTTTTGTGCAGGAGTAAGGCTTGTCAACTTTCGGTTTGATTTTACTTTGGGGTGATTAGATAGGCACCCACACATTTTGTTTGGAGGGTGCCCCAGCTGTCCCTATCCATAATGTTTCTTTTCTGGGACCATTCAGTTTATCTAGGCAAGAATTCTTCAGTGGGAGGCATGGGGGAGGGGTGTGTAATTTATGCCATGTCTCCAGTATTTTCATTGTTGTTGATTTTAAAGCTATGGCACAAAGTGAGGGTTTGAGGTTCAGTATTTAATCTACCTCTTTGCAAACTGAAGAATGGGGACTCCCTCCTCGTTGTGAAAATGTTTTGATGTCTCTGGTCTGGGGCCTGGTAGGCTACACTTTCCTTGCAGGGGAATGAGGAGGTGGTGGTCATGTTGTGAGTCGCATGGCTGCACTCCAGGTATTCAGCCTGTTTCTCAGCCCAGCTTTCTGCGGGACCAGGGATCTAGTACTGAGCCCTTCCAGGGTTCTGGGGTGGGAATGAGCTTGCTTCTCATTAGTATTCTCCTCTGTAGTCATTTGGCGTTCAACTTTGTTCATTCTGCTGAGTCAGTTTCCACTCCACCATCTGCGTTCCCTCTTCCTAGAGTTTGTTAGTATTTGTGGTCCACTGTCATCTCCTTAACTATTCTTTTTGTCCTTGTGGATCTGTACATTTTTTTAATCCTTTACGGATGCTTAAATGTGATTTGTTAAAGGAATAGAGATAATAAATGTATGTATTTGCTATATTTAACTGGAAGTCAGGGGAAATATTGCTAGTAAAGCAAATTAAAGTCATTCACTAATAGACTTCAAGGTACTTCAATAAATATCCGTTTATCCATTCAACAAGTATGTAAGGAGTACTTACTGTGTGCTGTGTACAAGGCATTGTTCTACTTTTTAAGATACTCTGCTCGCATGAAGCTTCTATTCTATAGGGAAACAACCAGCATCTAAACAAACAAAAAACTGTCAAGAGAGCAGTAAGTGCTATAAAGAAAAGTGCAGAGATAGAAAGTGATAGGAAGACTTTTCTTAGAAGGTGATGTTTTTAAATGGAGACCTGAGTGAAGTAAGAGAGTGATTCAGATGTCAGTATCAGGGCATGGGGTAGGCATGTCAGTATCAGGGCATCCAGGTAGGGGAGAGGGAAGCACTCCTGTGTGGTAGGAGTGCAAGGGGCGAGGGAGAAAGTAGTGGGGGATGAGGTTAGGGTGGTAGGTAGGGCCAGGGCTTCCTGGATTATATAGACCATGGTCAGGAATTTGTATTTTATTCTACATGTGTTGGGAAGCCATTGGAGAGTTTGAGCAGGAGACTGGCCCGTTTTTGAAGGTTGAGCCAGGAGACTGCTGCATTCAGGTCCTGACCTGACAGACCATACTCTCTTCCTTGAGGGTGGGCAGTTTGAGGATACTCTGGTTTTAAACCATTGCTACCCATAGTCCCCACTTTGGAATTTACCTGCGTGGCCACGTCCATAACACATTACCCCTGGTCTCCTTGGTCTACAGCTGATTCAGCCAACCTATATCCCTGATGGATGAATTGAGCTAAGATTCCTTACTTCTAAGAATTGGAAAGCAAACATTTTTGTTTTTACGTGAAATATGCGTTTCTGGAACACCTTGTGTTCTACACGCTAAAAATAACAGCTTATGGAAAAATAGCATTCAGGGTGGCCCAGAACACTAACAAAAATAATAACAATCCTAATAAAAATGCTAGTAGAGTTAAAAAGATGTGTTAAATTCCTAATAATCAAACATTAGCGTAAATATAGGATTTTGTCTTAAAACCAAGGTGAAAGTAGCTTTGTGGAAGAGGATATAAGGAAGGGTTAAAGATGGTGAATTATTGCATAAATGCATCAAGATTAGGGAAGACCATGCAATGAGCTTTTCCAAGACACAGCATATGGCCAGAATGAGACAAGAGGGCGAACCTGGTGTGAATAGGCATCATGCATGATGCTGAATTCCTGTTAGCTTAGATGCCAGCGTGCTTTGCATTCTGTGGCTCTTACACTGTGATACAAAGCATTAAGGAGTTGGGAGCAGTCACTTGTAAATTAGTGTAATTTCAACTGTTATACTGCCATCATTTCTCTGTTTACAGTTTTGTAGAATCAAAATAACGTTACAGAAATAACCTTGCAAAAGAACATACTTTGCTAACAGTGATACATGTTGAACCCTTACTATGTGCCAGGTGCTGCTAAGCTAAGGAAGCTAAGGCACAGTAGAGGGTTAAGTAACATGTCTACCAGCATATGGTTAGTAAAAGGTGACATTGGACACTGGAGTTAAAAGATCATACAGTGTCAGGGCTGGAGTTGATGCCATGTGTAAGTCCAACTTGTTGCGGAACGTAGAAGCAGAGAAAGGCAGTCCTCAGAGAGAAGCTGGAGAGTGACCCTCACACTCAGAAAAAAGCAAAGGGGAGTGAGTGGGTGGCTTCAGAAAGATGGAGAGAGAAGCTACCTCACAGCTCTCCCCTTCCCAAATAGCACAGTTATACATCCTAAGACTGGGTTCTGTGAGTGTCCTTCCAACAAATTTCCCCTTTCATTTGAGCAAGTTTGAGTGTTATTTGTAGTTAGTCACTGAGAAAAGCACCCAGACCCTCACAGTTCTATTTGATATGTGTCTGACATGTCACATTTCAGGGATATAAAGTTCAATTTTCAGTGAGTAGATTAATTTGACTCATTTTCCCTATGAAATTGAATGTTATCTTTTGAGGTTCAAGCCCATGGCTCTCAGATATGCACATGGATTGGTTTTGGGTGGGGAAGGTGCTGTGGAGAGAGGGGGAAAGTCGGGAACTGAGAGAGAGGGCTTGAATTAGCTCTGGTGTTTTGTCCTAGTTTCTCTTTGAGGTGAAAGGTCAAGTGAAATCTATTCTGAAGTAACAGCGTGTGACCATTGTCCTGAATTTTATGCAGCTATTTCCTGTTC